>NC_064928.1:238092565-238744721 GCF_023897955.1 Schistocerca gregaria
CTGCACTATTTACTTAGCTCTTACACTAGTCAACGAATTCGACAAGCAAACTGCAAACACATTCACAAACCTTTACTTCCAATGGGAGCAGACGCCAGTAGATAGGTAGCTTCCCAACACATTACAATTTGTGAGTCAACCTTCTATACAATTCCAATGCACAGTAATTGTATCACATGAATATATTCAGCCAGACGTCTTCTGGAAACCTTCCATTTCAAGTCTCGCTCTAGTGCCACATGGGGTTTTCACATTCAATTATGGGATTGCGTTCTTTTGTCTATACCGATATACACTGAAAAGAGCTGCAATAAACATGTAAGACCCATTACTGTAGTAGCACACTGAGAAAATCTTCTCACATGGCCACCAGTTTAGTCTGCTCACTCAAAAAGTACACACTCACTAACCTTGTGTGCAGCAGCACTGTAGTCCGTCAGCTAATGACATACAAATTCCAAATGCCAGCTGGTAGAAAATGTCATGACATTCAAGAACTTGGGATTACCAGCAACTTAATCTCATTGCCATTCCACTACTACTTGCCAAATGAAATCTCCAAAACTCAACAGCATATGTTTCTTTTGTTCAAAACTCATTTCCAAGCATTCATGACATAACTTCTTTCACATCTCTGTCCAATAATCTGTGTTCTCAAACAAAGCATTGCATGTCTTTTTCTGGAAGAGGATATCAATACACAAGCAAAACTAACACAAATTAGGCTGCATCAAGAAAACAATCACTGTCCCTGTGTGAGATGTTTCATGCATCAGGAGGCAACCTGTATTCATACTGTTCTTCCACTTGTGCCTCTAATACACGGTGCAAAGTTACTTCTGTTCTTCCTCTAACTGGTCTGTTGTTTCAATGCCTTCAGTACAGCATCACTTTTGTATTTCTCCAAACGTCCATTCACACTTTTACCATCAAGGAACAACATCAAACGTCTTCTTCACATTTCCACAGTACAGATTCACTTTCCATCTGTTGTTAGACAGTTGTTACCACGCTGCCATTTGCAAGTTCTTTCCAACAGCTAATGACGCAGGTGCACTCCATCAGACATGAACGTTATTCTCACAACACAGACGCACTCACGGAAAAATATCTGATACTTTTAGTTATCACACGAGTAGCAGCAAACACATTAACAATGCACATTAAAGAGCTTGCCTACACAATGAAAACAGAAGCAACCTTCACTATCTACATTCTATCACGCAATGATCCTCAAATCAACCAAAAATCCACAAAAATTACGCAGCAAGGATCCAAGAAGTAATGCTAACACACATTATTTGCCATACCTAGGACTTACTAAATTCTCAACTCAGAACACATTCAGCCTTAAATCACCTGACACACGCACGCACACACACACACACACACACACACACACACACACACACACACACACACACACACACACACACACATAAAATTCCACAGCAACGACAACTGCTCATGTATCACTGAGGGGTTACACCTTTGAGTTGAGCTACCCTCTGACAAATCTACAAAAGATGTCAATCAGTATATGAACTCAGCTGACATCCACAACTACTGCCTCTTGGTTAATCATTAGATCTAACACAACAAAAATCTAACTGCCATTACTATGCAGCTCAATTCTCCAAATACTCTGATAACAAAACACAATCGCTATCAAAGACCACTTTCTCTGAAACAAAAACACTAAGTACAATTACCAAGTATCCATCCAATTTGGTTCGGTCCTATGCTGGATTCGTTAGCAGTTCAGCCCATGCTATTCTGCACAATCAGTTCCCGTCATTCCCAAACTGCATCTCACTGAGAGAAACAATTGTCTCTCCAAGTTATAGTCATTTAATTCTCACAACAAGAGAGAGTCTTCTGCTGGCTCTTTCTTCCCACATCTAGTCCGATTCAATGCTTTCACCTCAACAGCGCAATTCAACTGCACAAACAAGTTCCATGTATTTCGATCCTCCTCAGGTTATTTTGTAATATGTGGCTCACACCTACTTACGGTTCAGCTCCATGTGCAATCCCATCATTACTGAAAGGAGTAATTGATTGATCAACAGTTGCACATACTGGCCAACAGGCAAGGCATTAAGTTGACAACACATTTGCTGTCATGTATTCATATTATCATTTAAACAAATTAACAATACAAATATTTTCTCACTATTGTCCATACAAGCATACAGATTTTCTGACAACATTTCTACACTTTTCTAGTATACTCATTAGCATGGTGTAACACGGCAATTGTCTTCTGTATTGAAACAATAATCACATCACTGTAAATACGACAAACTATCCAAAAATTAGCAACACACGCATATAACTCGAAATTTCAACCTATCACTCTGACACTGTCACATTCAAATTTACCCTCCACAAACTTTGCATAACTTCAAATACAACATGCACAATTAAATTTCAATCTCCCTCTCATTCCTTAAATAACTTTAGGACTAAACTTTTGTATCCAAACACTATTCCTTACCTCATCAACATTTCCTCTTGGTACTTCAATGTGCAGCAACTATTCTCCACTGCAAGTCTGCCTTCAGCATATGCTAATGTTAACGCACTGCTTTGCTTCTTCACCGCATAAAAAATAGTAAATGGACCCGGTTCAAGAAAAGCACCAAACTATGAAATACAACTTCCCAACAAGCTTCGAAAACTCTTAGCTCTGCTCTCTCAAATTTCTCCAACGCTTCGCCGCATGAAAACCTCACTGTCTTAATCCGCTATCGGTGAAATCGATAATATTCACTAGCATCGATCATCCTGTCGAAGCAAGACTTGTATCACCAAGACATGTTATATGTAAAACAAATGTTTCAAGCATTGCAATAATAACAAAACACTGTACTCCTATTGCCACTTATTTACAAGTGCAATTGACAGTTACTAATTCTTCTCAAGAACTTCAAACACTCGTCATATACCCAATTAACACACACATCCCGTGTCTAGTAGTCATCATTAAGTAAGCTATGTCATTTTTCATAGTAGCACTCATCCCCCACCTAGTACTCAACTACTCATGAACATACAAAATACTAAACTCGGAGAGAACAACGCTATTCTCCACTAGCTCTGTGCCACTTCTCACTATATAAAGATGCAACGCCCTGTGCTAAACATAGTACACCCAACTGCAAATAATCACACTAAACAGATCTGACTATGTCAAAAGTACAAATTTAACAATAGCTAAGGGCAACTAATAGTGATCCTGCACTATTTACTTAGCTCTTACACTAGTCAACGAATTCGACAAGCAAACTGCAAACACATTCACAAACCTTTACTTCCAATGGGAGCAGACGCCAGTAGATAGGTAGCTTCCCAACACATTACAATTTGTGAGTCAACCTTCTATACAATTCCAATGCACAGTAATTGTATCACATGAATATATTCAGCCAGACGTCTTCTGGAAACCTTCCATTTCAAGTCTCGCTCTAGTGCCACATGGGGTTTTCACATTCAATTATGGGATTGCGTTCTTTTGTCTATACCGATATACACTGAAAAGAGCTGCAATAAACATGTAAGACCCATTACTGTAGTAGCACACTGAGAAAATCTTCTCACATGGCCACCAGTTTAGTCTGCTCACTCAAAAAGTACACACTCACTAACCTTGTGTGCAGCACCACTGTAGTCCGTCAGCTAATGTCATACAAATTCCAAATGCCAGCTCGTAGAAAATGTCATGACATTCAAGAACTTGGGATTACCAGCAACTTAATCTCATTGCCATTCCACTACTACTTGCCAAATGAAATCTCCAAAACTCAACAGCATATGTTTCTTTTGTTCAAAGCTCATTTCCAAGCATTCATGACATAACTTCTTTCACATCTCTGTCCAATAATCTGTGTTCTCAAACAAAGCATTGCATGTCTTTTTCTGGAAGAGGATATCAATACACAAGCAAAACTAACACAAATTAGCCTGCATCAAGAAAACAATCACTGTCCCTGTGTGAGATGTTTCATGCATCAGGAGGCAACCTGTATTCATACTGTTCTTCCACTTGTGCCTCTAATACACGGTGCAAAGTTACTTCTGTTCTTCCTCTAACTGGTCTGTTGATTCAATGCCTTCAGTACAGCATCACTTTTGTATTTCTCCAAATGTCCATTCACACTTCTACCATCAAGGAACAACATCAAACGTCGTCTTCACATTTCCACAGTACAGATTCACTTTCCATCTGTTGTTAGACAGTTGTTACCACGCTGCCATTTGCAAGTTCTTTCCAACAGCTAATGACGCAGGTGCACTCCATCAGACATGAACGTTATTCTCACAACACAGACGCACTCACGGAAAAATATCTGATACTTTTAGTTATCACACGAGTAGCAGCAAACACATTAACAATGCACATTAAAGAGCTTGCCTACACAAAGAAAACAGAAGCAACCTTCACTATCGACATTCTATCACGTAATGATCATCAAATCAACCAAAAATCCACAAAAATTACGCAGCAAAGATTCAAGAAGTAATGCAAACACACATTATTTGCCATACCTAGGACTTACTAAATTCTCAACTCAGAACACATTCAGCCTTAAATCACCTGACACACGCGCACACACACACACACACACACACACACACACACACACACACACACACACACACACACACACTTAAAATTCCACAGCAACGACAACTGCTCATGTATCACTGAGGGGTTACACCTTTGAGTTGAGCTACCCTCTGACAAATCTACAAAAGATGTCAATCAGTATATGAACTCAGCTGACATCCACAACTACTGCCTCTTGGTTAATCATTAGATCTAACACAACAAAAATCTAACTGCCATTACTATGCAGCTCAATTCTCCAAATACTCTGATAACAAAACACAATCGCTATCAAAGACCACTTTCTCTGAAACAAAAACACTAAGTACAATTACCAAGTATCCATCCAATTTGGTTCGGTCCTATGCTGGATTCGTTAGCAGTTCAGCCCATGCTATTCTGCACAATCAGTTCCCGTCATTCCCAAACTGCATCTCACTGAGAGAAACAATTGTCTCTCCAAGTTATAGTCATTTAATTCTCACAACAAGAGAGAGTCTTCTGCGGGCTCTTTCTTCCCACATCTAGTCCAAATCAATGCTTTCACCTCAACAACTTATCAGTTCAATTCAACTGCACGAACAAGTTCCATGTATTTCGATCCTCCTCAGGTTATTTTGTAATATGTGGCTCACACCCACTTACGGTTCAGCTCCATGTGCAATCCCATCATTACTGAAAGGAGTAATTGATTGATCAACAGTTGCACATACTGGCCAACAGGCAAGGCATTAAGTTGACAACACATTTGCTGTCATGTATTCATATTATCATTTAAACAAATTAACAATACAAATATTTTCTCACTATTGTCCATACAAGCATACAGATTTTCTGACAACATTTCTACACTTTTCTAGTATACTCATTAGCATGGTGTAACACGGCAATTGTCTTCTGTATTGAAACAATAATCACATCACTGTAAATACGACCAACTATCCAAAAATTAGCAAGACACGCACATAACTCGAAATTTCAACCTATCACTCTGACACTGTCACATTCAAATTTACCCTCCACAAACTTTGCATAACTTCAAATACAACATGCACAATTAAATTTCAATCTCCCTCTCATTCCTTAAATAACTTTAGGACTAAACTTTTGTATCCAAACACTATTCCTTACCTCATCAACATTTCCTCTTGGTACTTCAATGTGCAGCAACTATTCTCCACTGCAAGTCTGCCTTCAGCATATGCTAATGTTAACGCACTGCTTTGCTTCTTCACCGCATAAAAAATAGTAAATGGACCCGGTTCAAGAAAAGCACCAAACTATGAAATACAACTTCCCAACAAGCTTCGAAAACTCTTAGCTCTGCTCTCTCAAATTTCTCCAACGCTTCGCCGCATGAAAACCTCACTGTCTTAATCCGCTATCGGTGAAATCGATAATATTCACTAGCATCGATCATCCTGTCAAAGCAAGACTTGTATCACCAAGACATGTTATATGTAAAACAAATGTTTCAAGCATTGCAATAATAACAAAACACTGTACTCCTATTGCCACTTATTTACAAGTGCAAATGACAGTTACTAATTCTTCTCAAGAACTTCAAACACTCGTCATATACCCAATTAACACACACATCCCGTGTCTAGTAGTCATCATTAAGTAAGCTATGTCATTTTTCATAGTAGCACTCATCCCCCACCTAGTACTCAACTACTCATGAACATACAAAATACTAAACTCGGAGAGAACAACGCTATTCTCCACTAGCTCTGAGCCACTTCTCACTATATAAAGATGCAACGCCCTGTGCTAAACATAGTACACCCAACTGCAAATAATCACACTAAACAGATCTGACTATGTCAAAAGTACAAATTTAACAATAGCTAAGGGCAACTAATAGTGATCCTGCACTATTTACTTAGCTCTTACACCAGTCAACGAATTCGACAAGCAAACTGCAAACACATTCACAAACCTTTACTTCCAATGGGAGCTGACGCCAGTAGATAGGTAGCTTCCCAACACATTACAATTTGTGGGTCAACCTTCTATACAATTCCAATGCACAGTAATTGTATCACATGAATATATTCAGCCAGACGTCTTCTGGAAACCTTCCATTTCAAGTCTCGCTCTAGTGCCACATGGGGTTTTCACATTCAATTATGGGATTGCGTTCTTTTGTCTATACCGATATACACTGAAAAGAGCTGCAATAAACATGTAAGACCCATTACGGTAGTAGCACACTGAGAAAATCTTCTCACATGGCCACCAGTTTAGTCTGCTCACTCTAAAAGTACACACTCACTAACCTTGTGTGCAGCAGCACTGTAGTCCGTCAGCTAATGTCATACAAATTCCAAATGCCAGCTCGTAGAAAATGTCATGACATTCAAGAACTTGGGATTACCAGCAACTTAATCTCATTGCCATTCCACTACTACTTGCCAAATGAAATCTCCAAAACTCAACAGCATATGTTTCTTTTGTTCAAAACTCATTTCCAAGCATTCATGACATAACTTCTTTCAAATCTCTGTCCAATAATCTGTGTTCTCAAACAAAGCATTTCATGTCTTTTTCTGGAAGAGGATATCAATACACAAGCAAAACTAACACAAATTAGCCTGCATCAAGAAAACAATCACTGTCCCTGTGTGAGATGTTTCATGCATCAGGAGGCAACCTGTATTCATACTGTTCTTCCACTTGTGCCTCTAACACACGGTGCAAAGATACTTCTGTTCTTCCTCTAACTGGTCTGTTGTTTCAATGCCTTCAGTACAGCATCATTTTTGTATTTCTCCAAATGTCCATTCACACTTTTACCATCAAGGAACAACATCAAACGTCTTCTTCACATTTCCACAGTACAGATTCACTTTCCATCTGTTGTTAGACAGTTGTTACCACGCTGCCATTTGCAAGTTCTTTCCAACAGCTAATGACGCAGGTGCACTCCATCAGACATGAACGTTATTCTCACAACACAGACGCACTCACGGAAAAATATCTGATACTTTTAGTTATCACACGAGTAGCAGCAAACACATTAACAATGCACATTAAAGAGCTTGCCTACACAAAGAAAACAGAAGCAACCATCACTATCAACATTCTATCACGTAATGATCATCAAATCAACCAAAAATCCACAAAAATTACGCAGCAAAGATCCAAGAAGTAATGCAAATACACATTATTTGCCATACCTAGGACTTACAAAATTCTCAACTCAGAACACATTCAGCCTTAAATCACCTGACACACGCACACGCACACACACACACACACACACACACACACTTAAAATTCCACAGCAACGACAACTGCTCATGTATCACTGAGGGGTTACACCTTTGAGTTGAGCTACCCTCTGACAAATCTACAAAAGATGTCAATCAGTATATGAACTCAGCTGACATCCACAACTACTGCCTCTTGGTTAATCATTAGATCTAACACAACAAAAATCTAACTGCCATTACTATGCAGCACAATTCTCCAAATACTCTGATAACAAAACACAATCGCTATCAAAGACCACTTTCTCTGAAACAAAAACACTAAGTACAATTACCAAGTATCCATCCAATTTGGTACGGTCCTATGCTGGATTCGTTAGCAGTTCAGCCCATGCTATTCTGCACAATCAGTTCCCGTCATTCCCAAACTGCATCTCACTGAGAGAAACAATTGTCTCTCCAAGTTATGTCATTTAATTCTCACAACAAGAGAGAGTCTTCTGCGGGCTCTTTCTTCCCACATCTAGTCCAAATCAATGCTTTCACCTCAACAACTTATAAGTTCAATTCAACTGCACGAACAAGTTCCATGTATTTCGATCCTCCTCAGGTTATTTTGTAATATGTGGCTCACACCCACTTACGGTTCAGCTCCATGTGCAATCCCATCATTACTGAAAGGAGTAATTGATTGATCAACAGTTGCACATACTGGCCAACAGGCAAGGCATTAAGTTGACAACACATTTGCTGTCATGTATTCATATTATCATTTAAACAAATTAACAATACAAATATTTTCTCACTATTGTCCATACAAGCATACAGATTTTCTGACAACATTTCTACACTTTTCTAGTATACTCATTAGCATGGTGTAACACGGCAATTGTCTTCTGTATTGAAACAATAATCACATCACTGTAAATACGACCAACTATCCAAAAATTAGCAAGACACGCACATAACTCGAAATTTCAACCTATCACTCTGACACTGTCACATTCAAATTTACCCTCCACAAACTTTGCATAACTTCAAATACAACATGCACAACTAAATTTCAATCTCCCTCTCATTCCTTAAATAACTTTAGGACTAAACTTTTGTATCCAAACACTATTCCTTACCTCATCAACATTTCCTCTTGGTACTTCAATGTGCAGCAACTATTCTCCACTGCAAGTCTGCCTTCAGCATATGCTAATGATAACGCACTGCTTAGCTTCTTCACCGCATAAAAAATAGTAAATGGACCCGGTTCAAGAAAAGCACCAAACTATGAAATACAACTTCCCAACAAGCTTCGAAAACTCTTAGCTCTGCTCTCTCAAATTTCTCCAACGCTTCGCCGCATGAAAACCTCACTGTCTTAATCCGCTATCGGTGAAATCGATAATATTCACTAGCATCGATCATCCTGTCGAAGCAAGACTTGTATCACCAAGACATGTTATATGTAAAACAAATGTTTCAAGCATTGCAATAATAACAAAACACTGTACTCCTATTGCCACTTATATACAAGTGCAAATGACAGTTACTAATTCTTCTCAAGAACTTCAAACACTCGTCATATACCCAATTAACACACACATTCCGTGTCTAGTAGTCATCATTAAGTAAGCTATGTCATTTTTCATAGTAGCACTCATCCCCCACCTAGTACTCAACTACTCATGAACATACAAAATACTAAACTCGGAGAGAACAACGCTATTCTCCACTAGCTCTGTGCCACTTCTCACTATATAAAGATGCAACACCCTGTGCTAAACATAGTACACCCAACTGCAAATAATCACACTAAACAGATCTGACTATGTCAAAAGTACAAATTTAACAATAGCTAAGGGCAACTAATAGTGATCCTGCACTATTTACTTAGCTCTTACACTAGTCAACGAATTCGACAAGCAAACTGCAAACACATTCACAAACCTTTACTTCCAATGGGAGCTGACGCCAGTAGATAGGTAGCTTCCCAACACATTACAATTTGTGGGTCAACCTTCTATACAATTCCAATGCACAGTAATTGTATCACATGAATATATTCAGCCAGACGTCTTCTGGAAACCTTCCATTTCAAGTCTCGCTCTAGTGCCACATGGGGTTTTCACATTCAATTATGGGATTGCGTTCTTTTGTCTATACCGATATACACTGAAAAGAGCTGCAATAAACATGTAAGACCCATTACGGTAGTAGCACACTGAGAAAATCTTCTCACATGGCCACCAGTTTAGTCTGCTCACTCTAAAAGTACACACTCACTAACCTTGTGTGCAGCACCACTGTAGTCCGTCAGCTAATGTCATACAAATTCCAAATGCCAGCTCGTAGAAAATGTCATGACATTCAAGAACTTGGGATTACCAGCAACTTAATCTCATTGCCATTCCACTACTACTTGCCAAATGAAATCTCCAAAACTCAACAGCATATGTTTCTTTTGTTCAAAACTCATTTCCAAGCATTCATGACATAACTTCTTTCACATCTCTGTCCAATAATCTGTGTTCTCAAACAAAGCATTGCATGTCTTTTTCTGGAAGAGGATATCAATACACAAGCAAAACTAACACAAATTAGCCTGCATCAAGAAAACAATCACTGTCCCTGTGTGAGATGTTTCATGCATCAGGAGGCAACCTGTATTCATACTGTTCTTCCACTTGTGCCTCTAACACACGGTGCAAAGTTACTTCTGTGCTTCCTCTAACTGGTCTGTTGTTTCAATGCCTTCAGTACAGCATCACTTTTGTATTTCTCCAAATGTCCATTCACACTTCTACCATCAAGGAACAACATCAAACGTCTTCTTCACATTTCCACAGTACAGATTCACTTTCCATCTGTTGTTAGACAGTTGTTACCACACTGCCATTTGCAAGTTCTTTCCAACAGCTAATGACGCAGGTGCACTCCATCAGACATGAACGTTATTCTCACAACACAGACGCACTCACGGAAAAATATCTGATACTTTTAGTTATCACACGAGTAGCAGCAAACACATTAACAATGCACATTAAAGAGCTTGCCTACACAAAGAAAACAGAAGCAACCTTCACTATCGACATTCTATCACGTAATGATCATCAAATCAACCAAAAATCCACAAAAATTACGCAGCAAAGATCCAAGAAGTAATGCAAACACACATTATTTGCCATACCTAGGACTTACTAAATTCTCAACTCAGAACACATTCAGCCTTAAATCACCTGACACACGCACACACACACACACACACACACACACACACACACACACACACACACACACACTTAAAATTCCACAGCAACGACAACTGCTCATGTATCACTGAGGGGTTACACCTTTGAGTTGAGCTACCCTCTGACAAATCTACAAAAGATGTCAATCAGTATATGAACTCAGCTGACATCCACAACTACTGCCTCTTGGTTAATCATTAGATCTAACACAACAAAAATCTAACTGCCATTACTATGCAGCACAATTCTCCAAATACTCTGATAACAAAACACAATCGCTATCAAAGACCACTTTCTCTGAAACAAAAACACTAAGTACAATTACCAAGTATCCATCCAATTTGGTTCGGTCCTATGCTGGATTCGTTAGCAGTTCAGCCCATGCTATTCTGCACAATCAGTTCCCGTCATTCCCAAACTGCATCTCACTGAGAGAAACAATTGTCTCTCCAAGTTATAGTCATTTAATTCTCACAACAAGAGAGAGTCTTCTGCGGGCTCTTTCTTCCCACATCTAGTCCAAATCAATGCTTTCACCTCAACAACTTATCAGTTCAATTCAACTGCACGAACAAGTTCCATGTATTTCGATCCTCCTCAGGTTATTTTGTAATATGTGGCTCACACCCACTTACGGTTCAGCTCCATGTGCAATCCCATCATTACTGAAAGGAGTAATTGATTGATCAACAGTTGCACATACTGGCCAACAGGCAAGGCATTAAGTTGACAACACATTTGCTGTCATGTATTCATATTATCATTTAAACAAATTAACAATACAAATATTTTCTCACTATTGTCCATACAAGCATACAGATTTTCTGACAACATTTCTACACTTTTCTAGTATACTCATTAGCATGGTGTAACACGGCAATTGTCTTCTGTATTGAAACAATAATCACATCACTGTAAATACGACCAACTATCCAAAAATTAGCAAGACACGCACATAACTCGAAATTTCAACCTATCACTCTGACACTGTCACATTCAAATTTACCCTCCACAAACTTTGCATAACTTCAAATACAACATGCACAATTAAATTTCAATCTCCCTCTCATTCCTTAAATAACTTTAGGACTAAACTTTTGTATCCAAACACTATTCCTTACCTCATCAACATTTCCTCTTGGTACTTCAATGTGCAGCAACTATTCTCCACTGCAAGTCTGCCTTCAGCATATGCTAATGTTAACGCACTGCTTTGCTTCTTCACCGCATAAAAAATAGTAAATGGACCCGGTTCAAGAAAAGCACCAAACTATGAAATACAACTTCCCAACAAGCTTCGAAAACTCTTAGCTCTGCTCTCTCAAATTTCTCCAACGCTTCGCCGCATGAAAACCTCACTGTCTTAATCCGCTATCGGTGAAATCGATAATATTCACTAGCATCGATCATCCTGTCAAAGCAAGACTTGTATCACCAAGACATGTTATATGTAAAACAAATGTTTCAAGCATTGCAATAATAACAAAACACTGTACTCCTATTGCCACTTATTTACAAGTGCAAATGACAGTTACTAATTCTTCTCAAGAACTTCAAACACTCATCATATACCCAATTAACACACACATCCCGTGTCTAGTAGTCATCATTAAGTAAGCTATGTCATTTTTCATAGTAGCGCTCATCCCCCACCTAGTACTCAACTACTCATGAACATACAAAATACTAAACTCGGAGAGAACAACGCTATTCTCCACTAGCTCTGTGCAACTTCTCACTATATAAAGATGCAACGCCCTGTGCTAAACATAGTACACCCAACTGCAAATAATCACACTAAACAGATCTGACTATGTCAAAAGTACAAATTTAACAATAGCTAAGGGCAACTAATAGTGATCCTGCACTATTTACTTAGCTCTTACACTAGTCAACGAATTCGACAAGCAAACTGCAAACACATTCACAAACCTTTACTTCCAATGGGAGCAGACGCCAGTAGATAGGTAGCTTCCCAACACATTACAATTTGTGAGTCAACCTTCTATACAATTCCAATGCACAGTAATTGTATCACATGAATATATTCAGCCAGACGTCTTCTGGAAACCTTCCATTTCAAGTCTCGCTCTAGTGCCACATGGGGTTTTCACATTCAATTATGGGATTGCGTTCTTTTGTCTATACCGATATACACTGAAAAGAGCTGCAATAAACATGTAAGACCCATTACGGTAGTAGCACACTGAGAAAATCTTCTCACATGGCCACCAGTTTAGTCTGCTCACTCAAAAAGTACACACTCACTAACCTTGTGTGCAGCAGCACAGTAGTCCGTCAGCTAATGTCATACAAATTCCAAATGCCAGCTCGTAGAAAATGTCATGACATTCAAGAACTTGGGATTACCAGCAACTTAATCTCATTGCCATTCCACTACTACTTGCCAAATGAAATCTCCAAAACTCAACAGCATATGTTTCTTTTGTTCAAAACTCATTTCCAAGCATTCATGACATAACTTCTTTCACATCTCTGTCCAATAATCTGTGTTCTCAAACAAAGCATTGCATGTCTTTTTCTGGAAGAGGATATCAATACACAAGCAAAACTAACACAAATTAGCCTGCATCAAGAAAACAATCACTGTCCCTGTGTGAGATGTTTCATGCATCAGGAGGCAACCTGTATTCATACTGTTCTTCCACTTGTGCCTCTAACACACGGTGCAAAGTTACTTCTGTGCTTCCTCTAACTGGTCTGTTGTTTCAATGCCTTCAGTACAGCATCACTTTTGTATTTCTCCAAATGTCCATTCACACTTCTACCATCAAGGAACAACATCAAACGTCGTCTTCACATTTCCACAGTACAGATTCACTTTCCATCTGTTGTTAGACAGTTGTTACCACGCTGCCATTTGCAAGTTCTTGCCAACAGCTAATGACGCAGGTGCACTCCATCAGACATGAACGTTATTCTCACAACACAGACGCACTCACGGAAAAATATCTGATACTTTTAGTTATCACACGAGTAGCAGCAAACACATTAACAATGCACATTAAAGAGCTTGCCTACACAAAGAAAACAGAAGCAACCTTCACTATCGACATTCTATCACGTAATGATCATCAAATCAACCAAAAATCCACAAAAATTACGCAGCAAAGATCCAAGAAGTAATGCAAACACACATTATTTGCCATACCTAGGACTTACTAAATTCTCAACTCAGAACACATTCAGCCTTAAATCACCTGACACACGCACACACACACACACACACACACACACACACACACACACACACACACACACACACACACACACACACACTTAAAATTCCACAGCAACGACAACTGCTCATGTATCACTGAGGGGTTACACCTTTGAGTTGAGCTACCCTCTGACAAATCTACAAAAGATGTCAATCAGTATATGAACTCAGCTGACATCCACAACTACTGCCTCTTGGTTAATCATTAGATCTAACACAACAAAAATCTAACTGCCATTACTATGCAGCACAATTCTCCAAATACTCTGATAACAAAACACAATCGCTATCAAAGACCACTTTCTCTGAAACAAAAACACTAAGTACAATTACCAAGTATCCATCCAATTTGGTTCGGTCCTATGCTGGATTCGTTAGCAGTTCAGCCCATGCTATTCTGCACAATCAGTTCCCGTCATTCCCAAACTGCATCTCACTGAGAGAAACAATTGTCTCTCCAAGTTATAGTCATTTAATTCTCACAACAAGAGAGAGTCTTCTGCGGGCTCTTTCTTCCCACATCTAGTCCAAATCAATGCTTTCACCTCAACAACTTATCAGTTCAATTCAACTGCACGAACAAGTTCCATGTATTTCGATCCTCCTCAGGTTATTTTGTAATATGTGGCTCACACCCACTTACGGTTCAGCTCCATGTGCAATCCCATCATTACTGAAAGGAGTAATTGATTGATCAACAGTTGCACATACTGGCCAACAGGCAAGGCATTAAGTTGACAACACATTTGCTGTCATGTATTCATATTATCATTTAAACAAATTAACAATACAAATATTTTCTCACTATTGTCCATACAAGCATACAGATTTTCTGACAACATTTCTACACTTTTCTAGTATACTCATTAGCATGGTGTAACACGGCAATTGTCTTCTGTATTGAAACAATAATCACATCACTGTAAATACGACCAACTATCCAAAAATTAGCAAGACACGCACATAACTCGAAATTTCAACCTATCACTCTGACACTGTCACATTCAAATTTACCCTCCACAAACTTTGCATAACTTCAAATACAACATGCACAATTAAATTTCAATCTCCCTCTCATTCCTTAAATAACTTTAGGACTAAACTTTTGTATCTAAACACTATTCCTTACCTCATCAACATTTCCTCTTGGTACTTCAATGTGCAGCAACTATTCTCCACTGCAAGTCTGCCTTCAGCATATACTAATGATAACGCACTGCTTTGCTTCTTCACCGCATAAAAAATAGTAAATGGACCCGGTTCAAGAAAAGCACCAAACTATGAAATACAACTTCCCAACAAGCTTCGAAAACTCTTAGCTCTGCTCTCTCAAATTTCTCCAACGCTTCGCCGCCGCATGAAAACCTCACTGTCTTAATCCGCTATCGGTGAAATCGATAATATTCACTAGCATCGATCATCCTGTCAAAGCAAGACTTGTATCACCAAGACATGTTATATGTAAAACAAATGTTTCAAGCATTGCAATAATAACAAAACACTGTACTCCTATTGCCACTTATTTACAAGTGCAAATGACAGTTACTAATTCTTCTCAAGAACTTCAAACACTCGTCATATACCCAATTAACACACACATCCCGTGTCTAGTAGTCATCATTAAGTAAGCTATGTCATTTTTCATAGTAGCACTCATCCCCCACCTAGTACTCAACTACTCGTGAACATACAAAATACTAAACTCGGAGAGAACAACGCTATTCTCCACTAGCTCTGTGCCACTTCTCACTATATAAAGATGCAACGCCCTGTGCTAAACATAGTACACCCAACTGCAAATAATCACACTAAACAGATCTGACTATGTCAAAAGTACAAATTTAACAATAGCTAAGGGCAACTAATAGTGATCCTGCACTATTTACTTAGCTCTTACACTAGTCAACGAATTCGACAAGCAAACTGCAAACACATTCACAAACCTTTACTTCCAATGGGAGCTGACGCCAGTAGATAGGTAGCTTCCCAACACATTACAATTTGTGAGTCAACCTTCTATACAATTCCAATGCACAGTAATTGTATCACATGAATATATTCAGCCAGACGTCTTCTGGAAACCTTCCATTTCAAGTCTCGCTCTAGTGCCACATGGGGTTTTCACATTCAATTATGGGATTGCGTTCTTTTGTCTATACCGATATACACTGAAAAGAGCTGCAATAAACATGTAAGACCCATTACGGTAGTAGCACACTGAGAAAATCTTCTCACATGGCCACCAGTTTAGTCTGCTCACTCTAAAAGTACACACTCACTAACCTTGTGTGCAGCACCACTGTAGTCCGTCAGCTAATGTCATACAAATTCCAAATGCCAGCTCGTAGAAAATGTCATGACATTCAAGAACTTGGGATTACCAGCAACTTAATCTCATTGCCATTCCACTACTACTTGCCAAATGAAATCTCCAAAACTCAACAGCATATGTTTCTTTTGTTCAAAACTCATTTCCAAGCATTCATGACATAACTTCTTTCACATCTCTGTCCAATAATCTGTGTTCTCAAACAAAGCATTGCATGTCTTTTTCTGGAAGAGGATATCAATACACAAGCAAAACTAACACAAACTAGCCTGCATCAAGAAAACAATCACTGTCCCTGTGTGAGATGTTTCATGCATCAGGAGGCAACCTGTATTCATACTGTTCTTCCACTTGTGCCTCTAACACACGGAGCAAAGTTACTTCTGTGCTTCCTCTAACTGGTCTGTTGTTTCAATGCCTTCAGTACAGCATCACTTTTGTATTTCTCCAAATGTCCATTCACACTTCTACCATCAAGGAACAACATCAAACGTCTTCTTCACATTTCCACAGTACAGATTCACTTTCCATCTGTTGTTAGACAGTTGTTACCACGCTGCCATTTGCAAGTTCTTTCCAACAGCTAATGACGCAGGTGCACTCCATCAGACATGAACGTTATTCTCACAACACAGACGCACTCACGGAAAAATATCTGATACTTTTAGTTATCACACGAGTAGCAGCAAACACATTAACAATGCACATTAAAGAGCTTGCCTACACAAAGAAAACAGAAGCAACCTTCACTATCGACATTCTATCACGTAATGATCATCAAATCAACCAAAAATCCACAAAAATTACGCAGCAAAGATCCAAGAAGTAATGCAAACACACATTATTTGCCATACCTAGGACTTACTAAATTCTCAACTCAGAACACATTCAGCCTTAAATCACCTGACACACGCACACACACACACACACACACACACACACACACACACACACACACACACACACACTTAAAATTCCACAGCAACGACAACTGCTCATGTATCACTGAGGGGTTACACCTTTGAGTTGAGCTACCCTCTGACAAATCTACAAAAGATGTCAATCAGTATATGAACTCAGCTGACATCCACAACTACTGCCTCTTGGTTAATCATTAGATCTAACACAACAAAAATCTAACTGCCATTACTATGCAGCACAATTCTCCAAATACTCTGATAACAAAACACAATCGCTATCAAAGACCACTTTCTCTGAAACAAAAACACTAAGTACAATTACCAAGTATCCATCCAATTTGGTTCGGTCCTATGCTGGATTCGTTAGCAGTTCAGCCCATGCTATTCTGCACAATCAGTTCCCGTCATTCCCAAACTGCATCTCACTGAGAGAAACAATTGTCTCTCCAAGTTATAGTCATTTAATTCTCACAACAAGAGAGAGTCTTCTGCGGGCTCTTTCTTCCCACATCTAGTCCAAATCAATGCTTTCACCTCAACAACTTATCAGTTCAATTCAACTGCACGAACAAGTTCCATGTATTTCGATCCTCCTCAGGTTATTTTGTAATATGTGGCTCACACCCACTTACGGTTCAGCTCCATGTGCAATCCCATCATTACTGAAAGGAGTAATTGATTGATCAACAGTTGCACATACTGGCCAACAGGCAAGGCATTAAGTTGACAACACATTTGCTGTCATGTATTCATATTATCATTTAAACAAATTAACAATACAAATATTTTCTCACTATTGTCCATACAAGCATACAGATTTTCTGACAACATTTCTACACTTTTCTAGTATACTCATTAGCATGGTGTAACACGGCAATTGTCTTCTGTATTGAAACAATAATCACATCACTGTAAATACGACCAACTATCCAAAAATTAGCAAGACACGCACATAACTCGAAATTTCAACCTATCACTCTGACACTGTCACATTCAAATTTACCCTCCACAAACTTTGCATAACTTCAAATACAACATGCACAATTAAATTTCAATCTCCCTCTCATTCCTTAAATAACTTTAGGACTAAACTTTTGTATCCAAACACTATTCCTTACCTCATCAACATTTCCTCTTGGTACTTCAATGTGCAGCAACTATTCTCCACTGCAAGTCTGCCTTCAGCATATGCTAATGTTAACGCACTGCTTTGCTTCTTCACCGCATAAAAAATAGTAAATGGACCCGGTTCAAGAAAAGCACCAAACTATGAAATACAACTTCCCAACAAGCTTCGAAAACTCTTAGCTCTGCTCTCTCAAATTTCTCCAACGCTTCGCCGCATGAAAACCTCACTGTCTTAATCCGCTATCGGTGAAATCGATAATATTCACTAGCATCGATCATCCTGTCAAAGCAAGACTTGTATCACCAAGACATGTTATATGTAAAACAAATGTTTCAAGCATTGCAATAATAACAAAACACTGTACTCCTATTGCCACTTATTTACAAGTGCAAATGACAGTTACTAATTCTTCTCAAGAACTTCAAACACTCATCATATACCCAATTAACACACACATCCCGTGTCTAGTAGTCATCATTAAGTAAGCTATGTCATTTTTCATAGTAGCGCTCATCCCCCACCTAGTACTCAACTACTCATGAACATACAAAATACTAAACTCGGAGAGAACAACGCTATTCTCCACTAGCTCTGTGCAACTTCTCACTATATAAAGATGCAACGCCCTGTGCTAAACATAGTACACCCAACTGCAAATAATCACACTAAACAGATCTGACTATGTCAAAAGTACAAATTTAACAATAGCTAAGGGCAACTAATAGTGATCCTGCACTATTTACTTAGCTCTTACACTAGTCAACGAATTCGACAAGCAAACTGCAAACACATTCACAAACCTTTACTTCCAATGGGAGCTGACGCCAGTAGATAGGTAGCTTCCCAACACATTACAATTTGTGAGTCAACCTTCCATACAATTCCAATGCACAGTAATTGTATCACATGAATATATTCAGCCAGACGTCTTCTGGAAACCTTCCATTTCAAGTCTCGCTCTAGTGCCACATGGGGTTTTCACATTCAATTATGGGATTGCGTTCTTTTGTCTATACCGATATACACTGAAAAGAGCTGCAATAAACATGTAAGACCCATTACGGTAGTAGCACACTGAGAAAATCTTCTCACATGGCCACCAGTTTAGTCTGCTCACTCAAAAAGTACACACTCACTAACCTTGTGTGCAGCACCACTGTAGTCCGTCAGCTAATGTCATACAAATTCCAAATGCCAGCTCGTAGAAAATGTCATGACATTCAAGAACTTGGGATTACCAGCAACTTAATCTCATTGCCATTCCACTACTACTTGCCAAATGAAATCTCCAAAACTCAACAGCATATGTTTCTTTTGTTCAAAACTCATTTCCAAGCATTCATGACATAACTTCTTTCACATCTCTGTCCAATAATCTGTGTTCTCAAACAAAGCATTGCATGTCTTTTTCTGGAAGAGGATATCAATACACAAGCAAAACTAACACAAATTAGCCTGCATCAAGAAAACAATCACTGTCCCTGTGTGAGATGTTTCATGCATCAGGAGGCAACCTGTATTCATACTGTTCTTCCACTTGTGCCTCTAACACACGGTGCAAAGTTACTTCTGTGCTTCCTCTAACTGGTCTGTTGTTTCAATGCCTTCAGTACAGCATCACTTTTGTATTTCTCCAAATGTCCATTCACACTTCTACCATCAAGGAACAACATCAAACGTCTTCTTCACATTTCCACAGTACAGATTCACTTTCCACCTGTTGTTAGACAGTTGTTACCACGCTGCCATTTGCAAGTTCTTTCCAACAGCTAATGACGCAGGTGCACTCCATCAGACATGAACGTTATTCTCACAACACAGACGCACTCACGGAAAAATATCTGATACTTTTAGTTATCACACGAGTAGCAGCAAACACATTAACAATGCACATTAAAGAGCTTGCCTACACAAAGAAAACAGAAGCAACCTTCACTATCGACATTCTATCACGTAATGATCATCAAATCAACCAAAAATCCACAAAAATTACGCAGCAAAGATCCAAGAAGTAATGCAAACACACATTATTTGCCATACCTAGGACTTACTAAATTCTCAACTCAGAACACATTCAGCCTTAAATCACCTGACACACGCACACACACACACACACACACACACACACACACACACACTTAAAATTCCACAGCAACGACAACTGCTCATGTATCACTGAGGGGTTACACCTTTGAGTTGAGCTACCCTCTGACAAATCTACAAAAGATGTCAATCAGTATATGAACTCAGCTGACATCCACAACTACTGCCTCTTGGTTAATCATTAGATCTAACACAACAAAAATCTAACTGCCATTACTATGCAGCTCAATTCTCCAAATACTCTGATAACAAAACACAATCGCTATCAAAGACCACTTTCTCTGAAACAAAAACACTAAGTACAATTACCAAGTATCCATCCAATTTGGTTCGGTCCTATGCTGGATTCGTTAGCAGTTCAGCCCATGCTATTCTGCACAATCAGTTCCCGTCATTCCCAAACTGCATCTCACTGAGAGAAACAATTGTCTCTCCAAGTTATAGTCATTTAATTCTCACAACAAGAGAGAGTCTTCTGCGGGCTCTTTCTTCCCACATCTAGTCCAAATCAATGCTTTCACCTCAACAACTTATCAGTTCAATTCAACTGCACGAACAAGTTCCATGTATTTCGATCCTCCTCAGGTTATTTTGTAATATGTGGCTCACACCCACTTACGGTTCAGCTCCATGTGCAATCCCATCATTACTGAAAGGAGTAATTGATTGATCAACAGTTGCACATACTGGCCAACAGGCAAGGCATTAAGTTGACAACACATTTGCTGTCATGTATTCATATTATCATTTAAACAAATTAACAATACAAATATTTTCTCACTATTGTCCATACAAGCATACAGATTTTCTGACAACATTTCTACACTTTTCTAGTATACTCATTAGCATGGTGTAACACGGCAATTGTCTTCTGTATTGAAACAATAATCACATCACTGTAAATACGACCAACTATCCAAAAATTAGCAAGACACGCACATAACTCGAAATTTCAACCTATCACTCTGACACTGTCACATTCAAATTTACCCTCCACAAACTTTGCATAACTTCAAATACAACATGCACAATTAAATTTCAATCTCCCTCTCATTCCTTAAATAACTTTAGGACTAAACTTTTGTATCCAAACACTATTCCTTACCTCATCAACATTTCCTCTTGGTACTTCAATGTGCAGCAACTATTCTCCACTGCAAGTCTGCCTTCAGCATATGCTAATGTTAACGCACTGCTTTGCTTCTTCACCGCATAAAAAATAGTAAATGGACCCGGTTCAAGAAAAGCACCAAACTATGAAATACAACTTCCCAACAAGCTTCGAAAACTCTTAGCTCTGCTCTCTCAAATTTCTCCAACGCTTCGCCGCATGAAAACCTCACTGTCTTAATCCGCTATCGGTGAAATCGATAATATTCACTAGCATCGATCATCCTGTCAAAGCAAGACTTGTATCACCAAGACATGTTATATGTAAAACAAATGTTTCAAGCATTGCAATAATAACAAAACACTGTACTCCTATTGCCACTTATTTACAAGTGCAAATGACAGTTACTAATTCTTCTCAAGAACTTCAAACACTCGTCATATACCCAATTAACACACACATCCCGTGTCTAGTAGTCATCATTAAGTAAGCTATGTCATTTTTCATAGTAGCACTCATCCCCCACCTAGTACTCAACTACTCATGAACATACAAAATACTAAACTCGGAGAGAACAACGCTATTCTCCACTAGCTCTGTGCCACTTCTCACTATATAAAGATGCAACGCCCTGTGCTAAACATAGTACACCCAACTGCAAATAATCACACTAAACAGATCTGACTATGTCAAAAGTACAAATTTAACAATAGCTAAGGGCAACTAATAGTGATCCTGCACTATTTACTTAGCTCTTACACTAGTCAACGAATTCGACAAGCAAACTGCAAACACATTCACAAACCTTTACTTCCAATGGGAGCTGACGCCAGTAGATAGGTAGCTTCCCAACACATTACAATTTGTGAGTCAACCTTCTATACAATTCCAATGCACAGTAATTGTATCACATGAATATATTCAGCCAGACGTCTTCTGGAAACCTTCCATTTCAAGTCTCGCTCTAGTGCCACATGGGGTTTTCACATTCAATTATGGGATTGCGTTCTTTTGTCTATACCGATATACACTGAAAAGAGCTGCAATAAACATGTAAGACCCATTACGGTAGTAGCACACTGAGAAAATCTTCTCACATGGCCACCAGTTTAGTCTGCTCACTCAAAAAGTACACACTCACTAACCTTGTGTGCAGCACCACTGTAGTCCGTCAGCTAATGTCATACAAATTCCAAATGCCAGCTCGTAGAAAATGTCATGACATTCAAGAACTTGGGATTACCAGCAACTTAATCTCATTGCCATTCCACTACTACTTGCCAAATGAAATCTCCAAAACTCAACAGCATATGTTTCTTTTGTTCAAAACTCATTTCCAAGCATTCATGACATAACTTCTTTCACATCTCTGTCCAATAATCTGTGTTCTCAAACAAAGCATTGCATGTCTTTTTCTGGAAGAGGATATCAATACACAAGCAAAACTAACACAAATTAGCCTGCATCAAGAAAACAATCACTGTCCCTGTGTGAGATGTTTCATGCATCAGGAGGCAACCTGTATTCATACTGTTCTTCCACTTGTGCCTCTAACACACGGTGCAAAGTTACTTCTGTGCTTCCTCTAACTGGTCTGTTGTTTCAATGCCTTCAGTACAGCATCACTTTTGTATTTCTCCAAATGTCCATTCACACTTCTACCATCAAGGAACAACATCAAACGTCGTCTTCACATTTCCACAGTACAGATTCACTTTCCATCTGTTGTTAGACAGTTGTTACCACGCTGCCATTTGCAAGTTCTTGCCAACAGCTAATGACGCAGGTGCACTCCATCAGACATGAACGTTATTCTCACAACACAGACGCACTCACGGAAAAATATCTGATACTTTTAGTTATCACACGAGTAGCAGCAAACACATTAACAATGCACATTAAAGAGCTTGCCTACACAAAGAAAACAGAAGCAACCTTCACTATCGACATTCTATCACGTAATGATCATCAAATCAACCAAAAATCCACAAAAATTACGCAGCAAAGATCCAAGAAGTAATGCAAACACACATTATTTGCCATACCTAGGACTTACTAAATTCTCAACTCAGAACACATTCAGCCTTAAATCACCTGACACACGCACACACACACACACACACACACACACACACACACACACACACACACACACACACACACTTAAAATTCCACAGCAACGACAACTGCTCATGTATCACTGAGGGGTTACACCTTTGAGTTGAGCTACCCTCTGACAAATCTACAAAAGATGTCAATCAGTATATGAACTCAGCTGACATCCACAACTACTGCCTCTTGGTTAATCATTAGATCTAACACAACAAAAATCTAACTGCCATTACTATGCAGCACAATTCTCCAAATACTCTGATAACAAAACACAATCGCTATCAAAGACCACTTTCTCTGAAACAAAAACACTAAGTACAATTACCAAGTATCCATCCAATTTGGTTCGGTCCTATGCTGGATTCGTTAGCAGTTCAGCCCATGCTATTCTGCACAATCAGTTCCCGTCATTCCCAAACTGCATCTCACTGAGAGAAACAATTGTCTCTCCAAGTTATAGTCATTTAATTCTCACAACAAGAGAGAGTCTTCTGCGGGCTCTTTCTTCCCACATCTAGTCCAAATCAATGCTTTCACCTCAACAACTTATCAGTTCAATTCAACTGCACGAACAAGTTCCATGTATTTCGATCCTCCTCAGGTTATTTTGTAATATGTGGCTCACACCCACTTACGGTTCAGCTCCATGTGCAATCCCATCATTACTGAAAGGAGTAATTGATTGATCAACAGTTGCACATACTGGCCAACAGGCAAGGCATTAAGTTGACAACACATTTGCTGTCATGTATTCATATTATCATTTAAACAAATTAACAATACAAATATTTTCTCACTATTGTCCATACAAGCATACAGATTTTCTGACAACATTTCTACACTTTTCTAGTATACTCATTAGCATGGTGTAACACGGCAATTGTCTTCTGTATTGAAACAATAATCACATCACTGTAAATACGACCAACTATCCAAAAATTAGCAAGACACGCACATAACTCGAAATTTCAACCTATCACTCTGACACTGTCACATTCAAATTTACCCTCCACAAACTTTGCATAACTTCAAATACAACATGCACAATTAAATTTCAATCTCCCTCTCATTCCTTAAATAACTTTAGGACTAAACTTTTGTATCTAAACACTATTCCTTACCTCATCAACATTTCCTCTTGGTACTTCAATGTGCAGCAACTATTCTCCACTGCAAGTCTGCCTTCAGCATATACTAATGATAACGCACTGCTTTGCTTCTTCACCGCATAAAAAATAGTAAATGGACCCGGTTCAAGAAAAGCACCAAACTATGAAATACAACTTCCCAACAAGCTTCGAAAACTCTTAGCTCTGCTCTCTCAAATTTCTCCAACGCTTCGCCGCCGCATGAAAACCTCACTGTCTTAATCCGCTATCGGTGAAATCGATAATATTCACTAGCATCGATCATCCTGTCAAAGCAAGACTTGTATCACCAAGACATGTTATATGTAAAACAAATGTTTCAAGCATTGCAATAATAACAAAACACTGTACTCCTATTGCCACTTATTTACAAGTGCAAATGACAGTTACTAATTCTTCTCAAGAACTTCAAACACTCGTCATATACCCAATTAACACACACATCCCGTGTCTAGTAGTCATCATTAAGTAAGCTATGTCATTTTTCATAGTAGCACTCATCCCCCACCTAGTACTCAACTACTCGTGAACATACAAAATACTAAACTCGGAGAGAACAACGCTATTCTCCACTAGCTCTGTGCCACTTCTCACTATATAAAGATGCAACGCCCTGTGCTAAACATAGTACACCCAACTGCAAATAATCACACTAAACAGATCTGACTATGTCAAAAGTACAAATTTAACAATAGCTAAGGGCAACTAATAGTGATCCTGCACTATTTACTTAGCTCTTACACTAGTCAACGAATTCGACAAGCAAACTGCAAACACATTCACAAACCTTTACTTCCAATGGGAGCTGACGCCAGTAGATAGGTAGCTTCCCAACACATTACAATTTGTGAGTCAACCTTCTATACAATTCCAATGCACAGTAATTGTATCACATGAATATATTCAGCCAGACGTCTTCTGGAAACCTTCCATTTCAAGTCTCGCTCTAGTGCCACATGGGGTTTTCACATTCAATTATGGGATTGCGTTCTTTTGTCTATACCGATATACACTGAAAAGAGCTGCAATAAACATGTAAGACCCATTACGGTAGTAGCACACTGAGAAAATCTTCTCACATGGCCACCAGTTTAGTCTGCTCACTCTAAAAGTACACACTCACTAACCTTGTGTGCAGCACCACTGTAGTCCGTCAGCTAATGTCATACAAATTCCAAATGCCAGCTCGTAGAAAATGTCATGACATTCAAGAACTTGGGATTACCAGCAACTTAATCTCATTGCCATTCCACTACTACTTGCCAAATGAAATCTCCAAAACTCAACAGCATATGTTTCTTTTGTTCAAAACTCATTTCCAAGCATTCATGACATAACTTCTTTCACATCTCTGTCCAATAATCTGTGTTCTCAAACAAAGCATTGCATGTCTTTTTCTGGAAGAGGATATCAATACACAAGCAAAACTAACACAAACTAGCCTGCATCAAGAAAACAATCACTGTCCCTGTGTGAGATGTTTCATGCATCAGGAGGCAACCTGTATTCATACTGTTCTTCCACTTGTGCCTCTAACACACGGAGCAAAGTTACTTCTGTGCTTCCTCTAACTGGTCTGTTGTTTCAATGCCTTCAGTACAGCATCACTTTTGTATTTCTCCAAATGTCCATTCACACTTCTACCATCAAGGAACAACATCAAACGTCTTCTTCACATTTCCACAGTACAGATTCACTTTCCATCTGTTGTTAGACAGTTGTTACCACGCTGCCATTTGCAAGTTCTTTCCAACAGCTAATGACGCAGGTGCACTCCATCAGACATGAACGTTATTCTCACAACACAGACGCACTCACGGAAAAATATCTGATACTTTTAGTTATCACACGAGTAGCAGCAAACACATTAACAATGCACATTAAAGAGCTTGCCTACACAAAGAAAACAGAAGCAACCTTCACTATCGACATTCTATCACGTAATGATCATCAAATCAACCAAAAATCCACAAAAATTACGCAGCAAAGATCCAAGAAGTAATGCAAACACACATTATTTGCCATACCTAGGACTTACTAAATTCTCAACTCAGAACACATTCAGCCTTAAATCACCTGACACACGCACACACACACACACACACACACACACACACACACACACACACACACACACACTTAAAATTCCACAGCAACGACAACTGCTCATGTATCACTGAGGGGTTACACCTTTGAGTTGAGCTACCCTCTGACAAATCTACAAAAGATGTCAATCAGTATATGAACTCGGCTGACATCCACAACTACTGCCTCTTGGTTAATCATTAGATCTAACACAACAAAAATCTAACTGCCATTACTATGCAGCACAATTCTCCAAATACTCTGATAACAAAACACAATCGCTATCAAAGACCACTTTCTCTGAAACAAAAACACTAAGTACAATTACCAAGTATCCATCCAATTTGGTTCGGTCCTATGCTGGATTCGTTAGCAGTTCAGCCCATGCTATTCTGCACAATCAGTTCCCGTCATTCCCAAACTGCATCTCACTGAGAGAAACAATTGTCTCTCCAAGTTATAGTCATTTAATTCTCACAACAAGAGAGAGTCTTCTGCGGGCTCTTTCTTCCCACATCTAGTCCAAATCAATGCTGTCACCTCAACAACTTATCAGTTCAATTCAACTGCACGAACAAGTTCCATGTATTTCGATCCTCCTCAGGTTATTTTGTAATATGTGGCTCACACCCACTTACGGTTCAGCTCCATGTGCAATCCCATCATTACTGAAAGGAGTAATTGATTGATCAACAGTTGCACATACTGGCCAACAGGCAAGGCATTAAGTTGACAACACATTTGCTGTCATGTATTCATATTATCATTTAAACAAATTAACAATACAAATATTTTCTCACTATTGTCCATACAAGCATACAGATTTTCTGACAACATTTCTACACTTTTCTAGTATACTCATTAGCATGGTGTAACACGGCAATTGTCTTCTGTATTGAAACAATAATCACATCACTGTAAATACGACCAACTATCCAAAAATTAGCAAGACACGCACATAACTCGAAATTTCAACCTATCACTCTGACACTGTCACATTCAAATTTACCCTCCACAAACTTTGCATAACTTCAAATACAACATGCACAATTAAATTTCAATCTCCCTCTCATTCCTTAAATAACTTTAGGACTAAACTTTTGTATCCAAACACTATTCCTTACCTCATCAACATTTCCTCTTGGTACTTCAATGTGCAGCAACTATTCTCCACTGCAAGTCTGCCTTCAGCATATGCTAATGTTAACGCACTGCTTTGCTTCTTCACCGCATAAAAAATAGTAAATGGACCCGGTTCAAGAAAAGCACCAAACTATGAAATACAACTTCCCAACAAGCTTCGAAAACTCTTAGCTCTGCTCTCTCAAATTTCTCCAACGCTTCGCCGCATGAAAACCTCACTGTCTTAATCCGCTATCGGTGAAATCGATAATATTCACTAGCATCGATCATCCTGTCAAAGCAAGACTTGTATCACCAAGACATGTTATATGTAAAACAAATGTTTCAAGCATTGCAATAATAACAAAACACTGTACTCCTATTGCCACTTATTTACAAGTGCAAATGACAGTTACTAATTCTTCTCAAGAACTTCAAACACTCATCATATACCCAATTAACACACACATCCCGTGTCTAGTAGTCATCATTAAGTAAGCTATGTCATTTTTCATAGTAGCACTCATCCCCCACCTAGTACTCAACTACTCATGAACATGCAAAATACTAAACTCGGAGAGAACAACGCTATTCTCCACTAGCTCTGTGCCACTTCTCACTATATAAAGATGCAACGCCCTGTGCTAAACATAGTACACCCAACTGCAAATAATCACACTAAACAGATCTGACTATGTCAAAAGTACAAATTTAACAATAGCTAAGGGCAACTAATAGTGATCCTGCACTATTTACTTAGCTCTTACACTAGTCAACGAATTCGACAAGCAAACTGCAAACACATTCACAAACCTTTACTTCCAATGGGAGCTGACGCCAGTAGATAGGTAGCTTCCCAACACATTACAATTTGTGAGTCAACCTTCTATACAATTCCAATGCACAGTAATTGTATCACATGAATATATTCAGCCAGACGTCTTCTGGAAACCTTCCATTTCAAGTCTCGCTCTAGTGCCACATGGGGTTTTCACATTCAATTATGGGATTGCGTTCTTTTGTCTATACCGATATACACTGAAAAGAGCTGCAATAAACATGTAAGACCCATTACGGTAGTAGCACACTGAGAAAATCTTCTCACATGGCCACCAGTTTAGTCTGCTCACTCAAAAAGTACACACTCACTAACCCTGTGTGCAGCACCACTGTAGTCCGTCAGCTAATGTCATACAAATTCCAAATGCCAGCTCGTAGAAAATGTCATGACATTCAAGAACTTGGGATTACCAGCAACTTAATCTCATTGCCATTCCACTACTACTTGCCAAATGAAATCTCCAAAACTCAACAGCATATGTTTCTTTTGTTCAAAACTCATTTCCAAGCATTCATGACATAACTTCTTTCACATCTCTGTCCAATAATCTGTGTTCTCAAACAAAGCATTGCATGTCTTTTTCTGGAAGAGGATATCAATACACAAGCAAAACTAACACAAATTAGCCTGCATCAAGAAAACAATCACTGTCCCTGTGTGAGATGTTTCATGCATCAGGAGGCAACCTGTATTCATACTGTTCTTCCACTTGTGCCTCTAACACACGGTGCAAAGTTACTTCTGTGCTTCCTCTAACTGGTCTGTTGTTTCAATGCCTTCAGTACAGCATCACTTTTGTATTTCTCCAAATGTCCATTCACACTTCTACCATCAAGGAACAACATCAAACGTCGTCTTCACATTTCCACAGTACAGATTCACTTTCCATCTGTTGTTAGACAGTTGTTACCACGCTGCCATTTGCAAGTTCTTTCCAACAGCTAATGACGCAGGTGCACTCCATCAGACATGAACGTTATTCTCACAACACAGACGCACTCACGGAAAAATATCTGATACTTTTAGTTATCACACGAGTAGCAGCAAACACATTAACAATGCACATTAAAGAGCTTGCCTACACAAAGAAAACAGAAGCAACCTTCACTATCGACATTCTATCACGTAATGATCATCAAATCAACCAAAAATCCACAAAAATTACGCAGCAAAGATCCAAGAAGTAATGCAAACACACATTATTTGCCATACCTAGGACTTACTAAATTCTCAACTCAGAACACATTCAGCCTTAAATCACCTGACACACGCACACACACACACACACACACACACACACACACACACACACACACACACACACACACACACACACTTAAAATTCCACAGCAACGACAACTGCTCATGTATCACTGAGGGGTTACACCTTTGAGTTGAGCTACCCTCTGACAAATCTACAAAAGATGTCAATCAGTATATGAACTCAGCTGACATCCACAACTACTGCCTCTTGGTTAATCATTAGATCTAACACAACAAAAATCTAACTGCCATTACTATGCAGCACAATTCTCCAAATACTCTGATAACAAAACACAATCGCTATCAAAGACCACTTTCTCTGAAACAAAAACACTAAGTACAATTACCAAGTATCCATCCAATTTGGTTCGGTCCTATGCTGGATTCGTTAGCAGTTCAGCCCATGCTATTCTGCACAATCAGTTCCCGTCATTCCCAAACTGCATCTCACTGAGAGAAACAATTGTCTCTCCAAGTTATAGTCATTTAATTCTCACAACAAGAGAGAGTCTTCTGCGGGCTCTTTCTTCCCACATCTAGTCCAAATCAATGCTTTCACCTCAACAACTTATCAGTTCAATTCAACTGCACGAACAAGTTCCATGTATTTCGATCCTCCTCAGGTTATTTTGTAATATGTGGCTCACACCCACTTACGGTTCAGCTCCATGTGCAATCCCATCATTACTGAAAGGAGTAATTGATTGATCAACAGTTGCACATACTGGCCAACAGGCAAGGCATTAAGTTGACAACACATTTGCTGTCATGTATTCATATTATCATTTAAACAAATTAACAATACAAATATTTTCTCACTATTGTCCATACAAGCATACAGATTTTCTGACAACATTTCTACACTTTTCTAGTATACTCATTAGCATGGTGTAACACGGCAATTGTCTTCTGTATTGAAACAATAATCACATCACTGTAAATACGACCAACTATCCAAAAATTAGCAAGACACGCACATAACTCGAAATTTCAACCTATCACTCTGACACTGTCACATTCAAATTTACCCTCCACAAACTTTGCATAACTTCAAATACAACATGCACAATTAAATTTCAATCTCCCTCTCATTCCTTAAATAACTTTAGGACTAAACTTTTGTATCTAAACACTATTCCTTACCTCATCAACATTTCCTCTTGGTACTTCAATGTGCAGCAACTATTCTCCACTGCAAGTCTGCCTTCAGCATATACTAATGATAACGCACTGCTTTGCTTCTTCACCGCATAAAAAATAGTAAATGGACCCGGTTCAAGAAAAGCACCAAACTATGAAATACAACTTCCCAACAAGCTTCGAAAACTCTTAGCTCTGCTCTCTCAAATTTCTCCAACGCTTCGCTGCATGAAAACCTCACTGTCTTAATCCGCTATCGGTGAAATCGATAATATTCACTAGCATCGATCATCCTGTCAAAGCAAGACACGTATCACCAAGACATGTTAGAATGTAAAACAAATGTTCCAAGCATTGCAATAATAACAAAACACTGTACTCCTATTGCCACTTATTTACAAGTGCAAATGACAGTTACTAATTCTTCTCAAGAACTTCAAACACTCGTCATATACCCAATTAACACACACATCCCGTGTCTAGTAGTCATCATTAAGTAAGCTATGTCATTTTTCATAGTAGCACTCATCCCCCACCTAGTACTCAACTACTCATGAACATACAAAATACTAAACTCGGAGAGAACAACACTATTCTCCACTAACTCTGTGCCACTTCTCACTATATAAAGATGCAACGCCCTGTGCTAAACATAGTACACCCAACTGCAAATAATCACACTAAACAGATCTGACTATGTCAAAAGTACAAATTTAACAATAGCTAAGGGCAACTAATAGTGATCCTGCACTATTTACTTAGCTCTTACACTAGTCAACGAATTCGACAAGCAAACTGCAAACACATTCACAAACCTTTACTTCCAATGGGAGCTGACGCCAGTAGATAGGTAGCTTCCCAACACATTACAATTTGTGAGTCAACCTTCTATACAATTCCAATGCACAGTAATTGTATCACATGAATATATTCAGCCAGACGTCTTCTGGAAACCTTCCATTTCAAGTCTCGCTCTAGTGCCACATGGGGTTTTCACATTCAATTATGGGATTGCGTTCTTTTGTCTATACCGATATACACTGAAAAGAGCTGCAATAAACATGTAAGAAACATTACGGTAGTAGCACACTGAGAAAATCTTCTCACATGGCCACACACACTTAAAATTCCACAGCAACGACAACTGCTCATGTATCACTGAGGGGTTACACCTTTGAGTTGAGCTACCCTCTGACAAATCTACAAAAGATGTCAATCAGTATATGAACTCAGCTGACATCCACAACTACTGCCTCTTGGTTAATCATTAGATCTAACACAACAAAAATCTAACTGCCATTACTATGCAGCACAATTCTCCAAATACTCTGTTAACAAAACACAATCGCTATCAAATACCACTTTCTCTGAAACAAAAACACTAAGTACAATTACCAAGTATCCATCCAATTTGGTTCGGTCCTATGCTGGATTCGTTAGCAGTTCAGCCCATGCTATTCTGCACAATCAGTTCCCGTCATTCCCAAACTGCATCTCACTGAGAGAAACAATTGTCTCTCCAAGTTATAGTCATTTAATTCTCACAACAAGAGAGAGTCTTCTGCGGGCTCTTTCTTCCCACATCTAGTCCAAATCAATGCTTTCACCTCAACAACTTATCAGTTCAATTCAACTGCACGAACAAGTTCCATGTATTTCGATCCTCCTCAGGTTATTTTGTAATATGTGGCTCACACCCACTTACGGTTCAGCTCCATGTGCAATCCCATCATTACTGAAAGGAGTAATTGATTGATCAACAGTTGCACATACTGGCCAACAGGCAAGGCATTAAGTTGACAACACATTTGCTGTCATGTATTCATATTATCATTTAAACAAATTAACAATACAAATATTTTCTCACTATTGTCCATACAAGCATACAGATTTTCTGACAACATTTCTACACTTTTCTAGTATACTCATTAGCATGGTGTAACACGGCAATTGTCTTCTGTATTGAAACAATAATCACATCACTGTAAATACGACCAACTATCCAAAAATTAGCAAGACACGCACATAACTCGAAATTTCAACCTATCACTCTGACACTGTCACATTCAAATTTACCCTCCACAAACTTTGCATAACTTCAAATACAACATGCACAATTAAATTTCAATCTCCCTCTCATTCCTTAAATAACTTTAGGACTAAACTTTTGTATCCAAACACTATTCCTTACCTCATCAACATTTCCTCTTGGTACTTCAATGTGCAGCAACTATTCTCCACTGCAAGTCTGCCTTCAGCATATGCTAATGTTAACGCACTGCTTTGCTTCTTCACCGCATAAAAAATAGTAAATGGACCCGGTTCAAGAAAAGCACCAAACTATGAAATACAACTTCCCAACAAGCTTCGAAAACTCTTAGCTCTGCTCTCTCAAATTTCTCCAACGCTTCGCCGCATGAAAACCTCACTGTCTTAATCCGCTATCGGTGAAATCGATAATATTCACTAGCATCGATCATCCTGTCAAAGCAAGACTTGTATCACCAAGACATGTTATATGTAAAACAAATGTTTCAAGCATTGCAATAATAACAAAACACTGTACTCCTATTGCCACTTATTTACAAGTGCAAATGACAGTTACTAATTCTTCTCAAGAACTTCAAACACTCATCATATACCCAATTAACACACACATCCCGTGTCTAGTAGTCATCATTAAGTAAGCTATGTCATTTTTCATAGTAGCGCTCATCCCCCACCTAGTACTCAACTACTCATGAACATACAAAATACTAAACTCGGAGAGAACAACGCTATTCTCCACTAGCTCTGTGCCACTTCTCACTATATAAAGATGCAACGCCCTGTGCTAAACATAGTACACCCAACTGCAAATAATCACACTAAACAGATCTGACTATGTCAAAAGTACAAATTTAACAATAGCTAAGGGCAACTAATAGTGATCCTGCACTATTTACTTAGCTCTTACACTAGTCAACGAATTCGACAAGCAAACTGCAAACACATTCACAAACCTTTACTTCCAATGGGAGCTGACGCCAGTAGATAGGTAGCTTCCCAACACATTACAATTTGTGGGTCAACCTTCTATACAATTCCAATGCACAGTAATTGTATCACATGAATATATTCAGCCAGACGTCTTCTGGAAACCTTCCATTTCAAGTCTCGCTCTAGTGCCACATGGGGTTTTCACATTCAATTATGGGATTGCGTTCTTTTGTCTATACCGATATACACTGAAAAGAGCTGCAATAAACATGTAAGACCCATTACGGTAGTAGCACACTGAGAAAATCTTCTCACATGGCCACCAGTTTAGTCTACTCACTCAAAAAGTACACACTCACTAACCTTGTGTGCAGCAGCACTGTAGTCCGTCAGCTAATGTCATACAAATTCCAAATGCCAGCTCGTAGAAAATGTCATGACATTCAAGAACTTGGGATTACCAGCAACTTAATCTCATTGCCATTCCACTACTACTTGCCAAATGAAATCTCCAAAACTCAACAGCATATGTTTCTTTTGTTCAAAACTCATTTCCAAGCATTCATGACATAACTTCTTTCACATCTCTGTCCAATAATCTGTGTTCTCAAACAAAGCATTGCATGTCTTTTTCTGGAAGAGGATATCAATACACAAGCAAAACTAACACAAATTAGCCTGCATCAAGAAAACAATCACTGTCCCTGTGTGAGATGTTTCATGCATCAGGAGGCAACCTGTATTCATACTGTTCTTCCACTTGTGCCTCTAACACAAAGTTACTTCTGTGCTTCCTCTAACTGGTCTGTTGTTTCAATGCCTTCAGTACAGCATCACTTTTGTATTTCTCCAAATGTCCATTCACACTTCTACCATCAAGGAACAACATCAAACGTCGTCTTCACATTTCCACAGTACAGATTCACTTTCCATCTGTTGTTAGACAGTTGTTACCACGCTGCCATTTGCAAGTTCTTTCCAACAGCTAATGACGCAGGTGCACTCCATCAGACATGAACGTTATTCTCACAACACAGACGCACTCACGGAAAAATATCTGATACTTTTAGTTATCACACGAGTAGCAGCAAACACATTAACAATGCACATTAAAGAGCTTGCCTACACAAAGAAAACAGAAGCAACCTTCACTATCTACATTCTATCACGCAATGATCCTCAAATCAACCAAAAATCCACAAAAATTACGCAGCAAGGATCCAAGAAGTAATGCTAACACACATTATTTGCCATACCTAGGACTTACTAAATTCTCAACTCAGAACACATTCAGCCTTAAATCACCTGACACACGCACGCACACATACACACACACACACACACACACACACACACACACACACACATAAAATTCCACAGCAACGACAACTGCTCATGTATCACTGAGGGGTTACACCTTTGAGTTGAGCTACCCTCTGACAAATCTACAAAAGATGTCAATCAGTATATGAACTCAGCTGACATCCACAACTACTGCCTCTTGGTTAATCATTACATCTAACACAACAAAAATCTAACTGCCATTACTATGCAGCTCAATTCTCCAAATACTCTGATAACAAAACACAATCGCTATCAAAGACCACTTTCTCTGAAACAAAAACACTAAGTACAATTACCAAGTATCCATCCAATTTGGTTCGGTCCTATGCTGGATTCGTTAGCAGTTCAGCCCATGCTATTCTGCACAATCAGTTCCCGTCATTCCCAAACTGCATCTCACTGAGAGAAACAATTGTCTCTCCAAGTTATAGTCATTTAATTCTCACAACAAGAGAGAGTCTTCTGCTGGCTCTTTCTTCCCACATCTAGTCCGATTCAATGCTTTCACCTCAACAGCGCAATTCAACTGCACAAACAAGTTCCATGTATTTCGATCCTCCTCAGGTTATTTTGTAATATGTGGCTCACACCCACTTACGGTTCAGCTCCATGTGCAATCCCATCATTACTGAAAGGAGTAATTGATTGATCAACAGTTGCACATACTGGCCAACAGGCAAGGCATTAAGTTGACAACACATTTGCTGTCATGTATTCATATTATCATTTAAACAAATTAACAATACAAATATTTTCTCACTATTGTCCATACAAGCATACAGATTTTCTGACAACATTTCTACACTTTTCTAGTATACTCATTAGCATGGTGTAACACGGCAATTGTCTTCTGTATTGAAACAATAATCACATCACTGTAAATACGACCAACTATCCAAAAATTAGCAAGACACGCACATAACTCGAAATTTCAACCTATCACTCTGACACTGTCACATTCAAATTTACCCTCCACAAACTTTGCATAACTTCAAATACAACATGCACAACTAAATTTCAATCTCCCTCTCATTCCTTAAATAACCTTAGGACTAAACTTTTGTATCCAAACACTATTCCTTACCTCATCAACATTTCCTCTTGGTACTTCAATGTGCAGCAACTATTCTCCACTGCAAGTCTGCCTTCAGCATATGCTAATGATAATGCACTGCTTTGCTTCTTCACCGCATAAAAAATAGTAAATGGACCCGGTTCAAGAAAAGCACCAAACTATGAAATACAACTTCCCAACAAGCTTCGAAAACTCTTAGCTCTGCTCTCTCAAATTTCTCCAACGCTTCGCTGCATGAAAACCTCACTGTCTTAATCCACTATAGGTGAAATCGATAATATTCACTAGCATCGATCATCCTGTCAAAGCAAGACACGTATCACCAAGGCATGTTATATGTAAAACAAATGTTTCAAGCATTGCAATAATAACAAAACACTGTACTCCTACTGCCACTTACTTACAAGTGCAAATGACAGTTACTAATTCTTCTCAAGAACTTCAAACACTCATCATATACCCAATTAACACACACATCCCGTGTCTAGTAGTCATCATTAAGTAAGCTATGTCATTTTTCATAGTAGCACTCATCCCCCACCTAGTACTCAACTACTCATGAACATACAAAATACTAAACTCGGAGAGAACAACGCTATTCTCCACTAACTCTGTGCCACTTCTCACTATATAAAGATGCAACGCCCTGTGCTAAACATAGTACACCCAACTGCAAATAATCACACTAGACAGATCTGACTATGTCAAAAGTACAAATTTAACAATAGCTAAGGGCAACTAATAGTGATCCTGCACTATTTACTTAGCTCTTACACTAGTCAACGAATTCGACAAGCAAACTGCAAACACATTCACAAACCTTTACTTCCAATGGGAGCAGACGCCAGTAGATAGGTAGCTTCCCAACACATTACAATTTGTGAGTCAACCTTCTATACAATTCCAATGCACAGTAATTGTATCACATGAATATATTCAGCCAGACGTCTTCTGGAAACCTTCCATTTCAAGTCTCGCTCTAGTGCCACATGGGGTTTTCACATTCAATTATGGGATTGCGTTCTTTTGTCTATACCGATATACACTGAAAAGAGCTGCAATAAACATGTAAGACCCATTACTGTAGTAGCACACTGAGAAAATCTTCTCACATGGCCACCAGTTTAGTCTGCTCACTCAAAAAGTACACACTCACTAACCTTGTGTGCAGCAGCACTGTAGTCCGTCAGCTAATGACATACAAATTCCAAATGCCAGCTGGTAGAAAATGTCATGACATTCAAGAACTTGGGATTACCAGCAACTTAATCTCATTGCCATTCCACTACTACTTGCCAAATGAAATCTCCAAAACTCAACAGCATATGTTTCTTTTGTTCAAAACTCATTTCCAAGCATTCATGACATAACTTCTTTCACATCTCTGTCCAATAATCTGTGTTCTCAAACAAAGCATTGCATGTCTTTTTCTGGAAGAGGATATCAATACACAAGCAAAACTAACACAAATTAGGCTGCATCAAGAAAACAATCACTGTCCCTGTGTGAGATGTTTCATGCATCAGGAGGCAACCTGTATTCATACTGTTCTTCCACTTGTGCCTCTAATACACGGTGCAAAGTTACTTCTGTTCTTCCTCTAACTGGTCTGTTGTTTCAATGCCTTCAGTACAGCATCACTTTTGTATTTCTCCAAATGTCCATTCACACTTTTACCATCAAGGAACAACATCAAACGTCTTCTTCACATTTCCACAGTACAGATTCACTTTCCATCTGTTGTTAGACAGTTGTTACCACGCTGCCATTTGCAAGTTCTTTCCAACAGCTAATGACGCAGGTGCACTCCATCAGACATGAACGTTATTCTCACAACACAGACGCACTCACGGAAAAATATCTGATACTTTTAGTTATCACACGAGTAGCAGCAAACACATTAACAATGCACATTAAAGAGCTTGCCTACACAATGAAAACAGAAGCAACCTTCACTATCTACATTCTATCACGCAATGATCCTCAAATCAACCAAAAATCCACAAAAATTACGCAGCAAGGATCCAAGAAGTAATGCTAACACACATTATTTGCCATACCTAGGACTTACTAAATTCTCAACTCAGAACACATTCAGCCTTAAATCACCTGACACACGCACGCACACACACACACACACACACACACACACACACACACACACACACACACACACACACACATAAAATTCCACAGCAACGACAACTGCTCATGTATCACTGAGGGGTTACACCTTTGAGTTGAGCTACCCTCTGACAAATCTACAAAAGATGTCAATCAGTATATGAACTCAGCTGACATCCACAACTACTGCCTCTTGGTTAATCATTAGATCTAACACAACAAAAATCTAACTGCCATTACTATGCAGCTCAATTCTCCAAATACTCTGATAACAAAACACAATCGCTATCAAAGACCACTTTCTCTGAAACAAAAACACTAAGTACAATTACCAAGTATCCATCCAATTTGGTTCGGTCCTATGCTGGATTCGTTAGCAGTTCAGCCCATGCTATTCTGCACAATCAGTTCCCGTCATTCCCAAACTGCATCTCACTGAGAGAAACAATTGTCTCTCCAAGTTATAGTCATTTAATTCTCACAACAAGAGAGAGTCTTCTGCTGGCTCTTTCTTCCCACATCTAGTCCGATTCAATGCTTTCACCTCAACAGCGCAATTCAACTGCACAAACAAGTTCCATGTATTTCGATCCTCCTCAGGTTATTTTGTAATATGTGGCTCACACCTACTTACGGTTCAGCTCCATGTGCAATCCCATCATTACTGAAAGGAGTAATTGATTGATCAACAGTTGCACATACTGGCCAACAGGCAAGGCATTAAGTTGACAACACATTTGCTGTCATGTATTCATATTATCATTTAAACAAATTAACAATACAAATATTTTCTCACTATTGTCCATACAAGCATACAGATTTTCTGACAACATTTCTACACTTTTCTAGTATACTCATTAGCATGGTGTAACACGGCAATTGTCTTCTGTATTGAAACAATAATCACATCACTGTAAATACGACAAACTATCCAAAAATTAGCAACACACGCACATAACTCGAAATTTCAACCTATCACTCTGACACTGTCACATTCAAATTTACCCTCCACAAACTTTGCATAACTTCAAATACAACATGCACAATTAAATTTCAATCTCCCTCTCATTCCTTAAATAACTTTAGGACTAAACTTTTGTATCCAAACACTATTCCTTACCTCATCAACATTTCCTCTTGGTACTTCAATGTGCAGCAACTATTCTCCACTGCAAGTCTGCCTTCAGCATATGCTAATGTTAACGCACTGCTTTGCTTCTTCACCGCATAAAAAATAGTAAATGGACCCGGTTCAAGAAAAGCACCAAACTATGAAATACAACTTCCCAACAAGCTTCGAAAACTCTTAGCTCTGCTCTCTCAAATTTCTCCAACGCTTCGCCGCATGAAAACCTCACTGTCTTAATCCGCTATCGGTGAAATCGATAATATTCACTAGCATCGATCATCCTGTCGAAGCAAGACTTGTATCACCAAGACATGTTATATGTAAAACAAATGTTTCAAGCATTGCAATAATAACAAAACACTGTACTCCTATTGCCACTTATTTACAAGACACTAGATCGCGTGTTAATTCTTCTCAAGAACTTCAAACACTCGTCATATACCCAATTAACACACACATCCCGTGTCTAGTAGTCATCATTAAGTAAGCTATGTCATTTTTCATAGTAGCACTCATCCCCCACCTAGTACTCAACTACTCATGAACATACAAAATACTAAACTCGGAGAGAACAACGCTATTCTCCACTAGCTCTGTGCCACTTCTCACTATATAAAGATGCAACGCCCTGTGCTAAACATAGTACACCCAACTGCAAATAATCACACTAAACAGATCTGACTATGTCAAAAGTACAAATTTAACAATAGCTAAGGGCAACTAATAGTGATCCTGCACTATTTACTTAGCTCTTACACTAGTCAACGAATTCGACAAGCAAACTGCAAACACATTCACAAACCTTTACTTCCAATGGGAGCAGACGCCAGTAGATAGGTAGCTTCCCAACACATTACAATTTGTGAGTCAACCTTCTATACAATTCCAATGCACAGTAATTGTATCACATGAATATATTCAGCCAGACGTCTTCTGGAAACCTTCCATTTCAAGTCTCGCTCTAGTGCCACATGGGGTTTTCACATTCAATTATGGGATTGCGTTCTTTTGTCTATACCGATATACACTGAAAAGAGCTGCAATAAACATGTAAGACCCATTACTGTAGTAGCACACTGAGAAAATCTTCTCACATGGCCACCAGTTTAGTCTGCTCACTCAAAAAGTACACACTCACTAACCTTGTGTGCAGCACCACTGTAGTCCGTCAGCTAATGTCATACAAATTCCAAATGCCAGCTCGTAGAAAATGTCATGACATTCAAGAACTTGGGATTACCAGCAACTTAATCTCATTGCCATTCCACTACTACTTGCCAAATGAAATCTCCAAAACTCAACAGCATATGTTTCTTTTGTTCAAAGCTCATTTCCAAGCATTCATGACATAACTTCTTTCACATCTCTGTCCAATAATCTGTGTTCTCAAACAAAGCATTGCATGTCTTTTTCTGGAAGAGGATATCAATACACAAGCAAAACTAACACAAATTAGCCTGCATCAAGAAAACAATCACTGTCCCTGTGTGAGATGTTTCATGCATCAGGAGGCAACCTGTATTCATACTGTTCTTCCACTTGTGCCTCTAATACACGGTGCAAAGTTACTTCTGTTCTTCCTCTAACTGGTCTGTTGATTCAATGCCTTCAGTACAGCATCACTTTTGTATTTCTCCAAATGTCCATTCACACTTCTACCATCAAGGAACAACATCAAACGTCGTCTTCACATTTCCACAGTACAGATTCACTTTCCATCTGTTGTTAGACAGTTGTTACCACGCTGCCATTTGCAAGTTCTTTCCAACAGCTAATGACGCAGGTGCACTCCATCAGACATGAACGTTATTCTCACAACACAGACGCACTCACGGAAAAATATCTGATACTTTTAGTTATCACACGAGTAGCAGCAAACACATTAACAATGCACATTAAAGAGCTTGCCTACACAAAGAAAACAGAAGCAACCTTCACTATCGACATTCTATCACGTAATGATCATCAAATCAACCAAAAATCCACAAAAATTACGCAGCAAAGATTCAAGAAGTAATGCAAACACACATTATTTGCCATACCTAGGACTTACTAAATTCTCAACTCAGAACACATTCAGCCTTAAATCACCTGACACACGCGCACACACACACACACACACACACACACACACACACACACACACACACACACACACTTAAAATTCCACAGCAACGACAACTGCTCATGTATCACTGAGGGGTTACACCTTTGAGTTGAGCTACCCTCTGACAAATCTACAAAAGATGTCAATCAGTATATGAACTCAGCTGACATCCACAACTACTGCCTCTTGGTTAATCATTAGATCTAACACAACAAAAATCTAACTGCCATTACTATGCAGCTCAATTCTCCAAATACTCTGATAACAAAACACAATCGCTATCAAAGACCACTTTCTCTGAAACAAAAACACTAAGTACAATTACCAAGTATCCATCCAATTTGGTTCGGTCCTATGCTGGATTCGTTAGCAGTTCAGCCCATGCTATTCTGCACAATCAGTTCCCGTCATTCCCAAACTGCATCTCACTGAGAGAAACAATTGTCTCTCCAAGTTATAGTCATTTAATTCTCACAACAAGAGAGAGTCTTCTGCGGGCTCTTTCTTCCCACATCTAGTCCAAATCAATGCTTTCACCTCAACAACTTATCAGTTCAATTCAACTGCACGAACAAGTTCCATGTATTTCGATCCTCCTCAGGTTATTTTGTAATATGTGGCTCACACCCACTTACGGTTCAGCTCCATGTGCAATCCCATCATTACTGAAAGGAGTAATTGATTGATCAACAGTTGCACATACTGGCCAACAGGCAAGGCATTAAGTTGACAACACATTTGCTGTCATGTATTCATATTATCATTTAAACAAATTAACAATACAAATATTTTCTCACTATTGTCCATACAAGCATACAGATTTTCTGACAACATTTCTACACTTTTCTAGTATACTCATTAGCATGGTGTAACACGGCAATTGTCTTCTGTATTGAAACAATAATCACATCACTGTAAATACGACCAACTATCCAAAAATTAGCAAGACACGCACATAACTCGAAATTTCAACCTATCACTCTGACACTGTCACATTCAAATTTACCCTCCACAAACTTTGCATAACTTCAAATACAACATGCACAATTAAATTTCAATCTCCCTCTCATTCCTTAAATAACTTTAGGACTAAACTTTTGTATCCAAACACTATTCCTTACCTCATCAACATTTCCTCTTGGTACTTCAATGTGCAGCAACTATTCTCCACTGCAAGTCTGCCTTCAGCATATGCTAATGTTAACGCACTGCTTTGCTTCTTCACCGCATAAAAAATAGTAAATGGACCCGGTTCAAGAAAAGCACCAAACTATGAAATACAACTTCCCAACAAGCTTCGAAAACTCTTAGCTCTGCTCTCTCAAATTTCTCCAACGCTTCGCCGCATGAAAACCTCACTGTCTTAATCCGCTATCGGTGAAATCGATAATATTCACTAGCATCGATCATCCTGTCAAAGCAAGACTTGTATCACCAAGACATGTTATATGTAAAACAAATGTTTCAAGCATTGCAATAATAACAAAACACTGTACTCCTATTGCCACTTATTTACAAGTGCAAATGACAGTTACTAATTCTTCTCAAGAACTTCAAACACTCGTCATATACCCAATTAACACACACATCCCGTGTCTAGTAGTCATCATTAAGTAAGCTATGTCATTTTTCATAGTAGCACTCATCCCCCACCTAGTACTCAACTACTCATGAACATACAAAATACTAAACTCGGAGAGAACAACGCTATTCTCCACTAGCTCTGAGCCACTTCTCACTATATAAAGATGCAACGCCCTGTGCTAAACATAGTACACCCAACTGCAAATAATCACACTAAACAGATCTGACTATGTCAAAAGTACAAATTTAACAATAGCTAAGGGCAACTAATAGTGATCCTGCACTATTTACTTAGCTCTTACACCAGTCAACGAATTCGACAAGCAAACTGCAAACACATTCACAAACCTTTACTTCCAATGGGAGCTGACGCCAGTAGATAGGTAGCTTCCCAACACATTACAATTTGTGGGTCAACCTTCTATACAATTCCAATGCACAGTAATTGTATCACATGAATATATTCAGCCAGACGTCTTCTGGAAACCTTCCATTTCAAGTCTCGCTCTAGTGCCACATGGGGTTTTCACATTCAATTATGGGATTGCGTTCTTTTGTCTATACCGATATACACTGAAAAGAGCTGCAATAAACATGTAAGACCCATTACGGTAGTAGCACACTGAGAAAATCTTCTCACATGGCCACCAGTTTAGTCTGCTCACTCTAAAAGTACACACTCACTAACCTTGTGTGCAGCAGCACTGTAGTCCGTCAGCTAATGTCATACAAATTCCAAATGCCAGCTCGTAGAAAATGTCATGACATTCAAGAACTTGGGATTACCAGCAACTTAATCTCATTGCCATTCCACTACTACTTGCCAAATGAAATCTCCAAAACTCAACAGCATATGTTTCTTTTGTTCAAAACTCATTTCCAAGCATTCATGACATAACTTCTTTCAAATCTCTGTCCAATAATCTGTGTTCTCAAACAAAGCATTTCATGTCTTTTTCTGGAAGAGGATATCAATACACAAGCAAAACTAACACAAATTAGCCTGCATCAAGAAAACAATCACTGTCCCTGTGTGAGATGTTTCATGCATCAGGAGGCAACCTGTATTCATACTGTTCTTCCACTTGTGCCTCTAACACACGGTGCAAAGATACTTCTGTTCTTCCTCTAACTGGTCTGTTGTTTCAATGCCTTCAGTACAGCATCATTTTTGTATTTCTCCAAATGTCCATTCACACTTTTACCATCAAGGAACAACATCAAACGTCTTCTTCACATTTCCACAGTACAGATTCACTTTCCATCTGTTGTTAGACAGTTGTTACCACGCTGCCATTTGCAAGTTCTTTCCAACAGCTAATGACGCAGGTGCACTCCATCAGACATGAACGTTATTCTCACAACACAGACGCACTCACGGAAAAATATCTGATACTTTTAGTTATCACACGAGTAGCAGCAAACACATTAACAATGCACATTAAAGAGCTTGCCTACACAAAGAAAACAGAAGCAACCATCACTATCAACATTCTATCACGTAATGATCATCAAATCAACCAAAAATCCACAAAAATTACGCAGCAAAGATCCAAGAAGTAATGCAAATACACATTATTTGCCATACCTAGGACTTACAAAATTCTCAACTCAGAACACATTCAGCCTTAAATCACCTGACACACGCACACGCACACACACACACACACACACACACACACTTAAAATTCCACAGCAACGACAACTGCTCATGTATCACTGAGGGGTTACACCTTTGAGTTGAGCTACCCTCTGACAAATCTACAAAAGATGTCAATCAGTATATGAACTCAGCTGACATCCACAACTACTGCCTCTTGGTTAATCATTAGATCTAACACAACAAAAATCTAACTGCCATTACTATGCAGCACAATTCTCCAAATACTCTGATAACAAAACACAATCGCTATCAAAGACCACTTTCTCTGAAACAAAAACACTAAGTACAATTACCAAGTATCCATCCAATTTGGTACGGTCCTATGCTGGATTCGTTAGCAGTTCAGCCCATGCTATTCTGCACAATCAGTTCCCGTCATTCCCAAACTGCATCTCACTGAGAGAAACAATTGTCTCTCCAAGTTATGTCATTTAATTCTCACAACAAGAGAGAGTCTTCTGCGGGCTCTTTCTTCCCACATCTAGTCCAAATCAATGCTTTCACCTCAACAACTTATAAGTTCAATTCAACTGCACGAACAAGTTCCATGTATTTCGATCCTCCTCAGGTTATTTTGTAATATGTGGCTCACACCCACTTACGGTTCAGCTCCATGTGCAATCCCATCATTACTGAAAGGAGTAATTGATTGATCAACAGTTGCACATACTGGCCAACAGGCAAGGCATTAAGTTGACAACACATTTGCTGTCATGTATTCATATTATCATTTAAACAAATTAACAATACAAATATTTTCTCACTATTGTCCATACAAGCATACAGATTTTCTGACAACATTTCTACACTTTTCTAGTATACTCATTAGCATGGTGTAACACGGCAATTGTCTTCTGTATTGAAACAATAATCACATCACTGTAAATACGACCAACTATCCAAAAATTAGCAAGACACGCACATAACTCGAAATTTCAACCTATCACTCTGACACTGTCACATTCAAATTTACCCTCCACAAACTTTGCATAACTTCAAATACAACATGCACAACTAAATTTCAATCTCCCTCTCATTCCTTAAATAACTTTAGGACTAAACTTTTGTATCCAAACACTATTCCTTACCTCATCAACATTTCCTCTTGGTACTTCAATGTGCAGCAACTATTCTCCACTGCAAGTCTGCCTTCAGCATATGCTAATGATAACGCACTGCTTAGCTTCTTCACCGCATAAAAAATAGTAAATGGACCCGGTTCAAGAAAAGCACCAAACTATGAAATACAACTTCCCAACAAGCTTCGAAAACTCTTAGCTCTGCTCTCTCAAATTTCTCCAACGCTTCGCCGCATGAAAACCTCACTGTCTTAATCCGCTATCGGTGAAATCGATAATATTCACTAGCATCGATCATCCTGTCGAAGCAAGACTTGTATCACCAAGACATGTTATATGTAAAACAAATGTTTCAAGCATTGCAATAATAACAAAACACTGTACTCCTATTGCCACTTATATACAAGTGCAAATGACAGTTACTAATTCTTCTCAAGAACTTCAAACACTCGTCATATACCCAATTAACACACACATTCCGTGTCTAGTAGTCATCATTAAGTAAGCTATGTCATTTTTCATAGTAGCACTCATCCCCCACCTAGTACTCAACTACTCATGAACATACAAAATACTAAACTCGGAGAGAACAACGCTATTCTCCACTAGCTCTGTGCCACTTCTCACTATATAAAGATGCAACACCCTGTGCTAAACATAGTACACCCAACTGCAAATAATCACACTAAACAGATCTGACTATGTCAAAAGTACAAATTTAACAATAGCTAAGGGCAACTAATAGTGATCCTGCACTATTTACTTAGCTCTTACACTAGTCAACGAATTCGACAAGCAAACTGCAAACACATTCACAAACCTTTACTTCCAATGGGAGCTGACGCCAGTAGATAGGTAGCTTCCCAACACATTACAATTTGTGGGTCAACCTTCTATACAATTCCAATGCACAGTAATTGTATCACATGAATATATTCAGCCAGACGTCTTCTGGAAACCTTCCATTTCAAGTCTCGCTCTAGTGCCACATGGGGTTTTCACATTCAATTATGGGATTGCGTTCTTTTGTCTATACCGATATACACTGAAAAGAGCTGCAATAAACATGTAAGACCCATTACGGTAGTAGCACACTGAGAAAATCTTCTCACATGGCCACCAGTTTAGTCTGCTCACTCTAAAAGTACACACTCACTAACCTTGTGTGCAGCACCACTGTAGTCCGTCAGCTAATGTCATACAAATTCCAAATGCCAGCTCGTAGAAAATGTCATGACATTCAAGAACTTGGGATTACCAGCAACTTAATCTCATTGCCATTCCACTACTACTTGCCAAATGAAATCTCCAAAACTCAACAGCATATGTTTCTTTTGTTCAAAACTCATTTCCAAGCATTCATGACATAACTTCTTTCACATCTCTGTCCAATAATCTGTGTTCTCAAACAAAGCATTGCATGTCTTTTTCTGGAAGAGGATATCAATACACAAGCAAAACTAACACAAATTAGCCTGCATCAAGAAAACAATCACTGTCCCTGTGTGAGATGTTTCATGCATCAGGAGGCAACCTGTATTCATACTGTTCTTCCACTTGTGCCTCTAACACACGGTGCAAAGTTACTTCTGTGCTTCCTCTAACTGGTCTGTTGTTTCAATGCCTTCAGTACAGCATCACTTTTGTATTTCTCCAAATGTCCATTCACACTTCTACCATCAAGGAACAACATCAAACGTCTTCTTCACATTTCCACAGTACAGATTCACTTTCCATCTGTTGTTAGACAGTTGTTACCACACTGCCATTTGCAAGTTCTTTCCAACAGCTAATGACGCAGGTGCACTCCATCAGACATGAACGTTATTCTCACAACACAGACGCACTCACGGAAAAATATCTGATACTTTTAGTTATCACACGAGTAGCAGCAAACACATTAACAATGCACATTAAAGAGCTTGCCTACACAAAGAAAACAGAAGCAACCTTCACTATCGACATTCTATCACGTAATGATCATCAAATCAACCAAAAATCCACAAAAATTACGCAGCAAAGATCCAAGAAGTAATGCAAACACACATTATTTGCCATACCTAGGACTTACTAAATTCTCAACTCAGAACACATTCAGCCTTAAATCACCTGACACACGCACACACACACACACACACACACACACACACACACACACACACTTAAAATTCCACAGCAACGACAACTGCTCATGTATCACTGAGGGGTTACACCTTTGAGTTGAGCTACCCTCTGACAAATCTACAAAAGATGTCAATCAGTATATGAACTCAGCTGACATCCACAACTACTGCCTCTTGGTTAATCATTAGATCTAACACAACAAAAATCTAACTGCCATTACTATGCAGCACAATTCTCCAAATACTCTGATAACAAAACACAATCGCTATCAAAGACCACTTTCTCTGAAACAAAAACACTAAGTACAATTACCAAGTATCCATCCAATTTGGTTCGGTCCTATGCTGGATTCGTTAGCAGTTCAGCCCATGCTATTCTGCACAATCAGTTCCCGTCATTCCCAAACTGCATCTCACTGAGAGAAACAATTGTCTCTCCAAGTTATAGTCATTTAATTCTCACAACAAGAGAGAGTCTTCTGCGGGCTCTTTCTTCCCACATCTAGTCCAAATCAATGCTTTCACCTCAACAACTTATCAGTTCAATTCAACTGCACGAACAAGTTCCATGTATTTCGATCCTCCTCAGGTTATTTTGTAATATGTGGCTCACACCCACTTACGGTTCAGCTCCATGTGCAATCCCATCATTACTGAAAGGAGTAATTGATTGATCAACAGTTGCACATACTGGCCAACAGGCAAGGCATTAAGTTGACAACACATTTGCTGTCATGTATTCATATTATCATTTAAACAAATTAACAATACAAATATTTTCTCACTATTGTCCATACAAGCATACAGATTTTCTGACAACATTTCTACACTTTTCTAGTATACTCATTAGCATGGTGTAACACGGCAATTGTCTTCTGTATTGAAACAATAATCACATCACTGTAAATACGACCAACTATCCAAAAATTAGCAAGACACGCACATAACTCGAAATTTCAACCTATCACTCTGACACTGTCACATTCAAATTTACCCTCCACAAACTTTGCATAACTTCAAATACAACATGCACAATTAAATTTCAATCTCCCTCTCATTCCTTAAATAACTTTAGGACTAAACTTTTGTATCCAAACACTATTCCTTACCTCATCAACATTTCCTCTTGGTACTTCAATGTGCAGCAACTATTCTCCACTGCAAGTCTGCCTTCAGCATATGCTAATGTTAACGCACTGCTTTGCTTCTTCACCGCATAAAAAATAGTAAATGGACCCGGTTCAAGAAAAGCACCAAACTATGAAATACAACTTCCCAACAAGCTTCGAAAACTCTTAGCTCTGCTCTCTCAAATTTCTCCAACGCTTCGCCGCATGAAAACCTCACTGTCTTAATCCGCTATCGGTGAAATCGATAATATTCACTAGCATCGATCATCCTGTCAAAGCAAGACTTGTATCACCAAGACATGTTATATGTAAAACAAATGTTTCAAGCATTGCAATAATAACAAAACACTGTACTCCTATTGCCACTTATTTACAAGTGCAAATGACAGTTACTAATTCTTCTCAAGAACTTCAAACACTCATCATATACCCAATTAACACACACATCCCGTGTCTAGTAGTCATCATTAAGTAAGCTATGTCATTTTTCATAGTAGCGCTCATCCCCCACCTAGTACTCAACTACTCATGAACATACAAAATACTAAACTCGGAGAGAACAACGCTATTCTCCACTAGCTCTGTGCAACTTCTCACTATATAAAGATGCAACGCCCTGTGCTAAACATAGTACACCCAACTGCAAATAATCACACTAAACAGATCTGACTATGTCAAAAGTACAAATTTAACAATAGCTAAGGGCAACTAATAGTGATCCTGCACTATTTACTTAGCTCTTACACTAGTCAACGAATTCGACAAGCAAACTGCAAACACATTCACAAACCTTTACTTCCAATGGGAGCTGACGCCAGTAGATAGGTAGCTTCCCAACACATTACAATTTGTGAGTCAACCTTCCATACAATTCCAATGCACAGTAATTGTATCACATGAATATATTCAGCCAGACGTCTTCTGGAAACCTTCCATTTCAAGTCTCGCTCTAGTGCCACATGGGGTTTTCACATTCAATTATGGGATTGCGTTCTTTTGTCTATACCGATATACACTGAAAAGAGCTGCAATAAACATGTAAGACCCATTACGGTAGTAGCACACTGAGAAAATCTTCTCACATGGCCACCAGTTTAGTCTGCTCACTCAAAAAGTACACACTCACTAACCTTGTGTGCAGCACCACTGTAGTCCGTCAGCTAATGTCATACAAATTCCAAATGCCAGCTCGTAGAAAATGTCATGACATTCAAGAACTTGGGATTACCAGCAACTTAATCTCATTGCCATTCCACTACTACTTGCCAAATGAAATCTCCAAAACTCAACAGCATATGTTTCTTTTGTTCAAAACTCATTTCCAAGCATTCATGACATAACTTCTTTCACATCTCTGTCCAATAATCTGTGTTCTCAAACAAAGCATTGCATGTCTTTTTCTGGAAGAGGATATCAATACACAAGCAAAACTAACACAAATTAGCCTGCATCAAGAAAACAATCACTGTCCCTGTGTGAGATGTTTCATGCATCAGGAGGCAACCTGTATTCATACTGTTCTTCCACTTGTGCCTCTAACACACGGTGCAAAGTTACTTCTGTGCTTCCTCTAACTGGTCTGTTGTTTCAATGCCTTCAGTACAGCATCACTTTTGTATTTCTCCAAATGTCCATTCACACTTCTACCATCAAGGAACAACATCAAACGTCTTCTTCACATTTCCACAGTACAGATTCACTTTCCACCTGTTGTTAGACAGTTGTTACCACGCTGCCATTTGCAAGTTCTTTCCAACAGCTAATGACGCAGGTGCACTCCATCAGACATGAACGTTATTCTCACAACACAGACGCACTCACGGAAAAATATCTGATACTTTTAGTTATCACACGAGTAGCAGCAAACACATTAACAATGCACATTAAAGAGCTTGCCTACACAAAGAAAACAGAAGCAACCTTCACTATCGACATTCTATCACGTAATGATCATCAAATCAACCAAAAATCCACAAAAATTACGCAGCAAAGATCCAAGAAGTAATGCAAACACACATTATTTGCCATACCTAGGACTTACTAAATTCTCAACTCAGAACACATTCAGCCTTAAATCACCTGACACACGCACACACACACACACACACACACACACACACACACACACTTAAAATTCCACAGCAACGACAACTGCTCATGTATCACTGAGGGGTTACACCTTTGAGTTGAGCTACCCTCTGACAAATCTACAAAAGATGTCAATCAGTATATGAACTCAGCTGACATCCACAACTACTGCCTCTTGGTTAATCATTAGATCTAACACAACAAAAATCTAACTGCCATTACTATGCAGCTCAATTCTCCAAATACTCTGATAACAAAACACAATCGCTATCAAAGACCACTTTCTCTGAAACAAAAACACTAAGTACAATTACCAAGTATCCATCCAATTTGGTTCGGTCCTATGCTGGATTCGTTAGCAGTTCAGCCCATGCTATTCTGCACAATCAGTTCCCGTCATTCCCAAACTGCATCTCACTGAGAGAAACAATTGTCTCTCCAAGTTATAGTCATTTAATTCTCACAACAAGAGAGAGTCTTCTGCGGGCTCTTTCTTCCCACATCTAGTCCAAATCAATGCTTTCACCTCAACAACTTATCAGTTCAATTCAACTGCACGAACAAGTTCCATGTATTTCGATCCTCCTCAGGTTATTTTGTAATATGTGGCTCACACCCACTTACGGTTCAGCTCCATGTGCAATCCCATCATTACTGAAAGGAGTAATTGATTGATCAACAGTTGCACATACTGGCCAACAGGCAAGGCATTAAGTTGACAACACATTTGCTGTCATGTATTCATATTATCATTTAAACAAATTAACAATACAAATATTTTCTCACTATTGTCCATACAAGCATACAGATTTTCTGACAACATTTCTACACTTTTCTAGTATACTCATTAGCATGGTGTAACACGGCAATTGTCTTCTGTATTGAAACAATAATCACATCACTGTAAATACGACCAACTATCCAAAAATTAGCAAGACACGCACATAACTCGAAATTTCAACCTATCACTCTGACACTGTCACATTCAAATTTACCCTCCACAAACTTTGCATAACTTCAAATACAACATGCACAATTAAATTTCAATCTCCCTCTCATTCCTTAAATAACTTTAGGACTAAACTTTTGTATCCAAACACTATTCCTTACCTCATCAACATTTCCTCTTGGTACTTCAATGTGCAGCAACTATTCTCCACTGCAAGTCTGCCTTCAGCATATGCTAATGTTAACGCACTGCTTTGCTTCTTCACCGCATAAAAAATAGTAAATGGACCCGGTTCAAGAAAAGCACCAAACTATGAAATACAACTTCCCAACAAGCTTCGAAAACTCTTAGCTCTGCTCTCTCAAATTTCTCCAACGCTTCGCCGCATGAAAACCTCACTGTCTTAATCCGCTATCGGTGAAATCGATAATATTCACTAGCATCGATCATCCTGTCAAAGCAAGACTTGTATCACCAAGACATGTTATATGTAAAACAAATGTTTCAAGCATTGCAATAATAACAAAACACTGTACTCCTATTGCCACTTATTTACAAGTGCAAATGACAGTTACTAATTCTTCTCAAGAACTTCAAACACTCGTCATATACCCAATTAACACACACATCCCGTGTCTAGTAGTCATCATTAAGTAAGCTATGTCATTTTTCATAGTAGCACTCATCCCCCACCTAGTACTCAACTACTCATGAACATACAAAATACTAAACTCGGAGAGAACAACGCTATTCTCCACTAGCTCTGTGCCACTTCTCACTATATAAAGATGCAACGCCCTGTGCTAAACATAGTACACCCAACTGCAAATAATCACACTAAACAGATCTGACTATGTCAAAAGTACAAATTTAACAATAGCTAAGGGCAACTAATAGTGATCCTGCACTATTTACTTAGCTCTTACACTAGTCAACGAATTCGACAAGCAAACTGCAAACACATTCACAAACCTTTACTTCCAATGGGAGCTGACGCCAGTAGATAGGTAGCTTCCCAACACATTACAATTTGTGAGTCAACCTTCTATACAATTCCAATGCACAGTAATTGTATCACATGAATATATTCAGCCAGACGTCTTCTGGAAACCTTCCATTTCAAGTCTCGCTCTAGTGCCACATGGGGTTTTCACATTCAATTATGGGATTGCGTTCTTTTGTCTATACCGATATACACTGAAAAGAGCTGCAATAAACATGTAAGACCCATTACGGTAGTAGCACACTGAGAAAATCTTCTCACATGGCCACCAGTTTAGTCTGCTCACTCAAAAAGTACACACTCACTAACCTTGTGTGCAGCACCACTGTAGTCCGTCAGCTAATGTCATACAAATTCCAAATGCCAGCTCGTAGAAAATGTCATGACATTCAAGAACTTGGGATTACCAGCAACTTAATCTCATTGCCATTCCACTACTACTTGCCAAATGAAATCTCCAAAACTCAACAGCATATGTTTCTTTTGTTCAAAACTCATTTCCAAGCATTCATGACATAACTTCTTTCACATCTCTGTCCAATAATCTGTGTTCTCAAACAAAGCATTGCATGTCTTTTTCTGGAAGAGGATATCAATACACAAGCAAAACTAACACAAATTAGCCTGCATCAAGAAAACAATCACTGTCCCTGTGTGAGATGTTTCATGCATCAGGAGGCAACCTGTATTCATACTGTTCTTCCACTTGTGCCTCTAACACACGGTGCAAAGTTACTTCTGTGCTTCCTCTAACTGGTCTGTTGTTTCAATGCCTTCAGTACAGCATCACTTTTGTATTTCTCCAAATGTCCATTCACACTTCTACCATCAAGGAACAACATCAAACGTCGTCTTCACATTTCCACAGTACAGATTCACTTTCCATCTGTTGTTAGACAGTTGTTACCACGCTGCCATTTGCAAGTTCTTGCCAACAGCTAATGACGCAGGTGCACTCCATCAGACATGAACGTTATTCTCACAACACAGACGCACTCACGGAAAAATATCTGATACTTTTAGTTATCACACGAGTAGCAGCAAACACATTAACAATGCACATTAAAGAGCTTGCCTACACAAAGAAAACAGAAGCAACCTTCACTATCGACATTCTATCACGTAATGATCATCAAATCAACCAAAAATCCACAAAAATTACGCAGCAAAGATCCAAGAAGTAATGCAAACACACATTATTTGCCATACCTAGGACTTACTAAATTCTCAACTCAGAACACATTCAGCCTTAAATCACCTGACACACGCACACACACACACACACACACACACACACACACACACACACACACACACACACACTTAAAATTCCACAGCAACGACAACTGCTCATGTATCACTGAGGGGTTACACCTTTGAGTTGAGCTACCCTCTGACAAATCTACAAAAGATGTCAATCAGTATATGAACTCAGCTGACATCCACAACTACTGCCTCTTGGTTAATCATTAGATCTAACACAACAAAAATCTAACTGCCATTACTATGCAGCACAATTCTCCAAATACTCTGATAACAAAACACAATCGCTATCAAAGACCACTTTCTCTGAAACAAAAACACTAAGTACAATTACCAAGTATCCATCCAATTTGGTTCGGTCCTATGCTGGATTCGTTAGCAGTTCAGCCCATGCTATTCTGCACAATCAGTTCCCGTCATTCCCAAACTGCATCTCACTGAGAGAAACAATTGTCTCTCCAAGTTATAGTCATTTAATTCTCACAACAAGAGAGAGTCTTCTGCGGGCTCTTTCTTCCCACATCTAGTCCAAATCAATGCTTTCACCTCAACAACTTATCAGTTCAATTCAACTGCACGAACAAGTTCCATGTATTTCGATCCTCCTCAGGTTATTTTGTAATATGTGGCTCACACCCACTTACGGTTCAGCTCCATGTGCAATCCCATCATTACTGAAAGGAGTAATTGATTGATCAACAGTTGCACATACTGGCCAACAGGCAAGGCATTAAGTTGACAACACATTTGCTGTCATGTATTCATATTATCATTTAAACAAATTAACAATACAAATATTTTCTCACTATTGTCCATACAAGCATACAGATTTTCTGACAACATTTCTACACTTTTCTAGTATACTCATTAGCATGGTGTAACACGGCAATTGTCTTCTGTATTGAAACAATAATCACATCACTGTAAATACGACCAACTATCCAAAAATTAGCAAGACACGCACATAACTCGAAATTTCAACCTATCACTCTGACACTGTCACATTCAAATTTACCCTCCACAAACTTTGCATAACTTCAAATACAACATGCACAATTAAATTTCAATCTCCCTCTCATTCCTTAAATAACTTTAGGACTAAACTTTTGTATCTAAACACTATTCCTTACCTCATCAACATTTCCTCTTGGTACTTCAATGTGCAGCAACTATTCTCCACTGCAAGTCTGCCTTCAGCATATACTAATGATAACGCACTGCTTTGCTTCTTCACCGCATAAAAAATAGTAAATGGACCCGGTTCAAGAAAAGCACCAAACTATGAAATACAACTTCCCAACAAGCTTCGAAAACTCTTAGCTCTGCTCTCTCAAATTTCTCCAACGCTTCGCCGCCGCATGAAAACCTCACTGTCTTAATCCGCTATCGGTGAAATCGATAATATTCACTAGCATCGATCATCCTGTCAAAGCAAGACTTGTATCACCAAGACATGTTATATGTAAAACAAATGTTTCAAGCATTGCAATAATAACAAAACACTGTACTCCTATTGCCACTTATTTACAAGTGCAAATGACAGTTACTAATTCTTCTCAAGAACTTCAAACACTCGTCATATACCCAATTAACACACACATCCCGTGTCTAGTAGTCATCATTAAGTAAGCTATGTCATTTTTCATAGTAGCACTCATCCCCCACCTAGTACTCAACTACTCGTGAACATACAAAATACTAAACTCGGAGAGAACAACGCTATTCTCCACTAGCTCTGTGCCACTTCTCACTATATAAAGATGCAACGCCCTGTGCTAAACATAGTACACCCAACTGCAAATAATCACACTAAACAGATCTGACTATGTCAAAAGTACAAATTTAACAATAGCTAAGGGCAACTAATAGTGATCCTGCACTATTTACTTAGCTCTTACACTAGTCAACGAATTCGACAAGCAAACTGCAAACACATTCACAAACCTTTACTTCCAATGGGAGCTGACGCCAGTAGATAGGTAGCTTCCCAACACATTACAATTTGTGAGTCAACCTTCTATACAATTCCAATGCACAGTAATTGTATCACATGAATATATTCAGCCAGACGTCTTCTGGAAACCTTCCATTTCAAGTCTCGCTCTAGTGCCACATGGGGTTTTCACATTCAATTATGGGATTGCGTTCTTTTGTCTATACCGATATACACTGAAAAGAGCTGCAATAAACATGTAAGACCCATTACGGTAGTAGCACACTGAGAAAATCTTCTCACATGGCCACCAGTTTAGTCTGCTCACTCTAAAAGTACACACTCACTAACCTTGTGTGCAGCACCACTGTAGTCCGTCAGCTAATGTCATACAAATTCCAAATGCCAGCTCGTAGAAAATGTCATGACATTCAAGAACTTGGGATTACCAGCAACTTAATCTCATTGCCATTCCACTACTACTTGCCAAATGAAATCTCCAAAACTCAACAGCATATGTTTCTTTTGTTCAAAACTCATTTCCAAGCATTCATGACATAACTTCTTTCACATCTCTGTCCAATAATCTGTGTTCTCAAACAAAGCATTGCATGTCTTTTTCTGGAAGAGGATATCAATACACAAGCAAAACTAACACAAACTAGCCTGCATCAAGAAAACAATCACTGTCCCTGTGTGAGATGTTTCATGCATCAGGAGGCAACCTGTATTCATACTGTTCTTCCACTTGTGCCTCTAACACACGGAGCAAAGTTACTTCTGTGCTTCCTCTAACTGGTCTGTTGTTTCAATGCCTTCAGTACAGCATCACTTTTGTATTTCTCCAAATGTCCATTCACACTTCTACCATCAAGGAACAACATCAAACGTCTTCTTCACATTTCCACAGTACAGATTCACTTTCCATCTGTTGTTAGACAGTTGTTACCACGCTGCCATTTGCAAGTTCTTTCCAACAGCTAATGACGCAGGTGCACTCCATCAGACATGAACGTTATTCTCACAACACAGACGCACTCACGGAAAAATATCTGATACTTTTAGTTATCACACGAGTAGCAGCAAACACATTAACAATGCACATTAAAGAGCTTGCCTACACAAAGAAAACAGAAGCAACCTTCACTATCGACATTCTATCACGTAATGATCATCAAATCAACCAAAAATCCACAAAAATTACGCAGCAAAGATCCAAGAAGTAATGCAAACACACATTATTTGCCATACCTAGGACTTACTAAATTCTCAACTCAGAACACATTCAGCCTTAAATCACCTGACACACGCACACACACACACACACACACACACACACACACACACACACACACACACACACTTAAAATTCCACAGCAACGACAACTGCTCATGTATCACTGAGGGGTTACACCTTTGAGTTGAGCTACCCTCTGACAAATCTACAAAAGATGTCAATCAGTATATGAACTCGGCTGACATCCACAACTACTGCCTCTTGGTTAATCATTAGATCTAACACAACAAAAATCTAACTGCCATTACTATGCAGCACAATTCTCCAAATACTCTGATAACAAAACACAATCGCTATCAAAGACCACTTTCTCTGAAACAAAAACACTAAGTACAATTACCAAGTATCCATCCAATTTGGTTCGGTCCTATGCTGGATTCGTTAGCAGTTCAGCCCATGCTATTCTGCACAATCAGTTCCCGTCATTCCCAAACTGCATCTCACTGAGAGAAACAATTGTCTCTCCAAGTTATAGTCATTTAATTCTCACAACAAGAGAGAGTCTTCTGCGGGCTCTTTCTTCCCACATCTAGTCCAAATCAATGCTGTCACCTCAACAACTTATCAGTTCAATTCAACTGCACGAACAAGTTCCATGTATTTCGATCCTCCTCAGGTTATTTTGTAATATGTGGCTCACACCCACTTACGGTTCAGCTCCATGTGCAATCCCATCATTACTGAAAGGAGTAATTGATTGATCAACAGTTGCACATACTGGCCAACAGGCAAGGCATTAAGTTGACAACACATTTGCTGTCATGTATTCATATTATCATTTAAACAAATTAACAATACAAATATTTTCTCACTATTGTCCATACAAGCATACAGATTTTCTGACAACATTTCTACACTTTTCTAGTATACTCATTAGCATGGTGTAACACGGCAATTGTCTTCTGTATTGAAACAATAATCACATCACTGTAAATACGACCAACTATCCAAAAATTAGCAAGACACGCACATAACTCGAAATTTCAACCTATCACTCTGACACTGTCACATTCAAATTTACCCTCCACAAACTTTGCATAACTTCAAATACAACATGCACAATTAAATTTCAATCTCCCTCTCATTCCTTAAATAACTTTAGGACTAAACTTTTGTATCCAAACACTATTCCTTACCTCATCAACATTTCCTCTTGGTACTTCAATGTGCAGCAACTATTCTCCACTGCAAGTCTGCCTTCAGCATATGCTAATGTTAACGCACTGCTTTGCTTCTTCACCGCATAAAAAATAGTAAATGGACCCGGTTCAAGAAAAGCACCAAACTATGAAATACAACTTCCCAACAAGCTTCGAAAACTCTTAGCTCTGCTCTCTCAAATTTCTCCAACGCTTCGCCGCATGAAAACCTCACTGTCTTAATCCGCTATCGGTGAAATCGATAATATTCACTAGCATCGATCATCCTGTCAAAGCAAGACTTGTATCACCAAGACATGTTATATGTAAAACAAATGTTTCAAGCATTGCAATAATAACAAAACACTGTACTCCTATTGCCACTTATTTACAAGTGCAAATGACAGTTACTAATTCTTCTCAAGAACTTCAAACACTCATCATATACCCAATTAACACACACATCCCGTGTCTAGTAGTCATCATTAAGTAAGCTATGTCATTTTTCATAGTAGCACTCATCCCCCACCTAGTACTCAACTACTCATGAACATGCAAAATACTAAACTCGGAGAGAACAACGCTATTCTCCACTAGCTCTGTGCCACTTCTCACTATATAAAGATGCAACGCCCTGTGCTAAACATAGTACACCCAACTGCAAATAATCACACTAAACAGATCTGACTATGTCAAAAGTACAAATTTAACAATAGCTAAGGGCAACTAATAGTGATCCTGCACTATTTACTTAGCTCTTACACTAGTCAACGAATTCGACAAGCAAACTGCAAACACATTCACAAACCTTTACTTCCAATGGGAGCTGACGCCAGTAGATAGGTAGCTTCCCAACACATTACAATTTGTGAGTCAACCTTCTATACAATTCCAATGCACAGTAATTGTATCACATGAATATATTCAGCCAGACGTCTTCTGGAAACCTTCCATTTCAAGTCTCGCTCTAGTGCCACATGGGGTTTTCACATTCAATTATGGGATTGCGTTCTTTTGTCTATACCGATATACACTGAAAAGAGCTGCAATAAACATGTAAGACCCATTACGGTAGTAGCACACTGAGAAAATCTTCTCACATGGCCACCAGTTTAGTCTGCTCACTCAAAAAGTACACACTCACTAACCCTGTGTGCAGCACCACTGTAGTCCGTCAGCTAATGTCATACAAATTCCAAATGCCAGCTCGTAGAAAATGTCATGACATTCAAGAACTTGGGATTACCAGCAACTTAATCTCATTGCCATTCCACTACTACTTGCCAAATGAAATCTCCAAAACTCAACAGCATATGTTTCTTTTGTTCAAAACTCATTTCCAAGCATTCATGACATAACTTCTTTCACATCTCTGTCCAATAATCTGTGTTCTCAAACAAAGCATTGCATGTCTTTTTCTGGAAGAGGATATCAATACACAAGCAAAACTAACACAAATTAGCCTGCATCAAGAAAACAATCACTGTCCCTGTGTGAGATGTTTCATGCATCAGGAGGCAACCTGTATTCATACTGTTCTTCCACTTGTGCCTCTAACACACGGTGCAAAGTTACTTCTGTGCTTCCTCTAACTGGTCTGTTGTTTCAATGCCTTCAGTACAGCATCACTTTTGTATTTCTCCAAATGTCCATTCACACTTCTACCATCAAGGAACAACATCAAACGTCGTCTTCACATTTCCACAGTACAGATTCACTTTCCATCTGTTGTTAGACAGTTGTTACCACGCTGCCATTTGCAAGTTCTTTCCAACAGCTAATGACGCAGGTGCACTCCATCAGACATGAACGTTATTCTCACAACACAGACGCACTCACGGAAAAATATCTGATACTTTTAGTTATCACACGAGTAGCAGCAAACACATTAACAATGCACATTAAAGAGCTTGCCTACACAAAGAAAACAGAAGCAACCTTCACTATCGACATTCTATCACGTAATGATCATCAAATCAACCAAAAATCCACAAAAATTACGCAGCAAAGATCCAAGAAGTAATGCAAACACACATTATTTGCCATACCTAGGACTTACTAAATTCTCAACTCAGAACACATTCAGCCTTAAATCACCTGACACACGCACACACACACACACACACACACACACACACACACACACACACACACACACACACACACACACTTAAAATTCCACAGCAACGACAACTGCTCATGTATCACTGAGGGGTTACACCTTTGAGTTGAGCTACCCTCTGACAAATCTACAAAAGATGTCAATCAGTATATGAACTCAGCTGACATCCACAACTACTGCCTCTTGGTTAATCATTAGATCTAACACAACAAAAATCTAACTGCCATTACTATGCAGCACAATTCTCCAAATACTCTGATAACAAAACACAATCGCTATCAAAGACCACTTTCTCTGAAACAAAAACACTAAGTACAATTACCAAGTATCCATCCAATTTGGTTCGGTCCTATGCTGGATTCGTTAGCAGTTCAGCCCATGCTATTCTGCACAATCAGTTCCCGTCATTCCCAAACTGCATCTCACTGAGAGAAACAATTGTCTCTCCAAGTTATAGTCATTTAATTCTCACAACAAGAGAGAGTCTTCTGCGGGCTCTTTCTTCCCACATCTAGTCCAAATCAATGCTTTCACCTCAACAACTTATCAGTTCAATTCAACTGCACGAACAAGTTCCATGTATTTCGATCCTCCTCAGGTTATTTTGTAATATGTGGCTCACACCCACTTACGGTTCAGCTCCATGTGCAATCCCATCATTACTGAAAGGAGTAATTGATTGATCAACAGTTGCACATACTGGCCAACAGGCAAGGCATTAAGTTGACAACACATTTGCTGTCATGTATTCATATTATCATTTAAACAAATTAACAATACAAATATTTTCTCACTATTGTCCATACAAGCATACAGATTTTCTGACAACATTTCTACACTTTTCTAGTATACTCATTAGCATGGTGTAACACGGCAATTGTCTTCTGTATTGAAACAATAATCACATCACTGTAAATACGACCAACTATCCAAAAATTAGCAAGACACGCACATAACTCGAAATTTCAACCTATCACTCTGACACTGTCACATTCAAATTTACCCTCCACAAACTTTGCATAACTTCAAATACAACATGCACAATTAAATTTCAATCTCCCTCTCATTCCTTAAATAACTTTAGGACTAAACTTTTGTATCTAAACACTATTCCTTACCTCATCAACATTTCCTCTTGGTACTTCAATGTGCAGCAACTATTCTCCACTGCAAGTCTGCCTTCAGCATATACTAATGATAACGCACTGCTTTGCTTCTTCACCGCATAAAAAATAGTAAATGGACCCGGTTCAAGAAAAGCACCAAACTATGAAATACAACTTCCCAACAAGCTTCGAAAACTCTTAGCTCTGCTCTCTCAAATTTCTCCAACGCTTCGCTGCATGAAAACCTCACTGTCTTAATCCGCTATCGGTGAAATCGATAATATTCACTAGCATCGATCATCCTGTCAAAGCAAGACACGTATCACCAAGACATGTTAGAATGTAAAACAAATGTTCCAAGCATTGCAATAATAACAAAACACTGTACTCCTATTGCCACTTATTTACAAGTGCAAATGACAGTTACTAATTCTTCTCAAGAACTTCAAACACTCGTCATATACCCAATTAACACACACATCCCGTGTCTAGTAGTCATCATTAAGTAAGCTATGTCATTTTTCATAGTAGCACTCATCCCCCACCTAGTACTCAACTACTCATGAACATACAAAATACTAAACTCGGAGAGAACAACACTATTCTCCACTAACTCTGTGCCACTTCTCACTATATAAAGATGCAACGCCCTGTGCTAAACATAGTACACCCAACTGCAAATAATCACACTAAACAGATCTGACTATGTCAAAAGTACAAATTTAACAATAGCTAAGGGCAACTAATAGTGATCCTGCACTATTTACTTAGCTCTTACACTAGTCAACGAATTCGACAAGCAAACTGCAAACACATTCACAAACCTTTACTTCCAATGGGAGCTGACGCCAGTAGATAGGTAGCTTCCCAACACATTACAATTTGTGAGTCAACCTTCTATACAATTCCAATGCACAGTAATTGTATCACATGAATATATTCAGCCAGACGTCTTCTGGAAACCTTCCATTTCAAGTCTCGCTCTAGTGCCACATGGGGTTTTCACATTCAATTATGGGATTGCGTTCTTTTGTCTATACCGATATACACTGAAAAGAGCTGCAATAAACATGTAAGACCCATTACGGTAGTAGCACACTGAGAAAATCTTCTCACATGGCCACACACACTTAAAATTCCACAGCAACGACAACTGCTCATGTATCACTGAGGGGTTACACCTTTGAGTTGAGCTACCCTCTGACAAATCTACAAAAGATGTCAATCAGTATATGAACTCAGCTGACATCCACAACTACTGCCTCTTGGTTAATCATTAGATCTAACACAACAAAAATCTAACTGCCATTACTATGCAGCACAATTCTCCAAATACTCTGTTAACAAAACACAATCGCTATCAAATACCACTTTCTCTGAAACAAAAACACTAAGTACAATTACCAAGTATCCATCCAATTTGGTTCGGTCCTATGCTGGATTCGTTAGCAGTTCAGCCCATGCTATTCTGCACAATCAGTTCCCGTCATTCCCAAACTGCATCTCACTGAGAGAAACAATTGTCTCTCCAAGTTATAGTCATTTAATTCTCACAACAAGAGAGAGTCTTCTGCGGGCTCTTTCTTCCCACATCTAGTCCAAATCAATGCTTTCACCTCAACAACTTATCAGTTCAATTCAACTGCACGAACAAGTTCCATGTATTTCGATCCTCCTCAGGTTATTTTGTAATATGTGGCTCACACCCACTTACGGTTCAGCTCCATGTGCAATCCCATCATTACTGAAAGGAGTAATTGATTGATCAACAGTTGCACATACTGGCCAACAGGCAAGGCATTAAGTTGACAACACATTTGCTGTCATGTATTCATATTATCATTTAAACAAATTAACAATACAAATATTTTCTCACTATTGTCCATACAAGCATACAGATTTTCTGACAACATTTCTACACTTTTCTAGTATACTCATTAGCATGGTGTAACACGGCAATTGTCTTCTGTATTGAAACAATAATCACATCACTGTAAATACGACCAACTATCCAAAAATTAGCAAGACACGCACATAACTCGAAATTTCAACCTATCACTCTGACACTGTCACATTCAAATTTACCCTCCACAAACTTTGCATAACTTCAAATACAACATGCACAATTAAATTTCAATCTCCCTCTCATTCCTTAAATAACTTTAGGACTAAACTTTTGTATCCAAACACTATTCCTTACCTCATCAACATTTCCTCTTGGTACTTCAATGTGCAGCAACTATTCTCCACTGCAAGTCTGCCTTCAGCATATGCTAATGTTAACGCACTGCTTTGCTTCTTCACCGCATAAAAAATAGTAAATGGACCCGGTTCAAGAAAAGCACCAAACTATGAAATACAACTTCCCAACAAGCTTCGAAAACTCTTAGCTCTGCTCTCTCAAATTTCTCCAACGCTTCGCCGCATGAAAACCTCACTGTCTTAATCCGCTATCGGTGAAATCGATAATATTCACTAGCATCGATCATCCTGTCAAAGCAAGACTTGTATCACCAAGACATGTTATATGTAAAACAAATGTTTCAAGCATTGCAATAATAACAAAACACTGTACTCCTATTGCCACTTATTTACAAGTGCAAATGACAGTTACTAATTCTTCTCAAGAACTTCAAACACTCATCATATACCCAATTAACACACACATCCCGTGTCTAGTAGTCATCATTAAGTAAGCTATGTCATTTTTCATAGTAGCGCTCATCCCCCACCTAGTACTCAACTACTCATGAACATACAAAATACTAAACTCGGAGAGAACAACGCTATTCTCCACTAGCTCTGTGCCACTTCTCACTATATAAAGATGCAACGCCCTGTGCTAAACATAGTACACCCAACTGCAAATAATCACACTAAACAGATCTGACTATGTCAAAAGTACAAATTTAACAATAGCTAAGGGCAACTAATAGTGATCCTGCACTATTTACTTAGCTCTTACACTAGTCAACGAATTCGACAAGCAAACTGCAAACACATTCACAAACCTTTACTTCCAATGGGAGCTGACGCCAGTAGATAGGTAGCTTCCCAACACATTACAATTTGTGGGTCAACCTTCTATACAATTCCAATGCACAGTAATTGTATCACATGAATATATTCAGCCAGACGTCTTCTGGAAACCTTCCATTTCAAGTCTCGCTCTAGTGCCACATGGGGTTTTCACATTCAATTATGGGATTGCGTTCTTTTGTCTATACCGATATACACTGAAAAGAGCTGCAATAAACATGTAAGACCCATTACGGTAGTAGCACACTGAGAAAATCTTCTCACATGGCCACCAGTTTAGTCTACTCACTCAAAAAGTACACACTCACTAACCTTGTGTGCAGCAGCACTGTAGTCCGTCAGCTAATGTCATACAAATTCCAAATGCCAGCTCGTAGAAAATGTCATGACATTCAAGAACTTGGGATTACCAGCAACTTAATCTCATTGCCATTCCACTACTACTTGCCAAATGAAATCTCCAAAACTCAACAGCATATGTTTCTTTTGTTCAAAACTCATTTCCAAGCATTCATGACATAACTTCTTTCACATCTCTGTCCAATAATCTGTGTTCTCAAACAAAGCATTGCATGTCTTTTTCTGGAAGAGGATATCAATACACAAGCAAAACTAACACAAATTAGCCTGCATCAAGAAAACAATCACTGTCCCTGTGTGAGATGTTTCATGCATCAGGAGGCAACCTGTATTCATACTGTTCTTCCACTTGTGCCTCTAACACAAAGTTACTTCTGTGCTTCCTCTAACTGGTCTGTTGTTTCAATGCCTTCAGTACAGCATCACTTTTGTATTTCTCCAAATGTCCATTCACACTTCTACCATCAAGGAACAACATCAAACGTCTTCTTCACATTTCCACAGTACAGATTCACTTTCCATCTGTTGTTAGACAGTTGTTACCACGCTGCCATTTGCAAGTTCTTTCCAACAGCTAATGATGCAGGTGCACTCCATCAGACATGAACGTTATTCTCACAACACAGACGCACTCACGGAAAAATATCTGATACTTTTAGTTATCACACGAGTAGCAGCAAACACATTAACAATGCACATTAAAGAGCTTGCCTACACAAAGAAAACAGAAGCAACCTTCACTATCGACATTCTATCACGTAATGATCATCAAATCAACCAAAAATCCACAAAAATTACGCAGCAAAGATCCAAGAAGTAATGCAAACACACATTATTTGCCATACCTAGGACTTACTAAATTCTCAACTCAGAACACATTCAACCTTAAATCACCTGACACACGCACACACACACACACACACACACACACAAACACACTTAAAATTCCACAGCAACGACAACTGCTCATGTATCACTGAGGGGTTACACCTTTGAGTTGAGCTACCCTCTGACAAATCTACAAAAGATGTCAATCAGTATATGAACTCAGCTGACATCCACAACTACTGCCTCTTGGTTAATCATTAGATCTAACACAACAAAAATCTAACTGCCATTACTATGCAGCACAATTCTCCAAATACTCTGATAACAAAACACAATCGCTATCAAAGACCACTTTCTCTGAAACAAAAACACTAAGTACAATTACCAAGTATCCATCCAATTTGGTTCGGTCCTATGCTGGATTCGTTAGCAGTTCAGCCCATGCTATTCTGCACAATCAGTTCCCGTCATTCCCAAACTGCATCTCACTGAGAGAAACAATTGTCTCTCCAAGTTATAGTCATTTAATTCTCACAACAAGAGAGAGTCTTCTGCGGGCTCTTTCTTCCCACATCTAGTCCAAATCAATGCTTTCACCTCAACAACTTATCAGTTCAATTCAACTGCACGAACAAGTTCCATGTATTTCGATCCTCCTCAGGTTATTTTGTAATATGTGGCTCACACCCACTTACGGTTCAGCTCCATGTGCAATCCCATCATTACTGAAAGGAGTAATTGATTGATCAACAGTTGCACATACTGGCCAACAGGCAAGGCATTAAGTTGACAACACATTTGCTGTCATGTATTCATATTATCATTTAAACAAATTAACAATACAAATATTTTCTCACTATTGTCCATACAAGCATACAGATTTTCTGACAACATTTCTACACTTTTCTAGTATACTCATTAGCATGGTGTAACACGGCAATTGTCTTCTGTATTGAAACAATAATCACATCACTGTAAATACGACCAACTATCCAAAAATTAGCAAGACACGCACATAACTCGAAATTTCAACCTATCACTCTGACACTGTCACATTCAAATTTACCCTCCACAAACTTTGCATAACTTCAAATACAACATGCACAATTAAATTTCAATCTCCCTCTCATTCCTTAAATAACTTTAGGACTAAACTTTTGTATCCAAACACTATTCCTTACCTCATCAACATTTCCTCTTGGTACTTCAATGTGCAGCAACTATTCTCCACTGCAAGTCTGCCTTCAGCATATGCTAATGTTAACGCACTGCTTTGCTTCTTCACCGCATAAAAAATAGTAAATGGACCCGGTTCAAGAAAAGCACCAAACTATGAAATACAACTTCCCAACAAGCTTCGAAAACTCTTAGCTCTGCTCTCTCAAATTTCTCCAACGCTTCGCCGCATGAAAACCTCACTGTCTTAATCCGCTATCGGTGAAATCGATAATATTCACTAGCATCGATCATCCTGTCAAAGCAAGACTTGTATCACCAAGACATGTTATATGTAAAACAAATGTTTCAAGCATTGCAATAATAACAAAACACTGTACTCCTATTGCCACTTATTTACAAGTGCAAATGACAGTTACTAATTCTTCTCAAGAACTTCAAACACTCATCATATACCCAATTAACACACACATCCCGTGTCTAGTAGTCATCATTAAGTAAGCTATGTCATTTTTCATAGTAGCGCTCATCCCCCACCTAGTACTCAACTACTCATGAACATACAAAATACTAAACTCGGAGAGAACAACGCTATTCTCCACTAGCTCTGTGCCACTTCTCACTATATAAAGATGCAACGCCCTGTGCTAAACATAGTACACCCAACTGCAAATAATCACACTAAACAGATCTGACTATGTCAAAAGTACAAATTTAACAATAGCTAAGGGCAACTAATAGTGATCCTGCACTATTTACTTAGCTCTTACACTAGTCAACGAATTCGACAAGCAAACTGCAAACACATTCACAAACCTTTACTTCCAATGGGAGCTGACGCCAGTAGATAGGTAGCTTCCCAACACATTACAATTTGTGAGTCAACCTTCTATACAATTCCAATGCACAGTAATTGTATCACATGAATATATTCAGCCAGACGTCTTCTGGAAACCTTCCATTTCAAGTCTCGCTCTAGTGCCACAAGGGGTTTTCACATTCAATTATGGGATTGCGTTCTTTTGTCTATACCGATATACACTGAAAAGAGCTGCAATAAACATGTAAGACCCATTACGGTAGTAGCACACTGAGAAAATCTTCTCACATGGCCACCAGTTTAGTCTGCTCACTCAAAAAGTACACACTCACTAACCTTGTGTGCAGCACCACTGTAGTCCGTCAGCTAATGTCATACAAATTCCAAATGCCAGCTCGTAGAAAATGTCATGACATTCAAGAACTTGGGATTACCAGCAACTTAATCTCATTGCCATTCCACTACTACTTGCCAAATGAAATCTCCAAAACTCAACAGCATATGTTTCTTTTGTTCAAAACTCATTTCCAAGCATTCATGACATAACTTCTTTCACATCTCTGTCCAATAATCTGTGTTCTCAAACAAAGCATTGCATGTCTTTTTCTGGAAGAGGATATCAATACACAAGCAAAACTAACACAAATTAGCCTGCATCAAGAAAACAATCACTGTCCCTGTGTGAGATGTTTCATGCATCAGGAGGCAACCTGTATTCATACTGTTCTTCCACTTGTGCCTCTAACACACGGTGCAAAGTTACTTCTGTGCTTCCTCTAACTGGTCTGTTGTTTCAATGCCTTCAGTACAGCATCACTTTTGTATTTCTCCAAATGTCCATTCACACTTCTACCATCAAGGAACAACATCAAACGTCTTCTTCACATTTCCACAGTACAGATTCACTTTCCATCTGTTGTTAGACAGTTGTTACCACGCTGCCATTTGCAAGTTCTTTCCAACAGCTAATGACGCAGGTGCACTCCATCAGACATGAACGTTATTCTCACAACACAGACGCACTCACGGAAAAATATCTGATACTTTTAGTTATCACACGAGTAGCAGCAAACACATTAACAATGCACATTAAAGAGCTTGCCTACACAAAGAAAACAGAAGCAACCTTCACTATCGACATTCTATCACGTAATGATCATCAAATCAACCAAAAATCCACAAAAATTACGCAGCAAAGATCCAAGAAGTAATGCAAACACACATTATTTGCCATACCTAGGACTTACTAAATTCTCAACTCAGAACACATTCAGCCTTAAATCACCTGACACACGCACACACACACACACACACACACACACTTAAAATTCCACAGCAACGACAACTGCTCATGTATCACTGAGGGGTTACACCTTTGAGTTGAGCTACCCTCTGACAAATCTACAAAAGATGTCAATCAGTATATGAACTCAGCTGACATCCACAACTACTGCCTCTTGGTTAATCATTAGATCTAACACAACAAAAATCTAACTGCCATTACTATGCAGCACAATTCTCCAAATACTCTGATAACAAAACACAATCGCTATCAAAGACCACTTTCTCTGAAACAAAAACACTAAGTACAATTACCAAGTATCCATCCAATTTGGTTCGGTCCTATGCTGGATTCGTTAGCAGTTCAGCCCATGCTATTCTGCACAATCAGTTCCCGTCATTCCCAAACTGCATCTCACTGAGAGAAACAATTGTCTCTCCAAGTTATAGTCATTTAATTCTCACAACAAGAGAGAGTCTTCTGCGGGCTCTTTCTTCCCACATCTAGTCCAAATCAATGCTTTCACCTCAACAACTTATCAGTTCAATTCAACTGCACGAACAAGTTCCATGTATTTCGATCCTCCTCAGGTTATTTTGTAATATGTGGCTCACACCCACTTACGGTTCAGCTCCATGTGCAATCCCATCATTACTGAAAGGAGTAATTGATTGATCAACAGTTGCACATACTGGCCAACAGGCAAGGCATTAAGTTGACAACACATTTGCTGTCATGTATTCATATTATCATTTAAACAAATTAACAATACAAATATTTTCTCACTATTGTCCATACAAGCATACAGATTTTCTGACAACATTTCTACACTTTTCTAGTATACTCATTAGCATGGTGTAACACGGCAATTGTCTTCTGTATTGAAACAATAATCACATCACTGTAAATACGACCAACTATCCAAAAATTAGCAAGACACGCACATAACTCGAAATTTCAACCTATCACTCTGACACTGTCACATTCAAATTTACCCTCCACAAACTTTGCATAACTTCAAATACAACATGCACAATTAAATTTCAATCTCCCTCTCATTCCTTAAATAACTTTAGGACTAAACTTTTGTATCCAAACACTATTCCTTACCTCATCAACATTTCCTCTTGGTACTTCAATGTGCAGCAACTATTCTCCACTGCAAGTCTGCCTTCAGCATATGCTAATGTTAACGCACTGCTTTGCTTCTTCACCGCATAAAAAATAGTAAATGGACCCGGTTCAAGAAAAGCACCAAACTATGAAATACAACTTCCCAACAAGCTTCGAAAACTCTTAGCTCTGCTCTCTCAAATTTCTCCAACGCTTCGCCGCATGAAAACCTCACTGTCTTAATCCGCTATCGGTGAAATCGATAATATTCACTAGCATCGATCATCCTGTCAAAGCAAGACTTGTATCACCAAGACATGTTATATGTAAAACAAATGTTTCAAGCATTGCAATAATAACAAAACACTGTACTCCTATTGCCACTTATTTACAAGTGCAAATGACAGTTACTAATTCTTCTCAAGAACTTCAAACACTCATCATATACCCAATTAACACACACATCCCGTGTCTAGTAGTCATCATTAAGTAAGCTATGTCATTTTTCATAGTAGCACTCATCCCCCACCTAGTACTCAACTACTCATGAACATACAAAATACTAAACTCGGAGAGAACAACGCTATTCTCCACTAGCTCTGTGCCACTTCTCACTATATAAAGATGCAACGCCCTGTGCTAAACATAGTACACCCAACTGCAAATAATCACACTAAACCGATCTGACTATGTCAAAAGTACAAATTTAACAATAGCTAAGGGCAACTAATAGTGATCCTGCACTATTTACTTAGCTCTTACACTAGTCAACGAATTCGACAAGCAAACTGCAAACACATTCACAAACCTTTACTTCCAATGGGAGCTGACGCCAGTAGATAGGTAGCTTCCCAACACATTACAATTTGTGAGTCAACCTTCTATACAATTCCAATGCACAGTAATTGTATCACATGAATATATTCAGCCAGACGTCTTCTGGAAACCTTCCATTTCAAGTCTCGCTCTAGTGCCACATGGGGTTTTCACATTCAATTATGGGATTGCGTTCTTTTGTCTATACCGATATACACTGAAAAGAGCTGCAATAAACATGTAAGACCCATTACGGTAGTAGCACACTGAGAAAATCTTCTCACATGGCCACCAGTTTAGTCTGCTCACTCAAAAAGTACACACTCACTAACCTTGTGTGCAACACCACTGTAGTCTGTCAGCTAATGTCATACAAATTCCAAATGCCAGCTCGTAGAAAATGTCATGACATTCAAGAACTTGGGATTACCAGCAACTTAATCTCATTGCCATTCCACTACTACTTGCCAAATGAAATCTCCAAAACTCAACAGCATATGTTTCTTTTGTTCAAAACTCATTTCCAAGCATTCATGACATAACTTCTTTCACATCTCTGTCCAATAATCTGTGTTCTCAAACAAAGCATTGCATGTCTTTTTCTGGAAGAGGATATCAATACACAAGCAAAACTAACACAAATTAGCCTGCATCAAGAAAACAATCACTGTCCCTGTGTGAGATGTTTCATGCATCAGGAGGCAACCTGTATTCATACTGTTCTTCCACTTGTGCCTCTAACACACGGTGCAAAGTTACTTCTGTGCTTCCTCTAACTGGTCTGTTGTTTCAATGCCTTCAGTACAGCATCACTTTTGTATTTCTCCAAATGTCCATTCACACTTCTACCATCAAGGAACAACATCAAACGTCTTCTTCACATTTCCACAGTACAGATTCACTTTCCATCTGTTGTTAGACAGTTGTTACCACGCTGCCATTTGCAAGTTCTTTCCAACAGCTAATGACGCAGGTGCACTCCATCAGACATGAACGTTATTCTCACAACACAGACGCACTCACGGAAAAATATCTGATACTTTTAGTTATCACACGAGTAGCAGCAAACACATTAACAATGCACATTAAAGAGCTTGCCTACACAAAGAAAACAGAAGCAACCTTCACTATCGACATTCTATCACGTAATGATCATCAAATCAACCAAAAATCCACAAAAATTACGCAGCAAAGATCCAAGAAGTAATGCAAACACACATTATTTGCCATACCTAGGACTTACTAAATTCTCAACTCAGAACACATTCAGCCTTAAATCACCTGACACACGCACACACACACACACACACACACACACACACACACACACACACTTAAAATTCCACAGCAACGACAACTGCTCATGTATCACTGAGGGGTTACACCTTTGAGTTGAGCTACCCTCTGACAAATCTACAAAAGATGTCAATCAGTATATGAACTCAGCTGACATCCACAACTACTGCCTCTTGGTTAATCATTAGATCTAACACAACAAAAATCTAACTGCCATTACTATGCAGCACAATTCTCCAAATACTCTGATAACAAAACACAATCGCTATCAAAGACCACTTTCTCTGAAACAAAAACACTAAGTACAATTACCAAGTATCCATCCAATTTGGTTCGGTCCTATGCTGGATTCGTTAGCAGTTCAGCCCATGCTATTCTGCACAATCAGTTCCCGTCATTCCCAAACTGCATCTCACTGAGAGAAACAATTGTCTCTCCAAGTTATAGTCATTTAATTCTCACAACAAGAGAGAGTCTTCTGCGGGCTCTTTCTTCCCACATCTAGTCCAAATCAATGCTTTCACCTCAACAACTTATCAGTTCAATTCAACTGCACGAACAAGTTCCATGTATTTCGATCCTCCTCAGGTTATTTTGTAATATGTGGCTCACACCCACTTACGGTTCAGCTCCATGTGCAATCCCATCATTACTGAAAGGAGTAATTGATTGATCAACAGTTGCACATACTGGCCAACAGGCAAGGCATTAAGTTGACAACACATTTGCTGTCATGTATTCATATTATCATTTAAACAAATTAACAATACAAATATTTTCTCACTATTGTCCATACAAGCATACAGATTTTCTGACAACATTTCTACACTTTTCTAGTATACTCATTAGCATGGTGTAACACGGCAATTGTCTTCTGTATTGAAACAATAATCACATCACTGTAAATACGACAAACTATCCAAAAATTAGCAAGACACGCACATAACTCGAAATTTCAACCTATCACTCTGACACTGTCACATTCAAATTTACCCTCCACAAACTTTGCATAACTTCAAATACAACATGCACAATTAAATTTCAATCTCCCTCTCATTCCTTAAATAACTTTAGGACTAAACTTTTGTATCCAAACACTATTCCTTACCTCATCAACATTTCCTCTTGGTACTTCAATGTGCAGCAACTATTCTCCACTGCAAGTCTGCCTTCAGCATATGCTAATGTTAACGCACTGCTTTGCTTCTTCACCGCATAAAAAATAGTAAATGGACCCGGTTCAAGAAAAGCACCAAACTATGAAATACAACTTCCCAACAAGCTTCGAAGACTCTTAGCTCTGCTCTCTCAAATTTCTCCAACGCTTCGCTGCATGAAAACCTCACTGTCTTAATCCGCTATCGGTGAAATCGATAATATTCACTAGCATCGATCATCCTGTCAAAGCAAGACTTGTATCACCAAGACATGTTATATGTAAAACAAATGTTTCAAGCATTGCAATAATAACAAAACACTGTACTCCTATTGCCACTTATTTACAAGTGCAAATGACAGTTACTAATTCTTCTCAAGAACTTCAAACACTCATCATATACCCAATTAACACACACATCCCGTGTCTAGTAGTCATCATTAAGTAAGCTATGTCATTTTTCATAGTAGCACTCATCCCCCACCTAGTACTCAACTACTCATGAACATGCAAAATACTAAACTCGGAGAGAACAACGCTATTCTCCACTAGCTCTGTGCCACTTCTCACTATATAAAGATGCAACGCCCTGTGCTAAACATAGTACACCCAACTGCAAATAATCACACTAAACAGATCTGACTATGTCAAAAGTACAAATTTAACAATAGCTAAGGGCAACTAATAGTGATCCTGCACTATTTACTTAGCTCTTACACTAGTCAACGAATTCGACAAGCAAACTGCAAACACATTCACAAACCTTTACTTCCAATGGGAGCTGACGCCAGTAGATAGGTAGCTTCCCAACACATTACAATTTGTGAGTCAACCTTCTATACAATTCCAATGCACAGTAATTGTATCACATGAATATATTCAGCCAGACGTCTTCTGGAAACCTTCCATTTCAAGTCTCGCTCTAGTGCCACATGGGGTTTTCACATTCAATTATGGGATTGCGTTCTTTTGTCTATACCGATATACACTGAAAAGAGCTGCAATAAACATGTAAGACCCATTACGGTAGTAGCACACTGAGAAAATCTTCTCAAATGGCCACCAGTTTAGTCTGCTCACTCAAAAAGTACACACTCACTAACCTTGTGTGCAGCACCACTGTAGTCCGTCAGCTAATGTCATACAAATTCCAAATGCCAGCTCGTAGAAAATGTCATGACATTCAAGAACTTGGGATTACCAGCAACTTAATCTCATTGCCATTCCACTACTACTTGCCAAATGAAATCTCCAAAACTCAACAGCATATGTTTCTTTTGTTCAAAACTCATTTCCAAGCATTCATGACATAACTTCTTTCACATCTCTGTCCAATAATCTGTGTTCTCAAACAAAGCATTGCATGTCTTTTTCTGGAAGAGGATATCAATACACAAGCAAAACTAACACAAATTAGCCTGCATCAAGAAAACAATCACTGTCCCTGTGTGAGATGTTTCATGCATCAGGAGGCAACCTGTATTCATACTGTTCTTCCACTTGAGCCTCTAACACACGGTGCAAAGTTACTTCTGTGCTTCCTCTAACTGGTCTGTTGTTTCAATGCCTTCAGTACAGCATCACTTTTGTATTTCTCCAAATGTCCATTCACACTTCTACCATCAAGGAACAACATCAAACGTCTTCTTCACATTTCCACAGTACAGATTCACTTTCCATCTGTTGTTAGACAGTTGTTACCACGCTGCCATTTGCAAGTTCTTTCCAACAGCTAATGACGCAGGTGCACTCCATCAGACATGAACGTTATTCTCACAACACAGACGCACTCACGGAAAAATATCTGATACTTTTAGTTATCACACGAGTAGCAGCAAACACATTAACAATGCACATTAAAGAGCTTGCCTACACAAAGAAAACAGAAGCAACCTTCACTATCGACATTCTATCACGTAATGATCATCAAATCAACCAAAAATCCACAAAAATTACGCAGCAAAGATCCAAGAAGTAATGCAAACACACATTATTTGCCATACCTAGGACTTAATAAATTCTCAACTCAGAACACATTCAGCCTTAAATCACCTGACACACGCACACACACACACACACACACACTTAAAATTCCACAGCAACGACAACTGCTCATGTATCACTGAGGGGTTACACCTCTGAGTTGAGCTACCCTCTGACAAATCTACAAAAGATGTCAATCAGTATATGAACTCAGCTGACATCCACAACTACTGCCTCTTGGTTAATCATTAGATCTAACACAACAAAAATCTAACTGCCATTACTATGCAGCACAATTCTCCAAATACTCTGATAACAAAACACAATCGCTATAAAAGACCACTTTCTCTGAAACAAAAACACTAAGTACAATTACCAAGTATCCATCCAATTTGGTTCGGTCCTATGCTGGATTCGTTAGCAGTTCAGCCCATGCTATTCTGCACAATCAGTTCCCGTCATTCCCAAACTGCATCTCACTGAGAGAAACAATTGTCTCTCCAAGTTATAGTCATTTAATTCTCACAACAAGAGAGAGTCTTCTGCGGGCTCTTTCTTCCCACATCTAGTCCAAATCAATGCTTTCACCTCAACAACTTATCAGTTCAATTCAACTGCACGAACAAGTTCCATGTATTTCGATCCTCCTCAGGTTATTTTGTAATATGTGGCTCACACCCACTTACGGTTCAGCTCCATGTGCAATCCCATCATTACTGAAAGGAGTAATTGATTGATCAACAGTTGCACATACTGGCCAACAGGCAAGGCATTAAGTTGACAACACATTTGCTGTCATGTATTCATATTATCATTTAAACAAATTAACAATACAAATATTTTCTCACTATTGTCCATACAAGCATACAGATTTTCTGACAACATTTCTACACTTTTCTAGTATACTCATTAGCATGGTGTAACACGGCAATTGTCTTCTGTATTGAAACAATAATCACATCACTGTAAATACGACCAACTATCCAAAAATTAGCAACACACGCACATAACTCGAAATTTCAACCTATCACTCTGACACTGTCACATTCAAATTTACCCTCCACAAACTTTGCATAACTTCAAATACAACATGCACAATTAAATTTCAATCTCCCTCTCATTCCTTAAATAACTTTAGGACTAAACTTTTGTATCCAAACACTATTCCTTACCTCATCAACATTTCCTCTTGGTACTTCAATGTGCAGCAACTATTCTCCACTGCAAGTCTGCCTTCAGCATATGCTAATGTTAACGCACTGCTTTGCTTCTTCACCGCATAAAAAACAGTAAATGGACCCGGTTCAAGAAAAGCACCAAACTATGAAATACAACTTCCCAACAAGCTTCGAAAACTCTTAGCTCTGCTCTCTCAAATTTCTCCAACGCTTCGCCGCATGAAAACCTCACTGTCTTAATCCGCTATCGGTGAAATCGATAATATTCACTAGCATCGATCATCCTGTCAAAGCAAGACTTGTATCACCAAGACATGTTATATGTAAAACAAATGTTTCAAGCATTGCAATAATAACAAAACACTGTACTCCTATTGCCACTTATTTACAAGTGCAAATGACAGTTACTAATTCTTCTCAAGAACTTCAAACACTCATCATATACCCAATTAACACACACATCCCGTGTCTAGTAGTCATCATTAAGTAAGCTATGTCATTTTTCATAGTAGCGCTCATCCCCCACCTAGTACTCAACTACTCATGAACATACAAAATACTAAACTCGGAGAGAACAACGCTATTCTCCACTAGCTCTGTGCCACTTCTCACTATATAAAGATGCAACGCCCTGTGCTAAACATAGTACACCCAACTGCAAATAATCACACTAAACAGATCTGACTATGTCAAAAGTACAAATTTAACAATAGCTAAGGGCAACTAATAGTGATCCTGCACTATTTACTTAGCTCTTACACTAGTCAACGAATTCGACAAGCAAACTGCAAACACATTCACAAACCTTTACTTCCAATGGGAGCTGACGCCAGTAGATAGGTAGCTTCCCAACACATTACAATTTGTGAGTCAACCTTCTATACAATTCCAATGCACAGTAATTGTATCACATGAATATATTCAGCCAGACGTCTTCTGGAAACGTTCCATTTCAAGTCTCGCTCTAGTGCCACATGGGGTTTTCACATTCAATTATGGGATTGCGTTCTTTTGTCTATACCGATATACACTGAAAAGAGCTGCAATAAACATGTAAGACCCATTACGGTAGTAGCACACTGAGAAAATCTTCTCACATGGCCACCAGTTTAGTCTGCTCACTCAAAAAGTACACACTCACTAACCTTGTGTGCAGCACCACTGTAGTCCGTCAGCTAATGTCATACAAATTCCAAATGCCAGCTCGTAGAAAATGTCATGACATTCAAGAACTTGGGATTACCAGCAACTTAATCTCATTGCCATTCCACTACTACTTGCCAAATGAAATCTCCAAAACTCAACAGCATATGTTTCTTTTGTTCAAAACTCATTTCCAAGCATTCATGACATAACTTCTTTCACATCTCTGTCCAATAATCTGTGTTCTCAAACAAAGCATTGCATGTCTTTTTCTGGAAGAGGATATCAATACACAAGCAAAACTAACACAAATTAGCCTGCATCAAGAAAACAATCTCTGTCCCTGTGTGAGATGTTTCATGCATCAGGAGGCAACCTGTATTCATACTGTTCTTCCACTTGTGCCTCTAACACACGGTGCAAAGTTACTTCTGTGCTTCCTCTAACTGGTCTGTTGTTTCAATGCCTTCAGTACAGCATCACTTTTGTATTTCTCCAAATGTCCATTCACACTTCTACCATCAAGGAACAACATCAAACGTCTTCTTCACATTTCCACAGTACAGATTCACTTTCCATCTGTTGTTAGACAGTTGTTACCACGCTGCCATTTGCAAGTTCTTTCCAACAGCTAATGACGCAGGTGCACTCCATCAGACATGAACGTTATTCTCACAACACAGACGCACTCACGGAAAAATATCTTATACTTTTAGTTATCACACGAGTAGCAGCAAACACATTAACAATGCACATTAAAGAGCTTGCCTACACAAAGAAAACAGAAGCAACCTTCACTATCGACATTCTATCACGTAATGATCATCAAATCAACCAAAAATCCACAAAAATTACGCAGCAAAGATCCAAGAAGTAATGCAAACACACATTATTTGCCATACCTAGGACTTACTAAATTCTCAACTCAGAACACATTCAGCCTTAAATCACCTGACACACGCACACACACACACACACACACACACACACACACACACACACACACACACTTAAAATTCCACAGCAACGACAACTGCTCATGTATCACTGAGGGGTTACACCTTTGAGTTGAGCTACCCTCTGACAAATCTACAAAAGATGTCAATCAGTATATGAACTCAGCTGACATCCACAACTACTGCCTCTTGGTTAATCATTAGATCTAACACAACAAAAATCTAACTGCCATTACTATGCAGCACAATTCTCCAAATACTCTGATAACAAAACACAATCGCTATCAAAGACCACTTTCTCTGAAACAAAAACACTAAGTACAATTACCAAGTATCCATCCAATTTGGTTCGGTCCTATGCTGGATTCGTTAGCAGTTCAGCCCATGCTATTCTGCACAATCAGTTCCCGTCATTCCCAAACTGCATCTCACTGAGAGAAACAATTGTCTCTCCAAGTTATAGTCATTTAATTCTCACAACAAGAGAGAGTCTTCTGCGGGCTCTTTCTTCCCACATCTAGTCCAAATCAATGCTTTCACCTCAACAACTTATCAGTTCAATTCAACTGCACGAACAAGTTCCATGTATTTCGATCCTCCTCAGGTTATTTTGTAATATGTGGCTCACACCCACTTACGGTTCAGCTCCATGTGCAATCCCATCATTACTGAAAGGAGTAATTGATTGATCAACAGTTGCACATACTGGCCAACAGGCAAGGCATTAAGTTGACAACACATTTGCTGTCATGTATTCATATTATCATTTAAACAAATTAACAATACAAATATTTTCTCACTATTGTCCATACAAGCATACAGATTTTCTGACAACATTTCTACACTTTTCTAGTATACTCATTAGCATGGTGTAACACGGCAATTGTCTTCTGTATTGAAACAATAATCACATCACTGTAAATACGACCAACTATCCAAAAATTAGCAAGACACGCACATAACTCGAAATTTCAACCTATCACTCTGACACTGTCACATTCAAATTTACCCTCCACAAACTTTGCATAACTTCAAATACAACATGCACAATTAAATTTCAATCTCCCTCTCATTCCTTAAATAACTTTAGGACTAAACTTTTGTATCCAAACACTATTCCTTACCTCATCAACATTTCCTCTTGGTACTTCAATGTGCAGCAACTATTCTCCACTGCAAGTCTGCCTTCAGCATATGCTAATGTTAACGCACTGCTTTGCTTCTTCACCGCATAAAAAATAGTAAATGGACCCGGTTCAAGAAAAGCACCAAACTATGAAATACAACTTCCCAACAAGCTTCGAAAACTCTTAGCTCTGCTCTCTCAAATTTCTCCAACGCTTCGCCGCATGAAAACCTCACTGTCTTAATCCGCTATCGGTGAAATCGATAATATTCACTAGCATCGATCATCCTGTCAAAGCAAGACTTGTATCACCAAGACATGTTATATGTAAAACAAATGTTTCAAGCATTGCAATAATAACAAAACACTGTACTCCTATTGCCACTTATTTACAAGTGCAAATGACAGTTACTAATTCTTCTCAAGAACTTCAAACACTCATCATATACCCAATTAACACACACATCCCGTGTCTAGTAGTCATCATTAAGTAAGCTATGTCATTTTTCATAGTAGCACTCATCCCCCACCTAGTACTCAACTACTCACGAACATGCAAAATACTAAACTCGGAGAGAACAACGCTATTCTCCACTAGCTCTGTGCCACTTCTCACTATATAAAGATGCAACGCCCTGTGCTAAACATAGTACACCCAACTGCAAATAATCACACTAAACAGATCTGACTATGTCAAAAGTACAAATTTAACAATAGCTAAGGGCAACTAATAGTGATCCTGCACTATTTACTTAGCTCTTACACTAGTCAACGAATTCGACAAGCAAACTGCAAACACATTCACAAACCTTTACTTCCAATGGGAGCTGACGCCAGTAGATAGGTAGCTTCCCAACACATTACAATTTGTGAGTCAACCTTCTATACAATTCCAATGCACAGTAATTGTATCACATGAATATATTCAGCCAGACGTCTTCTGGAAACCTTCCATTTCAAGTCTCGCTCTAGTGCCACATGGGGTTTTCACATTCAATTATGGGATTGCGTTCTTTTGTCTATACCGATATACACTGAAAAGAGCTGCAATAAACATGTAAGACCCATTACGGTAGTAGCACACTGAGAAAATCTTCTCACATGGCCACCAGTTTAGTCTGCTCACTCAAAAAGTACACACTCACTAACCTTGTGTGCAGCACCACTGTAGTCCGTCAGCTAATGTCATACAAATTCCAAATGCCAGCTCGTAGAAAATGTCATGACATTCAAGAACTTGGGATTACCAGCAACTTAATCTCATTGCCATTCCACTACTACTTGCCAAATGAAATCTCCAAAACTCAACAGCATATGTTTCTTTTGTTCAAAACTCATTTCCAAGCATTCATGACATAACTTCTTTCACATCTCTGTCCAATAATCTGTGTTCTCAAACAAAGCATTGCATGTCTTTTTCTGGAAGAGGATATCAATACACAAGCAAAACTAACACAAATTAGCCTGCATCAAGAAAACAATCACTGTCCCTGTGTGAGATGTTTCATGCATCAGGAGGCAACCTGTATTCATACTGTTCTTCCACTTGTGCCTCTAACACACGGTGCAAAGTTACTTCTGTGCTTCCTCTAACTGGTCTGTTGTTTCAATGCCTTCAGTACAGCATCACTTTTGTATTTCTCCAAATGTCCATTCACACTTCTACCATCAAGGAACAACATCAAACGTCTTCTTCACATTTCCACAGTACAGATTCACTTTCCATCTGTTGTTAGACAGTTGTTACCACGCTGCCATTTGCAAGTTCTTTCCAACAGCTAATGACGCAGGTGCACACCATCAGACATGAACGTTATTCTCACAACACAGACGCACTCACGGAAAAATATCTGATACTTTTAGTTATCACACGAGTAGCAGCAAACACATTAACAATGCACATTAAAGAGCTTGCCTACACAAAGAAAACAGAAGCAACCTTCACTATCGACATTCTATCACGTAATGATCATCAAATCAACCAAAAATCCACAAAAATTACGCAGCAAAGATCCAAGAAGTAATGCAAACACACATTATTTGCCATACCTAGGACTTACTAAATTCTCAACTCAGAACACATTCAGCCTTAAATCACCTGACACACGCACACACACACACACACACACACACACACACACACACACACACACACACTTAAAATTCCACAGCAACGACAACTGCTCATGTATCACTGAGGGGTTACACCTTTGAGTTGAGCTACCCTCTGACAAATCTACAAAAGATGTCAATCAGTATATGAACTCAGCTGACATCCACAACTACTGCCTCTTGGTTAATCATTAGATCTAACACAACAAAAATCTAACTGCCATTACTATGCAGCACAATTCTCCAAATACTCTGATAACAAAACACAATCGCTATCAAAGACCACTTTCTCTGAAACAAAAACACTAAGTACAATTACCAAGTATCCATCCAATTTGGTTCGGTCCTATGCTGGATTCGTTAGCAGTTCAGCCCATGCTATTCTGCACAATCAGTTCCCGTCATTCCCAAACTGCATCTCACTGAGAGAAACAATTGTCTCTCCAAGTTATAGTCATTTAATTCTCACAACAAGAGAGAGTCTTCTGCGGGCTCTTTCTTCCCACATCTAGTCCAAATCAATGCTTTCACCTCAACAACTTATCAGTTCAATTCAACTGCACGAACAAGTTCCATGTATTTCGATCCTCCTCAGGTTATTTTGTAATATGTGGCTCACACCCACTTACGGTTCAGCTCCATGTGCAATCCCATCATTACTGAAAGGAGTAATTGATTGATCAACAGTTGCACATACTGGCCAACAGGCAAGGCATTAAGTTGACAACACATTTGCTGTCATGTATTCATATTATCATTTAAACAAATTAACAATACAAATATTTTCTCACTATTGTCCATACAAGCATACAGATTTTCTGACAACATTTCTACACTTTTCTAGTATACTCATTAGCATGGTGTAACACGGCAATTGTCTTCTGTATTGAAACAATAATCACATCACTGTAAATACGACCAACTATCCAAAAATTAGCAAGACACGCACATAACTCGAAATTTCAACCTATCACTCTGACACTGTCACATTCAAATTTACCCTCCACAAACTTTGCATAACTTCAAATACAACATGCACAATTAAATTTCAATCTCCCTCTCATTCCTTAAATAACTTTAGGACTAAACTTTTGTATCCAAACACTATTCCTTACCTCATCAACATTTCCTCTTGGTACTTCAATGTGCAGCAACTATTCTCCACTGCAAGTCTGCCTTCAGCATATGCTAATGTTAACGCACTGCTTTGCTTCTTCACCGCATAAAAAATAGTAAATGGACCCGGTTCAAGAAAAGCACCAAACTATGAAATACAACTTCCCAACAAGCTTCGAAAACTCTTAGCTCTGCTCTCTCAAATTTCTCCAACGCTTCGCCGCATGAAAACCTCACTGTCTTAATCCGCTATCGGTGAAATCGATAATATTCACTAGCATCGATCATCCTGTCAAAGCAAGACTTGTATCACCAAGACATGTTATATGTAAAACAAATGTTTCAAGCATTGCAATAATAACAAAACACTGTACTCCTATTGCCACTTATTTACAAGTGCAAATGACAGTTACTAATTCTTCTCAAGAACTTCAAACACTCATCATATACCCAATTAACACACACATCCCGTGTCTAGTAGTCATCATTAAGTAAGCTATGTCATTTTTCATAGTAGCACTCATCCCCCACCTAGTACTCAACTACTCATGAACATGCAAAATACTAAACTCGGAGAGAACAACGCTATTCTCCAATAGCTCTGTGCCACTTCTCACTATATAAAGATGCAACGCCCTGTGCTAAACATAGTACACCCAACTGCAAATAATCACACTAAACAGATCTGACTATGTCAAAAGTACAAATTTAACAATAGCTAAGGGCAACTAATAGTGATCCTGCACTATTTACTTAGCTCTTACACTAGTCAACGAATTCGACAAGCAAACTGCAAACACATTCACAAACCTTTACTTCCAATGGGAGCTGACGCCAGTAGATAGGTAGCTTCCCAACACATTACAATTTGTGAGTCAACCTTCTATACAATTCCAATGCACAGTAATTGTATCACATGAATATATTCAGCCAGACGTCTTCTGGAAACCTTCCATTTCAAGTCTCGCTCTAGTGCCACATGGGGTTTTCACATTCAATTATGGGATTGCGTTCTTTTGTCTATACCGATATACACTGAAAAGAGCTGCAATAAACATGTAAGACCCATTACGGTAGTAGCACACTGAGAAAATCTTCTCACATGGCCACCAGTTTAGTCTGCTCACTCAAAAAGTACACACTCACTAACCTTGTGTGCAGCACCACTGTAGTCCGTCAGCTAATGTCATACAAATTCCAAATGCCAGCTCGTAGAAAATGTCATGACATTCAAGAACTTGGGATTACCAGCAACTTAATCTCATTGCCATTCCACTACTACTTGCCAAATGAAATCTCCAAAACTCAACAGCATATGTTTCTTTTGTTCAAAACTCATTTCCAAGCATTCATGACATAACTTCTTTCACATCTCTGTCCAATAATCTGTGTTCTCAAACAAAGCATTGCATGTCTTTTTCTGGAAGAGGATATCAATACACAAGCAAAACTAACACAAATTAGCCTGCATCAAGAAAACAATCACTGTCCCTGTGTGAGATGTTTCATGCATCAGGAGGCAACCTGTATTCATACTGTTCTTCCACTTGTGCCTCTAACACACGGTGCAAAGTTACTTCTGTGCTTCCTCTAACTGGTCTGTTGTTTCAATGCCTTCAGTACAGCATCACTTTTGTATTTCTCCAAATGTCCATTCACACTTCTACCATCAAGGAACAACATCAAACGTCTTCTTCACATTTCCACAGTACAGATTCACTTTCCATCTGTTGTTAGACAGTTGTTACCACGCTGCCATTTGCAAGTTCTTTCCAACAGCTAATGACGCAGGTGCACTCCATCAGACATGAACGTTATTCTCACAACACAGACGCACTCACGGAAAAATATCTGATACTTTTAGTTATCACACGAGTAGCAGCAAACACATTAACAATGCACATTAAAGAGCTTGCCTACACAAAGAAAACAGAAGCAACCTTCACTATCGACATTCTATCACGTAATGATCATCAAATCAACCAAAAATCCACAAAAATTACGCAGCAAAGATCCAAGAAGTAATGCAAACACACATTATTTGCCATACCTAGGACTTACTAAATTCTCAACTCAGAACACATTCAGCCTTAAATCACCTGACACACGCACACACACACACACACACACACACACACACACACACACACACTTAAAATTCCACAGCAACGACAACTGCTCATGTATCACTGAGGGGTTACACCTTTGAGTTGAGCTACCCTCTGACAAATCTACAAAAGATGTCAATCAGTATATGAACTCAGCTGACATCCACAACTACTGCCTCTTGGTTAATCATTAGATCTAACACAACAAAAATCTAACTGCCATTACTATGCAGCACAATTCTCCAAATACTCTGATAACAAAACACAATCGCTATCAAAGACCACTTTCTCTGAAACAAAAACACTAAGTACAATTACCAAGTATCCATCCAATTTGGTTCGGTCCTATGCTGGATTCGTTAGCAGTTCAGCCCATGCTATTCTGCACAATCAGTTCCCGTCATTCCCAAACTGCATCTCACTGAGAGAAACAATTGTCTCTCCAAGTTATAGTCATTTAATTCTCACAACAAGAGAGAGTCTTCTGCGGGCTCTTTCTTCCCACATCTAGTCCAAATCAATGCTTTCACCTCAACAACTTATCAGTTCAATTCAACTGCACGAACAAGTTCCATGTATTTCGATCCTCCTCAGGTTATTTTGTAATATGTGGCTCACACCCACTTACGGTTCAGCTCCATGTGCAATCCCATCATTACTGAAAGGAGTAATTGATTGATCAACAGTTGCACATACTGGCCAACAGGCAAGGCATTAAGTTGACAACACATTTGCTGTCATGTATTCATATTATCATTTAAACAAATTAACAATACAAATATTTTCTCACTATTGTCCATACAAGCATACAGATTTTCTGACAACATTTCTACACTTTTCTAGTATACTCATTAGCATGGTGTAACACGGCAATTGTCTTCTGTATTGAAACAATAATCACATCACTGTAAATACGACCAACTATCCAAAAATTAGCAAGACACGCACATAACTCGAAATTTCAACCTATCACTCTAACACTGTCACATTCAAATTTACCCTCCACAAACTTTGCATAACTTCAAATACAACATGCACAATTAAATTTCAATCTCCCTCTCATTCCTTAAATAACTTTAGGACTAAACTTTTGTATCCAAACACTATTCCTTACCTCATCAACATTTCCTCTTGGTACTTCAATGTGCAGCAACTATTCTCCACTGCAAGTCTGCCTTCAGCATATGCTAATGTTAACGCACTGCTTTGCTTCTTCACCGCATAAAAAATAGTAAATGGACCCGGTTCAAGAAAAGCACCAAACTATGAAATACAACTTCCCAACAAGCTTCGAAAACTCTTAGCTCTGCTCTCTCAAATTTCTCCAACGCTTCGCCGCATGAAAACCTCACTGTCTTAATCCGCTATCGGTGAAATCGATAATATTCACTAGCATCGATCATCCTGTCAAAGCAAGACTTGTATCACCAAGACATGTTATATGTAAAACAAATGTTTCAAGCATTGCAATAATAACAAAACACTGTACTCCTATTGCCACTTATTTACAAGTGCAAATGACAGTTACTAATTCTTCTCAAGAACTTCAAACACTCGTCATATACCCAATTAACACACACATCCCGTGTCTAGTAGTCATCATTAAGTAAGCTATGTCATTTTTCATAGTAGCACTCATCCCCCACCTAGTACTCAACTACTCATGAACATACAAAATACTAAACTCGGAGAGAACAACGCTATTCTCCACTAGCTCTGTGCCACTTCTCACTATATAAAGATGCAACGCCCTGTGCTAAACATAGTACACCCAACTGCAAATAATCACACTAAACAGATCTGACTATGTCAAAAGTACAAATTTAACAATAGCTAAGGGCAACTAATAGTGATCCTGCACTATTTACTTAGCTCTTACACTAGTCAACGAATTCGACAAGCAAACTGCAAACACATTCACAAACCTTTACTTCCAATGGGAGCTGACGCCAGTAGATAGGTAGCTTCCCAACACATTACAATTTGTGAGTCAACCTTCTATACAATTCCAATGCACAGTAATTGTATCACATGAATATATTCAGCCAGACGTCTTCTGGAAACCTTCCATTTCAAGTCTCGCTCTAGTGCCACATGGGGTTTTCACATTCAATTATGGGATTGCGTTCTTTTGTCTATACCGATATACACTGAAAAGAGCTGCAATAAACATGTAAGACCCATTACGGTAGTAGCACACTGAGAAAATCTTCTCACATGGCCACCAGTTTAGTCTGCTCACTCAAAAAGTACACACTCACTAACCTTGTGTGCAGCACCACTGTAGTCCGTCAGCTAATGTCATACAAATTCCAAATGCCAGCTCGTAGAAAATGTCATGACATTCAAGAACTTGGGATTACCAGCAACTTAATCTCATTGCCATTCCACTACTACTTGCCAAATGAAATCTCCAAAACTCAACAGCATATGTTTCTTTTGTTCAAAACTCATTTCCAAGCATTCATGACATAACTTCTTTCACATCTCTGTCCAATAATCTGTGTTCTCAAACAAAGCATTGCATGTCTTTTTCTGGAAGAGGATATCAATACACAAGCAAAACTAACACAAATTAGCCTGCATCAAGAAAACAATCACTGTCCCTGTGTGAGATGTTTCATGCATCAGGAGGCAACCTGTATTCATACTGTTCTTCCACTTGTGCCTCTAACACACGGTGCAAAGTTACTTCTGTGCTTCCTCTAACTGGTCTGTTGTTTCAATGCCTTCAGTACAGCATCACTTTTGTATTTCTCCAAATGTCCATTCACACTTCTACCATCAAGGAACAACATCAAACGTCTTCTTCACATTTCCACAGTACAGATTCACTTTCCATCTGTTGTTAGACAGTTGTTACCACGCTGCCATTTGCAAGTTCTTTCCAACAGCTAATGACGCAGGTGCACTCCATCAGACATGAACGTTATTCTCACAACACAGACGCACTCACGGAAAAATATCTGATACTTTTAGTTATCACACGAGTAGCAGCAAACACATTAACAATGCACATTAAAGAGCTTGCCTACACAAAGAAAACAGAAGCAACCTTCACTATCGACATTCTATCACGTAATGATCATCAAATCAACCAAAAATCCACAAAAATTACGCAGCAAAGATCCAAGAAGTAATGCAAACACACATTATTTGCCATACCTAGGACTTACTAAATTCTCAACTCAGAACACATTCAGCCTTAAATCACCTGACACACGCACACACACACACACACACACACACACACACACACACACTTAAAATTCCACAGCAACGACAACTGCTCATGTATCACTGAGGGGTTACACCTTTGAGTTGAGCTACCCTCTGACAAATCTACAAAAGATGTCAATCAGTATATGAACTCAGCTGACATCCACAACTACTGCCTCTTGGTTAATCATTAGATCTAGCACAACAAAAATCTAACTGCCATTACTATGCAGCACAATTCTCCAAATACTCTGATAACAAAACACAATCGCTATCAAAGACCACTTTCTCTGAAACAAAAACACTAAGTACAATTACCAAGTATCCATCCAATTTGGTTCGGTCCTATGCTGGATTCGTTAGCAGTTCAGCCCATGCTATTCTGCACAATCAGTTCCCGTGATTCCCAAACTGCATCTCACTGAGAGAAACAATTGTCTCTCCAAGTTATAGTCATTTAATTCTCACAACAAGAGAGAGTCTTCTGCGGGCTCTTTCTTCCCACATCTAGTCCAAATCAATGCTTTCACCTCAACAACTTATCAGTTCAATTCAACTGCACGAACAAGTTCCATGTATTTCGATCCTCCTCAGGTTATTTTGTAATATGTGGCTCACACCCACTTACGGTTCAGCTCCATGTGCAATCCCATCATTACTGAAAGGAGTAATTGATTGATCAACAGTTGCACATACTGGCCAACAGGCAAGGCATTAAGTTGACAACACATTTGCTGTCATGTATTCATATTATCATTTAAACAAATTAACAATACAAATATTTTCTCACTATTGTCCATACAAGCATACAGATTTTCTGACAACATTTCTACACTTTTCTAGTATACTCATTAGCATGGTGTAACACGGCAATTGTCTTCTGTATTGAAACAATAATCACATCACTGTAAATACGACCAACTATCCAAAAATTAGCAAGACACGCACATAACTCGAAATTTCAACCTATCACTCTGACACTGTCACATTCAAATTTACCCTCCACAAACTTTGCATAACTTCAAATACAACATGCACAATTAAATTTCAATCTCCCTCTCATTCCTTAAATAACTTTAGGACTAAACTTTTGTATCCAAACACTATTCCTTACCTCATCAACATTTCCTCTTGGTACTTCAATGTGCAGCAACTATTCTCCACTGCAAGTCTGCCTTCAGCATATGCTAATGTTAACGCACTGCTTTGCTTCTTCACCGCATAAAAAATAGTAAATGGACCCGGTTCAAGAAAAGCACCAAACTATGAAATACAACTTCCCAACAAGCTTCGAAAACTCTTAGCTCTGCTCTCTCAAATTTCTCCAACGCTTCGCCGCATGAAAACCTCACTGTCTTAATCCGCTATCGGTGAAATCGATAATATTCACTAGCATCGATCATCCTGTCAAAGCAAGACTTGTATCACCAAGACATGTTATATGTAAAACAAATGTTTCAAGCATTGCAATAATAACAAAACACTGTACTCCTATTGCCACTTATTTACAAGTGCAAATGACAGTTACTAATTCTTCTCAAGAACTTCAAACACTCGTCATATACCCAATTAACACACACATCCCGTGTCTAGTAGTCATCATTAAGTAAGCTATGTCATTTTTCATAGTAGCACTCATCCCCCACCTAGTACTCAACTACTCATGAACATGCAAAATACTAAACTCGGAGAGAACAACGCTATTCTCCACTAGCTCTGTGCCACTTCTCACTATATAAAGATGCAACGCCCTGTGCTAAACATAGTACACCCAACTGCAAATAATCACACTAAACAGATCTGACTATGTCAAAAGTACAAATTTAACAATAGCTAAGGGCAACTAATAGTGATCCTGCACTATTTACTTAGCTCTTACACTAGTCAACGAATTCGACAAGCAAACTGCAAACACATTCACAAACCTTTACTTCCAATGGGAGCTGACGCCAGTAGATAGGTAGCTTCCCAACACATTACAATTTGTGAGTCAACCTTCTATACAATTCCAATGCACAGTAATTGTATCACATGAATATATTCAGCCAGACGTCTTCTGGAAACCTTCCATTTCAAGTCTCGCTCTAGTGCCACATGGGGTTTTCACATTCAATTATGGGATTGCGTTCTTTTGTCTATACCGATATACACTGAAAAGAGCTGCAATAAACATGTAAGACCCATTACGGTAGTAGCACACTGAGAAAATCTTCTCACATGGCCACCAGTTTAGTCTGCTCACTCAAAAAGTACACACTCACTAACCTTGTGTGCAGCACCACTGTAGTCCGTCAGCTAATGTCATACAAATTCCAAATGCCAGCTCGTAGAAAATGTCATGACATTCAAGAACTTGGGATTACCAGCAACTTAATCTCATTGCCATTCCACTACTACTTGCCAAATGAAATCTCCAAAACTCAACAGCATATGTTTCTTTTGTTCAAAACTCATTTCCAAGCATTCATGACATAACTTCTTTCACATCTCTGTCCAATAATCTGTGTTCTCAAACAAAGCATTGCATGTCTTTTTCTGGAAGAGGATATCAATACACAAGCAAAACTAACACAAATTAGCCTGCATCAAGAAAACAATCACTGTCCCTGTGTGAGATGTTTCATGCATCAGGAGGCAACCTGTATTCATACTGTTCTTCCACTTGTGCCTCTAACACACGGTGCAAAGTTACTTCTGTGCTTCCTCTAACTGGTCTGTTGTTTCAATGCCTTCAGTACAGCATCACTTTTGTATTTCTCCAAATGTCCATTCACACTTCTACCATCAAGGAACAACATCAAACGTCTTCTTCACATTTCCACAGTACAGATTCACTTTCCATCTGTTGTTAGACAGTTGTTACCACGCTGCCATTTGCAAGTTCTTTCCAACAGCTAATGACGCAGGTGCACTCCATCAGACATGAACGTTATTCTCACAACACAGACGCACTCACGGAAAAATATCTGATACTTTTAGTTATCACACGAGTAGCAGCAAACACATTAACAATGCACATTAAAGAGCTTGCCTACACAAAGAAAACAGAAGCAACCTTCACTATCGACATTCTATCACGTAATGATCATCAAATCAACCAAAAATCCACAAAAATTACGCAGCAAAGATCCAAGAAGTAATGCAAACACACATTATTTGCCATACCTAGGACTTAATAAATTCTCAACTCAGAACACATTCAGCCTTAAATCACCTGACACACGCACACACACACACACACACACACTTAAAATTCCACAGCAACGACAACTGCTCATGTATCACTGAGGGGTTACACCTCTGAGTTGAGCTACCCTCTGACAAATCTACAAAAGATGTCAATCAGTATATGAACTCAGCTGACATCCACAACTACTGCCTCTTGGTTAATCATTAGATCTAACACAACAAAAATCTAACTGCCATTACTATGCAGCACAATTCTCCAAATACTCTGATAACAAAACACAATCGCTATAAAAGACCACTTTCTCTGAAACAAAAACACTAAGTACAATTACCAAGTATCCATCCAATTTGGTTCGGTCCTATGCTGGATTCGTTAGCAGTTCAGCCCATGCTATTCTGCACAATCAGTTCCCGTCATTCCCAAACTGCATCTCACTGAGAGAAACAATTGTCTCTCCAAGTTATAGTCATTTAATTCTCACAACAAGAGAGAGTCTTCTGCGGGCTCTTTCTTCCCACATCTAGTCCAAATCAATGCTTTCACCTCAACAACTTATCAGTTCAATTCAACTGCACGAACAAGTTCCATGTATTTCGATCCTCCTCAGGTTATTTTGTAATATGTGGCTCACACCCACTTACGGTTCAGCTCCATGTGCAATCCCATCTTTACTGAAAGGAGTAATTGATTGATCAACAGTTGCACATACTGGCCAACAGGCAAGGCATTAAGTTGACAACACATTTGCTGTCATGTATTCATATTATCATTTAAACAAATTAACAATACAAATATTTTCTCACTATTGTCCATACAAGCATACAGATTTTCTGACAACATTTCTACACTTTTCTAGTATACTCATTAGCATGGTGTAACACGGCAATTGTCTTCTGTATTGAAACAATAATCACATCACTGTAAATACGACCAACTATCCAAAAATTAGCAACACACGCACATAACTCGAAATTTCAACCTATCACTCTGACACTGTCACATTCAAATTTACCCTCCACAAACTTTGCATAACTTCAAATACAACATGCACAATTAAATTTCAATCTCCCTCTCATTCCTTAAATAACTTTAGGACTAAACTTTTGTATCCAAACACTATTCCTTACCTCATCAACATTTCCTCTTGGTACTTCAATGTGCAGCAACTATTCTCCACTGCAAGTCTGCCTTCAGCATATGCTAATGTTAACGCACTGCTTTGCTTCTTCACCGCATAAAAAACAGTAAATGGACCCGGTTCAAGAAAAGCACCAAACTATGAAATACAACTTCCCAACAAGCTTCGAAAACTCTTAGCTCTGCTCTCTCAAATTTCTCCAACGCTTCGCCGCATGAAAACCTCACTGTCTTAATCCGCTATCGGTGAAATCGATAATATTCACTAGCATCGATCATCCTGTCAAAGCAAGACTTGTATCACCAAGACATGTTATATGTAAAACAAATGTTTCAAGCATTGCAATAATAACAAAACACTGTACTCCTATTGCCACTTATTTACAAGTGCAAATGACAGTTACTAATTCTTCTCAAGAACTTCAAACACTCATCATATACCCAATTAACACACACATCCCGTGTCTAGTAGTCATCATTAAGTAAGCTATGTCATTTTTCATAGTAGCGCTCATCCCCCACCTAGTACTCAACTACTCATGAACATACAAAATACTAAACTCGGAGAGAACAACGCTATTCTCCACTAGCTCTGTGCCACTTCTCACTATATAAAGATGCAACGCCCTGTGCTAAACATAGTACACCCAACTGCAAATAATCACACTAAACAGATCTGACTATGTCAAAAGTACAAATTTAACAATAGCTAAGGGCAACTAATAGTGATCCTGCACTATTTACTTAGCTCTTACACTAGTCAACGAATTCGACAAGCAAACTGCAAACACATTCACAAACCTTTACTTCCAATGGGAGCTGACGCCAGTAGATAGGTAGCTTCCCAACACATTACAATTTGTGAGTCAACCTTCTATACAATTCCAATGCACAGTAATTGTATCACATGAATATATTCAGCCAGACGTCTTCTGGAAACGTTCCATTTCAAGTCTCGCTCTAGTGCCACATGGGGTTTTCACATTCAATTATGGGATTGCGTTCTTTTGTCTATACCGATATACACTGAAAAGAGCTGCAATAAACATGTAAGACCCATTACGGTAGTAGCACACTGAGAAAATCTTCTCACATGGCCACCAGTTTAGTCTGCTCACTCAAAAAGTACACACTCACTAACCTTGTGTGCAGCACCACTGTAGTCCGTCAGCTAATGTCATACAAATTCCAAATGCCAGCTCGTAGAAAATGTCATGACATTCAAGAACTTGGGATTACCAGCAACTTAATCTCATTGCCATTCCACTACTACTTGCCAAATGAAATCTCCAAAACTCAACAGCATATGTTTCTTTTGTTCAAAACTCATTTCCAAGCATTCATGACATAACTTCTTTCACATCTCTGTCCAATAATCTGTGTTCTCAAACAAAGCATTGCATGTCTTTTTCTGGAAGAGGATATCAATACACAAGCAAAACTAACACAAATTAGCCTGCATCAAGAAAACAATCACTGTCCCTGTGTGAGATGTTTCATGCATCAGGAGGCAACCTGTATTCATACTGTTCTTCCACTTGTGCCTCTAACACACGGTGCAAAGTTACTTCTGTGCTTCCTCTAACTGGTCTGTTGTTTCAATGCCTTCAGTACAGCATCACTTTTGTATTTCTCCAAATGTCCATTCACACTTCTACCATCAAGGAACAACATCAAACGTCTTCTTCACATTTCCACAGTACAGATTCACTTTCCATCTGTTGTTAGACAGTTGTTACCACGCTGCCATTTGCAAGTTCTTTCCAACAGCTAATGACGCAGGTGCACTCCATCAGACATGAACGTTATTCTCACAACACAGACGCACTCACGGAAAAATATCTGATACTTTTAGTTATCACACGAGTAGCAGCAAACACATTAACAATGCACATTAAAGAGCTTGCCTACACAAAGAAAACAGAAGCAACCTTCACTATCGACATTCTATCACGTAATGATCATCAAATCAACCAAAAATCCACAAAAATTACGCAGCAAAGATCCAAGAAGTAATGCAAACACACATTATTTGCCATACCTAGGACTTACTAAATTCTCAACTCAGAACACATTCAGCCTTAAATCACCTGACACACGCACGCACACACACACACACACACACACACACACACACACACACACACACACACACACACACACTTAAAATTCCACAGCAACGACAACTGCTCATGTATCACTGAGGGGTTACACCTTTGAGTTGAGCTACCCTCTGACAAATCTACAAAAGATGTCAATCAGTATATGAACTCAGCTGACATCCACAACTACTGCCTCTTGGTTAATCATTAGATCTAACACAACAAAAATCTAACTGCCATTACTATGCAGCACAATTCTCCAAATACTCTGATAACAAAACACAATCGCTATCAAAGACCACTTTCTCTGAAACAAAAACACTAAGTACAATTACCAAGTATCCATCCAATTTGGTTCGGTCCTATGCTGGATTCGTTAGCAGTTCAGCCCATGCTATTCTGCACAATCAGTTCCCGTCATTCCCAAACTGCATCTCACTGAGAGAAACAATTGTCTCTCCAAGTTATAGTCATTTAATTCTCACAACAAGAGAGAGTCTTCTGCGGGCTCTTTCTTCCCACATCTAGTCCAAATCAATGCTTTCACCTCAACAACTTATCAGTTCAATTCAACTGCACGAACAAGTTCCATGTATTTCGATCCTCCTCAGGTTATTTTGTAATATGTGGCTCACACCCACTTACGGTTCAGCTCCATGTGCAATCCCATCATTACTGAAAGGAGTAATTGATTGATCAACAGTTGCACATACTGGCCAACAGGCAAGGCATTAAGTTGACAACACATTTGCTGTCATGTATTCATATTATCATTTAAACAAATTAACAATACAAATATTTTCTCACTATTGTCCATACAAGCATACAGATTTTCTGACAACATTTCTACACTTTTCTAGTATACTCATTAGCATGGTGTAACACGGCAATTGTCTTCTGTATTGAAACAATAATCACATCACTGTAAATACGACCAACTATCCAAAAATTAGCAAGACACGCACATAACTCGAAATTTCAACCTATCACTCTGACACTGTCACATTCAAATTTACCCTCCACAAACTTTGCATAACTTCAAATACAACATGCACAATTAAATTTCAATCTCCCTCTCATTCCTTAAATAACTTTAGGACTAAACTTTTGTATCCAAACACTATTCCTTACCTCATCAACATTTCCTCTTGGTACTTCAATGTGCAGCAACTATTCTCCACTGCAAGTCTGCCTTCAGCATATGCTAATGTTAACGCACTGCTTTGCTTCTTCACCGCATAAAAAATAGTAAATGGACCCGGTTCAAGAAAAGCACCAAACTATGAAATACAACTTCCCAACAAGCTTCGAAAACTCTTAGCTCTGCTCTCTCAAATTTCTCCAACGCTTCGCCGCATGAAAACCTCACTGTCTTAATCCGCTATCGGTGAAATCGATAATATTCACTAGCATCGATCATCCTGTCAAAGCAAGACTTGTATCACCAAGACATGTTATATGTAAAACAAATGTTTCAAGCATTGCAATAATAACAAAACACTGTACTCCTATTGCCACTTATTTACAAGTGCAAATGACAGTTACTAATTCTTCTCAAGAACTTCAAACACTCATCATATACCCAATTAACACACACATCCCGTGTCTAGTAGTCATCATTAAGTAAGCTATGTCATTTTTCATAGTAGCACTCATCCCCCACCTAGTACTCAACTACTCATGAACATGCAAAATACTAAACTCGGAGAGAACAACGCTATTCTCCACTAGCTCTGTGCCACTTCTCACTATATAAAGATGCAACGCCCTGTGCTAAACATAGTACACCCAACTGCAAATAATCACACTAAACAGATCTGACTATGTCAAAAGTACAAATTTAACAATAGCTAAGGGCAACTAATAGTGATCCTGCACTATTTACTTAGCTCTTACACTAGTCAACGAATTCGACAAGCAAACTGCAAACACATTCACAAACCTTTACTTCCAATGGGAGCTGACGCCAGTAGATAGGTAGCTTCCCAACACATTACAATTTGTGAGTCAACCTTCTATACAATTCCAATGCACAGTAATTGTATCACATGAATATATTCAGCCAGACGTCTTCTGGAAACCTTCCATTTCAAGTCTCGCTCTAGTGCCACATGGGGTTTTCACATTCAATTATGGGATTGCGTTCTTTTGTCTATACCGATATACACTGAAAAGAGCTGCAATAAACATGTAAGACCCATTACGGTAGTAGCACACTGAGAAAATCTTCTCACATGGCCACCAGTTTAGTCTGCTCACTCAAAAAGTACACACTCACTAACCTTGTGTGCAGCACCACTGTAGTCCGTCAGCTAATGTCATACAAATTCCAAATGCCAGCTCGTAGAAAATGTCATGACATTCAAGAACTTGGGATTACCAGCAACTTAATCTCATTGCCATTCCACTACTACTTGCCAAATGAAATCTCCAAAACTCAACAGCATATGTTTCTTTTGTTCAAAACTCATTTCCAAGCATTCATGACATAACTTCTTTCACATCTCTGTCCAATAATCTGTGTTCTCAAACAAAGCATTGCATGTCTTTTTCTGGAAGAGGATATCAATACACAAGCAAAACTAACACAAATTAGCCTGCATCAAGAAAACAATCACTGTCCCTGTGTGAGATGTTTCATGCATCAGGAGGCAACCTGTATTCATACTGTTCTTCCACTTGTGCCTCTAACACACGGTGCAAAGTTACTTCTGTGCTTCCTCTAACTGGTCTGTTGTTTCAATGCCTTCAGTACAGCATCACTTTTGTATTTCTCCAAATGTCCATTCACACTTCTACCATCAAGGAACAACATCAAACGTCTTCTTCACATTTCCACAGTACAGATTCACTTTCCATCTGTTGTTAGACAGTTGTTACCACGCTGCCATTTGCAAGTTCTTTCCAACAGCTAATGACGCAGGTGCACACCATCAGACATGAACGTTATTCTCACAACACAGACGCACTCACGGAAAAATATCTGATACTTTTAGTTATCACACGAGTAGCAGCAAACACATTAACAATGCACATTAAAGAGCTTGCCTACACAAAGAAAACAGAAGCAACCTTCACTATCGACATTCTATCACGTAATGATCATCAAATCAACCAAAAATCCACAAAAATTACGCAGCAAAGATCCAAGAAGTAATGCAAACACACATTATTTGCCATACCTAGGACTTACTAAATTCTCAACTCAGAACACATTCAGCCTTAAATCACCTGACACACGCACACACACACACACACACACACACACACACACACACACACACACACACACACACACACACACTTAAAATTCCACAGCAACGACAACTGCTCATGTATCACTGAGGGGTTACACCTTTGAGTTGAGCTACCCTCTGACAAATCTACAAAAGATGTCAATCAGTATATGAACTCAGCTGACATCCACAACTACTGCCTCTTGGTTAATCATTAGATCTAACACAACAAAAATCTAACTGCCATTACTATGCAGCACAATTCTCCAAATACTCTGATAACAAAACACAATCGCTATCAAAGACCACTTTCTCTGAAACAAAAACACTAAGTACAATTACCAAGTATCCATCCAATTTGGTTCGGTCCTATGCTGGATTCGTTAGCAGTTCAGCCCATGCTATTCTGCACAATCAGTTCCCGTCATTCCCAAACTGCATCTCACTGAGAGAAACAATTGTCTCTCCAAGTTATAGTCATTTAATTCTCACAACAAGAGAGAGTCTTCTGCGGGCTCTTTCTTCCCACATCTAGTCCAAATCAATGCTTTCACCTCAACAACTTATCAGTTCAATTCAACTGCACGAACAAGTTCCATGTATTTCGATCCTCCTCAGGTTATTTTGTAATATGTGGCTCACACCCACTTACGGTTCAGCTCCATGTGCAATCCCATCATTACTGAAAGGAGTAATTGATTGATCAACAGTTGCACATACTGGCCAACAGGCAAGGCATTAAGTTGACAACACATTTGCTGTCATGTATTCATATTATCATTTAAACAAATTAACAATACAAATATTTTCTCACTATTGTCCATACAAGCATACAGATTTTCTGACAACATTTCTACACTTTTCTAGTATACTCATTAGCATGGTGTAACACGGCAATTGTCTTCTGTATTGAAACAATAATCACATCACTGTAAATACGACCAACTATCCAAAAATTAGCAAGACACGCACATAACTCGAAATTTCAACCTATCACTCTGACACTGTCACATTCAAATTTACCCTCCACAAACTTTGCATAACTTCAAATACAACATGCACAATTAAATTTCAATCTCCCTCTCATTCCTTAAATAACTTTAGGACTAAACTTTTGTATCCAAACACTATTCCTTACCTCATCAACATTTCCTCTTGGTACTTCAATGTGCAGCAACTATTCTCCACTGCAAGTCTGCCTTCAGCATATGCTAATGTTAACGCACTGCTTTGCTTCTTCACCGCATAAAAAATAGTAAATGGACCCGGTTCAAGAAAAGCACCAAACTATGAAATACAACTTCCCAACAAGCTTCGAAAACTCTTAGCTCTGCTCTCTCAAATTTCTCCAACGCTTCGCCGCATGAAAACCTCACTGTCTTAATCCGCTATCGGTGAAATCGATAATATTCACTAGCATCGATCATCCTGTCAAAGCAAGACTTGTATCACCAAGACATGTTATATGTAAAACAAATGTTTCAAGCATTGCAATAATAACAAAACACTGTACTCCTATTGCCACTTATTTACAAGTGCAAATGACAGTTACTAATTCTTCTCAAGAACTTCAAACACTCATCATATACCCAATTAACACACACATCCCGTGTCTAGTAGTCATCATTAAGTAAGCTATGTCATTTTTCATAGTAGCACTCATCCCCCACCTAGTACTCAACTACTCATGAACATGCAAAATACTAAACTCGGAGAGAACAACGCTATTCTCCAATAGCTCTGTGCCACTTCTCACTATATAAAGATGCAACGCCCTGTGCTAAACATAGTACACCCAACTGCAAATAATCACACTAAACAGATCTGACTATGTCAAAAGTACAAATTTAACAATAGCTAAGGGCAACTAATAGTGATCCTGCACTATTTACTTAGCTCTTACACTAGTCAACGAATTCGACAAGCAAACTGCAAACACATTCACAAACCTTTACTTCCAATGGGAGCTGACGCCAGTAGATAGGTAGCTTCCCAACACATTACAATTTGTGAGTCAACCTTCTATACAATTCCAATGCACAGTAATTGTATCACATGAATATATTCAGCCAGACGTCTTCTGGAAACCTTCCATTTCAAGTCTCGCTCTAGTGCCACATGGGGTTTTCACATTCAATTATGGGATTGCGTTCTTTTGTCTATACCGATATACACTGAAAAGAGCTGCAATAAACATGTAAGACCCATTACGGTAGTAGCACACTGAGAAAATCTTCTCACATGGCCACCAGTTTAGTCTGCTCACTCAAAAAGTACACACTCACTAACCTTGTGTGCAGCACCACTGTAGTCCGTCAGCTAATGTCATACAAATTCCAAATGCCAGCTCGTAGAAAATGTCATGACATTCAAGAACTTGGGATTACCAGCAACTTAATCTCATTGCCATTCCACTACTACTTGCCAAATGAAATCTCCAAAACTCAACAGCATATGTTTCTTTTGTTCAAAACTCATTTCCAAGCATTCATGACATAACTTCTTTCACATCTCTGTCCAATAATCTGTGTTCTCAAACAAAGCATTGCATGTCTTTTTCTGGAAGAGGATATCAATACACAAGCAAAACTAACACAAATTAGCCTGCATCAAGAAAACAATCACTGTCCCTGTGTGAGATGTTTCATGCATCAGGAGGCAACCTGTATTCATACTGTTCTTCCACTTGTGCCTCTAACACACGGTGCAAAGTTACTTCTGTGCTTCCTCTAACTGGTCTGTTGTTTCAATGCCTTCAGTACAGCATCACTTTTGTATTTCTCCAAATGTCCATTCACACTTCTACCATCAAGGAACAACATCAAACGTCTTCTTCACATTTCCACAGTACAGATTCACTTTCCATCTGTTGTTAGACAGTTGTTACCACGCTGCCATTTGCAAGTTCTTTCCAACAGCTAATGACGCAGGTGCACTCCATCAGACATGAACGTTATTCTCACAACACAGACGCACTCACGGAAAAATATCTGATACTTTTAGTTATCACACGAGTAGCAGCAAACACATTAACAATGCACATTAAAGAGCTTGCCTACACAAAGAAAACAGAAGCAACCTTCACTATCGACATTCTATCACGTAATGATCATCAAATCAACCAAAAATCCACAAAAATTACGCAGCAAAGATCCAAGAAGTAATGCAAACACACATTATTTGCCATACCTAGGACTTACTAAATTCTCAACTCAGAACACATTCAGCCTTAAATCACCTGACACACGCACACACACACACACACACACACACACACACACACACACACACACACACACACACACACTTAAAATTCCACAGCAACGACAACTGCTCATGTATCACTGAGGGGTTACACCTTTGAGTTGAGCTACCCTCTGACAAATCTACAAAAGATGTCAATCAGTATATGAACTCAGCTGACATCCACAACTACTGCCTCTTGGTTAATCATTAGATCTAACACAACAAAAATCTAACTGCCATTACTATGCAGCACAATTCTCCAAATACTCTGATAACAAAACACAATCGCTATCAAAGACCACTTTCTCTGAAACAAAAACACTAAGTACAATTACCAAGTATCCATCCAATTTGGTTCGGTCCTATGCTGGATTCGTTAGCAGTTCAGCCCATGCTATTCTGCACAATCAGTTCCCGTCATTCCCAAACTGCATCTCACTGAGAGAAACAATTGTCTCTCCAAGTTATAGTCATTTAATTCTCACAACAAGAGAGAGTCTTCTGCGGGCTCTTTCTTCCCACATCTAGTCCAAATCAATGCTTTCACCTCAACAACTTATCAGTTCAATTCAACTGCACGAACAAGTTCCATGTATTTCGATCCTCCTCAGGTTATTTTGTAATATGTGGCTCACACCCACTTACGGTTCAGCTCCATGTGCAATCCCATCATTACTGAAAGGAGTAATTGATTGATCAACAGTTGCACATACTGGCCAACAGGCAAGGCATTAAGTTGACAACACATTTGCTGTCATGTATTCATATTATCATTTAAACAAATTAACAATACAAATATTTTCTCACTATTGTCCATACAAGCATACAGATTTTCTGACAACATTTCTACACTTTTCTAGTATACTCATTAGCATGGTGTAACACGGCAATTGTCTTCTGTATTGAAACAATAATCACATCACTGTAAATACGACCAACTATCCAAAAATTAGCAAGACACGCACATAACTCGAAATTTCAACCTATCACTCTGACACTGTCACATTCAAATTTACCCTCCACAAACTTTGCATAACTTCAAATACAACATGCACAATTAAATTTCAATCTCCCTCTCATTCCTTAAATAACTTTAGGACTAAACTTTTGTATCCAAACACTATTCCTTACCTCATCAACATTTCCTCTTGGTACTTCAATGTGCAGCAACTATTCTCCACTGCAAGTCTGCCTTCAGCATATGCTAATGTTAACGCACTGCTTTGCTTCTTCACCGCATAAAAAATAGTAAATGGACCCGGTTCAAGAAAAGCACCAAACTATGAAATACAACTTCCCAACAAGCTTCGAAAACTCTTAGCTCTGCTCTCTCAAATTTCTCCAACGCTTCGCCGCATGAAAACCTCACTGTCTTAATCCGCTATCGGTGAAATCGATAATATTCACTAGCATCGATCATCCTGTCAAAGCAAGACTTGTATCACCAAGACATGTTATATGTAAAACAAATGTTTCAAGCATTGCAATAATAACAAAACACTGTACTCCTATTGCCACTTATTTACAAGTGCAAATGACAGTTACTAATTCTTCTCAAGAACTTCAAACACTCGTCATATACCCAATTAACACACACATCCCGTGTCTAGTAGTCATCATTAAGTAAGCTATGTCATTTTTCATAGTAGCACTCATCCCCCACCTAGTACTCAACTACTCGTGAACATACAAAATACTAAACTCGGAGAGAACAACGCTATTCTCCACTAGCTCTGTGCCACTTCTCACTATATAAAGATGCAACGCCCTGTGCTAAACATAGTACACCCAACTGCAAATAATCACACTAAACAGATCTGACTATGTCAAAAGTACAAATTTAACAATAGCTAAGGGCAACTAATAGTGATCCTGCACTATTTACTTAGCTCTTACACTAGTCAACGAATTCGACAAGCAAACTGCAAACACATTCACAAACCTTTACTTCCAATGGGAGCTGACGCCAGTAGATAGGTAGCTTCCCAACACATTACAATTTGTGAGTCAACCTTCTATACAATTCCAATGCACAGTAATTGTATCACATGAATATATTCAGCCAGACGTCTTCTGGGAACCTTCCATTTCAAGTCTCGCTCTAGTGCCACATGGGGTTTTCACATTCAATTATGGGATTGCGTTCTTTTGTCTATACCGATATACACTGAAAAGAGCTGCAATAAACATGTAAGACCCATTACGGTAGTAGCACACTGAGAAAATCTTCTCACATGGCCACCAGTTTAGTCTGCTCACTCTAAAAGTACACACTCACTAACCTTGTGTGCAGCACCACTGTAGTCCGTCAGCTAATGTCATACAAATTCCAAATGCCAGCTCGTAGAAAATGTCATGACATTCAAGAACTTGGGATTACCAGCAACTTAATCTCATTGCCATTCCACTACTACTTGCCAAATGAAATCTCCAAAACTCAACAGCATATGTTTCTTTTGTTCAAAACTCATTTCCAAGCATTCATGACATAACTTCTTTCACATCTCTGTCCAATAATCTGTGTTCTCAAACAAAGCATTGCATGTCTTTTTCTGGAAGAGGATATCAATACACAAGCAAAACTAACACAAATTAGCCTGCATCAAGAAAACAATCACTGTCCCTGTGTGAGATGTTTCATGCATCAGGAGGCAACCTGTATTCATACTGTTCTTCCACTTGTGCCTCTAACACACGGTGCAAAGTTACTTCTGTGCTTCCTCTAACTGGTCTGTTGTTTCAATGCCTTCAGTACAGCATCACTTTTGTATTTCTCCAAATGTCCATTCACACTTCTACCATCAAGGAACAACATCAAACGTCTTCTTCACATTTCCACAGTACAGATTCACTTTCCATCTGTTGTTAGACAGTTGTTACCACGCTGCCATTTGCAAGTTCTTTCCAACAGCTAATGACGCAGGTGCACTCCATCAGACATGAACGTTATTCTCACAACACAGACGCACTCACGGAAAAATATCTGATACTTTTAGTTATCACACGAGTAGCAGCAAACACATTAACAATGCACATTAAAGAGCTTGCCTACACAAAGAAAACAGAAGCAACCTTCACTATCGACATTCTATCACGTAATGATCATCAAATCAACCAAAAATCCACAAAAATTACGCAGCAAAGATCCAAGAAGTAATGCAAACACACATTATTTGCCATACCTAGGACTTACTAAATTCTCAACTCAGAACACATTCAGCCTTAAATCACCTGACACACGCACACACACACACACACACACACACACACACACACACACACACACACACACATACACTTAAAATTCCACAGCAACGACAACTGCTCATGTATCACTGAGGGGTTACACCTTTGAGTTGAGCTACCCTCTGACAAATCTACAAAAGATGTCAATCAGTATATGAACTCAGCTGACATCCACAACTACTGCCTCTTGGTTAATCATTAGATCTAACACAACAAAAATCTAACTGCCATTACTATGCAGCACAATTCTCCAAATACTCTGATAACAAAACACAATCGCTATCAAAGACCACTTTCTCTGAAACAAAAACACTAAGTACAATTACCAAGTATCCATCCAATTTGGTTCGGTCCTATGCTGGATTCGTTAGCAGTTCAGCCCATGCTATTCTGCACAATCAGTTCCCGTCATTCCCAAACTGCATCTCACTGAGAGAAACAATTGTCTCTCCAAGTTATAGTCATTTAATTCTCACAACAAGAGAGAGTCTTCTGCGGGCTCTTTCTTCCCACATCTAGTCCAAATCAATGCTTTCACCTCAACAACTTATCAGTTCAATTCAACTGCACGAACAAGTTCCATGTATTTCGATCCTCCTCAGGTTATTTTGTAATATGTGGCTCACACCCACTTACGGTTCAGCTCCATGTGCAATCCCATCATTACTGAAAGGAGTAATTGATTGATCAACAGTTGCACATACTGGCCAACAGGCAAGGCATTAAGTTGACAACACATTTGCTGTCATGTATTCATATTATCATTTAAACAAATTAACAATACAAATATTTTCTCACTATTGTCCATACAAGCATACAGATTTTCTGACAACATTTCTACACTTTTCTAGTATACTCATTAGCATGGTGTAACACGGCAATTGTCTTCTGTATTGAAACAATAATCACATCACTGTAAATACGACCAACTATCCAAAAATTAGCAAGACACGCACATAACTCGAAATTTCAACCTATCACTCTGACACTGTCACATTCAAATTTACCCTCCACAAACTTTGCATAACTTCAAATACAACATGCACAATTAAATTTCAATCTCCCTCTCATTCCTTAAATAACTTTAGGACTAAACTTTTGTATCCAAACACTATTCCTTACCTCATCAACATTTCCTCTTGGTACTTCAATGTGCAGCAACTATTCTCCACTGCAAGTCTGCCTTCAGCATATGCTAATGTTAACGCACTGCTTTGCTTCTTCACCGCATAAAAAATAGTAAATGGACCCGGTTCAAGAAAAGCACCAAACTATGAAATACAACTTCCCAACAAGCTTCGAAAACTCTTAGCTCTGCTCTCTCAAATTTCTCCAACGCTTCGCCGCATGAAAACCTCACTGTCTTAATCCGCTATCGGTGAAATCGATAATATTCACTAGCATCGATCATCCTGTCAAAGCAAGACTTGTATCACCAAGACATGTTATATGTAAAACAAATGTTTCAAGCATTGCAATAATAACAAAACACTGTACTCCTATTGCCACTTATTTACAAGTGCAAATGACAGTTACTAATTCTTCTCAAGAACTTCAAACACTCGTCATATACCCAATTAACACACACATCCCGTGTCTAGTAGTCATCATTAAGTAAGCTATGTCATTTTTCATAGTAGCACTCATCCCCCACCTAGTACTCAACTACTCGTGAACATACAAAATACTAAACTCGGAGAGAACAACGCTATTCTCCACTAGCTCTGTGCCACTTCTCACTATATAAAGATGCAACGCCCTGTGCTAAACATAGTACACCCAACTGCAAATAATCACACTAAACAGATCTGACTATGTCAAAAGTACAAATTTAACAATAGCTAAGGGCAACTAATAGTGATCCTGCACTATTTACTTAGCTCTTACACTAGTCAACGAATTCGACAAGCAAACTGCAAACACATTCACAAACCTTTACTTCCAATGGGAGCTGACGCCAGTAGATAGGTAGCTTCCCAACACATTACAATTTGTGAGTCAACCTTCTATACAATTCCAATGCACAGTAATTGTATCACATGAATATATTCAGCCAGACGTCTTCTGGAAACCTTCCATTTCAAGTCTCGCTCTAGTGCCACATGGGGTTTTCACATTCAATTATGGGATTGCGTTCTTTTGTCTATACCGATATACACTGAAAAGAGCTGCAATAAACATGTAAGACCCATTACGGTAGTAGCACACTGAGAAAATCTTCTCACATGGCCACCAGTTTAGTCTGCTCACTCAAAAAGTACACACTCACTAACCTTGTGTGCAGCACCACTGTAGTCCGTCAGCTAATGTCATACAAATTCCAAATGCCAGCTCGTAGAAAATGTCATGACATTCAAGAACTTGGGATTACCAGCAACTTAATCTCATTGCCATTCCACTACTACTTGCCAAATGAAATCTCCAAAACTCAACAGCATATGTTTCTTTTGTTCAAAACTCATTTCCAAGCATTCATGACATAACTTCTTTCACATCTCTGTCCAATAATCTGTGTTCTCAAACAAAGCATTGCATGTCTTTTTCTGGAAGAGGATATCAATACACAAGCAAAACTAACACAAATTAGCCTGCATCAAGAAAACAATCACTGTCCCTGTGTGAGATGTTTCATGCATCAGGAGGCAACCTGTATTCATACTGTTCTTCCACTTGTGCCTCTAACACACGGTGCAAAGTTACTTCTGTGCTTCCTCTAACTGGTCTGTTGTTTCAATGCCTTCAGTACAGCATCACTTTTGTATTTCTCCAAATGTCCATTCACACTTCTACCATCAAGGAACAACATCAAACGTCTTCTTCACATTTCCACAGTACAGATTCACTTTCCATCTGTTGTTAGACAGTTGTTACCACGCTGCCATTTGCAAGTTCTTTCCAACAGCTAATGACGCAGGTGCACTCCATCAGACATGAACGTTATTCTCACAACACAGACGCACTCACGGAAAAATATCTGATACTTTTAGTTATCACACGAGTAGCAGCAAACACATTAACAATGCACATTAAAGAGCTTGCCTACACAAAGAAAACAGAAGCAACCTTCACTATCGACATTCTATCACGTAATGATCATCAAATCAACCAAAAATCCACAAAAATTATGCAGCAAAGATCCAAGAAGTAATGCAAACACACATTATTTGCCATACCTAGGACTTACTAAATTCTCAACTCAGAACACATTCAGCCTTAAATCACCTGACACACGCACACACACACACACACACACACACACACACACACACACACACACACACACACACTTAAAATTCCACAGCAACGACAACTGCTCATGTATCACTGAGGGGTTACACCTTTGAGTTGAGCTACCCTCTGACAAATCTACAAAAGATGTCAATCAGTATATGAACTCAGCTGACATCCACAACTACTGCCTCTTGGTTAATCATTAGATCTAACACAACAAAAATCTAACTGCCATTACTATGCAGCACAATTCTCCAAATACTCTGTTAACAAAACACAATCGCTATCAAAGACCACTTTCTCTGAAACAAAAACACTAAGTACAATTACCAAGTATCCATCCAATTTGGTTCGGTCCTATGCTGGATTCGTTAGCAGTTCAGCCCATGCTATTCTGCACAATCAGTTCCCGTCATTCCCAAACTGCATCTCACTGAGAGAAACAATTGTCTCTCCAAGTTATAGTCATTTAATTCTCACAACAAGAGAGAGTCTTCTGCGGGCTCTTTCTTCCCACATCTAGTCCAAATCAATGCTTTCACCTCAACAACTTATCAGTTCAATTCAACTGCACGAACAAGTTCCATGTATTTCGATCCTCCTCAGGTTATTTTGTAATATGTGGCTCACACCCACTTACGGTTCAGCTCCATGTGCAATCCCATCATTACTGAAAGGAGTAATTGATTGATCAACAGTTGCACATACTGGCCAACAGGCAAGGCATTAAGTTGACAACACATTTGCTGTCATGTATTCATATTATCATTTAAACAAATTAACAATACAAATATTTTCTCACTATTGTCCATACAAGCATACAGATTTTCTGACAACATTTCTACACTTTTCTAGTATACTCATTAGCATGGTGTAACACGGCAATTGTCTTCTGTATTGAAACAATAATCACATCACTGTAAATACGACCAACTATCCAAAAATTAGCAAGACACGCACATAACTCGAAATTTCAACCTATCACTCTGACACTGTCACATTCAAATTTACCCTCCACAAACTTTGCATAACTTCAAATACAACATGCACAATTAAATTTCAATCTCCCTCTCATTCCTTAAATAACTTTAGGACTAAACTTTTGTATCCAAACACTATTCCTTACCTCATCAACATTTCCTCTTGGTACTTCAATGTGCAGCAACTATTCTCCACTGCAAGTCTGCCTTCAGCATATGCTAATGTTAACGCACTGCTTTGCTTCTTCACCGCATAAAAAATAGTAAATGGACCCGGTTCAAGAAAAGCACCAAACTATGAAATACAACTTCCCAACAAGCTTCGAAAACTCTTAGCTCTGCTCTCTCAAATTTCTCCAACGCTTCGCCGCATGAAAACCTCACTGTCTTAATCCGCTATCGGTGAAATCGATAATATTCACTAGCATCGATCATCCTGTCAAAGCAAGACTTGTATCACCAAGACATGTTATATGTAAAACAAATGTTTCAAGCATTGCAATAATAACAAAACACTGTACTCCTATTGCCACTTATTTACAAGTGCAAATGACAGTTACTAATTCTTCTCAAGAACTTCAAACACTCGTCATATACCCAATTAACACACACATCCCGTGTCTAGTAGTCATCATTAAGTAAGCTATGTCATTTTTCATAGTAGCACTCATCCCCCACCTAGTACTCAACTACTCGTGAACATACAAAATACTAAACTCGGAGAGAACAACGCTATTCTCCACTAGCTCTGTGCCACTTCTCACTATATAAAGATGCAACGCCCTGTGCTAAACATAGTACACCCAACTGCAAATAATCACACTAAACAGATCTGACTATGTCAAAAGTACAAATTTAACAATAGCTAAGGGCAACTAATAGTGATCCTGCACTATTTACTTAGCTCTTACACTAGTCAACGAATTCGACAAGCAAACTGCAAACACATTCACAAACCTTTACTTCCAATGGGAGCTGACGCCAGTAGATAGGTAGCTTCCCAACACATTACAATTTGTGAGTCAACCTTCTATACAATTCCAATGCACAGTAATTGTATCACATGAATATATTCAGCCAGACGTCTTCTGGGAACCTTCCATTTCAAGTCTCGCTCTAGTGCCACATGGGGTTTTCACATTCAATTATGGGATTGCGTTCTTTTGTCTATACCGATATACACTGAAAAGAGCTGCAATAAACATGTAAGACCCATTACGGTAGTAGCACACTGAGAAAATCTTCTCACATGGCCACCAGTTTAGTCTGCTCACTCTAAAAGTACACACTCACTAACCTTGTGTGCAGCACCACTGTAGTCCGTCAGCTAATGTCATACAAATTCCAAATGCCAGCTCGTAGAAAATGTCATGACATTCAAGAACTTGGGATTACCAGCAACTTAATCTCATTGCCATTCCACTACTACTTGCCAAATGAAATCTCCAAAACTCAACAGCATATGTTTCTTTTGTTCAAAACTCATTTCCAAGCATTCATGACATAACTTCTTTCACATCTCTGTCCAATAATCTGTGTTCTCAAACAAAGCATTGCATGTCTTTTTCTGGAAGAGGATATCAATACACAAGCAAAACTAACACAAATTAGCCTGCATCAAGAAAACAATCACTGTCCCTGTGTGAGATGTTTCATGCATCAGGAGGCAACCTGTATTCATACTGTTCTTCCACTTGTGCCTCTAACACACGGTGCAAAGTTACTTCTGTGCTTCCTCTAACTGGTCTGTTGTTTCAATGCCTTCAGTACAGCATCACTTTTGTATTTCTCCAAATGTCCATTCACACTTCTACCATCAAGGAACAACATCAAACGTCTTCTTCACATTTCCACAGTACAGATTCACTTTCCATCTGTTGTTAGACAGTTGTTACCACGCTGCCATTTGCAAGTTCTTTCCAACAGCTAATGACGCAGGTGCACTCCATCAGACATGAACGTTATTCTCACAACACAGACGCACTCACGGAAAAATATCTGATACTTTTAGTTATCACACGAGTAGCAGCAAACACATTAACAATGCACATTAAAGAGCTTGCCTACACAAAGAAAACAGAAGCAACCTTCACTATCGACATTCTATCACGTAATGATCATCAAATCAACCAAAAATCCACAAAAATTACGCAGCAAAGATCCAAGAAGTAATGCAAACACACATTATTTGCCATACCTAGGACTTACTAAATTCTCAACTCAGAACACATTCAGCCTTAAATCACCTGACACACGCACACACACACACACACACACACACACACACACACACACACACACACACACACACACTTAAAATTCCACAGCAACGACAACTGCTCATGTATCACTGAGGGGTTACACCTTTGAGTTGAGCTACCCTCTGACAAATCTACAAAAGATGTCAATCAGTATATGAACTCAGCTGACATCCACAACTACTGCCTCTTGGTTAATCATTAGATCTAACACAACAAAAATCTAACTGCCATTACTATGCAGCACAATTCTCCAAATACTCTGATAACAAAACACAATCGCTATCAAAGACCACTTTCTCTGAAACAAAAACACTAAGTACAATTACCAAGTATCCATCCAATTTGGTTCGGTCCTATGCTGGATTCGTTAGCAGTTCAGCCCATGCTATTCTGCACAATCAGTTCCCGTCATTCCCAAACTGCATCTCACTGAGAGAAACAATTGTCTCTCCAAGTTATAGTCATTTAATTCTCACAACAAGAGAGAGTCTTCTGCGGGCTCTTTCTTCCCACATCTAGTCCAAATCAATGCTTTCACCTCAACAACTTATCACCTCAACAACTTATCAGTTCAATTCAACTGCACGAACAAGTTCCATGTATTTCGATCCTCCTCAGGTTATTTTGTAATATGTGGCTCACACCCACTTACGGTTCAGCTCCATGTGCAATCCCATCATTACTGAAAGGAGTAATTGATTGATCAACAGTTGCACATACTGGCCAACAGGCAAGGCATTAAGTTGACAACACATTTGCTGTCATGTATTCATATTATCATTTAAACAAATTAACAATACAAATATTTTCTCACTATTGTCCATACAAGCATACAGATTTTCTGACAACATTTCTACACTTTTCTAGTATACTCATTAGCATGGTGTAACACGGCAATTGTCTTCTGTATTGAAACAATAATCACATCACTGTAAATACGACCAACTATCCAAAAATTAGCAAGACACGCACATAACTCGAAATTTCAACCTATCACTCTGACACTGTCACATTCAAATTTACCCTCCACAAACTTTGCATAACTTCAAATACAACATGCACAATTAAATTTCAATCTCCCTCTCATTCCTTAAATAACTTTAGGACTAAACTTTTGTATCCAAACACTATTCCTTACCTCATCAACATTTCCTCTTGGTACTTCAATGTGCAGCAACTATTCTCCACTGCAAGTCTGCCTTCAGCATATGCTAATGTTAACGCACTGCTTTGCTTCTTCACCGCATAAAAAATAGTAAATGGACCCGGTTCAAGAAAAGCACCAAACTATGAAATACAACTTCCCAACAAGCTTCGAAAACTCTTAGCTCTGCTCTCTCAAATTTCTCCAACGCTTCGCCGCATGAAAACCTCACTGTCTTAATCCGCTATCGGTGAAATCGATAATATTCACTAGCATCGATCATCCTGTCAAAGCAAGACTTGTATCACCAAGACATGTTATATGTAAAACAAATGTTTCAAGCATTGCAATAATAACAAAACACTGTACTCCTATTGCCACTTATTTACAAGTGCAAATGACAGTTACTAATTCTTCTCAAGAACTTCAAACACTCGTCATATACCCAATTAACACACACATCCCGTGTCTAGTAGTCATCATTAAGTAAGCTATGTCATTTTTCATAGTAGCACTCATCCCCCACCTAGTACTCAACTACTCGTGAACATACAAAATACTAAACTCGGAGAGAACAACGCTATTCTCCACTAGCTCTGTGCCACTTCTCACTATATAAAGATGCAACGCCCTGTGCTAAACATAGTACACCCAACTGCAAATAATCACACTAAACAGATCTGACTATGTCAAAAGTACAAATTTAACAATAGCTAAGGGCAACTAATAGTGATCCTGCACTATTTACTTAGCTCTTACACTAGTCAACGAATTCGACAAGCAAACTGCAAACACATTCACAAACCTTTACTTCCAATGGGAGCTGACGCCAGTAGATAGGTAGCTTCCCAACACATTACAATTTGTGAGTCAACCTTCTATACAATTCCAATGCACAGTAATTGTATCACATGAATATATTCAGCCAGACGTCTTCTGGAAACCTTCCATTTCAAGTCTCGCTCTAGTGCCACATGGGGTTTTCACATTCAATTATGGGATTGCGTTCTTTTGTCTATACCGATATACACTGAAAAGAGCTGCAATAAACATGTAAGACCCATTACGGTAGTAGCACACTGAGAAAATCTTCTCACATGGCCACCAGTTTAGTCTGCTCACTCAAAAAGTACACACTCACTAACCTTGTGTGCAGCACCACTGTAGTCCGTCAGCTAATGTCATACAAATTCCAAATGCCAGCTCGTAGAAAATGTCATGACATTCAAGAACTTGGGATTACCAGCAACTTAATCTCATTGCCATTCCACTACTACTTGCCAAATGAAATCTCCAAAACTCAACAGCATATGTTTCTTTTGTTCAAAACTCATTTCCAAGCATTCATGACATAACTTCTTTCACATCTCTGTCCAATAATCTGTGTTCTCAAACAAAGCATTGCATGTCTTTTTCTGGAAGAGGATATCAATACACAAGCAAAACTAACACAAATTAGCCTGCATCAAGAAAACAATCACTGTCCCTGTGTGAGATGTTTCATGCATCAGGAGGCAACCTGTATTCATACTGTTCTTCCACTTGTGCCTCTAACACACGGTGCAAAGTTACTTCTGTGCTTCCTCTAACTGGTCTGTTGTTTCAATGCCTTCAGTACAGCATCACTTTTGTATTTCTCCAAATGTCCATTCACACTTCTACCATCAAGGAACAACATCAAACGTCTTCTTCACATTTCCACAGTACAGATTCACTTTCCATCTGTTGTTAGACAGTTGTTACCACGCTGCCATTTGCAAGTTCTTTCCAACAGCTAATGACGCAGGTGCACTCCATCAGACATGAACGTTATTCTCACAACACAGACGCACTCACGGAAAAATATCTGATACTTTTAGTTATCACACGAGTAGCAGCAAACACATTAACAATGCACATTAAAGAGCTTGCCTACACAAAGAAAACAGAAGCAACCTTCACTGTCGACATTCTATCACGTAATGATCATCAAATCAACCAAAAATCCACAAAAATTACGCAGCAAAGATCCAAGAAGTAATGCAAACACACATTATTTGCCATACCTAGGACTTACTAAATTCTCAACTCAGAACACATTCAGCCTTAAATCACCTGACACACGCACACACACACACACACACACACACACACACACATACACTTAAAATTCCACAGCAACGACAACTGCTCATGTATCACTGAGGGGTTACACCTTTGAGTTGAGCTACCCTCTGACAAATCTACAAAAGATGTCAATCAGTATATGAACTCAGCTGACATCCACAACTACTGCCTCTTGGTTAATCATTAGATCTAACACAACAAAAATCTAACTGCCATCACTATGCAGCACAATTCTCCAAATACTCTGTTAACAAAACACAATCGCTATCAAAGACCACTTTCTCTGAAACAAAAACACTAAGTACAATTACCAAGTATCCATCCAATTTGGTTCGGTCCTATGCTGGATTCGTTAGCAGTTCAGCCCATGCTATTCTGCACAATCAGTTCCCGTCATTCCCAAACTGCATCTCACTGAGAGAAACAATTGTCTCTCCAAGTTATAGTCATTTAATTCTCACAACAAGAGAGAGTCTTCTGCGGGCTCTTTCTTCCCACATCTAGTCCAAATCAATGCTTTCACCTCAACAACTTATCAGTTCAATTCAACTGCACGAACAAGTTCCATGTATTTCGATCCTCCTCAGGTTATTTTGTAATATGTGGCTCACACCCACTTACGGTTCAGCTCCATGTGCAATCCCATCATTACTGAAAGGAGTAATTGATTGATCAACAGTTGCACATACTGGCCAACAGGCAAGGCATTAAGTTGACAACACATTTGCTGTCATGTATTCATATTATCATTTAAACAAATTAACAATACAAATATTTTCTCACTATTGTCCATACAAGCATACAGATTTTCTGACAACATTTCTACACTTTTCTAGTATACTCATTAGCATGGTGTAACACGGCAATTGTCTTCTGTATTGAAACAATAATCACATCACTGTAAATACGACCAACTATCCAAAAATTAGCAAGACACGCACATAACTCGAAATTTCAACCTATCACTCTGACACTGTCACATTCAAATTTACCCTCCACAAACTTTGCATAACTTCAAATACAACATGCACAATTAAATTTCAATCTCCCTCTCATTCCTTAAATAACTTTAGGACTAAACTTTTGTATCCAAACACTATTCCTTACCTCATCAACATTTCCTCTTGGTACTTCAATGTGCAGCAACTATTCTCCACTGCAAGTCTGCCTTCAGCATATGCTAATGTTAACGCACTGCTTTGCTTCTTCACCGCATAAAAAATAGTAAATGGACCCGGTTCAAGAAAAGCACCAAACTATGAAATACAACTTCCCAACAAGCTTCGAAAACTCTTAGCTCTGCTCTCTCAAATTTCTCCAACGCTTCGCCGCATGAAAACCTCACTGTCTTAATCCGCTATCGGTGAAATCGATAATATTCACTAGCATCGATCATCCTGTCAAAGCAAGACTTGTATCACCAAGACATGTTATATGTAAAACAAATGTTTCAAGCATTGCAATAATAACAAAACACTGTACTCCTATTGCCACTTATTTACAAGTGCAAATGACAGTTACTAATTCTTCTCAAGAACTTCAAACACTCGTCATATACCCAATTAACACACACATCCCGTGTCTAGTAGTCATCATTAAGTAAGCTATGTCATTTTTCATAGTAGCACTCATCCCCCACCTAGTACTCAACTACTCATGAACATACAAAATACTAAACTCGGAGAGAACAACGCTATTCTCCACTAGCTCTGTGCCACTTCTCACTATATAAAGATGCAACGCCCTGTGCTAAACATAGTACACCCAACTGCAAATAATCACACTAAACAGATCTGACTATGTCAAAAGTACAAATTTAACAATAGCTAAGGGCAACTAATAGTGATCCTGCACTATTTACTTAGCTCTTACACTAGTCAACGAATTCGACAAGCAAACTGCAAACACATTCACAAACCTTTACTTCCAATGGGAGCTGACGCCAGTAGATAGGTAGCTTCCCAACACATTACAATTTGTGAGTCAACCTTCTATACAATTCCAATGCACAGTAATTGTATCACATGAATATATTCAGCCAGACGTCTTCTGGAAACCTTCCATTTCAAGTCTCGCTCTAGTGCCACATGGGGTTTTCACATTCAATTATGGGATTGCGTTCTTTTGTCTATACCGATATACACTGAAAAGAGCTGCAATAAACATGTAAGACCCATTACGGTAGTAGCACACTGAGAAAATCTTCTCACATGGCCACCAGTTTAGTCTGCTCACTCAAAAAGTACACACTCACTAACCTTGTGTGCAGCACCACTGTAGTCCGTCAGCTAATGTCATACAAATTCCAAATGCCAGCTCGTAGAAAATGTCATGACATTCAAGAACTTGGGATTACCAGCAACTTAATCTCATTGCCATTCCACTACTACTTGCCAAATGAAATCTCCAAAACTCAACAGCATATGTTTCTTTTGTTCAAAACTCATTTCCAAGCATTCATGACATAACTTCTTTCACATCTCTGTCCAATAATCTGTGTTCTCAAACAAAGCATTGCATGTCTTTTTCTGGAAGAGGATATCAATACACAAGCAAAACTAACACAAATTAGCCTGCATCAAGAAAACAATCACTGTCCCTGTGTGAGATGTTTCATGCATCAGGAGGCAACCTGTATTCATACTGTTCTTCCACTTGTGCCTCTAACACACGGTGCAAAGTTACTTCTGTGCTTCCTCTAACTGGTCTGTTGTTTCAATGCCTTCAGCACAGCATCACTTTTGTATTTCTCCAAATGTCCATTCACACTTCTACCATCAAGGAACAACATCAAACGTCTTCTTCACATTTCCACAGTACAGATTCACTTTCCATCTGTTGTTAGACAGTTGTTACCACGCTGCCATTTGCAAGTTCTTTCCAACAGCTAATGACGCAGGTGCACTCCATCAGACATGAACGTTATTCTCACAACACAGACGCACTCACGGAAAAATATCTGATACTTTTAGTTATCACACGAGTAGCAGCAAACACATTAACAATGCACATTAAAGAGCTTGCCTACACAAAGAAAACAGAAGCAACCTTCACTATCGACATTCTATCACGTAATGATCATCAAATCAACCAAAAATCCACAAAAATTACGCAGCAAAGATCCAAGAAGTAATGCAAACACACATTATTTGCCATACCTAGGACTTACTAAATTCTCAACTCAGAACACATTCAGCCTTAAATCACCTGACACACGCACACACACACACACACACACACACACACACACACACACACACACACACACACACACACACACACACTTAAAATTCCACAGCAACGACAACTGCTCATGTATCACTGAGGGGTTACACCTTTGAGTTGAGCTACCCTCTGACAAATCTACAAAAGATGTCAATCAGTATATGAACTCAGCTGACATCCACAACTACTGCCTCTTGGTTAATCATTAGATCTAACACAACAAAAATCTAACTGCCATTACTATGCAGCACAATTCTCCAAATACTCTGATAACAAAACACAATCGCTATCAAAGACCACTTTCTCTGAAACAAAAACACTAAGTACAATTACCAAGTATCCATCCAATTTGGTTCGGTCCTATGCTGGATTCGTTAGCAGTTCAGCCCATGCTATTCTGCACAATCAGTTCCCGTCATTCCCAAACTGCATCTCACTGAGAGAAACAATTGTCTCTCCAAGTTATAGTCATTTAATTCTCACAACAAGAGAGAGTCTTCTGCGGGCTCTTTCTTCCCACATCTAGTCCAAATCAATGCTTTCACCTCAACAACTTATCAGTTCAATTCAACTGCACGAACAAGTTCCATGTATTTCGATCCTCCTCAGGTTATTTTGTAATATGTGGCTCACACCCACTTACGGTTCAGCTCCATGTGCAATCCCATCATTACTGAAAGGAGTAATTGATTGATCAACAGTTGCACATACTGGCCAACAGGCAAGGCATTAAGTTGACAACACATTTGCTGTCATGTATTCATATTATCATTTAAACAAATTAACAATACAAATATTTTCTCACTATTGTCCATACAAGCATACAGATTTTCTGACAACATTTCTACACTTTTCTAGTATACTCATTAGCATGGTGTAACACGGCAATTGTCTTCTGTATTGAAACAATAATCACATCACTGTAAATACGACCAACTATCCAAAAATTAGCAAGACACGCACATAACTCGAAATTTCAACCTATCACTCTGACACTGTCACATTCAAATTTACCCTCCACAAACTTTGCATAACTTCAAATACAACATGCACAATTAAATTTCAATCTCCCTCTCATTCCTTAAATAACTTTAGGACTAAACTTTTGTATCTAAACACTATTCCTTACCTCATCAACATTTCCTCTTGGTACTTCAATGTGCAGCAACTATTCTCCACTGCAAGTCTGCCTTCAGCATATACTAATGATAACGCACTGCTTTGCTTCTTCACCGCATAAAAAATAGTAAATGGACCCGGTTCAAGAAAAGCACCAAACTATGAAATACAACTTCCCAACAAGCTTCGAAAACTCTTAGCTCTGCTCTCTCAAATTTCTCCAACGCTTCGCTGCATGAAAACCTCACTGTCTTAATCCGCTATCGGTGAAATCGATAATATTCACTAGCATCGATCATCCTGTCAAAGCAAGACACGTATCACCAAGACATGTTAGAATGTAAAACAAATGTTTCAAGCATTGCAATAATAACAAAACACTGTACTCCTATTGCCACTTATTTACAAGTGCAAATGACAGTTACTAATTCTTCTCAAGAACTTCAAACACTCGTCATATACCCAATTAACACACACATCCCGTGTCTAGTAGTCATCATTAAGTAAGCTATGTCATTTTTCATAGTAGCACTCATCCCCCACCTAGTACTCAACTACTCATGAACATACAAAATACTAAACTCGGAGAGAACAACGCTATTCTCCACTAGCTCTGTGCCACTTCTCACTATATAAAGATGCAACGCCCTGTGCTAAACATAGTACACCCAACTGCAAATAATCACACTAAACAGATCTGACTATGTCAAAAGTACAAATTTAACAATAGCTAAGGGCAACTAATAGTGATCCTGCACTATTTACTTAGCTCTTACACTAGTCAACGAATTCGACAAGCAAACTGCAAACACATTCACAAACCTTTACTTCCAATGGGAGCTGACGCCAGTAGATAGGTAGCCTCCCAATACATTACAATTTGTGAGTCAACCTTCTATACAATTCCAATGCACAGTAATTGTATCACATGAATATATTCAGCCAGACGTCTTCTAGAAACCTTCCATTTCAAGTCTCGCTCTAGTGCCACATGGGGTTTTCACATTCAATTATGGGATTGAGTTCTTTTGTCTATACCGATATACACTGAAAAGAGCTGCAATAAACATGTAAGACCCATTACGGTAGTAGCACACTGAGAAAATCTTCTCACATGGCCACCAGTTTAGTCTGCTCACTCAAAAAGTACACACTCACTAACCTTGTGTGCAGCACCACTGTAGTCCGTCAGCTAATGTCATACAAATTCCAAATGCCAGCTCGTAGAAAATGTCATGACATTCAAGAACTTGGGATTACCAGCAACTTAATCTCATTGCCATTCCACTACTACTTGCCAAATGAAATCTCCAAAACTCAACAGCATATGTTTCTTTTGTTCAAAACTCATTTCCAAGCATTCATGACATAACTTCTTTCAAATCTCTGTCCAATAATCTGTGTTCTCAAACAAAGCATTTCATGTCTTTTTCTGGAAGAGGATATCAATACACAAGCAAAACTAACACAAATTAGCCTGCATCAAGAAAACAATCACTGTCCCTGTGTGAGATGTTTCATGCATCAGGAGGCAACCTGTATTCATACTGTTCTTCCACTTGTGCCTCTAACACACGGTGCAAAGTTACTTCTGTTCTTCCTCTAACTGGTCTGTTGTTTCAATGCCTTCAGTACAGCATCACTTTTGTATTTCTCCAAATGTCCATTCACACTTCTACCATCAAGGAACAACATCAAACGTCTTCTTCACATTTCCACAGTACAGATTCACTTTCCATCTGTTAAGACAGTTGTTACCATGCTGCCATATGCAAGTTCTTTCCAACAGCTAATGACGCAGGTGCACTCCATCAGACATGAACGTTATTCTCACAACACAGACGCACTCACGGAAAAATATCTGATACTTTTAGTTATCACACGAGTAGCAGCAAACACATTAACAATGCACATCAAAGATCTTGCCTACACAAAGAAAACTGAAAAACCTTCACACTGGTTATTCCATTAACTGCTAATTCTGAAATCAACCAGAACCCACAAAAATTACTTAGCAAGAACCCAACAAGTATTGCAGAGCGATAAGTAGTGAGATTTCGCTGAAGCGTTAGACCCCAACTGTGTTTCCTTCTCTGAAATCTACAAATGATATCTGTCAGGATATGAACGGAGCTGACATCCACAACTGGTGCCTCTTGCTTAATGATTGGGTCTAATGGAACAAAAATATCTGCTAACAATATGCTTTATTCTCGAAATACCGGAATAACAAAACGATCGCTATCACAGACAATACTCTGAAACAATATCAGTGACCAAGTATTGGTCCTGACTGGTTTAGTCCTACACTGGATTTGTTGGCAGCTCAGCGCATGTGTTTGAGCAGAATGAACTGCTGCTGTCATGCTGCCAGCCCACTGAGTGAAACCCTAGTGTCTGAAAATTATAATTGGCACACCGTGGATTGTGTTCCAATGGCAAGCCCTTCCCACATTCAATTGCTAACAATGCTTTGACCTCAATTTAACAGCTCAGTTTCATTGCATACAAGTTTGGCCTATTGTTTGATCCTCATCAATTTTCTTGTAATAAGTGGTTCTCACTTTCTGTTGATCATGTGCAATTCCGTCATTTGTTAAAGGGAAAATTAACCGATAGTTGCACATACCGGCCATCAAATTTTAAATGAGGCAGTAGATGTGTCTGTTTTTAATATCTACATAAGTTAACTGAAATATTTTCTTGCAAACATGAACAGAAGCAAAACATTTGTAATTTCCTAACTTTTCTCTCTCCACACCCTCTTTGAATGCCGCTGACTGTCTTATTTTAGATTCTACTGCCATCATTATGTAACTTTGCAGCTCTTATATTTTCTGCAATTGTGTTTAATTATACATGTCATTTCTACTTTGGCTGGAAGCCCGTATTTCAAATCCATTTTAAGTCTAGTTGCATATGCCATTAACGTACAATTAGTTTGACAAATCTCTGGGGGAGGAATTGTTTCTATTTTCTTCTTTACTCTAATTGTAGCAAAGCAATCAATGCCACGCCGTTTTCCAAATAATCTTCCTTACATCTGCTTTTTCATCCTGCACTCACACCAGACAACACTGCCCGAGTCTTATCAAGAGTCCCACAAGTAATGAGAATTTTCTCCTATTAGTATATGATTTTAACTATTACTCCACTCTGTGTATCATCACTAGATATACTGTACTAAGCTTAACAATTATTCTATTACCTCATGAGGGATAACCACCACTCACAGTATACCTGCTTCCCATTGTATTTAGTTGCATTACAGTAGAAACATTTATAACAACTATGTCAACCCCGAAGATAGGAAATGTGACATCTTTGATGTGTCATACATTTTGTGAAACTATAACCAGTGTGCCACTCAATTTGAAGTACATGGGAGGGAGGGAGGGAGGACCTACATGTGTGTTAATTTTACTTTGTTCTTCAGGCCATCTGTGCACGTAATACACACTGAAATCACTGCCAAAATTCTGAAGCACACCACTACAGGCCGATTTAGGAAGTAAATAATTTTCAGCAGCAGCTGAAACATTTGTAGCTGATTTCTGTATTGGTCTTTTATAAATGAGACAGTTCTATTGCTGCAAAACATGTGTGACACTCCACTTTGGTAATGTGCCATGATGCTTTGCAGCGTAGTGTGCTTCTTCTTCTTCTTCTTCTAGTAAAGAGCTAATGGTATTCTTCCCTGTCCAAGGTAATTATTGAGGCTCTTTGACTAGTTACAATGGAGGGTATACAAGTTCACTTAGTTGAGATTGTGCACCAAACCAAATAACTACATGCATGTCAACAATGGACAATACCTCTACTTACCCGTTTTTAATATAAAAAAAGTATCTGCTGCTGTCCTTGTGTGATGGCTCGTGTTTGATTTATTAGATACTGTCTGTATCATACAACTGTTACAAATTCCTGAGTTTCTTAGTATTAAAATTATGAAGCATCATATTGGTGGAGTGCAGTTCACACAATATGAACCTATACTGAATACAATGCTACTTAACAAGTGTCTCCCAAAGGTGCCTACTGCACTATTCTTTTACCTAAAAAGTGAAAAGTTCTGATAATGTTCTTATATCAAAATACAATTTTAGTTACTTTTATTGATATTTTTAAATGTGTATATGCAATTCATTCATATTGCCATTTGTTTTAATCTTCTGGCAGATGCCACCTATTTGTTAGTTTAATAATTACAATGCTAAATTATTGATTCTGCTGGAGAAATTGTCAGTACAGTCTGAAGGATTGCACAATGTACCCAGAACTGGTTAACTGCAAATCACAATGTATTCTTCAAATATGGGAGCCATGTTTCATCAAAATGTTTAGCTCTACAAGAGTTACCAAGTCTGTGTAGTTCCACATCTAACACATACAGCCACAGTGCTGTGAACATTATCAACTTGATAACTTCACTCCAATGCCCAGCAGTGAAAGCTATGCCTAAGATCAATCTGTTTTATATTTCTATCCATTAAATAATAAAAGCTACATTTTCACATCACAAACAATTATGGAGACATGACTGCCCCTGCATGGTAAAGAATAGTCAAATCTTGGCAATTCAGTTACAAACCAAATTTATTCACGAAGCTATACTTGAGAATAAGTGAACAATTTCAGTTTGCGACACTGAAAGTGAGAGACTGAGAAATTGTCATGCACAAGAAACACGTCTGTTAACTTAGACATTTTCCTCAGCTTATCAATTTTGTATGCAGTCCAATGATTTGCAGTCTTTCAATTCCCTGACTAAAATACAAATGTTTTTGCAAATGGGATTACTTCGGAAGTGTATGTGTTAGATACCTACCTTTTGTAGATCTGCTGTAGCAGCAATTGTTGCATAAAACTGGATTTCTTGCTTGTTCAGTAAACATTATTACTGCTTTCTACAAAGTATATCATACATGTTTTTCTGCAGAAGGTCAAGTCTTCTGTTTGCTAGCCGCACTGTTCTTAAAACTTTTCAGTAAAAATATGCTTGGTACAAGATTCACAAGTTCTCTGTTGTATAATTTACCATTTCATATCTTGCTCAGTTCTGAGGAAACCAAAGAAGGCATATATTTATTGCGAATTTTATGGAGCAATATATGCTCTCAAATCTGCAAAAACCATGTTATAAACCAATACAAATAATATTAACACTCATGTCTTATAATGTTGTTGCCACTATCACAAATAACCAGGAGTCACAACTGGGTCTAATTTACACTTTCTAGGATGAGATTTAAGCTGACTCAGTCTAACTGTGCTGGAAGTTAAATGCACACACTTCATTTGAACACATTTTCTTTTCTTACTGTCACAAACACTGCACAACTGCTTAATTTAATAACTATTTTTATCAACTCACCTACTTCTGTGAGTAATGCCTATAGCTTGTGTTACAAGCCATTATCCATTACTGCCTGTTAATGACAACTAAAGTTTGCCCTGCAGAACTAGTTTTATTACATGTATTAGGCTAATTGCCCAATGATAAGACTGACAATTTTACTGTCTTTCTTAGCCTTGGCTCACAATATGACCAGTGTCAACTTCTAGCCTGTATCAGACCTTAATACCTAATACAGGAACTCAGCAGGTGAATGTAACGGAGGACCTCTGTAAGCCCATTCAGTTGACAAGTTAGCAATTGAAATCTAAAGACTAAAGAACTCAAAACCAGTCATATTACACGTTAAACTTTCTGCCCTTCAGCAGAACTTCGCTAATGGAGTTGTAGCTATGAGCACGAGCACTTTTAGACCAGTAGGGTAAGCAGGTTCACAAAGATGATGGATAAAAAGGCAACTAATATAATCCAACATTGGTACTTACTGAGCATTTATACAAACACCGCTATAATCATTCAACAACACATCTTTCAAAATATAAGAGTTGTGGCGTTGATAGGTTGTATCAACCACAATTAACAACATATTTGGATTATTATTGCTCTATCGAGTGTCCATGTTAACTTTTAGTTCTGTTTTGTATCTCAAGCTGGGTACATGTTTATGACTAACTATGAAATGTATCTATGTGGAATTTAATGGGGATAGTTCTTTCATTTGACTGATATTTGCATCCCGTTCCCATACACTCAAATGGGAAAACAATTATAGCCACTGCATTTAAAAAAGTTACATTAGCAACCATTTACGTGATAACTGCATAGCTTTCCTGATGGTGCAACAATTTTAAAAACTTGTTTTTACCATCACAGAATTATGCTGTGTTGAGAAGCAATCAGATTATACCAATAATTTTGAGTTACTGAATTGTCCACTTACATAGAACCGTAAGTTTCCAAGAACTATACAAAGTTTACATGTTTTCTGTCTTACTGCACCATACCAATTTTAGGGAACAACCCTGACATCCAGCTATGGAAATATTTACTGTGCAATCCTCTACAAAATCAAAGCTGCAAGCTTACTCACCATGTAGTCAATGTGATAACTGAAGCCAGCCGGAGTGGCCATGCAGTTCTAGGCTCTACAGTCTGGAGTCGAGCGACCGCAGGTTTGAATCCTGCCTCGGGCATGGATGTGTGTGATGTCCTTCGGTTAGTTAGGTTTAATTAGTTCTAAGTTCTAGGTGACTGATGACCTCAGATGGTAAGTCCCATAGTGCTCAGAGCTTGCTAACTGCCAAATATGCACTTATGTCGTGTGAATCCTGCATTAAACTGATGTACAATGTTTTGCACGTTTCATAAACTAAAGCAGATTTAAGGAAAGAAACCTACATCTCAAAATGAGTTGCTTTATATTATCGAAAATACTGTCAAATTGGTCAACACTTCAGTGTTGGGTTACTTTAAGAAGTTGAAGTTGTCTCCTGAACTGCAAAAGGAGTCAATGTAGTGTGAACAAATTGTTATGTTAATTTTATCTGGCTGAGCAGTAAGTACACAGTAAGGAGCAGTCTTGTTCCAAATGAATTTTCAGTTTGTTTTGTTCAAGTATTCAACAAAATTACCACCTATAATCCATTCATCATAAGATTAAAAATGTACTACCTATTCTTCCACATTTACTGGATCGTATTTCCTTTTCACATGGAACTGTAGCCAAGCTGTTTTGAGTACTGTCAAGTATAATAAGGCTTAAGTTTTGTGCAATGCATCACACACATTGATTTAGTGACTTGGAAGAGCAGTTTAACGGAATGGACAGTGTCTTGAAAGGATACAAGATGAACATCAACAAAACCAAAACGAGGATAATGGAATGTAGTTGAATTAAGTTGTGTGATGCTGAGGGAATTAGATTAGGAAATGAGACAGAGTAGTAAAGGAGTTTTGCTATTTGGGGAGCAAAAAACTAATGATGGTCGAAGTAGAGAGCATATAAAATGTAGACTGGCAATGGCAAGGAGAGCATTTCTTAAGAAGAGAAATTTGTTAACATTGAGTATAGATTTAAGTGCGAGGAAGTCATTTCTGAAAGTATTTGTATGGAGTGTAGCCATGTACGGAAGTGAAATATGGACGATAAATAATTTGGACAAGAAGAGAATAGAAGCTTTTGAAATGTGGTGCTACAGAAGAATGCTGAGGATTAGATGGGTAGATCACATAACTAATGAGGAAATATTAAACAGGATTGGGGAGAAGAGAAGTTTGTGGCACAACTTGATTAGAAGAAGGGATCAGTTGGTAGGACATGTTCTGAGGCATCAAGAGATCACCAATTTAGCATTGGAGGGCAGCATGGAGGGTAAAAATCGTAGAGGGAGACCAAGAGATGAATACACCAAGCAGATTCAGAAGAATGTAGGTTGCAGTAGGTACTGGGAGATAAAGCTTGTGCAGGATAGAGTAGTGTGGAGAGCTGCATCAAACTAGTCTCTGGACTGAAGACCAGAACAACATGACTGGTCAGCTAACCTGCAGTGGCACGGCCAGTTACAGATCACCCATAAAGAAATGATCAGAGGAGCAATACAACTTGTAATGTCCTTAACTTTTAAGCAGAACGAAATATACTGCAAATATCCCACAATATGCTCCTTACACGACTAGATGAAGCTGCAACACTTCAGCTAACACACTATAGTACTCTAAAACAAGAATTATTAAAATTCCTAAATTAACCATGCGAAATTTTTCTGCATAAGCTGTGTATAACGGAGTATTCAAAGATTTCAGTGTATAGTGAAATACGAAAGGTATTACTTACAGTCAGTCATCTGGTGATCTCTTAGATCCTTCCTTATCCGAAAACACATTTCTATTATGGAAATGTCACTTGCTACGTTGATAATAAGCCTATCAACAACAGAATCCACAAAACCAGCAACGTGAAGCATTCTCTCTTTTATGACGAGCCATTATATATCCTGTCAGCATGTAAAAGCTGTGTGCATTAGTTCCAGTACGTATAGCATGATAATAGTCCTGTTACTTCGTGGGCCACATCCCACAGCTAGGCTCCAGATCACTTCTGTGGAGTTCATACTGTAATGACACAGTAGAAAATGTAAAATACATCATTTGGACGATGTGCACAATGCTGTGAAAATGATCGTCTTTCATGTTTCTACATTACGTATCTACTACCTCTATGGTAGTAAACAATGGACATAGTCCAAATAAAGAGGAGTTGGTTTTTCATTTTTGCTTTAAAAAATGAAGTTATTTTTCCTTAAACAACTTTTATGTACAGTCTTTCATAAAAGATTAATAATTAAGAATTTGTATTTGAAATGGAAACAGGAATTTCACGTCCAATATGTAATTAGAAAGGAGACATGCATTATTCATAACAGGAAACAAGATTTAATTATTTCAGATTGAATGGGGGGTGCAGGGGGGGGGGGGGAAGCGAATGATTCTGGGGATATCTGAACCAATGCATGAATAATCACATTTGGTTCACATACCATTATGCTACTGACTGCACTACATGTACAATGTGGTTTTAGTTTATCAACTGCAGTGAATACTGCTGGGGATATTTCAAAGCCAATTACCTCAGTAAATTTATGACCCCATTTCTTGGCACTTTTTAGCAGTGTTCCACTACCCAACAGAACGCAGCCTCTGCCATTTTCATATTGTGCATTAATAGCGCAGTAATCAGAGCACAACACTGCAATGGCTGTGATTGCCCTATTTTTGAAATAAAAACTACGTAGCTACAGTTGGATTAAGAAAAAAGTTAATGGCTGTTAATACATTTGATCTCAAGGTTTCATTTAACATAACCTAGTTATAAAATACCCGATACATAAGTAGGACCTACTTCAAAGAGTAACATGATGTACATGTGCTACCACTTCCGACCAAACATTGTGTTTGATTACATCAAATTTGTTCTTATGATGAACCTATTACGGCAATATATCACTACATGTAGTGTCAGCTTAAACTATCACTAGCTTCATTGCGAGTTTACAGCAACAACATTTGTCTGGGAAGTTTTTCTCCAAGTAAAGGAAACAAGAGTTAACAATAACTTAACAGGCCCTCAGTCACCATTAGCAACCACACACCTACAGACACTTGTTCACTGCAGAACCCTACAGAAGAAATATATAAAGAACTGATAAAAACAGTACTTACAAGAAATGCTATGTTGGACTTCCCCAACCAGTGTTAAATTTTGGAAATGACCTTAATCTGTCTGCTGTTAGTAAAACTGTACTCTACTCTCAACAGACCAAAATTTTAATTAAGTAAAAATTATTCTACAAAGTCAACTTCAGATATACTCTGGCAAGTTAATTCATTAGCCTTGGGCATGAAATGCACATTTGAAGCACCACTGCCATAGAATTCTGGAAATAAAAGAAAGATTGCTCAAGGGAAGTAAATTTGTATCACCAGGCTGTACTGTGCCACCATATGGCTACAGAGCAAGCAAAGGTATCAAAAGTCGTAAGTGACAAAGTTATTTCTAAAAGAGACATTTTTAGACTAAGAATGCAATTTCAATTAAAACTACACACTTAAAAAAAGGGCGAGAGAGAGAGAGAGAGAGAGAGAGAGAGAGAGAGAGAGAGAGAGAGGCGGCCCAGGAATGTTACTTCTGTTTTAATGTCCAAGAAATCTTCGGTATTGACACCACAGCCTCACTTTGAGTGCGAAGGTAAACACTAACTGGATTCAAATTTTATTGTGTTACACTGCTGCACTTCCCTTCTCTCACAATTCAATTTAGGAACATTAATAGTTATGTCATACCCCATTCCCTTGCCAATGCACAAAACTGAAACCATATCAGACTACCCACCCCACCCTTTTCCCGACAGTCTGGTATACATCTCCCTTGGACTGATATCACAACTTTGGCTATACCCCAGAGCTTGAAAATTATCCTGTAACTTTGCAGTTACGTTTAAGTTTGACACTAGAAAATATACACTACTCAGTAAGTTTCCACAAAGCTGTTATTACCTCAAATTTTAATCCAAATAAAAGGCACAAACAAGAATATACAGTACACCCTCCTTTTGCAATACCATCAGCCAAGCATAACTGGCACTAATGTCAATATTGCTACTCGGGGGCTTCCATACTAGAATGCTAATGAGAAACTGGCACTTACCCTCTTCAACAACATGCTTCATATAATGATCCACAGTATATGATGCACTAGCCAATGACACACACACACACACACACACACACACACACACACACACACACACACACACACACACTTCATGGACAGCTGTATAACAAACCTGTCATGTCCTTGACTAATCTTAGTGCAGGAATTCAATTTATTGGAAATCTGATTAGGTGCAACCATACCACAAATATGGCGTTTTCCAAAACAAATCTGAAATTCCATTTCCATAACTGCAGCTATCATGAGGAACTTGACTGCTTAATCTGCAAGCTATTTTAACACATCCTGAAATGTCAATGTTTATCATATGTATAATAAGCATCCAATGGTGTTTCCATTAAAAGGCTCATAATTCCAAGATTAAGTTGGGCCTACATTTAAAGTATTAATGTTGAAGAACTTTTACAGCAGTCATGTCAATGTTCAGTAGCTGCCACTTGTCTGTAAGGACAAGACAACCAAACCTGTGTATAATACCTGGCAATGTTGAAAATATGAAACACTGGTATCTCATTGTTCTTCAGTTAACTGCAGACTGTCAATGTTGACAAGCACAACTCAAAGCTATTTCTTTTACTATCAACAATGTTGTTTCACCATGAATCAGGAGCGCTGGAATCTAGATTAATAACAACATTAAATTTTCTACAATTTCAGTCATTTTCTTCTGAGCAATTTTACTTAAATTAGGGTAAGGATAAGGCACTTAGCAAATATTCACAAAACCTTTACTTGCTATCACTTTGTGGAAGTCTTTATTAAATAAAGTTCTACATTATTACATGCCATTATTTTACTGAGTAAGAACTGTCACAAATCCTGAAAACAAACCCAATCCTTTTACACTGTCTGCTTCCAGTTTTCTTGCACAGCCTTGCAACTGAAAAGAGAAAACATTCTCTTAGTACTTTACAGTCAATGCAGCTATTAACAGAGAAAAGTTCACTTTTAAAAGAATTTACTATGAGTGCTTAATTAATCACAGCCACCTTCGAGAACTTTCAACTTTTACTTCCTCATTGTTAGTTTGGCTTGTTTAAGAAAACCAAAACTTCTTTTCTACAGCAATTTTTTAAAATTAGAAACTAGCTTCCAGCTACAAAACAAGCCGTATTGACGGCTACAATATGACTGATGCCGCCATCGTCACTAAACCTTGGCCGTGGCGACATGGATCAGCAGCATAGACACAACTAAATAAAATAGGTTAGCTAATCGGTTTTATGTCTATATGTTAGTGGGGGCAATTAGTGTCCAATATCTACGACGATCTAGTTCGTTCAGGCATTCGCTCACAAAATCGGTTCAATAGAGAAAAATCATAGTTTCCATCAACATACTATTCCCCCAACATCCTACCACACAATGAGGATTCAGTAACATCCACGGGGCCACACTACATTGTTAAGGGCATGAACACGTTTTCCAGTTTAAGAGAATACGACGCTTAAATTTCCTTGCAACTACTTTTGGAGCAGTTCACCTGAACAGGCAGACATAAGCTTACCGGATTTGACGCCATATTGGCCAATTGCCGCAATACAACATTAGTAGTTGAAAGGATACGAAAATACGCTCTGGCTCATGACAGTTTCAATACACTAGTTGTTGTTGGTACGACTAAACATAGAAATTCTAGGCGTGTCGGAAAAATTAGGTCCATAATCCAGTACAACCGAAAATCCTGCTGCTCACGTGTGTGTCTTTGGTATTGACAGCATATGCGAAGAAATTATCCAGTCGTTGGCAAAAATATCGAGCCTGCTGTCTACAGCCGGCCATAACTGCTAAAAGGGTTGCTGGGGCAGGATATTATTCACGTACTGATCTCTCCATTAAGAGATGCTCGATGTGGGCTCCTGTCGCGTGGTCCAACTCGACCATCATTCACTCGAATCGTCCACGGAATGTAAAAAAAAAGAAGTGAGCACAAAGTGTTGCCCTGATTACACAATTACAGAAAAACCGTTTGACATAATTTACATTTGATGCGGTTATTAGCTTAAGTGTTAATAGTTCCGACAGGTGTTCCGTAACATGCGTTCCGTCACAGTACAAACAGCAGCTTCAGTTCGTCGCCATGACGAAGACTGACCTTGATATATCCGCAGGAGGAAAAAAAAAGGCCTCAAGAGGCGTAATGCCTGGAGAGCGAGATGGCCAGAATGTTGGACCGTTCCTTCCAATCCGCTTTTCATCCAGGAAATCACGCACTATCAAAGCCCAGTGGGCGATATAGGAGTACTCCATCTTGCTGGAAAATTATCCATGGTTTATATTCTTCTGTGTGGGAATGAACTATTGCAAAACGTCAAAGTAACTGTTAGCGGTTATTGATATTTCCGCGAAGAAAAACGGTCAAAAACCTTGTTATGCATGAGGCAGCGTTCACTTTTTAGCTGTAACTGTATAGTAGCTTGTTGAGACTCCTACCCAATATACGGACATTATGCCTATTTACCATTCCACTAACATGAAAGGTTGATTCATCGATAAAGCATACACTAAATAAACGTTAGGGCCATCAATCCTCTTGAGGATTTCAGTTGCAAATTCAGCAACATGTCAGAAGGCTTACACGATTTGCACTTTGTAAGCATACAAACCTACACCTTTAATGAATCTTCACCACACTTACTTGCGGTATTTGAAGTTCACGTGATGGTGCTTGACGAGTTAATTTAGAGGGACTCCGTTGAAACTATTGCCGACCACTACCAACTGTTGTTTTACTCACACGAGGCATGCCACTTCGAGGGCGATATTCAACGCTGCTTGTTTCGGGTTTCGTTAAACGTTGCACACCACTTCTTTACTGATATAACGCCAGGAGGGCTGCGTCCTTAATAAGCCCGAAATTTACGTTGAATACTGATGGGCGATTACGTTTCATGAAACTAAAGCACACATTGCGCTTTCTCCTGCTTAGACGCCATTTCACCAGCAACTAGTGACCTAACTGACCACGTCGCTGATAATGAGCACTAGCCCCATGCATTGATCAAAACAACGAGTAACACTAACCGATGTAAGGGCATCAAATGTAACTTATTATGTCAAACGGTTATAATTTTTTATAAACAAGGCAAAAACTTTGTTCTCACCCTGTATATCATTACCTTTCATCGTTGTTAGGAACTTTAAAGCTCATTAGGGAATCACCTCCACCATAGCACCCACATACTACTAACATCAACTTACCTCCTCAGACTGTCCACGGGTATAACATCAGTTGCACTAAGCCACGGTAAGCTACTGTTCGCGCATATAAGTTCTCTACAACAGGACTTCGCACGAAGTATTCTTCCGCGTAACGTTAATATAGTCCCATTAAAAAAGATGTCAAACAAATTATCTAAATAGGAATTTAAGCATATGGCACAAATTATACCCATTACTTGTACTATTTCAATTAACCGTATCCAATCAATTCATTTCTGACATAAATTAGTCAAATCAATAATTGCTAGAAATTTCGTTAACTAGTGACGTTTTATTTGCTCGCTCGCTGTAGTCTGCCGCCTCATGGAAAAAAAATAGGCCCCATTAAATTTCTTTATTATTCTGTAAATAACGTGTAGACCCATTTAATTTTCTACTTGACGCTATTTTCGTGTACGAAATATTCCTTGATTTGAAGTACTCCTTATTTTTCGTATTAGCTGCGTTTTTTGGACTGTAGGAACGTTATACGAAATGCGCATGAATACTGCTGCCCTGCATGTCGCAGAATCATGCATGTTCAGAGAAATTGGCAATTACGTAATTTCGCTATCCACATCACTAACGCTGCTCTGTGCCATCCTGGATTCAGCACATTCAGAGAAATGGGCAATTACGTAATTTGAATGTCGTTCTCGAGAAATAAAAAAAAAAAAAAAAAATACACATCCGAGAATACAACAGACCACGCGCTTTCCCTCTTTTTCAGTAGTCAACTTGGCCTCTTGGCGTCTACCGGCTACAGCTACATCAACATCTATAATTTGCAAACTACTGTGAAGTGCACCGCAGAGGGTGAGAACGGGAAGAATGTTTGGTTGAATGCCTCTGTGCGTGCTGTAACGAATCTAGTCATGTGCTCACGATATAGAGGCTTCTATTGCATTCGTAGGGTCATCAGTTAAAGCTGGTCATAAAACTTTGTAAGCAGGCTTCCTTCGGATTGTTTACGTCTAGAGTCTGCTTGTTTAGGTTCTTGTCTGTGAGTCAAACGGTTCATAACCAGAGACGATTCGTGTTACCCCTCCCAATGTACATTCATTATCCCCTATTAGACCTATTTGGTATGTGTCCTAAACTCGTGATCAGTATTGCAGAATGAGTCGCCCTAGTGATTTAAAAGTTATCTCCTCTGAAGGCCGATTGCATTTCCCCAGTATTCTACCAATAGACTGACGCCTATTACCTGTTTTACCCACAACTGAGCCTATGTGATAATTCCATTTCATATCCCTACATGGTGTTACACCGAAGTGTTAATATGAACTGTCCGATTCAAGCTGCGACTGACACGGTCGTAGGATACTACGTTTTCCCCTTTTGTGAAGTGCACAATTTTACAACTGAACGTTTAAAGCAAGTTGCCAATCTCCATACCATTTTGACATCTTATCAAGATCTGACTGAATACACCCAAAAAAAGATTTATTATGGGACGGAAATCGGTAGGTCTGATATACATATGTCACAAACAAATGATTACAGTTTCAGAAAAATTGGATAATTCTTTCACGAACAAGAGCTTCACAAATTAGGCAAGCCAATAATGCGTTGGTCTATGTCTGGCCCTTGTATAAAAGCAGTTATTTGGCGTGACATTGATAAGATGCCCCCCCCCCCCCCCCCCGAGGGATATTGCGAGCAATTCTGACCAATTGGAGTGTTAGTTCATTAAAATCCCAAGCTGGTTGAAGGGCTCTGCCCATAATGCTCCAAACATTCTCAGTTGGGGAGAGATTCCAGCGACCTTGCCGGACAAGGTAGGGTTTGGAAAGCACGAAGACAAGCAGTAAAAACTTGCCATGTATGGACGAGCATTATCTTGCTGAAATGAAACCCCAGGTTAGCTTGCCAAGGATGACACCAAGAAAGTGCATAGAATATCCTCCATATACTGCGGATTATAAACTAAAGAGGTCCTGATATGAAATGAAATGGTACCCTAGACCATCAGTCTTGGTTGTCAGGTTGTATGGTGGGCGACAGTCAGAATGGTAGAAATGAAATGGTACCCTAGACCATCAGTCTTGGTTGTCAGGTTGTATGGTGGGCGACAGTCAGAATGGTATCCCACTGCTGTCTGGGGCATACCCAGACACTTCTTCATTAGTTATGGGAGCTCAGTTCGAAGCGACACTCATTTTGGAAGATCATTCTACTGCAGTTTATGAGATTCCCGGCCGAACGTACAAGCACTGTATTCACTGTTTCAGTATATTTTGCATTTGGTTGGTTTGTATGTTAATTGTATTCACAAAGTTAGTAAGTGTAATGTGTGTTTGAAACTACATTCATTGTCTTAATATTTATGGCATTTACAAATTACTTGCATATTAATTCTACGTGTTCACTGTATATATTGTCAGAAATTTTTATTGTGATGTACACCACAGACAAAGCCTATTTCATCTTGATCATATGATCAATGGCCAGTGATGATTCTTGATTCTAGAACAGTTGGTCAGCTGTGGTCTTGATGAAGGAAGTATGTTGGAATCTGCCAGAAGTGATCCAGGAAAACCCTAATCAGGATGATTGTACAGAGCAAACCCCATCCTCCAATTTATGAGCTTAGCTGCTTTACAGTTGCACTGCCTCATTGGGTTTGTTTTTTGCTGTGTAGCATGGATTATTCGTGAGAATGAGCTATGTTATATTGAGGATGCTCATGCTGGTGAGAGATGGCCTTGTCACTTATAAACATTTTATGAAGCGCAAGAAAGCACTGTGCATGCTCAGATCTGTGGTCGGTGCAGATGGTGTGTATGCAGTGACCTAACACAACAGTGGCAAGGCACGGCATAGTGAGCAAGATAGCACATGCTGGATATGGACATTTATACCTTGGTGCCAGCCCTTGAAGGTGTCATGATCACCTCAGAGAAAATGGATGTACTACAATGTAAATACTTGACACCTGCCCGGATAGCCACGCGGTCTGACGCGCTGCTTCCTGGGTGGGAAGGCATGTCGGTTCCCAGCACGAATCCACCTGGCAGATTAGTGTCGAGGTCTGGTGTGCCTGTGGTTGGTTTTTAAGGTGGTTTTCCATTTGCCTCAGTGAATGTGGGCTGGTTCCCCTTAGTCTGCCTCAGTTACACTACGACATTGTCTCCACATACATGCACACCGTAATTAATCTACCATGCGGATATTTGGAGTTACACTCATCTGGTATGAGACGTTCCCAGGAGGGAGGGGGGAAGGGGGGGTTGGCTAGGGGCCAAACCGCATAATAATCATGGGTTCGGTGTGGGGTGGCCGTGGTGCGAGTGGACTGCTGTAGCTTGTTGTGGGATTGTGAACCACTGAAGGCTAAGGCAGGGACGAAGCCTCTCCATCGTTTCTAGGTCCCCGCTTCAATGCACACAATGTAAATACTCAAGATGAATGAAAATTGTAAATCTTATATCTTGAGTCAAGTTCGATGTGGTCAGACATATTGATTAATGTATTTGAATTTATTGGTTATTGATATTTGGATCTGTCTTCACAATTGATGTACATAGTTGAAACAATACAAAAGATTATCATTGAGGATATGTTCATAATTCAGTAGTGAGAAGTAGAGTGATATCTGCCTGAAGATGAAGTCAAGGAGGATAAGTTTGTATGTGTATGGCCATGGTTCAGATTAGCAGGCCCTTGAGAACAAAATGGAAAGGATACCATATCAGAAGAAGAACAGTCAAAAGTAACTTAGACTACATCAGACTGACAGATCCACCCCGTGCTGTTCTCTACTCATGGTATTACAGTCAAGTCACCACACGTACACAATAGAGGGAAACACCGCACCTTAATATACAATGTTCTGTATTCTACACACAAAAAGTCTTCTGACACTATTATTTCATGTCTGTCACTCCCATCAGATGCCTTTTGGTTCTCTGGTGCTTATGGCGTGTAGGTCATCTGCTTGCTGATGTAGTCAACTACAAATTAATGCAAGTATTTCTGCCCTTAGTGGGCTGTCCTCTTTATCTGTAACTAAAAATACTTGGCTACATCTACTTGCTGAAGATGTATGCCTTGTGGCAAGAAGGATGGAGTGAAAAAATTCCAGCACAAGGCACAAATGAGAAGTATGAAGCATTTCTAAACACAGAAATGTGTCATTTCCATGCATTCTTCCCCAAAATGACTTGCCAGAAATGGCAGTGTCACCATAGGCAATGGATTACCATAGAAGTAAATGAACTCAGGACTACTAAAGAGTGAAGGAAATTAGACAAACAGGGAATATGGAGATGTAAATCTTGCAAGCCACAGCCTCTTGTGTACACGTGCAAACTATCACTATTTCAGGATGCTGACGAACTACTGTGTTGTTACCAGTTGTTGCTGGCACAGAACACACACACAGTGAGTCACTGGTTGCCTGCATGCAGTAAAGCATGTGGGTTCCTCAGCTGATGAGATCCCCCCTTGGAGGAACGGTGTCAGCATGGGGCCAATTCTGGAAATTCTGCAGTCCCTAGGAGATGCACAGTGTGTCAGCTTCCAAGAATTCCCAAGTTCCTGCCATCTCTCCGTGGCTAAGCAGCAGCAACGTGGACATCGTCCAACAACACGAGGACATCTGATGCTGGAATTTAGGTTGGTCTGCTCAAATTTGGTTGCAAAACAAAAGGTAGTGATCAATATGGAAAACTTTTTTCTGTACTTGAGTGATTTCATTGGTGTGGGTTAGTTTAGTTAAAATGGCAGAATCCAACCTGAGTAACAGGGTTGGTGCCCAAACTGTTATTAATGATTTGCAAAGAGGGATTCAGCATGTAAAACAAGATAGATGGGAGCAAAGCCTGTTGAATAACTTTTCAAGTGATACATCATGCTTTGCTGGCTCAATAAAGAATTTCTTGTTACTACCATCAGTACCCATATTTAGCAGGATACTCTAGCAAGTCATGAAAGTATTTTTTTGAATGAGCTGTCTTGTTGGGCTTGTGGACTAATTCTGATAGTTTAGCAGTTGTTAAATTAAGAATGAAGGACCTGCACAAGATTTCGTGTGGAGCCCACTTGCACAAAATCAGAAGATTACAATGAGTTAAAAGCAGATTCAAATGCAAATATGCTGTCAGATTCTACAGAGAGCAACTTCATAGAGTGTGAATGTGGTGGGATGAATATATTGAGCAATTTGCTGAAAAAATTTGAAACATAAATACACAAATATATGAGCTGGTAGAAGATAAGAATGAAAATTGCATTCAGCTGTTCTAAGCTGATCAGAGAGCTCTGGACACATTGCCGTGGGTTTTATGGAGCGGACGTATGCAAAGCAGTCAGATTGGCACAATGTAAGACCTCTCAGGAAGCAGTAGAAACAACTGTTGGCTTTGTGGAAGCATTAAGGAGGCCAAATAGTATGCGAAGAGAAGGGCGCCTTGTATTCAACACAAATGTGGAATGTTACAGGTATAATGCACAGGGTCACATATTGAGAGACTGCTGCAATAAAAGAAAAACTAATGTGAGAAATAGGCAACTTGACAGGTCATTAAATGGGTACAGAGCATATATGTCACCACACTATATTTTCTCTGCACAAGAAAGTGATTCCTCCATTGAAACTCAGATCGTAAATCACTTTGGGACATGTGTTCTATATCGCTGAAGAAAAATCAAGCTACTTATTGATACAGGAACACAATCTCACTGATGGTGGTGTTGCATTGATAAAAGGGGTAATTTAAAACTGATACAGGTAAAGGTGTGAGGGTTAAATGTCAGGAAGCTATGTAACAACAGAGATGTTCATGAAGAATAAAGTTTAGGCCAAGAAAAATACACAGTGAGGGTGCAAGTACTTTCAAATAATGAAACATGCTATGGTGGTGTACTTGGATTTGGTTTCTTATTTGCTAACAGGACAGAGATATTTGTTGCAAAAAGGAAGATTAGATTAGACTAGACTATAGTAACTACAACCTGGGAAATAATTCTTCAAACTGCACTCAACGGAGCAGCAACACTGACATTGTGGGATTGGACCACCTGAGCAACACGCCTCTTCAAAGCCTCAGAATTGATGTACAAATTGATCTGCCTCAGTAAATTCCCCATGGAGCAGGGAAAACAGTTTATGTTGCAGTCAAGTCACCCAGATGCAGGGAAAGAGCTCTGTTATTGACTGAGCAATCGGAGAAATGTGGATAACTGGAAAACATGCACTGTTATGATGACAGAAGTGTAGATGTGGCTGCAGTGGTGAGACAAAATGTAGATAGAATCACAATAGCAATAACAAAGATGAGCAATGAAGACATTGTATTGCCGCATGGAATGATGATTGCTGAAGTCTCTCGAGCATAAGTAGAAATGATGTAATACAGGTTCCAAACAGAACAGCAAATGTTTCAGTCATGAAGACATATGTTTGTAGTGGTAGTGAAAAATTGCCTTCCTGAGAATGTTCAAAATCATTTAGTTTAACATCATATACATACTGGAAATTGTAACATGTCACGGTCCTCTAACATTACCTTTTATCTTCTTTTTTGAAATTATGAAATTTCTGGCACATTTAAAATTCATGTTATTAATTGTACAGTTTAACACATATTATTAAATATATTTCTAGACTCAGTTATAAAATAATGTTACATCTTGGTTATGATTCTTCTGTTGTCAAGAAAATATGTAAACTCTTTCACTTTGTAAACTCTTTGGAATAGTTAGTACTGCAGAAAATAAGGAGTAGTGGGCATGCCTCAGATGGAAGTAGATGTTTTTATAAGTTTTTCACCAACAATGTAATTATTGGTTTCTTGAATGTGGGAATTATAAAATCAGTGTCATTTAGAAGAATGGGATAAAATAAAAAGAGATTCATAGCAACAGGCAACTCTTCACCAGTTACTTCACTGCAACAGCAGATCAAAATTTTCAGCAGCAAGAATGTACTCCTAGACACAAGATTCAACAACAACAATGAGATAATCAAGATAAGTGAAACAAGTTCGTCTTTTGTAATCTTACTCCTCTCGAAATTTCAAAATTTGTGCAAAGAATGAGAACTTTAATGGCGATCTGTGGGAGGATAAGATTACAAAATGCATCATCAATCACCTAGAAACCTTATTGAATACCATTCAGTCAAATATAGATGGTAGAAGAAATGGTTAAAGAACAACTGAGAGCCAGAATTATAAATCCAAAAGATACTGGAGATCCTCTGTGGTTTATACCAGTTGTTGCTGTGAGAAGAAATCTGTTTCTGGAGAAACACAGTTCTGTATTTGTGTCAATTACTGAGCTCTGAATGCAGTAACACAAGGCATTTGTCCCTACCAAACTTGTTGGACATACTAGATTACCTGAGCAGATGTTGATTCTTTTTGATTTGTGTTCTAACTAGTGGATATCTTCAGCTGACAGTGCATCCAGATGCTCAAGCAAAAACTTAATTTGTTATCACAACAGGAGTGTATAAATACTTTTCTGTATGTCATTTGCACTTTGTACTGCACCAGCTAGCTTTCGGCACCCGATGGATTCAATTTTACAAGAGCTCACACCAACACAAACTCTTGTAAGCCTCAATGACACAGTAATTTTCAGTGAAAACATTATGCAGCATAGTTTTCAGGCATATAAAAGGTTCAAATCCGTCCTTGTTAATAGGCAAATGCCATTTTTCACAAAGCCAAATGAACTACCTTGGACAATGTTATAACCAGGGAAGACATTTGCCCTGATCCGAAATTAACTGAAGCTGACAAGAATTTTCCTGAACCACAGAACTTAACTACTATCATTTTTTGGATTAGCGAATTTCTACACATTTCATAGCTGGTTGTGCAAATATAGCACATCCAACGATGCAGCTATTGAAAAAAGGAACCACATTTAATTGGTCAACAGAATGAAAAAAGGTGTTGGAAGAACTTAAACCTGATATAACCACATCTCCTGTGTTAGCCTGTACAGGTTTCAGCAAGTCCTTCATTCTTTCAATAGATCCTTCAAATTTTGCTGTTGGTGCTATTTCATATCAAGAATTCGAGGGCAATGAACGCTAAACATTATTTGTTTCCAGACATTTAAAAAAAAAGCAGAACGTCATTACACTAACACAGAAAAGGTGCTTTGTGCTTTGGTTTTTTATATAATACGTAACAGATCTATCATGACGGGAAGAGAATTTCCAGTGATTACAAACCATGCCACACTGAAATGGTTATTGAACTTCAAGGACCCAAGTTCCAGATAACAAGGTGGCATAAAGACAGTGAATTTGTAATACCACAACCCTTTTGGGATCCTATATTCTCTTCCAGTCTCATCCCCACTTTCCCAAATAGGGCATATGTGAAATGCCAGTAATTTACACCAATTTAAACTGCTGCTTTGATTTTGTCTTTTCTGGTTATCTGAATTAGAAAATACTGAAGTTTTTTATGTTTTTATTTATTTTTATTTTAGACTAATCGCTCTGCTCACTTGTAAATGATAGGGCGATCATTCTTTAAGTAAGTAAAATGATATATGCAAATTAACAAAATATATTGTTGTAATGATAAAACATTTAGTGTATAGTTTTAATAGAAATAGATTCTTTCTTGTCTTTGTATCAAATTATTGACTTTTATTTCATGTAAATTTCCATGTAATCTTGGCAGATGTATGTAAAAATTTTAATTGTATAAATCTAAAAAATTTAGTCCCCCGTGACCTTGGGGAGGCTTGCGTGCCTCAGCAATACAGATAGCCATACTGTAGGTGTAACCACAATGGAGGGGTATCTGTTGAGAGGCCAGACAAACATGTGGTTCCTGAAGAGGGGCAGCAGCCTTTTCAGTAGTTGCAGGGCAACAGTCTGGATGATTGACTGATCTGGCCTTGTAACACTAACCAAAATGGTCTTGCTGTGCTGGTACTGCGAATGGTTGAAAGCAAGGGGAAACTACAGCCGTAATTTTTCCCGAGGGCATGCAGCTTTACTATATGGTTAATGATGATGGCGTCCTCTTGGGTAAAATATTCCGGAGGCAAAATAGGCCCCCATTCAGATCTCGGGGCGGGGACTACTCAAGAGGATGTCGTTATCAGGACAAAGAAAACTGGCGTTCTACGGATCAGAGAGTGGAATGTCAGATCCCTTAATCAGGCAGGAAGGTTAGAAAATTTAAAAAGGGAAATGGATAGGTTAAAGTTAGATATAGTGGGAATTAGTGAAGTTCGGTGGCAGGAGGAACAAGACTTCTGGTCAGGTGACTACAGGGTTATAAACATGAAATCAAATAGGGGTAATGCAGGAGTAGGTTTAATAATGAATAGGAAAATAGGAATGCGGATAAGCTACTACAAACAGCATAGCGAACGCATTATTGTGGCCAAGATAGATACGAAGCCCATACCTACTACAGTAGTACAAGTTTATATGCCAACTAGCTCTGCAGATGACGAAGAAATTGAGGAAATGTATGATGAAATAAAAGAAATTATTCAGATAGTGAAGGGAGACGAAAATTTAATAGTCATGGGTGACTGGAATTCGAGTGTAGGAAAAGGGAGAGAAGGAAACATAGTAGGTGAATATGGATTGCGGCTAAGAAATGAAAGAGGAAGCCGCCTAGTAGAATTTTGCACAGAGCACAACTTAATCATAGCTAACACTTGGTTTAAGAATCATAAAAGAAGGTTGATACATGGAAGAAGCCTGGAGATACTGAGAGATTTCAGATAGATTATATAGTGGTAAGACAGAGATTTAGGAACCAGGTTTTAAATTGTAAAACATTTCCAGGGGTAGATGTGGACTCTGACCACAATCTATTGGTTATGAACTGTAGATTAAAACTGAAGAAACTGCAAAAAGGTGGGAATTTAAGGAGATGGGACCTGGATAAACTGAAAGAACCAGAGGTTGTACAGAGTTTCAGGGAGAGCGTAAGGGAAAAAATGGCAGGAATGGGGGAAAGAAATACAGTAGAATAAGAATGGGTAGCCCTGAGGGATGAAGTAGTGAAGGCTCAGAGGATCAAGTAGGTAAAAAGATGAGGGCTAGTAGAAATTCCTGGGCAATAGAAGAAATATTGAATTTAATTGATGAAAGGAGAAAATATAAAAATGCAGTAAATGAAGCAGGCCAAAAGGAATACAAACGTCTAAGAAATGAGATCGACAGGAAGTGCAAAATGGCTAAGCAGGGATGGCTAGAGGATGTAAGGATGTAGAAGCTTATCTCACTAGGGGTAAGATAGATACTGCCTACAGGAAAATTAAAGAGACCTTTGGAGAAAAGAGAACCACTTGTATGAATATCAAGAGCTCAGATGGAAACCCAGTTCTAAGCAAAGAAGGGAAAGCAGAAAGGTGGGAGGAGTATATAGAGAGTATATACAAGGGCGATGTACTTGAGAACAATATTATGGAAATGGAAGAGGATGTAGATGAAGATGAAATGGGAGATACGATACTGTGTGATGAGTTTGACAGAGCACTGAAAGACCTGAGTCGAAACAAGGCCCAGGGAATAGACAACATTCCATTAGAACTACTGATGGCCTTGGGAGAGCCAGTCATGACAAAACCCTACCATCTGGTGAGCAAGATGTATGAGACAGGCGAAATACCCTCAGACTTCAAGAAGAATATAACAATTCCAATCCCAAAGAAAGCAGGTGTTGAAAGATGTGAAAATTACCGAACAATCAGTTTAATTAGTCATGGCTGCAAAATACTAACCCGGATTCTTTACAGACGAATGGAAAAACTAGTAGAAGCCGACCTTGGGGAAGATCAGTTTGGATTCCCTAGAAATATTGGAACACATGAGGCAATACAGACCCTACGGCTTATCTTAGAAGCTAGATTAAGGAAAGGCAAACATATATTTCTAGCATTTGTAGACTTAGAGAAAGGTTTTGACAATGTTGACTGGAATACTCTCTTTCAAATTCTGAAGGTGGCAGTGGTAAAATACAGGGAGCGAAAGGCTATTTAAAATTTGTATAGAAACCAAATGGCATTTATAACAGTTGAGGAGCATGAAAGGGAACCAGTGGTTGGGAAGGGAGTGAGACAGGGTTGTGGCCTCTCCCCGATGTTATTCAATCTGTATATTCAGCAAGCAGTGAAGGAAACAAAAGAAAAATTCAGAGTAGGTATTAAAATCCATGGAGAAGAAATAAAAACTTAGAGGTTCACCGATGGCATTGTAATTCTGTCAGAGACAGCAAAAGACTTGGAAGAACAGTTGAACGGAATGGATAGTGTCTTGAACGGAGGATATAAGATGAACATCTACAAAAGTAAAATGAGGATAATGGAATGTAGTCAAATTAAGTCAGGTGATGCTGAGGGCATTAGATTAGGAAATGAGGCACTTAAAGTAGTAAAGGAGTTTTGCTATTCGGGGAGCAAAATGATGGTCGAAGTAGTGGGGATATAAAATGTAGACTGGCAATGGGAAGGAAAGCGTTTCTGAAGAAGAGAAATTTGTTAACATCAAGTATAGATTTAAGTGTCAGGAAGTCGTTTCTGAAAGTATTTGTATGAAGGGTAGCCATGTATGGAAGTGAAACATGGACGATAAATAGTTTGGACAAGAAGAGAATAGAAGCTTTCAGAAGAATGCTGAAGATTGGATGGGTGTTGAATAGGATTGGGGAGAAGAGAAGTTTGTGGCCCTACTTGACTAGAAGAAGGGATCGGTTGGTAGGACATGTTCTGAGGCATCAAGGGATCACCAATTTAGTATTGGAGGCAGTGTGGGGGGTAAAAGTCATAGAGGGAGACAAAGAGATGAATGCACCAAGCAGATTCAGAAGGATGTAGATTGCAGTAGGTACTTGCAGATGAAGAAACTTGCACAGGATAGAGTAGCATGGAGAGCTGCATCAAACCAGTCTCAGGACTGAAGACCACAACAACAACAAAATTAGTATGTAACAATGACAGTAGTTGTTTGAAACCATAAAAAATAGAGACGATTTGTATGCCACCACAGGTCAGTTATGAGACAGTGTTAAGTCAATTGTACACATGCAATTTGCCACTAAACATGTAGCGTGCGAAATAAAACTCTTTGTGAACAAGAAATAGTGGAATCTTTTTTAACCATTGCATGATTCCTGTGTGACGATGCAGTAACATCACGATGAACCTATGGCAGCATTAAGATGCAGCACCCCGGATGTATTATTTATTTGGTGGAGAATATCCATAATATGATGTGGTATTCTGCTTTTCTTGTGTTAAGCAATGATACACATCCCAAACCTCACAGAAAAACATTTACTCCACCTTATGTTACAGTGTGGTGAAAGGAGGTGGGCTGGTGTATGCTAATGGTTATTAAGTTTCAGGTGAAACAATTGTATACAGTGTACTGCCCCATATACCAGTATTGGGATGTGAATGGAAACAAGGACCTGCATGGAAAAAATGGATGTGTGAGAATAATAATGGGCCAACAGCAAGAGCCAGCAGCATGAATTGTCAGATGAGTACCAAAATGTTATTTATGTAACAGAGTAGTGAAACAGTGCACTGTTAGGAAGTGAAATTGCATGTGTAAGTCAGGCAAAAATAATTGTGTGTGACACACTTTGAAAATATAATAGGAGAGATAGCTTTCAGAAGTGTTTTTTATCATCTCATCAAGTTGTGCAATAGTAGTCAAAATGAGTAGTAACAATATATTTTCTATATGTGACCAAAATGGAATCACAACAAGATTGGGTTGCCAGCTGCATGCATCGGCACTGAATCTAAACACTCAAAGCCGTGAGAATCCATTAAATAGTATAATTTCACCTTTCCATGGATTTCAACAATCATAAAATATATTAGATCAACTTTATAAATTATTGGATGGTGAACAGTTGGAGCTAAATAAAAAAAAAAAAAATAGAGGAGACACTGAAAATAATTTTAGAAAAATAGACAATATTCTCGTAAAAATGAACCGGAAGCTAGTAGCAAATTAGGGAAGATGTTAATAAGGCAAATAGACAAATAAACAGTTTAAATGAAAGAGTGGACAGTGTGGAATCTGAAGTGGATGGTTTGAAGAACTTTGCTGTTACTGAATTAAGTGTTGATGTAGTCAATGGACGAGTAAAGAGAATAGAAAACTTTGCCATTGACGAACTCAACAGACGAAAATCAGATTTGCATAACATACATACTTATATTGAAACTGAAAATAATTTCATTGATGCGTAACTAAAATTAAATTCTATACTTGTTTTGGAACCAAATCTCTTCAGTAAACGTCAAAGTAAATGAAGTATCAAATAATCTTCAAACAGTCAACTCAAAACTTGTAAATCTAGAGACTAATATGTTTAGATGATGGGATTTACCAATCAAAAGCGGTGGCAGGTCGATAGACCTATCGACCTGCCACCGCTTACCCATCATCTTTGTTTTTAGATATATTTTTCCCACGTGGAATGTTTCAGTGACATGTTTCAAAACAGTTGCAATAATGTTAATATGAAAATTTTTCGGGTGATTTTAAACTTCTCCCTGTCAATTATTTGTACCAGTGCAAGGACAGCTTTGCACCGGGCATGCCAGAACATATGAAAGTGAAATTTGCTAAAATATATTTAGATCGAGAATCATTATCCTGGGCTAACTAACATGTTAACCCAGAAATGACATTCGCAGAGTTTGAAAAATTATTTTTAAACATATTTTGGACAGAATAGCATACTTAGATAAATCACTTGATGAATTAATCCAAATTGATGCACTGAAGCAGCGTTTACCTGGCCGTGTTCAGTGGAGTCTTGTTTATGGACCAGATGACACTGTTGGGGAATTTCTGAAATACATAGGTAAATTGGGTCATGCTTGGGAGAACAGTTTTCAGAATATGGAGTCATCACAACACCACCAGAGCACCACCAACAACAAGGACCATTACAGAAATAAGGCTAGAGGTGGGAGAGGAAGGTGAAATTCAGGTCACAAGTACCACAATTCACACAATAATTACCAGATAAACAGAGCTGATTATGATAAAGCATTTTGGAACTTCATGCTGACATAAATGGGTAAAGATAAGAGTAGAAAATAAATTTAATCTTAGTACAGATTATTTGACTAACTTATTTGATGAGAGTTGTGTGTTTTCTAATGGTAATATTTATGATGATGCTGATGAGTATGATTTAGTTTGCTTATTATGTGATGATGAATTTTCATTGTTGACTGAAAAATATGTAGAAGAAAGCAAGGATCATATACATAAGTTAGTTATGTTTATGTGCCCTCTGACATGACTTCTAGTACTTTTGATAGTGATTGTGATGTGGAGACATGTGTATTTGAAATTGAGGTTCATGTAGGTGCAGATGATGTTGCAAATGAGTATTTTGTGACTATTGATGCTGATGTTTTTTTATGATGAATTAGGTGGTATGGTTTATGTGGAAGTACTAGACAATGATATGAGTAATGGAATAATAGGATATGATAATTTGGAGTCAGAAAAACAGGTACATGAAAATCAGTTGATACCCATTGAGGTCAGAGAGATACTACATGGTTGTTACAGAAAGGAGGCTCAAGATAAGCTAATTAGTGTTAAGATACTGAAAGTATTGGAAGATAATGAGGAGTCTGTAAGAAAAGGTGATTACTGTGATAGCATTAAACACACACACACTCTAGTTGTAAGCTATCTTTAAGTACTTTACAACCTAAGTAAGGAAATGAGGTTCCAGTAAATGCTGATTTAAATTGTAGGGATATCGAAGATGATTTATTGGCAGAAGAGGAAGGAAGTAATAAGCATGAAATGCTCAGTAGTCCCTATATTGAAATATCTGTAGGCAACTGGAAGGGAGTTGCTCTATTGAACACTGGTAGCCTGATGAGTGGTGTGTCTGGTAAATTAAGAGATAGATTAAAGAACACTGACCAGTATACTGAATTTCTCATTACTGGTGCTAAAATAAAAGGAGCAACTGGTAAACTCAGTAAATTAATCAGTAGGCAAGCATTAATTTCCTAACCGCCGTCTGCTTCACGTCTGCTGTGCAGCGAGCTACCTTAATTTAAGTATTATCTGTATTTTTCTTACTTGTCACTACTTCTTCTGTGTGTTTTTGCTTTTAGGAAGCTTTAATAGTCGAGTGCTATTAAGTGTTCCATAGATCTCGTGTTTGTTTTGAATACAGTCAGAGAGTCCCTTTAGTCAGTCATAGTGCTAGTAGTGATAGTGTTTGTTTTCAATACAGTCCAGAGACAGGTAGTGCTATTTTCCTTGTTTTCTACAAGAAGTGGTTAGCAATCACAGTTTAGCCAATAATCAACCGCTTTTAGTGAATTAGCAGTCTACTTAAAAGTTGATTAACACTCTATAGTAAATTGATTTCTTAGGATGGATAGGATGTGTGGCTGCTGTGTACGGACGCAGGGGGAGCTGGCCACTCTTCGCGAACAGCTGAGCGTGTTGATGGCCGCGGTCAGCCGGCTTCAGGCTGCTGCCTCGGAGTGTAGCGGCAGTGGGGAGTCTGGTGCGTCGCAAGGTACACCCCAGGTGTTACATGCTTCACCCACTGTCCCTGCTGTCGAGACATCTTCGCAGGTACCGGGCGCGGTTGGGCCACCCTCTCCCCAAGGGGAGTGGCGGGTTCAGCGGCGTTTGCGGCGCATGAGGCGGAGGGTCAATGTGGAGGCTGGCCATGTGGCATCGCCCGCTCTGCCTGTGAGTGGACATGTGGCCGCTCCTTCAGCAAGGTCCGAGCAGGCACATGGGGGGAGGGGTTTATTAGTTATTGGGAGCTCCAACGTTAGGCGGGTGATGGAGCCCCTTAGGGAAATAGCGGAAAGGTCGGGGAAGAAGGCCAGTGTTCACTCTGTCTGCTTGCCGGGGGGTCTCATCCGAGATGTGGAGGAGGCCCTACCGGCGGCGATAGAGAGCACTGGGTGCACCCGACTACAAATTGTTGCTCATGTCGGCACCAATGACTCCTGCCGTCTGGGTTCAGAGGTCATCCTCAGTTCGTACAGGCGGTTGGCGGAGTTGGTGAAGGCGGAAAGCCTCGCTCGCGGGGTGGAATCAGAGCTAACTATTTGTAGTATCGTTCCCAGAACCGATCGTGGTCCTCTGGTTTGGAGCCGAGTGGAAGGCTTAAACCAGAGGCTCAGACGATTCTGCGGAGAGCTGGGGTGCAAATTTCTCGACCTCTGCTATCGGGTGGAGAAATGTAGGGTCCCACTGAATAGGTCAGGCGTGTACTACACGCCGGAAGCGGCTACGAGGGTAGCGGAGTACGTGTGGAGTGCACATGGGGTTTTTTTTAGCTTAGAGAATTCCCTCCCTAGGCCCGACAAGACGCCTCCTGAGACGCGGCAAGGCAGGAGTAGGCAAAATGCAACAAGGAATAACAATATTAATGTGCTAATAGTAAACTGCAGGAGCGTCTATAGAAAGGTCCCAGAACTGCTCTCATTAATAAACGGTCACAACGCCCATATAGTACTAGGAACAGAAAGTTGGCTAAAACCAGACATAAACAGTAATGAAATCCTAAACTCTGATTGGAATGTATACCGCAGAGATAGGCTGGACAGTGAAGGGGGAGGCGTGTTTATAGCGATAAGAAGTGCAATAGTATCGAAGGAAATTGACGGAGATTCGAATTGTGAAATGATTTGGGTGAAGGTCACGGTTAAAGCAGGCTCAGACATGGTAATTGGATGTCTCTATAGGCCCCCGGGCTCAGCAGCTGTTGTGGCTCAGCACCTGAAGAATAATTTGGAAAATATTTCGAGTAGATTTCCCCACCATGTTATAGTTCTGGGTGGAGATTTTAATTTGCCGGATATAGACTGGGAGACTCAAACGTTCATAACGGGTGGCAGGGACAAAGAATCCAGTGAAATATTTTTAAGTGCTTTATCTGAAAACTACCTTGAGCAGTTAAACAGAAAACCGACTCGTGGCGATAACATATTAGACCTTCTGGTGACAAACAGACCCGAACTATTTGAATCAGTTAATGCAGAACAGGGAATTAGCGATCATAAAGCAGTTACTGCATCGATGATTTCAGCCGTAAATAGAAATATTAAAAAAGGTAGGAAGATTTTTCTGTTTAGCAACAGTGACAAAAAGCAGATTACATAGTACCTGACGGCTCAACACAAAAGTTTTGTCTCAAGTGCAGATAGTGTTGAGGATCAGTGGACAAAGTTCAAAACCATGGTACAATATGCGTTAGATGAATATGTGCCAAGCAAGATAGTAAGAGATGGGAAAGATCCACCGTGGTACAACAACCGAGTTAGAAAACTGCTGCGGAAGCAAAGGGAACTTCACAGCAAACATAAACATAGCCAAAGCCTTGCAGACAAACAAAAATTATGCGAAGCGAAATGTAGTGTGAGGAGGGCTATGCGACAGGCTTTCAATGAATTCGAAAGTAAAGTTCTATGTACTGGCTTGGCAGAAAATCCTAAGAAATTTTGGTCCTATGTCAAAGTGGTAGGTGGATCAAAACAAAATGTCCAGACACTCTGTGACCAAAATGGTACTGAAACAGAGGATGACAGACTAAAGGCCGAAATACTAAATGTCTTCTTCCAAAGCTGTTTCACAGAGGAAGACTGCACTGTGCTTCCTTCTCTAGATTGTCGCACAGTTGACAAAATGGTAGATATTGAAACAGATGACAGAGGGATAGAGAAACAATTAAAATCGCTCAAAAGAGGAAAGGCCGCTGGTCCTGATGGGATACCAGTTCGATTTTACACAGAGTACACGAAGGAACTTGCCCCCCTTCTTGCAGCGGTGTACCGTAGGTCTCTAGAAGAGTGAAACGTTCCAAAGGATTGGAAAAGGGCACAGGTCATCTCCGTTTTCAAGAAGGGACGTCGAACAGATGTGCAGAACTATAGACCTATATCTCTAACCTCGATCAGTTGTAGAATTTTGGAACACGTATTATGTTCGAGTATAATGTCTTTTCTGGAGACTAGAAATCTACTCTGTAGGAATCAGCATGGGTTTCGAAAAAGACGGTCGTGTGAAACCCAGCTCGCGCTATTCGTCCACGAGACTCGGAGGGCCTTAGACACGGGTTCACAGGTAGATGCCGTGTTTCTTGACTTCCGCAAGGCGTTTGACACAGTTCCCCACAGTCGTTTAATGAACAAAGTAAGAGCATACGGACTATCAGATCAATTGTGTGATTGGATTGAGGAGTTCCTAGATAACAGAACGCAGCATGTCATTCTCAATGGAGAGAAGTCTTCCGAAGTAAGAGTGATTTCAGGTGTGCCGCAGGGGAGTGTCATAGGACCGTTGCTATTCACAATATACATAAATGACCTGGTGGATGACATCAGAAGTTCACTGAGGCTTTTTGCAGATGATGATGTGGTGTATCGAGAGGTTGAAACAATGGGAAATTGTACTGAAATGCAGGAGGATCTGCAGTGAATTGACGCATGGTGCACGGAATGGCAATTGAATCTCAATGTAGACAAGTGTAATGTGATGCGAATACATAGAAAGATAGGTCCCTTATCATTTAGCTACAAAATAGTAGGTCAGCAACTGGAAGCAGTTAATTCCATAAATTATCTGGGAGTACGCATTAGGAGCGATTTAAGATGGAATGATCATATGAAGTTGATCGTCGGTAAAGCAGATGCCAGACTGAGATTCATTGGAAGAATCGTAAGGAAATGCAATCCAACAACAAAGGAAGTAGGTTACAGTACGCTTGTTCGCCCAATGCTTGAATACTGCTCAGCAGTGTGGGATCCGCACCAGGTAGGGTTGATAGAAGAGATAGAGAAGATCCAACGGAGAGCAGCGCGCTTCGTTACAGGATCATTTAGTAATTGCAAAAGCGTTACGGAGATGATAGATAAACTCCAGTGGAAGACTCTGCAGGAGAGACGCTCAGTAGCTCGGTACGGGCTTTTGTTAAAGTTTCGAGAACATACCTTCACCGAAGAGTCAAGCAGTATATTGCTCCCTCCTACGTATATCTCACGAAGAGACCATGAGGATAAAATCAGAGAGATTAGAGCCCACACAGAAGCATGCCGACAATCCTTCTTTCCACGTACAATACGAGACTGGAATAGAAGGGAGAACCGATATAGGTACTCAGGTGGCTTGCGGAGTATGGATGTAGATGTAGATGTCGATACTGTCAGTAACGTTGTATTTGAATAGGGATAGCTGGTAATAACTGACCTGAATCAACACATGTTATTAGGGATGTCTTGGATACTGAAAGTTAATGCTAGCTTTGATTGGTTAAATATGGAGTTAGATTTTATTGATCCAAAATCTGGCTTTCATGGTGAAACTAAAGTATACGTAATGTTTGATGAGAATTGTATCAATAATTTAAGGGGAGTGGAAGTATTTGATGACAGAAAATGTTTTGATGGAGATAATTAATATTTTGATAACCAGGTGGTTAGTGAAGACTTCTCTCAATTAATATTGGACAAACTTAACTTAGCAGACAATTTAAGTGGCGATGAAAAAAACTGACTTGGAGGGATTCCTGTGGGAATATAATAGCATTTTCAGTGACAAACCGGGCAGGGTGAAATATTACGTGTATAAGTTAAAACTACATGAACCATTTTCATAAAGCGTTATGGAGTACCTGTTTGTAAGAGGAAGGTGGTTGAGAAGCAGTTAGAGAATTTGCAGAGTGTGGTTTAATATGATCAACCCTCAAGGGGGTATATTCTCTGTGTGTACCCTGTGTCTGGCAAGCACAAGGGCCCCAGCTAATGTAGTATCTTTTTTTTTTTCAACATATTTATACTTTGTTACTATATTCTTTATGTTATGTTATGTTATGTTATGTTTTTATTGGTCCTTTTGATCATTTGTTGTACAAGGTATACAATATGATATTGGACAAGTCATTGTGATTTACAGTGCATGTTTTTAAATCATACAAGAATATTTACATTGATTTAGGCTTAATATTATCACAACTGAAGGTTCAGCTTCCATACATTATATTTAACCTTGGCAATAAATTTTTATGTTTTGAGATATTCATCTATACTATAATAACATTTTTGCAATAAATATTTATGGACAGCAGTTTTAAATTTTGAAGTGTCTTTTATTGTTTTAATGTTCGTAGGTAGCTTATTGTATAGTCTGTTTCCTGTTTGCAGTGTTGTATGTGCATGTTGAACATGTATGTCCTGGTTTCTCCTTGTGTTATACAGGTGGATACTCTGGTTGGTTGACACAAGATTGTTGCTATTTTCTAAGATTTTCCTTACAAATATGATTGCTTGTAAAATGTACAGTCATGGTAGTGGAAGGATATGTAGTTTCTTAAATAAGGGCTCACATGAGCTTCTTGATGCAGCATTTTCTATTGCTCTTACATTTTTCTTTTGGCATATAAAACAACTTTTGCCAGTAGATTTATTTCCCCAAAAGATTATGCCATTTAATATTGACTCCACACCATATACAGGGAAATGATGACCATAACTGGTAAACTGTGTAGTATAAAGTAATTTAATGAAGAACAGTTTCTTACAATATGAAAATCTTGTATCCAGTAGTGTTACAATATTATCACAAAATTCAAAGTACACTTATTTGTATTTTGACGTCAGTGGATTGCCAATGTATTCATCTGTCATTTCAGCTCTAGTCTCAGAAGCTATATATTGCAAATTAGTCATATGTTTCATGGAATTTAAAAAATCAGGCAATATATCTTCATTTACTGAGTTTTTCTTGTAAGCTATGCATTCTGGGACAATATTGTTCCAAAAATGTGCTTCACTGTTGTTGTTTTTTTCTGAAGAATGTTGAAAAGCAATTCAGTCTTTAAAAATATGCTTTGAAAAATAGAGAGAAGGAAATGAAGTCAGACTCTAGGAGGGAAGTTTTGAAACCACAGGCTATTCTTATAGACATTGCACTGAAGTTAGGATTGTCAGTTATTTCATTTAAAACCTCAATGAGTCCCAGATGGTTTTTGTGAATGGCAGATATAATTCTAGCATTACTGTTCCATCTCATTTCACTGTTTGAAGAAATACATTTACCAGCAATACTATTGAGAACTGCTGTGCATTTGGAAGACCAGTAGAAGAAAGCAGGAATATACTGAAGTGTGGAGAAAAATTCCTTACTGGTTTTATACAGGAATAGCTCTCCTGCAAAAATAAATCCAAACACTGTACAAAACAGTGCCTAAAAAGAGCTTGTGGGACAATTTCAATGACCTCAGCTTACATGCCATTTAATTCTGTAGCCAGAACAGAAGCACCATCATATGTTCTTTATATCATAATTGTGAAACATGTTACTCAGCACAGTCGATGAAGCAGGAGCAATTCTGGTTTCACTAAGATCATGAAGACCAAGAAAATATTCTGGAGTATCACCATTTGAGTCCACTAGACTCACAATAATAGAGCATTGTGATTTGTATGAAGGGTGTGTAGTTTTGCCCACAATGCAGGCATAAAGTGAAGTTCTGTCAATACTTGAATCTACATGAACACAAATCTCCTCATTTATACATTCCATCAGTTTGTTCTGTGTAGTATTCAAAAATCCCTGCAAATACCTCATTTTCTCCCAGCATGCTTTCAAATCTTCATTTATGTTTAGCACAAATTTAAAAATGGGTCTGAACGTTTGGGGATTCAGGGAATTTTCTGTCTCATCATGATGTCTGAAAGGTAACTCCTGCTTATGCAGATGTGCACCAATATTGGACATCCACTCTTCAAAAATTCCTCATTCAGTTTCACATCTCCTTCAAAATGACAGCTCCTACAAGAAGGTAATTATGTCTATACATAAAACTGTTACATCAGTACTTGTACCTGATTTGCATTTCATTTATGCCCATTGCACGTGGTTCAACTACTGCACATGGGGCAACTAATGTTAAGAAAAACATAGAGATACGGCACCACAACTACTGGCTTGCCATGCCACAGAAACACAAAGCAACACCTGTGATACTGTGCACACGAAAGACATGGGGTTACCACAGCAACCAAGCATTTACAGGCAGTTTGGCAAGTGCCTGGCCTCCTCGTCATATGCTTCACTCCTCCGTGTGCCTTAGGTTACAATTAAGGTTTCGCACTTTGACTTGCTCTAACGTCTTTTGTGATCACTGACAAAAGTTCATTAAGGTTCAGTGTACAAATAATTACTGCTGCTAGTATACTACCTCTTCTACCACAGAAAAGAGAGGAGGCCCGGCCTCACTTGCCTCCTCTGATCAACTGGCACTGTATAACATGCAGCTGAGTATTTTGTCCATCTTCAACTGTGGCTGACTGTAATGAAATAATAAGCAACCAGTTGCAAACAGGAAATTTATTTTCTTGACTGGTTCTGGGCACCTACTACCCTTCTTCAGAAGGTAATGCCTGCCACATTATTTGCAAGTGTCTATAATAAAATGCATAAAGCACAATGCCACAGTCCTAGGACCATATCAAGAGTTCATGATTATTTGACCACTTATAATGTTCTGCAACATAAGTAGTTTTTATTCTCAATAATCAGTATTTATGCTATGTTTGTTATGGTATTAGGACCATGGCATTGTGATGTATGCACCCCATTATTGAGACACACAAAAGATGCAACAGGCTTAATCTTCTCAAGAAGGACACCAAGTGCCTCAAACTGGTCAAAGAATTAAATTTCCTATACACAACTGGTTGATTATTATTTCATTATTAACATGCAGTTGCGTAGTGGATTAAAGTGAGCACTGCAAATTCAAGAGGAATGGTCATAACATTTTCCAATCAACATGTTGCAGGGATGTGATTGTTTTCATAGTTTTTGGTCACAGTGAATACTAACCCAAGGATGGGTCCTATCCCTGTATGACTTTCTTATCAAATTACACTGTAAAGAAAGAGCTATATCAAGGATTCATGATTATTTGACCATTTACAATCGTCTGCAACCTAAGCAGGTTTCATTAATAATAAGCAGTACTTAGGATATGTTCATTATATAACTTAGCAGCATTTCTAATGAGCAAATAATTTGTAGGAATACATTCAGTAACAAAAAGTAGATGAGCAAAATAGCAGTGATTGTAAAATATTCAATACAGACTGTGATAAATTCTCTTACAAAACCATGAACTGAATAAAATATGATCATATGAAAGTGATTTTCAGCTTTGCATTCCTTTTGTTCTCAACAGACTAACTTTTTCATAGTTTGAATTCCTTTTGTAATTACAGAAAAGAAAAGTTTGTCTGCAACATTGCAGTGATATGCCAGAGATGCTGATATTGACAGCAAATTCTTTCATAATGGGAGAGACATTAGGAATGTCTGGAGTTGTTGTGAAACCACTTACTGGTAAGCTTGTGTCTTGATATAAAAGCAGTTAAAATGAAACCTAAAATAAATAGTAGTTTTAAATTCTAATGACAGTTTTCAGTGTATTAAATTTCATTTAAATAAATGTGTATACTAAAGTTTCTGCATTTAGGAATGAGAAGAGAGTCATTAAATGTTCTTGTTTAATCACAGTAGCCATATTTTATATTATTGCACGTTAAGATACATTTAAATTCTCAGTCTCATGTGCTACTGATTAATTTTATGACTTCTTGGTTGCTAGGCTTTCTATACTTTTGCACCATTTGCATTTAGTTTGGTGTCACATGTTTAAACCAATTCTTGGCATATAAAGTGATTTGCTGATCTGCAAATAGCATCTTATCTCATCTATACTGACAGGAACTGACAACAATATGAATTTCAAAGAGAAGTATAATAACTGGATAATACACATGCATTTGTCTACTTAACACACTAGTTGATCAGCAGGAACTATGGTATAATTTTGGTCACTTGTATAAAATTTGGCATTATTTCACAGCTTTATGATTTTACAATTATTCAACATCATGTAAATCTGAAGTACTTCATACTAAATTATTAAATGTTCAGCATGATTATTACAGAGACAATTAGTGACAGTCGACATAAATTACATTGATTACACTTAGCCTGCTATTTGAAGTTTATACATGACACAAATTCTGTGGATTATAATGATTTACTTATCATTTACTCTGTTTTGACTATAATGAATCTCACTGCTCTATGGTAAATCTGGTGTTGTCTCTCAAAGCTTTTGATTAATATGATTTAGGATTAGTCTGCTTGTTGTTGTCCTAGGGTGCCAATAGTATTAATAGTGGATTTTTGGCTGTGTGGTTACAGATGACCACAGTCTTGATGAAATATATGTGTTGGCTGATTAGTCTGTAGAAGGCATCAGTGAAGTAGGAGATATTTTGGTTGGATGCTCTGGCTGGACATCAACTGTTTCTTTGACACACCAGTTACGCATGGATTTTAATCTATGTTTCAGTATGTCAAGTGTGTTACTTTGCTCTGCATTACACTTCATGCTTTTATCTATATTTGATTCTGTATGTGTTTTTGGGTCATCTTTTCTATACAGGTTGTTAGCATTCATCATATAATACGTTCTTTAATACTTTGATTTGCAACATTGTCATGCAGTATATTGATACTCTACTTAATCAGTTTTATTTTATGCACATGACCATCTGACCAACATATTTTTGTTAGATAAAATTTCTTACATATAACTTATGAATACATATATATTTTCAACTTTATCTCTCAATTTAACCATGTTGTCGGAGTTTGCCACAGAATCTTTGACATCATCATTGTTGAAATGCTTTTGTCAGGATACATTCTTACATCAATGTCATGATATCAGTGATATGTATGGGTATTGTCATTGAGTTTCTTCAACTGTTTGTGCAGGATACTATTGAATACTTACATTGTTTTTCTTATTGAATCATTTATGCACCAACATATGTATTTCTCTTCAAACAGCCATTCGTATTAAAATGTGGTATGAAATAGATAGATAATGGCTGAACATCATCTGTAAAATCATTTTCACCATGTTTTATTACAGTATGAACATGAATAATTTTGTTTATCTGGAAGATTTTCCCACATTTGACATGAGTTGTAATCGTTGTCTGTTGTCTATAGACATTTCTTGTGAGCAAAACCTCATCACAAAATCCAGTTCATGACTCATGAACCCCATTTAATAATCTTCTGTTTCTATGGCCTGGATAAAATGCTCCAGTTCTTATTTCTTGGAATGGAAAGTCATAACTTTAAGGTTGGTCCGTGCATCACAAACATGGCCTCGAACATTTTGTCTAGAACTTGAAGTTCCATATCATATTGATTCATATATTTGCATACTTATTCCTTACGGATTTTTAGATTTGAACTGATTGATTATGCATTTTCTTACTGGTTATTACCCAGTGGTTTGGATTTTTCAGGTTGGTCTGATCATCACAAACATAGGCCTTGAGTGTTTTCAATTTGGTTTGAGGTGTCTCATGCCAAATTACAGCTTCATGTAATTTTGCTTGCTATAACCATTTGATATGGTTTTCCATTGTGATGTCATGATTTTGGACTTTCTATATAGTTTTGTGCATTGTAGGTTAACTCTTGTTTTTGATTGTATGTTATGGTGTAAATGATTTTCTTCAAAAAATAACTTGTTTTGTGGCCTTACAGTCATTTGCTGCAATTGTACACACACCAAAAAAAGTTTTCCAGCACCCCAGTTCCCAGTAATTCTGAAGACAGATGGTGACTGTGGATATTGTATTACAGACAGTCCCCTTTACTGTTCCGAAATGTCACTAAATCCTCCCAAAGGTGTAAACAACTGTGCATGAGCAGCACCTATTAGATGCAGGGGGTGCGACAGCCCATCAGTTCCAGTCATTCCACCAAGAAGGAGGTACATGGCTCATGTTGTCTGTAGTTCAACCATGCCTAGATGGTCAATACCATGGTTCGATCACATCTGCATTGTTACTTTGTGCCAAGAAGGGCTCTCAACTAGGGATGTGTCCAGGCATCTTGGAGTGAACCAAAGTGATGTTGTTTGGACATGGAGGAGATACAGAGAGACAGGAACTGTCGATGACATGCCTCGCTCAGGCCGCCCAAGGGCTACTACTACAGTGGATGACCACTACCTATGGCTTATCAATGCCACCATGTTGACTAAGCCACAGGACATCATGCTATGACTCAAACTGTGCGCAGTAGGCTGCATGATGTGCAGCTTCACTCCCAGTGTCCATGGAAAGGTCCATATGTGCAACCACAACGCCATGCAGCACGGTACAAATGGGCCCATCAACATACCAAATGGACCACTCAGGATTGACATCATGTTCTCTTCACCGATGAGTGTCGCATATGCCTTCAACTAGACAATCGTTGGAGACGTGTTTGGAGGCAACCCAGTTAGGCTGAACACCTTAGATACACTGTCCAGTGCGAGCAAGTGGAGGTTCCATGATGTTTTGGGGTGGCATTATGTGGGGCCGATGTATGCCGCTGGTGGTCATGGAAGGCGCTGTAACAGCTGTACGATAAGTGAATGCCATCCTCTGACCGATAGTGCAATCATATTGGCAAGGCAATTGTCTTCATGGACGACAATTCACTCTTCCATCATGTACAACTTGTGAATGACTTCCTTCAGGATAAAGACATTGCTAGAGTGGCCAGCATGTTCTCCAGACATGAATCCTAATGAACCTGCCTGGGATAGATTGAAAAGGGCTGTTCATGGACGACATGACTCACCAACCACTCTGAGGGATCAACGTTGAATCGCTGTTGAAGAGTGGGACGATCTGGACAAACAGTGCCTTGATGAACTTGTGGATAGTATGCCATGATGAATACAAGCATGAATCAATGCAAGAGGACATGCTACTGGATATTAGAGGTACCGGTGTGCACATCAATCTGAGCAATAAGAGAGACAGAAATGATGTTTATGTTGATCTCTATTACAATTTTCTGTACAGATTCCGGAACTCTCAGAACCAAGACAATGCAAAACATTTTTTTATGTATGTATTTCCCATGAGGGAATGAACTCTGTACAGTTATATGCACTACCTAGGTCTCACTTAACAGACTGGAGGGATTTGTCCTTTGCATTTTTTCTGTTATATGCTTAAAATTAGTGTACTTCTATGATTTGATGCAGTATAACTCTTGAATCTGAGTTGTCATTCATGGAAATGAATATACATTTTGTCTGGTATAGTAGGTTAGGTTTTATGTTATCAACTTGAATTTTGCTTTGTCACGTTGTATTTTATACACAGAATAACTCTTTACATTCATCTCACCATACTTCTGAATGGGAAGTTACACTATGATTAGATTAATTAATTGATCTTGTGCTGATGCAAGTTGGAAATGAACCAAAGGAGGAGTTGGAAGAAAGTGATGTGCAGTGGAGTATGGTAAAACGCAGCACCCTATACTGATATACAGTTTACTGCATTTGATAAACTTATAGAGGTGAGAGGCACAATAGGTATGTCAACAAAAGGATTACTCTGAGAAACAATTAATTTTGTTTACTGATGTACATTCATATTTGTTTGAGAACACTGATATAGTTGTGATCGTTCTGACCATTAAATTTGTGATGATGTAAATAAAATAGAAAGAAACTTCCACATGGGAAAAATATATTAAACACAAAGGTTCCAAGACTTACCAAGCGGGAAAGCGCCGGCAGACAGGCACAATGAACAAAACACACAAACACACACACAGAATTACTAACTTTTGCAACCGATGGTTGCTTCTTCAGGAAGGAGAGGGAAAGACGAAAGGATGTGGGTTTTAAGGGAGAGGGTAAGGAGTCATTCCAATCCCGGGAGCGGAAGGACTTGCCTTAGGGGGAAAAAAAAGGACAGGTGTACACTCACACACACACACACACACACACACACACACACACACACACACATATCCATTCGCACATACACAGACACATGCAGACATATTTAGAGGCAAAGAGTAAGGGCAGAGATGTCAGTCGAGGCGGAAGTACAGAGGCAAAGAAGTTGTTGAAAGACAGGTGAGGTATGAGTGGCAGCAACTTGAAATTAGCGGAGGTTGAGGCCTGGCGGATATCGAGAAGAGAGGATATACTGAAGGGCGAGTTCCCATCTCCGGAGTTCGGATAGGTTGGTGTTGGTGGGAAGTATCCAGATAACTCGGATGGTGTAACACTGTGCCAAGATGTGCTGCCCGTGCACCAAGGCATGTTTAGCCACAGGGTGATCCTCATTACGAACAAACACTGTCTGCCTGTGTCCATTCATGCGAATGGACAGTTTGTTGCTGGTCATTCCCACATAGAAAGCGTCACAGTGCAGGCAGGTCAGTTGGTAAATCACGTGGGTGCTTTCACACGTGGCTCTCCCTTTGATCGTGTACACCTTCTGGGATACAGGACTGGAGTAGGTGGTGGTGGGAGGGTGCATAGGACAGGTTTTACACCGGGGGCGGTTGCAAGGGTAGGAGCCAGAGGATAGGGAAGGTGGTTTGGGGATTTCATAGGGATGAACCAAGAGGTTACGAAGGTTAGGTGGACGGCGGAAAGACACTCTTGGTGGAGTGGGAAGGATTTCATGAAGGATGGATCTCATTTCGGGGCAGGATTTTAGGAAGTCGTATCCCTGCTGGAGAGCCACATTCAAGGTCTGATCCAGTCCCGGGAAGTATTCTGTCACAAGTGGGGCACTTTTGGGGTTCTTCTGTGAGAGGTTCTGGGTTTGAGGGGATGAGGAAGTGGCTCTAGTTATCTGTTTCTGTACCAGGTCGGGAGGGTAGTTGCGGGATGTGAAAGCTGTTTTCAGGTTGTTGGTGTAATGGTCGAGGGATTCAGGACTGGAGCAGATTCGTTTGCCACGAAGGCCTAGGCTGTAGGGAAGGGACCGTTTGATATGGAATGGGTGGCAGCTGTCATAATGGAGGTACTGTTGCTTGTTGGTGGGTTTGATGTGGACGGATGTGTGCAGCTGGCCATTGGACAGATGGAGGTCAACGTATAGGAAAGTGGCATGGGATTTGGAGTAGGACCAGGTGAATCTGATGGAACCAAAGGAGTTGAGGTTGGAGAGGAAATTCTGGAGTTGTTCTTCACTGTGAGTCCAGATCATGAAGATGTCATCAATAAGTCTGTACCAAACTTTGGGTTGGCAGGCTTGGGTAACCAAGAAGGCTTCCTCTAAGCGACCCATAAATAGGTTGGCATACGAGGGGGCCGTCCTGGTACCCATGGCTGTTAGGGCTCTACCTAAAACCTCTTTCCTCGTCACCTTAGCCAGCTTCATCCTGACCCACAACTTCTTCACTTTTGAAAGCCAGACATACCAACAATTGAAGGGAACAGCCATGGGTACCAGGATGGCCCCCTCGTATGCCAACCTATTTATGGGTTGCTTAGAGGAAGCCTTCTTGTTTACCCAAGCCTGCCAACCCAAAGTTTGGTACAGATTTATTGATGACATCTTCATGATCTGGTCTCACAGTGAAGAACAACTCCAGAATTTCCTCTCCAACCTCAACTCCTTTGGTTCCATCAGATTCACCTGGTCCTACTCCAAATCCCATGCCACTTTCCTATACGTTGACCTCCATCTGTCCAATGGCCAGCTTCACACATCCGTCCACATCAAACCCACCAACAAGCAACAGTACCTCCATTATGACAGCTGCCACCCATTCCATATCAAACAGTCCCTTCCCTACAGCCTAGGCCTTCGTGGCAAACGAATCTGCTCCAGTCCTGAATCCCTCGAGCATTACACCAACAACCTGAAAACAGCTTTCGCATGCCACAAGTACCCTCCCGACCTGGTACAGAAACAGATAACTAGAGCCACTTCCTCATCCCCTCAAACCCAGAACCTCTCACAGAACAACCCCAAAAGTGCCCCACTTGTGACAGAATACTTTCCGGGACTGGATCAGACCTTGAATGTGGCTCTCCAGCAGGGATACGACTTCCTAAAATCCTGCCCCGAAATGAGATCCATCCTTCATGAAATCCTCCCCACTCCACCAAGAGTGTCTTTCCGCCATCCACCTAACCTTCGTAACCTCGTGGTTCATCCCTATGAAATCCCCAGACCACCTTCCCTACAATCTGGCTCCTACCCTTGCAACCGCCCCGGTGTAAAACCTGTCCTATGCACCCTCCCACCACCACCTACTCCAGTCCTGTAACCCGGAAGATGTACACGATCAAAGGGAGAGCCACGTGTGAAAGCACCCACGTGATTTACCAACTGACCTGCCTGCACTGTGATGCTTTCTATGTGGGAATGACCAGCAACAAACTGTCCATTCGCATGAATGCACACAGGCAGACAGTGTTTGTTGGTAATGAGGATCACCCAGTGGCTAAACATGCCTTGGTGCACGGCCAGCACATCTTGGCACAGTGTTACACCGTCACAGTTATCTGGATACTTCCCACCAACACCAACCTATCCGAACTCCGGAGATGGGAACTCGCCCTTCAGTATATCCTCTCTTCTCGATATCCGCCAGGCCTCAACCTCCGCTAATTTCAAGTTGCTGCCGCTCATACCTCACCTGTCTTTCAACAACTTCTTTGCCTCTGTACTTCCGCCTCGACTGACATCTCTGCCCTTACTCTTTGCCTTTAAATATGTCTGCTTGTGTCTGTGTATGTGCAGATGGATATGTGTGTGTGTGTGTGTGTGTGTGTGTGTGTGTGTGTGTGTGTGCGCGAGTGTACACCTGTCCTTTTTTTCCTCCCTAAGGGAAGTCCTTCCGCTCCCGGGATTGGAATGACTCCTTACCCTCTCCCTTAAAACCCACATCCTTTCATCTTTCCCTCTCTTCCTGAAGAAGCAACCATCGGTTGCGAAAGCTAGTAATTCTGTGTGTGTGTTTGTGTGTTTTGTTCATTGTGCCTGTCTGCCGGCGCTTTCCCGCTTAGTAAGTCTTGGAATCTTTGTTTTTAATATATTTGACCATTAAATTTGGAATATGATACATTTCCTTAATCTATTTGAAATCGGTTTGACACAGCATGTATCCAATGTCTGGCATGCCAGTGGAGTCATGTTCTTGTCACTCACACTAACATTTTTTTTAGATATAAGGTTTTATGTAATAATATGTAAACAATTGAATATAGTAATAAGAAACCTCATAGAAAATTCAATGGAGTGCATAAGTGCACCAAGAGGATTAAACTGAAATTTTATTCACTTGTATTTTTCTTGTATATGAGAAAGTGGACTGACTGAACTTTATACATAACATGTATTTTCACATGCCCTCAACCCTTTTTGGTTCCTGTATCCTCTTCCAGTCTCATCCCCACTCTCCTAAAGAGGGCATATTACACCATTTACCTGCTGCTTTGATTTTAATTTAAGCTATGGTTTCGACATTGTTTACATTGGGCTTCACCAGTATGCAGAATGAAGGAAACATGCTTTATTAAAAGCTGATGTATCACCACACTTTGTACATTATACAAACTTCAAGCACATGCTAGGAATAATTTTGCTATTTAATTATGGAGTAATTAATGATTAAAATTCTGATATTTCTAGTCATCGAAAGACAGCTAATTTTATGTTTCCAAGTTAAAAAATGTTTGTATCCCTAATAGAAATGTGACATGATGATTTTTCTGTCAGAACCAAATATGCTCATGTTCTAATTGGAGTTAGTTAACAGAACTGCAATTACAAATATATAAAAATGTAAAATTTTACTCATACAAAATTTAATTAACTGAATCTAGGCCTTTCATTCAATAAAACTAATCACTGTGTTCACCTGTAATTGATAGTGATCATTCCTTAAGTAAGTAAAATGAGTTATGCAAATTAATGAAATATATTGTTGTAATGATGAAACATTTAATTTATAGTTTTAATAGAGACAGATTCTTTCTTGTCTTTGTGTGAAATTATTCCCTTTTAATTCATCTAAATTTCTATGTAACTTTGGAAGATGTACATAAAAATTTTAAATGTATAAATTAAAAATTTAATATGTAAAAATGACAGTAATTGTTTAAAACCATATAAATGGAGGTGATTTATATGCTGCTACAAGTCATTCAGTCTGAGGTCAGTCTTACATCGGTCATGAGATACTGTTAAGGCAATGTTACGCATGTAGTTCGGCGCCAAACATCTAGTGTGCGAAATAAAACTTGTTGTGAACAAGAAGTACTGGACTTTTTTTTAACCATTGCATGATTCCCGTGTGGCGATGCAGTAACATCAAGATGAACCTGTGGCATCATTAAGAAGCAGCACCCCCGATTACACAAGATATGTAAAGCCTCCGCCGGCTTTATAAGGCCAGCACAGCAGCAGTACAGCCAGTTCCTCACCGAGCTAGGACCAACTCCGATGGACCTCACCGATGCTCCAGATGAATGATTGTCTATAAGTTATTTGTTTGTGTGTGTATATAGTGATTGTTCGAGAAGTGTAGTTCAGTTTCAATACACGACTTTATACTGAGTGTTCTACAATACTGAGTATTCTTCACAAATAAATTTAATTCATACTTTACACAACTAGCAGAAAATATTATCCAAATGCTAGGACAGAATAAGTTCCAGGGCGTTTTAATAAGTGTTTTTTTTTTATATATATCCAACAAATGAGAAAGAAATATCAAATGTCATAAGAGGACTAAAATCAAAATTCTCATCTGGCCTTCATAACATCCCTGATGGTATTGTAAAGAAATGGTCAGCAGTAATAGCAAAACCTTTTGGAGATATTTGTAATTTGTCACTGGCTACAGGGATTTTTTCCTGAAAAGTTAAAAATAGCAAAAGTGAGTCCTCTGATTAAAAAGAGCCAAAGAACAGTGGTAAAAAATTACATACAAATTTATCTACTGTCTGGCTTTCTTAAAAATTAGAAAAAATATTTTATAAGAGGCTGATTCATTTTATAGAAGAAAATAAACTTTTCTCAAAATCACAGCATGGATTTCATAAATGTATGTCCACAGAAACTGCCACCTTTGATTTTATAAATGAAGCGCTGACATCAGTAGACCATAAACCAAACTTATCTGCTGTAATTTTGGACCTCACCAAAGCTTTTGATGTCATTAACCATAAACACTTCTGATTCTGATTCACATGCTCTCAAAATTGGAACACATGGGTGTAAGGGAACTGGAACGCAAATGGATACAATCATACCTGAACAACAGCCAACTAATAGGGGAACTTAAATATCAAGAAGGAAACAACATACATATGTACAAGCCAGGGAAACAAAATCTTATTTATGGTGTGCCCCAAGGTTCCACTTTAGGTCCACTCTTGTTCCTCCTGTTTACAAATGACTTAGAATCAGCAACCCCTTGCCAGATGTGTATAAAATTTGCAGATAACTGATTGGTTCTGCAGAAACATTCTTATCATAAAAGCAGAAAAGACAGTAACTATGCGTTTACATACAACACAGAGGATACACCCCTCAAGCCCTGTCATAATGTTATCTGGCAATCAGTTACAAACTTTAAACAGCACTAAATTTCTTGAAATATGGATCCAAGAAAACATAAAGTGGGACAAATTTGTAAGCTTCATCAATGAGAAATTAAGTGCCACCTACCACTGCATGAAAATTCTGACTGGCTGCATGTCACAACAAATGATAAATAAATATATATTACATACAGGTGAAATCTCTGTTAGGAAATGGCATAATTTTTGCGGGCATCTCACCTGCTATCAGAAGTTGCTTTGTTGTCCAAAAAAGAATTATAAGGACCATGGGAAGTTCAACTGCTAGAAGCTCTTGCAGGATTATACTTTCAAAACCTACAAATTCTTCCACTACCTTGCTTACACATTTTGGAAGGTTCACATTTTATTAAGAAAATAACAGACACTGAAGATGACTAGTACAAAAAAAATGAAACAATTCATAATACATGACAGAAAATGTAACTGTATAGTGAATATGCAAAAACAAAACTTAGAAAAGATGGGCCTCTACTCACAGGGAAAAAAACTTTACAAGAAGTTACCACACCACATTAAGACACATAAAAATTTAAGGAATTTCAAAATGGCTCTAAAGAAATATCTTTTAAATAAACTCTATTATAGTGTTGATGAATATGTACAATTTTAAACTATATAAAAGCTAGTGATGCTAGCTACTTACTGAAATCTGGATGAGTTCCTGCAGAATACTTCAGTAACATAATCAGTGTTAGTGTATGTCATATAAATTGTAAATATCTAACAAAGAGATAGAGGGGCTGGCCAGTACTTACCTCAGCTCAGTACAGCCGATAGAGACACAAAAAACAACCGAAAATTTAAGCTCCTAGCTTTCGGAATAAATGTTCCTTCATCAGGGAGGAGAGAGGGGAAAGAAAGGGAAGAAGGGAAAGTGGATTTAGTTACTCACAACCCAGGTTATGAAGCAACAGGGAAAGGAAAACAGGGAAGGTAGCAAGGATGGAGGCATGGTTGTCAGAGGGAAGCCAAAGATATTCTACTGCAGGTACTGTGCCAGCTTCAAGCCAAAGAGGATGCATACAGAAGTAAAGAGGTGTATAGTATAAAGATGTAGGATGGAAAGATGCATGAATGGCTAAAGAGGAAAGGGAAAGAGGAGAAGACTGAAAAGTAAATGGGAGTGAGGTTGTTTAACGTAGGTTTAGTCCAGGGGGATGGCGGGATGAAAGGATGTGCTGGAGTGCAAGTTCCCATCTCCGCAGTTCAGAGGGACTGGTGTTGGGTGGGAGAAGCCAAATGGCACGTACAGTGTAGCAGGTTCCTAGGTCCCTAGAATTATGCTGGAGGGCATGCTCCGCTACTGGGTATTGGACATCTCCTAGGCGGACAGTTCGTCTGTGTCCGTTCATGCGCTCAGCCAGTTTAGTTGTTGTCATACCGATGTAAAAGGCTGTGCAGTGCAGGCATGTCAGCTGATAAATGACATGTGTAGTCTCACACGTGGCCCTTCCTTGAATTGTGTGTGTTTTCCTAGTAGCGGGGCTGGAGTAGGTGGTTGTGGGGGGATGCATGGGGCAGGTTTTGCAGCGGGGTCGGTTACAGGGGTAGGAACCGCTGGGTAGAGAAGGTAGTCTGGGAATATTGCAGGGTTTAACAAGGATGTTACGGAGGTTGGGGGGACGACGAAAGGCAACTCTGGGTGGTGTGGGGAGAATTTTGTCAAGGGATGATCTCATTTCAGGGGTTGACTTGAGAAAGTCATATCCCTGGCGGAGTAATTTATTGATGTATTCGAGGCCAGGATAATATTGGGTGACAAGGGGGATGCTTCTGTGTGGTCTGAGGCTAGGAATATTGTTGTTGGACGGGGAGGAATGTATTGCTCGGGAGATCTGTTTGTGGACAAGGTCTGCAGGATAGTTACGGGAGAGGAAAGCACTGGTCAGGTTATTGGTGTAATTGTTGAGGGATTCGTCACTGGAGCAGATACGTTTGCCACGAATACCTAGGCTGTAGGGAAGGGAGCGTTTGATGTGGAATGGATGGCAGCTATCAAAGTGAAGGTACTGTTGTTTGTTGGTGGGTTTGATATGGACAGAGGTGTGGATGTGAGCTTCAACAAGATGAAGGTCAACATCCAGGAAGGTGGCTTTGGTTTTGGAGAAGGACCAGGTGAAATTCAGATTCGAAAAGGAGTTGAGGTTATGGAGAAAATTAAGGAGTGTTTCTTCACCATGAGTCCAGACCACAAAGATGTCATCTATAAACCTATACCAGGCCAGGGGAAGCAGCTGTTGGGTCTTCAGGAAAGCCTCCTCCATGCGGCCCATGAAGAGGTTGGCATAGGATGGAGCCATCCTGGTTCCCATGGCAGTTCCCCTGATTTGTTTGTAGGTCTGGCCTTCAAAAGTGAAGTAATTATGGGTGAGGATGAAGTTGGTAAGTGTGATAAGGAACGAGGTTTTTGGAAGATCTTCGGGTGGGCGTTGGGAGAGGTAGTGCTCAAGGGCAGAGAGACCATGGGTGTGTGGGATGTTTGTGTAAAGGGATGTAGCATCTATGGTGACAAGAAAGGTTTCAGGTGGGAGAGGAGTGGGAATGGATTTGAGGCGTTCTAGGAAGTGGTTTGTGTCCTTGATGTAGGATGGGAGCCTGCAGGTGATAGGTTGGAGGTGTTGGTCTACCAGAGCTGAGATACGTTCTGTTGGGGCTTTGAAGCCTGCTACAATGGGACGGCCAGGATGGTTCTCTTTGTGGATTTTGGGTAATAGGTAGAAGGTAGGGGTACGTGGCTCAGGTGGAGTGAGTAAGTCTATGGAAGCCATTGTGAGGCCTTGTGAGGGACCTTGGATTTTTAGGATTTTCTGCAGCTCAGTCTGAATGGAGGGAATGGGATCCAGGGTAACAGCTTTGTAGGTTGAGGTGTCGGAGAGTTGACGCAGTCCTTCTGCCACATACTCCACACGGTCAAGTACCACAGTTGTGGAGCCCTTATAGGCCGGAAGGATTACAATAGAGCGGTCTGTTTTCAGCTGTTTAATGGCACGGGATTCAGCTGGGGTGATGTTGGGGGTTGTCGGAATGTTCTTCAAGAAGGACTGGGAGGCAACACTGGATGTGAGGAATTCCTGAAACGTCTGCAAGGGATGGTTTTGGGGGAGGGGAGGAGGATCCCTTTGAGAAGGCGGTCGGAACTGTTCTAAACAAGGTTCAACACTGGGTCTAGTATTTGGGGGCTGTGTTTGGGTGGTGAAGTGATATTTCCAGTTGAGGTTCCGGGTGAAAGAGAGGAGATCTTTAACCAGGGCAGTGTGGTTGAATTTAGGTGTGGGGCTAAAGGTTAAGCCTTTTGATAGAACAGATGTCTCTTGAGGAGAGAGGGATCTGGATGAGAGGTTTAGAACTGAATTGGAGTTGGTGATATGTGGCATTTGACTGTGGTTATAGTTGAGATTTGGTCTGTGTGGGGTATGTGCTGGGATGGGGAGATTGAGTAGGGTGGCTAGGCTAGGTTTGTTGGCTATGAGGGGGGTTTGTTGATGGTTCTGTTGTGGTTGGTGTTTGTGAGGGATAGGGAGAGGGACCCCACTTCTTAGGTGTTGCACTAGCACTGTGGATAGTTTTTTCAGGTGGTGTGTGGCATGGGACTCAAGTTTGCGGCTGGCTTCTAGGATGATGTTCCTGAGTGTGTTCTCCAAGCAAGGGTTTGAGAGGTGGAGGACTTTGAAGAGAGATAGGAGCTGTTGGGAGTGGTGGTTACATGAAGTAGTGTAGAGGTTCAGGACAAGTTGGGTAAGGGCTAAGGATTGAAGGTTCTGGAAGTCCAGGAGAGATTGGTGGAAGGAGGAATTGCACCCAGAGATGGGAACTTTTAAGGTAAGTCCTTTAGGGGTAATTCCAAAGGTTAAGCAGGAACGGAGGAAAAGTATGTGGGATTGCAGTTTGGCTACGGTAAATGCATGTTTCCGGAATGAATGTAAATAATGTGGTATAGGATTAGGGTACATAGTGGGTAACTGGTGGGTAGGGAAATTAAATAACTAAAGTTAGAATAGTAATCATAAGAAGGAATAAAACACGGAAGGAAGGGCGAGAAAGAAAGAAATTGTGTTGGTAACGTTAAATACCAAAGAAAGACCACCGAATAAGAAAAATACGGAAAAAGTTGACCAGACCAAGCAGGTATGTCCAGATCAGGGGAAAAAGAACACACGCTGCTCAAAAACAGAGATAGCGAGTAGCGAAAAAAAGATCGCGCGTGACGCAAAAAAGATCGCGCGTGACGCAAAAAAGATCGCGCGTGACGCAAAAAAGATCGCGCGTGACGCAAAAAGGTTCGCGGGTGGCGCAGAAATGTTCCAAAAAATGTTTCCTGTGGCAGAGAAAGATAGGCAATGGCACGAAAATATCACCAGCAACACGAAATCGACGGAATTGGATGATACTGATAGGTGTGGAAGAGATTGTTGGCAGTGATTGTTGGCTGGAAAACAGCGAATAACGAACGTTAAAACTATGGAATGTTAAATAATGGAATGTTAAATAAATAAATCAATAAATAGAAAAAGAGAAGTGGACTATAAACCGAACAAGACAATAGGAGGCAAATGAAACTAGCACAGTTGGTGACGAAAATAAAACACTGAAGAAGAGAAAGTGTTTAGATGACAGATGTAAGTGATAGCTAACAAAAGGGACAAAACAATGAAGAATGTGGACCATATAGGTGATCTAAATAATAAATGGAAAATCTCATATAAAGATGTGAAACAATTACTAACAAAGAGATAGAGGGGCTGGCCAGTACTTACCTCAGCTCAGTACAGCCGATAGAGACACAAAAAACAACCGAAAATTTAAGCTCCTAGCTTTCGGAATAAATGTTCCTTCATCAGGGAGGAGAGAGGGGAAAGAAAGGGAAGAAGGGAAAGTGGATTTAGTTACTCACAACCCAGGTTATGAAGCAACAGGGAAAGGAAAACAGGGAAGGTAGCAAGGATGGAGGCATGGTTGTCAGAGGGAAGCCAAAGATATTCTACTGCAGGTACTGTGCCAGCTTCAAGCCAAAGAGGATGCATACAGAAGTAAAGAGGTGTATAGTATAAAGATGTAGGATGGAAAGATGCATGAATGGCTAAAGAGGAAAGGGAAAGAGGAGAAGACTGAAAAGTAAATGGGAGTGAGGTTGTTTAACGTAGGTTTAGTCCAGGGGGATGGCGGGATGAAAGGATGTGCTGGAGTGCAAGTTCCCATCTCCGCAGTTCAGAGGGACTGGTGTTGGGTGGGAGAAGCCAAATGGCACGTACAGTGTAGCAGGTTCCTAGGTCCCTAGAATTATGCTGGAGGGCATGCTCCGCTACTGGGTATTGGACATCTCCTAGGCGGACAGTTCGTCTGTGTCCGTTCATGCGCTCAGCCAGTTTAGTTGTTGTCATACCGATGTAAAAGGCTGTGCAGTGCAGGCATGTCAGCTGATAAATGACATGTGTAGTCTCACACGTGGCCCTTCCTTGAATTGTGTGTGTTTTCCTAGTAGCGGGGCTGGAGTAGGTGGTTGTGGGGGGATGCATGGGGCAGGTTTTGCAGCGGGGTCGGTTACAGGGGTAGGAACCGCTGGGTAGAGAAGGTAGTCTGGGAATATTGCAGGGTTTAACAAGGATGTTACGGAGGTTGGGGGGACGACGAAAGGCAACTCTGGGTGGTGTGGGGAGAATTTTGTCAAGGGATGATCTCATTTCAGGGGTTGACTTGAGAAAGTCATATCCCTGGCGGAGTAATTTATTGATGTATTCGAGGCCAGGATAATATTGGGTGACAAGGGGGATGCTTCTGTGTGGTCTGAGGCTAGGAATATTGTTGTTGGACGGGGAGGAATGTATTGCTCGGGAGATCTGTTTGTGGACAAGGTCTGCAGGATAGTTACGGGAGAGGAAAGCACTGGTCAGGTTATTGGTGTAATTGTTGAGGGATTCGTCACTGGAGCAGATACGTTTGCCACGAATACCTAGGCTGTAGGGAAGGGAGCGTTTGATGTGGAATGGATGGCAGCTATCAAAGTGAAGGTACTGTTGTTTGTTGGTGGGTTTGATATGGACAGAGGTGTGGATGTGAGCTTCAACAAGATGAAGGTCAACATCCAGGAAGGTGGCTTTGGTTTTGGAGAAGGACCAGGTGAAATTCAGATTCGAAAAGGAGTTGAGGTTATGGAGAAAATTAAGGAGTGTTTCTTCACCATGAGTCCAGACCACAAAGATGTCATCTATAAACCTATACCAGGCCAGGGGAAGCAGCTGTTGGGTCTTCAGGAAAGCCTCCTCCATGCGGCCCATGAAGAGGTTGGCATAGGATGGAGCCATCCTGGTTCCCATGGCAGTTCCCCTGATTTGTTTGTAGGTCTGGCCTTCAAAAGTGAAGTAATTATGGGTGAGGATGAAGTTGGTAAGTGTGATAAGGAACGAGGTTTTTGGAAGATCTTCGGGTGGGCGTTGGGAGAGGTAGTGCTCAAGGGCAGAGAGACCATGGGTGTGTGGGATGTTTGTGTAAAGGGATGTAGCATCTATGGTGACAAGAAAGGTTTCAGGTGGGAGAGGAGTGGGAATGGATTTGAGGCGTTCTAGGAAGTGGTTTGTGTCCTTGATGTAGGATGGGAGCCTGCAGGTGATAGGTTGGAGGTGTTGGTCTACCAGAGCTGAGATACGTTCTGTTGGGGCTTTGAAGCCTGCTACAATGGGACGGCCAGGATGGTTCTCTTTGTGGATTTTGGGTAATAGGTAGAAGGTAGGGGTACGTGGCTCAGGTGGAGTGAGTAAGTCTATGGAAGCCATTGTGAGGCCTTGTGAGGGACCTTGGATTTTTAGGATTTTCTGCAGCTCAGTCTGAATGGAGGGAATGGGATCCAGGGTAACAGCTTTGTAGGTTGAGGTGTCGGAGAGTTGACGCAGTCCTTCTGCCACATACTCCACACGGTCAAGTACCACAGTTGTGGAGCCTTTATCCGCCGGAAGGATTACAATAGAGCGGTCTGTTTTCAGCTGTTTAATGGCACGGGATTCAGCTGGGGTGATGTTGGGGGTTGTCGGAATGTTCTTCAAGAAGGACTGGGAGGCAACACTGGATGTGAGGAATTCCTGAAACGTCTGCAAGGGATGGTTTTGGGGGAGGGGAGGAGGATCCCTTTGAGAAGGCGGTCGGAACTGTTCTAAACAAGGTTCAACACTGGGTCTAGTATTTGGGGGCTGTGTTTGGGTGGTGAAGTGATATTTCCAGTTGAGGTTCCGGGTGAAAGAGAGGAGATCTTTAACCAGGGCAGTGTGGTTGAATTTAGGTGTGGGGCTAAAGGTTAAGCCTTTTGATAGAACAGATGTCTCTTGAGGAGAGAGGGATCTGGATGAGAGGTTTAGAACTGAATTGGAGTTGGTGATATGTGGCATTTGACTGTGGTTATAGTTGAGATTTGGTCTGTGTGGGGTATGTGCTGGGATGGGGAGATTGAGTAGGGTGGCTAGGCTAGGTTTGTTGGCTATGAGGGGGGTTTGTTGATGGTTCTGTTGTGGTTGGTGTTTGTGAGGGATAGGGAGAGGGACCCCACTTCTTAGGTGTTGCACTAGCACTGTGGATAGTTTTTTCAGGTGGTGTGTGGCATGGGACTCAAGTTTGCGGCTGGCTTCTAGGATGATGTTCCTGAGTGTGTTCTCCAAGCAAGGGTTTGAGAGGTGGAGGACTTTGAAGAGAGATAGGAGCTGTTGGGAGTGGTGGTTACATGAAGTAGTGTAGAGGTTCAGGACAAGTTGGGTAAGGGCTAAGGATTGAAGGTTCTGGAAGTCCAGGAGAGATTGGTGGAAGGAGGAATTGCACCCAGAGATGGGAACTTTTAAGGTAAGTCCTTTAGGGGTAATTCCAAAGGTTAAGCAGGAACGGAGGAAAAGTATGTGGGATTGCAGTTTGGCTACGGTAAATGCATGTTTCCGGAATGAATGTAAATAATGTGGTATAGGATTAGGGTACATAGTGGGTAACTGGTGGGTAGGGAAATTAAATAACTAAAGTTAGAATAGTAATCATAAGAAGGAATAAAACACGGAAGGAAGGGCGAGAAAGAAAGAAATTGTGTTGGTAACGTTAAATACCAAAGAAAGACCACCGAATAAGAAAAATACGGAAAAAGTTGACCAGACCAAGCAGGTATGTCCAGATCAGGGGAAAAAGAACACACGCTGCTCAAAAACAGAGATAGCGAGTAGCGAAAAAAAGATCGCGCGTGACGCAAAAAAGATCGCGCGTGACGCAAAAAAGATCGCGCGTGACGCAAAAAAGATCGCGCGTGACGCAAAAAGGTTCGCGGGTGGCGCAGAAATGTTCCAAAAAATGTTTCCTGTGGCAGAGAAAGATAGGCAATGGCACGAAAATATCACCAGCAACACGAAATCGACGGAATTGGATGATACTGATAGGTGTGGAAGAGATTGTTGGCAGTGATTGTTGGCTGGAAAACAGCGAATAACGAACGTTAAAACTATGGAATGTTAAATAATGGAATGTTAAATAAATAAATCAATAAATAGAAAAAGAGAAGTGGACTATAAACCGAACAAGACAATAGGAGGCAAATGAAACTAGCACAGTTGGTGACGAAAATAAAACACTGAAGAAGAGAAAGTGTTTAGATGACAGATGTAAGTGATAGCTAACAAAAGGGACAAAACAATGAAGAATGTGGACCATATAGGTGATCTAAATAATAAATGGAAAATCTCATATAAAGATGTGAAACAATTACTAACAAAGAGATAGAGGGGCTGGCCAGTACTTACCTCAGCTCAGTACAGCCAATAGAGACACAAAAAACAACCGAAAATTTAAGCTCCTAGCTTTCGGAATAAATGTTCCTTCATCAGGGAGGAGAGAGGGGAAAGAAAGGGAAGAAGGGAAAGTGGATTTAGTTACTCACAACCCAGGTTATGAAGCAACAGGGAAAGGAAAACAGGGAAGGTAGCAAGGATGGAGGCATGGTTGTCAGAGGGAAGCCAAAGATATTCTACTGCAGGTACTGTGCCAGCTTCAAGCCAAAGAGGATGCATACAGAAGTAAAGAGGTGTATAGTATAAAGATGTAGGATGGAAAGATGCATGAATGGCTAAAGAGGAAAGGGAAAGAGGAGAAGACTGAAAAGTAAATGGGAGTGAGGTTGTTTAACGTAGGTTTAGTCCAGGGGGATGGCGGGATGAAAGGATGTGCTGGAGTGCAAGTTCCCATCTCCGCAGTTCAGAGGGACTGGTGTTGGGTGGGAGAAGCCAAATGGCACGTACAGTTTAGCAGGTTCCTAGGTCCCTAGAATTATGCTGGAGGGCATGCTCCGCTACTGGGTATTGGACATCTCCTAGGCGGACAGTTCGTCTGTGTCCGTTCATGCGCTCAGCCAGTTTAGTTGTTGTCATACCGATGTAAAAGGCTGTGCAGTGCAGGCATGTCAGCTGATAAATGACATGTGTAGTCTCACACGTGGCCCTTCCTTGAATTGTGTGTGTTTTCCTAGTAGCGGGGCTGGAGTAGGTGGTTGTGGGGGGATGCATGGGGCAGGTTTTGCAGCGGGGTCGGTTACAGGGGTAGGAACCGCTGGGTAGAGAAGGTAGTCTGGGAATATTGCAGGGTTTAACAAGGATGTTACGGAGGTTGGGGGGACGACGAAAGGCAACTCTGGGTGGTGTGGGGAGAATTTTGTCAAGGGATGATCTCATTTCAGGGGTTGACTTGAGAAAGTCATATCCCTGGCGGAGTAATTTATTGATGTATTCGAGGCCAGGATAATATTGGGTGACAAGGGGGATGCTTCTGTGTGGTCTGAGGCTAGGAATATTGTTGTTGGACGGGGAGGAATGTATTGCTCGGGAGATCTGTTTGTGGACAAGGTCTGCAGGATAGTTGCGGGAGAGGAAAGCACTGGTCAGGTTATTGGTGTAATTGTTGAGGGATTCGTCACTGGAGCAGATACGTTTGCCACGAATACCTAGGCTGTAGGGAAGGGAGCGTTTGATGTGGAATGGATGGCAGCTATCAAAGTGAAGGTACTGTTGTTTGTTGGTGGGTTTGATATGGACAGAAGTGTGGATGTGAGCTTCAACAAGATGAAGGTCAACATCCAGGAAGGTGGCTTTGGTTTTGGAGAAGGACCAGGTGAAATTCAGATTCGAAAAGGAGTTGAGGTTATGGAGAAAATTAAGGAGTGTTTCTTCACCATGAGTCCAGACCACAAAGATGTCATCTATAAACCTATACCAGGCCAGGGGAAGCAGCTGTTGGGTCTTCAGGAAAGCCTCCTCCATGCGGCCCATGAAGAGGTTGGCATAGGATGGAGCCATCCTGGTTCCCATGGCAGTTCCCCTGATTTGTTTGTAGGTCTGGCCTTCAAAAGTTCTATCAAAAGGCTTAACCTTTAGCCCCACACCTAAATTCAACCACACTGCCCTGGTTAAAGATCTCCTCTCTTTCACCCGGAACCTCAACTGGAAATATCACTTCACCACCCAAACACAGCCCCCAAATACTAGACCCAGTGTTGAACCTTGTTTAGAACAGTTCCGACCGCCTTCTCAAAGGGATCCTCCTCCCCTCCCCCAAAACCATCCCTTGCAGACGTTTCAGGAATTCCTCACATCCAGTGTTGCCTCCCAGTCCTTCTTTAAGAACATTCCGACAACCCCCAACATCACCCCAGCTGAATCCCGTGCCATTAAACAGCTGAAAACAGACCGCTCTATTGTAATCCTTCCGGCGGATAAAGGCTCCACAACTGTGGTACTTGACCGTGTGGAGTATGTGGCAGAAGGACTGCGTCAACTCTCCGACACCTCAACCTACAAAGCTGTTACCCTGGATCCCATTCCCTCCATTCAGACTGAGCTGCAGAAAATCCTAAAAATCCAAGGTCCCTCACAAGGCCTCACAATGGCTTCCATAGACTTACTCACTCCACCTGAGCCACGTACCCCTACCTTCTACCTATTACCAAAAATCCACAAAGAGAACCATCCTGGCCGTCCCATTGTAGCAGGCTTCAAAGCCCCAACAGAACGTATCTCAGCTCTGGTAGACCAACACCTCCAACCTATCACCTGCAGGCTCCCATCCTACATCAAGGACACAAACCACTTCCTAGAACGCCTCAAATCCATTCCCACTCCTCTCCCACCTGAAACCTTTCTTGTCACCATAGATGCTACATCCCTTTACACAAACATCCCACACACCCATGGTCTCTCTGCCCTTGAGCACTACCTCTCCCAACGCCCACCCGAAGATCTTCCAAAAACCTCGTTCCTTATCACACTTACCAACTTCATCCTCACCCATAATTACTTCACTTTTGAAGGCCAGACCTACAAACAAATCAGGGGAACTGCCATGGGAACCAGGATGGCTCCATCCTATGCCAACCTCTTCATGGGCCGCATGGAGGAGGCTTTCCTGAAGACCCAACAGCTGCTTCCCCTGGCCTGGTATAGGTTTATAGATGACATCTTTGTGGTCTGGACTCATGGTGAAGAAACACTCCTTAATTTTCTCCATAACCTCAACTCCTTTTCGAATCTGAATTTCACCTGGTCCTTCTCCAAAACCAAAGCCACCTTCCTGGATGTTGACCTTCATCTTGTTGAAGCTCACATCCACACCTCTGTCCATATCAAACCCACCAACAAACAACAGTACCTTCACTTTGATAGCTGCCATCCATTCCACATCAAACGCTCCCTTCCCTACAGCCTAGGTATTCGTGGCAAACGTATCTGCTCCAGTGACGAATCCCTCAACAATTACACCAATAACCTGACCAGTGCTTTCCTCTCCCGCAACTATCCTGCAGACCTTGTCCACAAACAGATCTCCCGAGCAATACATTCCTCCCCGTCCAACAACAATATTCCTAGCCTCAGACCACACAGAAGCATCCCCCTTGTCACCCAATATTATCCTGGCCTCGAATACATCAATAAATTACTCCGCCAGGGATATGACTTTCTCAAGTCAACCCCTGAAATGAGATCATCCCTTGACAAAATTCTCCCCACACCACCCAGAGTTGCCTTTCGTCGTCCCCCCAACCTCCGTAACATCCTTGTTAAACCCTGCAATATTCCCAGACTACCTTCTCTACCCAGCGGTTCCTACCCCTGTAACCGACCCCGCTGCAAAACCTGCCCCATGCATCCCCCCACAACCACCTACTCCAGCCCCGCTACTAGGAAAACACACACAATTCAAGGAAGGGCCACGTGTGAGACTACACATGTCATTTATCAGCTGACATGCCTGCACTGCACAGCCTTTTACATTGGTATGACAACAACTAAACTGGCTGAGCGCATGAACGGACACAGACGAACTGTCCGCCTAGGAGATGTCCAATACCCAGTAGCGGAGCATGCCCTCCAGCATAATTCTAGGGACCTAGGAACCTGCTACACTGTACGTGCCATTTGGCTTCTCCCACCCAACACCAGTCCCTCTGAACTGCGGAGATGGGAACTTGCACTCCAGCACATCCTTTCATCCCGCCATCCCCCTGGACTAAACCTACGTTAAACAACCTCACTCCCATTTACTTTTCAGTCTTCTCCTCTTTCCCTTTCCTCTTTAGCCATTCATGCATCTTTCCATCCTACATCTTTATACTATACACCTCTTTACTTCTGTATGCATCCTCTTTGGCTTGAAGCTGGCACAGTACCTGCAGTAGAATATCTTTGGCTTCCCTCTGACAACCATGCCTCCATCCTTGCTACCTTCCCTGTTTTCCTTTCCCTGTTGCTTCATAACCTGGGTTGTGAGTAACTAAATCCACTTTCCCTTCTTCCCTTTCTTTCCCCTCTCTCCTCCCTGATGAAGGAACATTTATTCCGAAAGCTAGGAGCTTAAATTTTCGGTTGTTTTTTGTGTCTCTATCGGCTGTACTGAGCTGAGGTAAGTACTGGCCAGCCCCTCTATCTCTTTGTTAGTAATTGTTTCACATCTTTATATGAGATTTTCCATTTATTATTTAAATCACCTATATGGTCCACATTCTTCATTGTTTTGTCCCTTTTGTTAGCTATCACTTACATCTGTCATCTAAACACTTTCTCTTCTTCAGTGTTTTATTTTCGTCACCAACTGTGCTAGTTTCATTTGCCTCCTATTGTCTTGTTCGGTTTATAGTCCACTTCTCTTTTTCTATTTATTGATTTATTTATTTAACATTCCATTATTTAACATTCCATAGTTTTAACGTTCGTTATTCGCTGTTTTCCAGCCAACAATCACTGCCAACAATCTCTTCCACACCTATCAGTATCATCCAATTCCGTCGATTTCGTGTTGCTGGTGATATTTTCGTGCCATTGCCTATCTTTCTCTGCCACAGGAAACATTTTTTGGAACATTTCTGCGCCACCCGCGAACCTTTTTGCGTCACGCGCGATCTTTTTTGCGTCACGCGCGATCTTTTTTGCGTCACGCGCGATCTTTTTTGCGTCACGCGCGATCTTTTTTTCGCTACTCGCTATCTCTGTTTTTGAGCAGCGTGTGTTCTTTTTCCCCTGATCTGGACATACCTGCTTGGTCTGGTCAACTTTTTCCGTATTTTTCTTATTCGGTGGTCTTTCTTTGGTATTTAACGTTACCAACACAATTTCTTTCTTTCTCGCCCTTCCTTCCGTGTTTTATTCCTTCTTATGATTACTATTCTAACTTTAGTTATTTAATTTCCCTACCCACCAGTTACCCACTATGTACCCTAATCCTATACCACATTATTTACATTCATTCCGGAAACATGCATTTACCGTAGCCAAACTGCAATCCCACATACTTTTCCTCCGTTCCTGCTTAACCTTTGGAATTACCCCTAAAGGACTTACCTTAAAAGTTCCCATCTCTGGGTGCAATTCCTCCTTCCACCAATCTCTCCTGGACTTCCAGAACCTTCAATCCTTAGCCCTTACCCAACTTGTCCTGAACCTCTACACTACTTCATGTAACCACCACTCCCAACAGCTCCTATCTCTCTTCAAAGTCCTCCACCTCTCAAACCCTTGCTTGGAGAACACACTCAGGAACATCATCCTAGAAGCCAGCCGCAAACTTGAGTCCCATGCCACACACCACCTGAAAAAACTATCCACAGTGCTAGTGCAACACCTAAGAAGTGGGGTCCCTCTCCCTATCCCTCACAAACACCAACCACAACAGAACCATCAACAAACCCCCCTCATAGCCAACAAACCTAGCCTAGCCACCCTACTCAATCTCCCCATCCCAGCACATACCCCACACAGACCAAATCTCAACTATAACCACAGTCAAATGCCACATATCACCAACTCCAATTCAGTTCTAAACCTCTCATCCAGATCCCTCTCTCCTCAAGAGACATCTGTTCTATCAAAAGGCTTAACCTTTAGCCCCACACCTAAATTCAACCACACTGCCCTGGTTAAAGATCTCCTCTCTTTCACCCGGAACCTCAACTGGAAATATCACTTCACCACCCAAACACAGCCCCCAAATACTAGACCCAGTGTTGAACCTTGTTTAGAACAGTTCCGACCGCCTTCTCAAAGGGATCCTCCTCCCCTCCCCCAAAACCATCCCTTGCAGACGTTTCAGGAATTCCTCACATCCAGTGTTGCCTCCCAGTCCTTCTTGAAGAACATTCCGACAACCCCCAACATCACCCCAGCTGAATCCCGTGCCATTAAACAGCTGAAAACAGACCGCTCTATTGTAATCCTTCCGGCCTATAAGGGCTCCACAACTGTGGTACTTGACCGTGTGGAGTATGTGGCAGAAGGACTGCGTCAACTCTCCGACACCTCAACCTACAAAGCTGTTACCCTGGATCCCATTCCCTCCATTCAGACTGAGCTGCAGAAAATCCTAAAAATCCAAGGTCCCTCACAAGGCCTCACAATGGCTTCCATAGACTTACTCACTCCACCTGAGCCACGTACCCCTACCTTCTACCTATTACCCAAAATCCACAAAGAGAACCATCCTGGCCGTCCCATTGTAGCAGGCTTCAAAGCCCCAACAGAACGTATCTCAGCTCTGGTAGACCAACACCTCCAACCTATCACCTGCAGGCTCCCATCCTACATCAAGGACACAAACCACTTCCTAGAACGCCTCAAATCCATTCCCACTCCTCTCCCACCTGAAACCTTTCTTGTCACCATAGATGCTACATCCCTTTACACAAACATCCCACACACCCATGGTCTCTCTGCCCTTGAGCACTACCTCTCCCAACGCCCACCCGAAGATCTTCCAAAAACCTCGTTCCTTATCACACTTACCAACTTCATCCTCACCCATAATTACTTCACTTTTGAAGGCCAGACCTACAAACAAATCAGGGGAACTGCCATGGGAACCAGGATGGCTCCATCCTATGCCAACCTCTTCATGGGCCGCATGGAGGAGGCTTTCCTGAAGACCCAACAGCTGCTTCCCCTGGCCTGGTATAGGTTTATAGATGACATCTTTGTGGTCTGGACTCATGGTGAAGAAACACTCCTTAATTTTCTCCATAACCTCAACTCCTTTTCGAATCTGAATTTCACCTGGTCCTTCTCCAAAACCAAAGCCACCTTCCTGGATGTTGACCTTCATCTTGTTGAAGCTCACATCCACACCTCTGTCCATATCAAACCCACCAACAAACAACAGTACCTTCACTTTGATAGCTGCCATCCATTCCACATCAAACGCTCCCTTCCCTACAGCCTAGGTATTCGTGGCAAACGTATCTGCTCCAGTGACGAATCCCTCAACAATTACACCAATAACCTGACCAGTGCTTTCCTCTCCCGTAACTATCCTGCAGACCTTGTCCACAAACAGATCTCCCGAGCAATACATTCCTCCCCGTCCAACAACAATATTCCTAGCCTCAGACCACACAGAAGCATCCCCCTTGTCACCCAATATTATCCTGGCCTCGAATACATCAATAAATTACTCCGCCAGGGATATGACTTTCTCAAGTCAACCCCTGAAATGAGATCATCCCTTGACAAAATTCTCCCCACACCACCCAGAGTTGCCTTTCGTCGTCCCCCCAACCTCCGTAACATCCTTGTTAAACCCTGCAATATTCCCAGACTACCTTCTCTACCCAGCGGTTCCTACCCCTGTAACCGACCCCGCTGCAAAACCTGCCCCATGCATCCCCCCACAACCACCTACTCCAGCCCCGCTACTAGGAAAACACACACAATTCAAGGAAGGGCCACGTGTGAGACTACACATGTCATTTATCAGCTGACATGCCTGCACTGCACAGCCTTTTACATTGGTATGACAACAACTAAACTGGCTGAGCGCATGAACGGACACAGACGAACTGTCCGCCTAGGAGATGTCCAATACCCAGTAGCGGAGCATGCCCTCCAGCATAATTCTAGGGACCTAGGAACCTGCTACACTGTACGTGCCATTTGGCTTCTCCCACCCAACACCAGTCCCTCTGAACTGCGGAGATGGGAACTTGCACTCCAGCACATCCTTTCATCCCGCCATCCCCCTGGACTAAACCTACGTTAAACAACCTCACTCCCATTTACTTTTCAGTCTTCTCCTCTTTCCCTTTCCTCTTTAGCCATTCATGCATCTTTCCATCCTACATCTTTATACTATACACCTCTTTACTTCTGTATGCATCCTCTTTGGCTTGAAGCTGGCACAGTACCTGCAGTAGAATATCTTTGGCTTCCCTCTGACAACCATGCCTCCATCCTTGCTACCTTCCCTGTTTTCCTTTCCCTGTTGCTTCATAACCTGGGTTGTGAGTAACTAAATCCACTTTCCCTTCTTCCCTTTCTTTCCCCTCTCTCCTCCCTGATGAAGGAACATTTATTCCGAAAGCTAGGAGCTTAAATTTTCGGTTGTTTTTTGTGTCTCTATCGGCTGTACTGAGCTGAGGTAAGTACTGGCCAGCCCCTCTATCTCTTTGTTAGTAATTGTTTCACATCTTTATATGAGATTTTCCATTTATTATTTAGATCACCTATATGGTCCACATTCTTCATTGTTTTGTCCCTTTTGTTAGCTATCACTTACATCTGTCATCTAAACACTTTCTCTTCTTCAGTGTTTTATTTTCGTCACCAACTGTGCTAGTTTCATTTGCCTCCTATTGTCTTGTTCGGTTTATAGTCCACTTCTCTTTTTCTATTTATTGATTTATTTATTTAACATTCCATTATTTAACATTCCATAGTTTTAACGTTCGTTATTCGCTGTTTTCCAGCCAACAATCACTGCCAACAATCTCTTCCACACCTATCAGTATCATCCAATTCCGTCGATTTCGTGTTGCTGGTGATATTTTCGTGCCATTGCCTATCTTTCTCTGCCACAGGAAACATTTTTTGGAACATTTCTGCGCCACCCGCGAACCTTTTTGCGTCACGCGCGATCTTTTTTGCGTCACGCGCGATCTTTTTTGCGTCACGCGCGATCTTTTTTGCGTCACGCGCGATCTTTTTTTCGCTACTCGCTATCTCTGTTTTTGAGCAGCGTGTGTTCTTTTTCCCCTGATCTGGACATACCTGCTTGGTCTGGTCAACTTTTTCCGTATTTTTCTTATTCGGTGGTCTTTCTTTGGTATTTAACGTTACCAACACAATTTCTTTCTTTCTCGCCCTTCCTTCCGTGTTTTATTCCTTCTTATGATTACTATTCTAACTTTAGTTATTTAATTTCCCTACCCACCAGTTACCCACTATGTACCCTAATCCTATACCACATTATTTACATTCATTCCGGAAACATGCATTTACCGTAGCCAAACTGCAATCCCACATACTTTTCCTCCGTTCCTGCTTAACCTTTGGAATTACCCCTAAAGGACTTACCTTAAAAGTTCCCATCTCTGGGTGCAATTCCTCCTTCCACCAATCTCTCCTGGACTTCCAGAACCTTCAATCCTTAGCCCTTACCCAACTTGTCCTGAACCTCTACACTACTTCATGTAACCACCACTCCCAACAGCTCCTATCTCTCTTCAAAGTCCTCCACCTCTCAAACCCTTGCTTGGAGAACACACTCAGGAACATCATCCTAGAAGCCAGCCGCAAACTTGAGTCCCATGCCACACACCACCTGAAAAAACTATCCACAGTGCTAGTGCAACACCTAAGAAGTGGGGTCCCTCTCCCTATCCCTCACAAACACCAACCACAACAGAACCATCAACAAACCCCCCTCATAGCCAACAAACCTAGCCTAGCCACCCTACTCAATCTCCCCATCCCAGCACATACCCCACACAGACCAAATCTCAACTATAACCACAGTCAAATGCCACATATCACCAACTCCAATTCAGTTCTAAACCTCTCATCCAGATCCCTCTCTCCTCAAGAGACATCTGTTCTATCAAAAGGCTTAACCTTTAGCCCCACACCTAAATTCAACCACACTGCCCTGGTTAAAGATCTCCTCTCTTTCACCCGGAACCTCAACTGGAAATATCACTTCACCACCCAAACACAGCCCCCAAATACTAGACCCAGTGTTGAACCTTGTTTAGAACAGTTCCGACCGCCTTCTCAAAGGGATCCTCCTCCCCTCCCCCAAAACCATCCCTTGCAGACGTTTCAGGAATTCCTCACATCCAGTGTTGCCTCCCAGTCCTTCTTGAAGAACATTCCGACAACCCCCAACATCACCCCAGCTGAATCCCGTGCCATTAAACAGCTGAAAACAGACCGCTCTATTGTAATCCTTCCGGCGGATAAAGGCTCCACAACTGTGGTACTTGACCGTGTGGAGTATGTGGCAGAAGGACTGCGTCAACTCTCCGACACCTCAACCTACAAAGCTGTTACCCTGGATCCCATTCCCTCCATTCAGACTGAGCTGCAGAAAATCCTAAAAATCCAAGGTCCCTCACAAGGCCTCACAATGGCTTCCATAGACTTACTCACTCCACCTGAGCCACGTACCCCTACCTTCTACCTATTACCCAAAATCCACAAAGAGAACCATCCTGGCCGTCCCATTGTAGCAGGCTTCAAAGCCCCAACAGAACGTATCTCAGCTCTGGTAGACCAACACCTCCAACCTATCACCTGCAGGCTCCCATCCTACATCAAGGACACAAACCACCTCCTAGAACGCCTCAAATCCATTCCCACTCCTCTCCCACCTGAAACCTTTCTTGTCACCATAGATGCTACATCCCTTTACACAAACATCCCACACACCCATGGTCTCTCTGCCCTTGAGCACTACCTCTCCCAACGCCCACCCGAAGATCTTCCAAAAACCTCGTTCCTTATCACACTTACCAACTTCATCCTCACCCATAATTACTTCACTTTTGAAGGCCAGACCTACAAACAAATCAGGGGAACTGCCATGGGAACCAGGATGGCTCCATCCTATGCCAACCTCTTCATGGGCCGCATGGAGGAGGCTTTCCTGAAGACCCAACAGCTGCTTCCCCTGGCCTGGTATAGGTTTATAGATGACATCTTTGTGGTCTGGACTCATGGTGAAGAAACACTCCTTAATTTTCTCCATAACCTCAACTCCTTTTCGAATCTGAATTTCACCTGGTCCTTCTCCAAAACCAAAGCCACCTTCCTGGATGTTGACCTTCATCTTGTTGAAGCTCACATCCACACCTCTGTCCATATCAAACCCACCAACAAACAACAGTACCTTCACTTTGATAGCTGCCATCCATTCCACATCAAACGCTCCCTTCCCTACAGCCTAGGTATTCGTGGCAAACGTATCTGCTCCAGTGACGAATCCCTCAACAATTACACCAATAACCTGACCAGTGCTTTCCTCTCCCGCAACTATCCTGCAGACCTTGTCCACAAACAGATCTCCCGAGCAATACATTCCTCCCCGTCCAACAACAATATTCCTAGCCTCAGACCACACAGAAGCATCCCCCTTGTCACCCAATATTATCCTGGCCTCGAATACATCAATAAATTACTCCGCCAGGGATATGACTTTCTCAAGTCAACCCCTGAAATGAGATCATCCCTTGACAAAATTCTCCCCACACCACCCAGAGTTGCCTTTCGTCGTCCCCCCAACCTCCGTAACATCCTTGTTAAACCCTGCAATATTCCCAGACTACCTTCTCTACCCAGCGGTTCCTACCCCTGTAACCGACCCCGCTGCAAAACCTGCCCCATGCATCCCCCCACAACCACCTACTCCAGCCCCGCTACTAGGAAAACACACACAATTCAAGGAAGGGCCACGTGTGAGACTACACATGTCATTTATCAGCTGACATGCCTGCACTGCACAGCCTTTTACATCGGTATGACAACAACTAAACTGGCTGAGCGCATGAACGGACACAGACGAACTGTCCGCCTAGGAGATGTCCAATACCCAGTAGCGGAGCATGCCCTCCAGCATAATTCTAGGGACCTAGGAACCTGCTACACTGTACGTGCCATTTGGCTTCTCCCACCCAACACCAGTCCCTCTGAACTGCGGAGATGGGAACTTGCACTCCAGCACATCCTTTCATCCCGCCATCCCCCTGGACTAAACCTACGTTAAACAACCTCACTCCCATTTACTTTTCAGTCTTCTCCTCTTTCCCTTTCCTCTTTAGCCATTCATGCATCTTTCCATCCTACATCTTTATACTATACACCTCTTTACTTCTGTATGCGTCCTCTTTGGCTTGAAGCTGGCACAGTACCTGCAGTAGAATATCTTTGGCTTCCCTCTGACAACCATGCCTCCATCCTTGCTACCTTCCCTGTTTTCCTTTCCCTGTTGCTTCATAACCTGGGTTGTGAGTAACTAAATCCACTTTCCCTTCTTCCCTTTCTTTCCCCTCTCTCCTCCCTGATGAAGGAACATTTATTCCGAAAGCTAGGAGCTTAAATTTTCGGTTGTTTTTTGTGTCTCTATCGGCTGTACTGAGCTGAGGTAAGTACTGGCCAGCCCCTCTATCTCTTTGTTAGTAATTGTTTCACATCTTTATATGAGATTTTCCATTTATTATTTAGATCACCTATATGGTCCACATTCTTCATTGTTTTGTCCCTTTTGTTAGCTATCACTTACATCTGTCATCTAAACACTTTCTCTTCTTCAGTGTTTTATTTTCGTCACCAACTGTGCTAGTTTCATTTGCCTCCTATTGTCTTGTTCGGTTTATAGTCCACTTCTCTTTTTCTATTTATTGATTTATTTATTTAACATTCCATTATTTAACATTCCATAGTTTTAACGTTCGTTATTCGCTGTTTTCCAGCCAACAATCACTGCCAACAATCTCTTCCACACCTATCAGTATCATCCAATTCCGTCGATTTCGTGTTGCTGGTGATATTTTCGTGCCATTGCCTATCTTTCTCTGCCACAGGAAACATTTTTTGGAACATTTCTGCGCCACCCGCGAACCTTTTTGCGTCACGCGCGATCTTTTTTGCGTCACGCGCGATCTTTTTTGCGTCACGCGCGATCTTTTTTGCGTCACGCGCGATCTTTTTTTCGCTACTCGCTATCTCTGTTTTTGAGCAGCGTGTGTTCTTTTTCCCCTGATCTGGACATACCTGCTTGGTCTGGTCAACTTTTTCCGTATTTTTCTTATTCGGTGGTCTTTCTTTGGTATTTAACGTTACCAACACAATTTCTTTCTTTCTCGCCCTTCCTTCCGTGTTTTATTCCTTCTTATGATTACTATTCTAACTTTAGTTATTTAATTTCCCTACCCACCAGTTACCCACTATGTACCCTAATCCTATACCACATTATTTACATTCATTCCGGAAACATGCATTTACCGTAGCCAAACTGCAATCCCACATACTTTTCCTCCGTTCCTGCTTAACCTTTGGAATTACCCCTAAAGGACTTACCTTAAAAGTTCCCATCTCTGGGTGCAATTCCTCCTTCCACCAATCTCTCCTGGACTTCCAGAACCTTCAATCCTTAGCCCTTACCCAACTTGTCCTGAACCTCTACACTACTTCATGTAACCACCACTCCCAACAGCTCCTATCTCTCTTCAAAGTCCTCCACCTCTCAAACCCTTGCTTGGAGAACACACTCAGGAACATCATCCTAGAAGCCAGCCGCAAACTTGAGTCCCATGCCACACACCACCTGAAAAAACTATCCACAGTGCTAGTGCAACACCTAAGAAGTGGGGTCCCTCTCCCTATCCCTCACAAACACCAACCACAACAGAACCATCAACAAACCCCCCTCATAGCCAACAAACCTAGCCTAGCCACCCTACTCAATCTCCCCATCCCAGCACATACCCCACACAGACCAAATCTCAACTATAACCACAGTCAAATGCCACATATCACCAACTCCAATTCAGTTCTAAACCTCTCATCCAGATCCCTCTCTCCTCAAGAGACATCTGTTCTATCAAAAGGCTTAACCTTTAGCCCCACACCTAAATTCAACCACACTGCCCTGGTTAAAGATCTCCTCTCTTTCACCCGGAACCTCAACTGGAAATATCACTTCACCACCCAAACACAGCCCCCAAATACTAGACCCAGTGTTGAACCTTGTTTAGAACAGTTCCGACCGCCTTCTCAAAGGGATCCTCCTCCCCTCCCCCAAAACCATCCCTTGCAGACGTTTCAGGAATTCCTCACATCCAGTGTTGCCTCCCAGTCCTTCTTGAAGAACATTCCGACAACCCCCAACATCACCCCAGCTGAATCCCGTGCCATTAAACAGCTGAAAACAGACCGCTCTATTGTAATCCTTCCGGCGGATAAAGGCTCCACAACTGTGGTACTTGACCGTGTGGAGTATGTGGCAGAAGGACTGCGTCAACTCTCCGACACCTCAACCTACAAAGCTGTTACCCTGGATCCCATTCCCTCCATTCAGACTGAGCTGCAGAAAATCCTAAAAATCCAAGGTCCCTCACAAGGCCTCACAATGGCTTCCATAGACTTACTCACTCCACCTGAGCCACGTACCCCTACCTTCTACCTATTACCCAAAATCCACAAAGAGAACCATCCTGGCCGTCCCATTGTAGCAGGCTTCAAAGCCCCAACAGAACGTATCTCAGCTCTGGTAGACCAACACCTCCAACCTATCACCTGCAGGCTCCCATCCTACATCAAGGACACAAACCACTTCCTAGAACGCCTCAAATCCATTCCCACTCCTCTCCCACCTGAAACCTTTCTTGTCACCATAGATGCTACATCCCTTTACACAAACATCCCACACACCCATGGTCTCTCTGCCCTTGAGCACTACCTCTCCCAACGCCCACCCGAAGATCTTCCAAAAACCTCGTTCCTTATCACACTTACCAACTTCATCCTCACCCATAATTACTTCACTTTTGAAGGCCAGACCTACAAACAAATCAGGGGAACTGCCATGGGAACCAGGATGGCTCCATCCTATGCCAACCTCTTCATGGGCCGCATGGAGGAGGCTTTCCTGAAGACCCAACAGCTGCTTCCCCTGGCCTGGTATAGGTTTATAGATGACATCTTTGTGGTCTGGACTCATGGTGAAGAAACACTCCTTAATTTTCTCCATAACCTCAACTCCTTTTCGAATCTGAATTTCACCTGGTCCTTCTCCAAAACCAAAGCCACCTTCCTGGATGTTGACCTTCATCTTGTTGAAGCTCACATCCACACCTCTGTCCATATCAAACCCACCAACAAACAACAGTACCTTCACTTTGATAGCTGCCATCCATTCCACATCAAACGCTCCCTTCCCTACAGCCTAGGTATTCGTGGCAAACGTATCTGCTCCAGTGACGAATCCCTCAACAATTACACCAATAACCTGACCAGTGCTTTCCTCTCCCACAACTATCCTGCAGACCTTGTCCACAAACAGATCTCCCGAGCAATACATTCCTCCCCGTCCAACAACAATATTCCTAGCCTCAGACCACACAGAAGCATCCCCCTTGTCACCCAATATTATCCTGGCCTCGAATACATCAATAAATTACTCCGCCAGGGATATGACTTTCTCAAGTCAACCCCTGAAATGAGATCATCCCTTGACAAAATTCTCCCCACACCACCCAGAGTTGCCTTTCGTCGTCCCCCCAACCTCCGTAACATCCTTGTTAAACCCTGCAATATTCCCAGACTACCTTCTCTACCCAGCGGTTCCTACCCCTGTAACCGACCCCGCTGCAAAACCTGCCCCATGCATCCCCCCACAACCACCTACTCCAGCCCCGCTACTAGGAAAACACACACAATTCAAGGAAGGGCCACGTGTGAGACTACACATGTCATTTATCAGCTGACATGCCTGCACTGCACAGCCTTTTACATCGGTATGACAACAACTAAACTGGCTGAGCGCATGAACGGACACAGACGAACTGTCCGCCTAGGAGATGTCCAATACCCAGTAGCGGAGCATGCCCTCCAGCATAATTCTAGGGACCTAGGAACCTGCTAAACTGTACGTGCCATTTGGCTTCTCCCACCCAACACCAGTCCCTCTGAACTGCGGAGATGGGAACTTGCACTCCAGCACATCCTTTCATCCCGCCATCCCCCTGGACTAAACCTACGTTAAACAACCTCACTCCCATTTACTTTTCAGTCTTCTCCTCTTTCCCTTTCCTCTTTAGCCATTCATGCATCTTTCCATCCTACATCTTTATACTATACACCTCTTTACTTCTGTATGCATCCTCTTTGGCTTGAAGCTGGCACAGTACCTGCAGTAGAATATCTTTGGCTTCCCTCTGACAACCATGCCTCCATCCTTGCTACCTTCCCTGTTTTCCTTTCCCTGTTGCTTCATAACCTGGGTTGTGAGTAACTAAATCCACTTTCCCTTCTTCCCTTTCTTTCCCCTCTCTCCTCCCTGATGAAGGAACATTTATTCCGAAAGCTAGGAGCTTAAATTTTCGGTTGTTTTTTGTGTCTCTATCGGCTGTACTGAGCTGAGGTAAGTACTGGCCAGCCCCTCTATCTCTTTGTTAGTAATTGTTTCACATCTTTATATGAGATTTTCCATTAATTATTTAAATTGTAAATATCTTCCAATCTTTAAATTTGTGCCATTTATACAAATGCAAATGCTGTAAACTATAGTCATGGAGATGCCATGAAAACTGGAAATATTACTCTTCTTTTATAATTGTTTAGAGTATTGTTGTTAATTCATAAGAAAAGTGTCATGATTTAATGTAAATTTGTCTCCTTTTACAAAAAAAAGTAAGCTATGATCAACACAATGATGTAAACATCCTCTTGCTTGTTAACTAGAAAACTGATATAAGTTCTTGAGAAGGGCATGAAGACATTAATCTGCATGTGTACATTTGTTTACAATTTTATATATGTAACCTTATTCATGTTGTAGTAGATATACATTTCATACTCATTGCATAAATTTGTATTGTCTCACCCCATCACTCACAAAAATCGACTTGTCCAATATCAGTTTGTAACTATGTAAAACAATGACGAAATGGACCAATAAATAAATATCTAAATCAATATTAGATGTAGAATAAGTTAATATCTGAATTCTCTGCTCATAAACCACATCTCTCTTTTGCTCCTAATCCATTGAAGAGTCACAAAGTGTGCAAAGGAAGTTAGAACATATTGGTGATGAGGATGGACACCAGAGTAGGACATTTTTTGTTTCTATTGACTTATTTTTTGTGTGTGTATACAATGAGTTGTAATATACAAATTGAAATAATTATATTAAAAACAAAGATTCCAAGACTTACCAAGCAGGAAAGCGCCGGCAGACAGGCACATGAACAAAACACACAAACACACACACAGAATTACTAGCTTTCGCAACCGATGGTTGCTTCTTCAGGAAGGAGAGGGAAAGACGAAAGGATGTCCAGGGCCTCGCTGCAATGGAGCACTTCCTTTCACGCCGATCACCTGCCACCCTACCTAAAACCTCTTTCCTCGTCACCTTAGCCAGCTTCATCCTGACCCACAACTTCTCAACTTTTGAAGGCCAGACATACCAACAATTAAAGGGAACAGCCATGGGTACCAGGATGGCCCCCTCGTATGCCAACCTATTTATGGGTCGCTTAGAGGAAGCCTTCTTGGTTACCCAAGCCTGCCAACCCAAAGTTTGGTACAGATTTATTGATGACATCTTCATGATCTGGACTCACAGTGAAGAACAACTCCAGAATTTCCTCTCCAACCTCAACTCCTTTGGTTCCATCAGATTCACCTGGTCCTACTCCAAATCCCATGCCACTTTCCTATACGTTGACCTCCATCTGTCCAATGGCCAGCTGCACACATCCGTCCACATCAAACCCACCAACAAGCAACAGTACCTCCATTATGACAGCTGCCACCCATTCCATATCAAACGGTCCCTTCCCTACAGCCTAGGCCTTCGTGGCAAACGAGTCTGCTCCAGTCCTGAATACCTCGACCATTACACCAACAACCTGAAAACAGCTTTCGCATCCCGCAACTACCCTCCCGACCTGGTACAGAAGCAGATAACCAGAGCCACTTCCTCATCCCCTCAAACCCAGAACCTCTCACAGAACAACCCCAAAAGTGCCCCACTTGTGACAGAATACTTCCCGGGACTGGATCAGACCTTGAATGTGGCTCTCCAGCAGGGATACGACTTCCTAAAATCCTGCCCCAAAATGAGATCCATCATTCATGAAATCCTCCCCACTCCACCAAGAGTGTCTTTCCGCCGTCCACCTAACCTTCGTAACCTCTTGGTTCATCCCTATGAAATCCCCAAACCACCTTCCCTACCCTCTGGCTCCTACCCTTGCAACCGCCCCCGGTGTAAAACCTGTCCTATGCACCCTCCCACCACCACCTACTCCTGTCCTGTAACCCGGAAGGTGTACACGATCAAAGGGAGAGCCACGTGTGAAAGTACCCACGTGATTTACCAACTGACCTGCCTGCACTGTAACGCTTTCTATGTGGGAATGACCAGCAACAAACTGTCCATTCACATGAATGGACACAGGCAGACAGTGTTTGTTGGTAATGAGGATCACCCTGTGGCTAAACATGCCTTGATGCACGGCCAGCACATCTTGGCACAGTGTTACACCGACCGAGTTATCTGGATACTTCCCACCAACACCAACCTATCCGAACTCCGGAGATGGGAACTCGCCCTTCAGTATATCCTCTCTTCTCGATATCCGCCAGGCCTCAACCTCCGCTAATTTCAAGTTGCTGCCGCTCATACCTCACCTGTCTTTCAACAACTTCTTTGCCTCTGTACTTCCGCCTCGACTGACATCTTTGCCCTTACTCTTTGCCTTTAAATATGTCAGCTTGTGTCTGTGTATGTGCAGATGGATATGTGTGTGTGTGTGTGTGTGTGTGTGTGTGTGTGTGTGTGTGTGTGTGCGCGCGCGCGAGTATACACCTGTCCTTTTTTTCCCCTAAGGGAAGTCTTTCCGCTCCCGGGATTGGAATGACTCCTTACCCTCTCCCTTAAAACCCACATCCTTTCGTCTTTCCCTCTCCTTCCTGAAGAAGCAACCATCTGTTGCGAAAGCTAGTAATTCTGTGTGTGTGTTTGTGTTTTGTTCATGTGCCTGTCTGCCGGCGCTTTCCCGCTTGGTAAGTCTTGGAGTCTTTGTTTTTAATATATTTTTCCCATGTGGAAGTTTCTTTCTATTTTATTTACATCATCATTAATTTGAACCCAACAATTACGTTTGTTATTGTCTCTGTTGCATTTCGAAATCTTCTCCATCGTCTTACTTTCTCTTTTCATTTGTACAAGAAGTTTCACTTTGTATTCCATTTTTCTGTAATCTACCATACATTTTATCCTGCCTAATTATACTCAATAATACGTAATTTACTTCCAAACCATAACCTAGAATTTTCAACGCTTTCAACATAACCGCTGCTATAAAATCCATTGTTCCAAGTTTACAAACATTTCGTGTAAACTCGTGAATACTGTTTCACAGCTTCAGTTCCTTTCACCCATTACACAACCATCTCAGTTTTTTCCAACAATTTTCGTTTTATTTCCATTCCCGTTTTTCCCACGTAACCGATCATTTTTTAGCAGCTTCCCACAGGTTTACACGTTATTATTTCTTCATCAAACAATTGTTAGCCTCATTCTCATAACCTGCCAGTACATAACCAGTCCTTTGAACACATTTACACACATATTCTTCGAGATTTTATTCGAAAATTTTTTTCGAATTTTATTTTTTCGGAAATTATTTTCTCGAAACTTTTTTCGAAAATTTTTTTTTCGAAATTTTCTTGAATTTCCCCACCCTTTAACGTGATCTGGAGACAACATAACTACCCAACCTTTGCACCCATTGTTGTTCACCAACCTAAGTTCTGCACATGATCAACATAGCTCATCTCAAACCAACACTTTTTCGACTTTTTTCACACCTTTATCTCTCCCTATATAAATCTCTATTTACTTTCACTTTAACCTCATATTACCCTTTCCACCTACTAATACCATGTCAACCTCACAACATCCCTACAACGACCCCATTAAATTTTATTTACATTCCCTCCGCAAACATGCCTTCACCGTAGCCAGATTACGCTCCATATTTTATTTACTCAGGCTTGTCTGACATTTGGCATTACTCCCAAAGGCCTCACACTTAAAGTTCCCATCTCTGGCTGCAATCCTTCTTTCCATCAGTCCCCCATAGCCCTCACCCGCCTAATCCTTCACCTATACATCGACTCGGCCAATGAACACACCCGTCAACTCCTATCCCAAATCAAAGTCCTCAACCTTTCCTCTCCCACATCCACACCGGCTGTACATAGCATCCTCCTACAGGCCAACCGCAAATTAGAACAACATGCCACCCTCCACCTCAAAAAACTATCCAATCTCCTGGTTTCCCACCTCCGGAAAGGCAACTCACTCACCCTCCACAACCTTTCCAACAAACCTCAACCTCCTCTCATTGCACACAGACCCAGTCTCTCCCATCTACTCAATGTCCCACTTCCAGCTCCACTCCCCCCAACACCTCAAAATTCTAGTCAACACAATCTGGAACCACAACACCCCAATTCAGTAGTTAACCTTTCCTCCAAACCCCTCTCCCAATCCGAAACCTCTGTCCTATCCAAAGGCCTCACCTTCAGCCCCACTCCCAGATTCAACCAAACTGCCCTTGTCAAAGATTTACTGTCCTACACTCGTAGTCTCTGCTGGAAATATCACTTTGCCATGAAGAAAAACAATCCTGATCCCACTCCTAATGATCCAACTCCCCAAGACACTATCCAAATTGAACCCTGCCTGCAACAGTTCCGTCCTCCATCACAGCGGGACCCACCTCCTCTTCCTCAAAATCACCCTCTCCAAACCTTCCAGGAATTTCTCACTTCCAGCCTTGCCTCTCAATCATTCTTGAAAAACCTTAATCCTACTCCCAACATCACCACAGCCGAAGCCCAGGCTATCCGTGATCTGAAAGCTGACCGATCCATCATCATTCTTACGGCTGACAAGGGTTCCAAGACCGTGCTACTTGATCGCCGGGAGTATGTGGCTGAGGGACTGCGTCAGCTTTCAGACAACTCTACATACAAAGTTTGCCAAGGTAATCCCATTCCTGATGTCCAGGCGGAGCTCCAAGGAATCCTCAGAACCTTAGGCTCCCTACAAAACCTTTCACCTGACTCCATCAAACTCCTCACCCCACCGACACCTCGCACTCCTACCTTCTACCTACTTCCTAAAATTCACAAACCCAAACATCCTGGCCGCCCCATTGTAGCTGGTTACCAAGCCCCCACAGAACGTATCTCTGCCTACGTAGATCAACACCTTCAACCCATTACATGCAGTCTCCCATCCATCATCAAAGACACCAACCACTTTCTCGAACGCCTGGAATCCGTACCCAGTCTGTTACCCCCGGAAACCATCCTTGTAACCATTGATGCCACTTCCCTATACACGAATATCCCGCACGTCCAGGGCCTGCTGCAATGGAGCACTTCCTTTCACGCCGATCACCTGCCACCCTACCTAAAACCTCTTTCCTCGTCACCTTAGCCAGCTTCATCCTGACCCACAACTTCTCAACTTTTGAAGGCCAGACATACCAACAATTAAAGGGAACAGCCATGGGTACCAGGATGGCCCCCTCGTATGCCAACCTATTTATGGGTTGCTTAGAGGAAGCCTTCTTGGTTACCCAAGCCTGCCAACCCAAAGTTTGGTACAGATTTATTGATGACATCTTCATGATCTGGACTCACAGTGAAGAACAACTCCAGAATTTCCTCTCCAACCTCAACTCCTTTGGTTCCATCAGATTCACCTGGTCCTACTCCAAATCCCATGCCACTTTCCTAGACGTTGACCTCCATCTGTCCAATGGCCAGCTGCACACATCCGTCCACATCAAACCCACCAACAAGCAACAGTACCTCCATTATGACAGCTGCCACCCATTCCATATCAAACGGTCCCTTCCCTACAGCCTAGGCCTTCGTGGCAAACGAGTCTGCTCCAGTCCTGAATCCCTCGACCATTACACCAACAACCTGAAAACAGCTTTCGCATCCCGCAACTACCCTCCCGACCTGGTACAGAAGCAGATAACCAGAGCCACTTCCTCATCCCCTCAAACCCAGAACCTCTCACAGAACAACCCCAAAAGTGCCCCACTTGTGACAGAATACTTCCCGGGACTGGATCAGACCTTGAATGTGGCTCTCCAGCAGGGATACGACTTCCTAAAATCCTGCCCCAAAATGAGATCCATCATTCATGAAATCCTCCCCACTCCACCAAGAGTGTCTTTCCGCCGTCCACCTAACCTTCGTAACCTCTTGGTTCATCCCTATGAAATCCCCAAACCACCTTCCCTACCCTCTGGCTCCTACCCTTGCAACCGCCCCCGGTGTAAAACCTGTCCTATGCACCCTCCCACCACCACCTACTCCAGTCCTGTAACCCGGAAGGTGTACACGATCAAAGGGAGAGCCACGTGTGAAAGCACCCACGTGATTTACCAACTGACCTGCCTGCACTGTGACGCTTTCTATGTGGGAATGACCAGCAACAAACTGTCCATTCGCATGAATGGACACAGGCAGACAGTGTTTGTTGGTAATGAGGATCACCCTGTGGCTAAACATGCCTTGATGCACGGCCAGCACATCTTGGCACAGTGTTACACCGTCCGAGTTATCTGGATACTTCCCACCAACACCAACCTATCCTAACTCCGGAGATGGGAACTCGCCCTTCAGTATATCCTCTCTTCTCGATATCCGCCAGGCCTCAACCTCCGCTAATTTCAAGTTGCCGCCGCTCAAACCTCACCTGTCTTTCAACAACTTCTTTGCCTCTGTACTTCCAACCTCGACTGACATCTCTGCCCTTACTCTTTGCCTTTAAATATGTCTGCTTGTGTCTGTGTATGTGCGGATGGATATGTGTGTGTGTGTGTGTGTGTGTGTGTGTGTGTGTGTGTGTGTGTGTGTGTGTGTGTGTGTGCGAGTGTACACCTGTTTTTTTTTCCCTCTAAGGGAAGTCCTTCTACTCCCGGGACTGGAATGACTCCTTACCCTCTCCCTTAAAACCCACATCCTTTCATCTTTCCCTCTCCTTCCTGAAGAAGCAACCATCGGTTGCGAAAGCTAGTAATTCTGTGTGTGTGTTTGTGTGTTTTGTTCATTGTGCCTGTCTGCCAGCGCTTTCCCGCTTAGTAAGTCTTGGAATCTTTGTTTTTAATATATTTTTCCCATGTGGAAGTTTCTTTCAATTGAAATAATTAAGTTGATGTATTTAAGGAATCACTGCAAACCAGGTAGATCAACATCTAAGTGCTGAGTACCATCTAACATCTCTTGTGTTTCAGAGTCAACAAATAACAGACCTGTTGCCAGCAGTTTCTTGCCTTATGTAAGTGCAAGCAGCCCAGCAGCAAGAGGCTTCAGAAGCTAAAGATGGAGTTCAGCTGCCATCTCAGGCCTTCAAACAGTCTGATGAGAAGAAGGTAACACTGAAAGAGTACATTCCACAGTTGCATCAACATCTACAAAATCGCATGTGAATCACACTGTAATTTTTCTTTTAATGTGTAGAAGTGTACGCCACTGGCTGTTAGTGAAATTCTTTCCCCTCAGTGAGCTTAAAACCAATCCCTACGAGGTCATAATTGTAAGATTAGATGAATTTTTCAAGAGACAAATATACGTTGCTGCTGCACAGTATAAATGTTTGTGCACACCACATTGTAGCAACCAATCCTATGAAGCATGGACGCGAGGGGATTGCAGGGTGCTACTAGGGACTGTAATTTCCATTGTGTGTGGTGTGAATTATCAGGATGAAATGTGTCATTATGCTTTTATTCAGAATCTGTCAGATCAGAGATTGAGAGCTGAAATTCTATAGCACCACAACGCTAGCCTCAATGAAGTGCTTAAAGTTATAGATGCATATGAAGTTCAAGATGTAGTTGAGCGAGACTGTGTCTACCAATTATCACATCATTTGAGGTAAAGAGCTAGTGCCACAGCCACCACCATGGCACCAGCATTTCAAAATTAGTACCATGAAAGCGAGGCTGGACACACAATTGCATACAGCATATACTGACAGAATGCTAATCCACTGCTTCAGCTCTGCATGAAGTGAAATCTTATATGAAATGCTATGTCACCCGTGATTAGAAGAATTGCTTTGTCAGACAAGCTGAATACAATTTTTGTCACTGCACAGGACACGCCAAACTGGTATGGCTCCAAAAGTCTGAAAGCCCTCCTCTGTTTCACGCTGGAATAATTCAATGCAGGAACAGATAGAAATAAATGTCATTTTACGTTCAGATTTTGTGCCTCCTCCTGCTCAAAAATAAGACAGTAGAGATGCAGAAAATGCACATACATGCTTTCAAAGTGAGTACCACACACTTTGAACAGGCTGTCCCAATCTTGAAATTCATGAAAGTGTTCAAGTGTACTTGTGGAATGGTGAACTGTTTTCCACAACATGAAATGGACAATTGTATTCAGAAAACTCCTAAAAAACTGTGTATTATGTTGTAGATTTGTAACCAGTCAGTGCATTTTCAACTAGATACTGAGCTTCTGTCATATTGCTTAACCTAGATGCATGTGAGAACACTGGCCAACCACTTTTGTGAACATCAAGTCTGCATCTCACTGCCTACATTGGCAACAGCATTTCAATGCTCGTAATGTGCCACTTAGCTGAAAAATACAAAAACATGACTAAGAAAGTACCTCTAACTGTAGTTCACGCAGGCATGAGATTTTTATCATGGATGTGTTCTATTGCTTCAGATTAGACATACAGAATAATGTGCACACCATTGACACAAAATTTTCCCATCCCACAATTCACCAACTCTGTGTCAAGTACCAACATTTGTTCAATGATACTCTAGGATGTGCAAAAGATTTTCATGGCTGCATTGCATTGAAAGCTAAATTGCAACCAAAGTTTTGCTATACACACCCTATGCTGCATACATTAAGTGATGACATCACTATGGAAATTCAGAGACTAGAATCTATTGGTGTCTTAAAACCAATTTCAGCAAGTCAGTGGGTATCACAGTTAGTTTTCACTTGTGAACCAAGTGAGAAGATCCGTCTACATGCAGATTTTAAAAGCACGGTAATTTCATGGACAGTTATTGACTCCCCCCCAATCCCCTGTACAGAGGGTATTCTGGATTGCCCAGTGGATGGACAGTTCTTCCCAAAAACTGATCTTGCAGATGTCTGTCTTCAATTAGCATGGAACAAAGAGACAAAACATTTTTTTTGTGAATGCTCATGTCAGCTTGCTTGAATACTGAGGCATACCTTTTGTAAGGGCTTCCATGCCTGCATTGCTTCAAAAATTTCTTGAACAAGTAACATCCAAGGTGCTTTCTTGTTTTAAGTATCTTGAGGACACAATCATCTCTGGACAAACACCAGAACAACAACTCAAGAATTTTGACTGACTTTTTCAAGTTCTCACTGAGGCGAGCCTCAAATGTAATTTACAGATATGTTATTTTTTCAACACAACTGAATACTTAGGGTGTATCATTGACACTAATGCTGCTTGTCCTTCAAGAAAATATTTGCAAGCAATTCAGAAATTGCCATCTCCAAAGAATTTGTGTGTACTGCTAGCTGTTCTTGAAAAATTGACTATGGATAAAAGACTGTGACCAAACTTTTAAAGACTGAAAAATGCATTGCTTCATCAACCTTGCTTTATGCACTACTATCTGCTCAAACCATTTGTGCTTTCTGTAGATACCTTGCCCCATGACATTGGAGTGGTTTTATCCCACAAAATTGCCTACATAGTATGTCCAATCACATTTGCTTCCAAAACTATGAACAATACAGACTAGTTATAGTCAGCTGGAGAAGGAAGCCCTATATATGAAGTCACACAATTTCATCATCATCTGTACAGCAGAAAATTTTTCTTGGACATGGACCATAAGCCTTGACTGCACTGTTAAATATGTCAAAACAAGTTCCTGATCACAGTGTGCAAAAGCTTTGACATTGTTCACTCTTATTGTCAAATTACTGGTATCAAATACTGTATCCACTGACAGGGCAACATGCAAACACCAACACACTGTCTCATTTACCTATTGGCACAGATGCAGCATTTTATGATTTGGATTCTTCTTGTTTAAGTATTGATTCTTCTGATTCTCAAGCACTGGATTCTTTTCCTATTGATTCACTGTGGATTGCACAAGCCACAGAGCATGACCAATCACTAAGGTTACTTAAGAGTTGCATTCAAAAAGGTTGGCTGCACTCTCAGAAATGTGTACCTGATCCCTTAGTGTAAAGACATTTTCTGCACCACACCAGTTCATCTCTCCTGAATGATGTGATTCTGATTCACACGCTTAATGAACAGACAGGAGTGTTAATACCCACCGCGCTGCAACATCTTCTTCATAGAGGTCATTGGGGAACAGCTCACACTAAGCGACCAGTGTGCCAACATTGTACACGGTTTGGTTGTTTGGTTCAGATAAGTAAACAGAATATGTGATGGTACACTGTTGCACCAATGATTTTTCTCATGGCCACATTCTGATACTCCATGCCAATGCCTCATGTAGACTTTGCTGGCCCCTTTTGGCAAACACATTGGATGATTATTGTTTTTGCCTCTAGAAAATATCCTTCTGTTATTCCAGTGCATTCAATGTATTCTGCCAGCACTACCAAGGTACTTGCTTCTGTATTTTGCAAACAAAATGGAATACAGCATGTCAGGACAATGCTAGTCTCACCATGTTCTAATGGTGTTGCATTCACCAGTGCCACCAAAATCAGTCATACCTCAATGAATTCAGTGATAATGTCATAATTTGCACTGTTTCAGATTTCTTCAGTGCATAATGTCTGGTTACCATGATGAAGCTGCATCCACCTGAGTAGCCTCCTACACCACTTACCGAGTGGGTGTCTCCACCCATGGCTGCCTCACCAATATCTGCCCACCTGTGCTGCACTTGCCATCAACACTGCAGGTCACCTCTCCCATATGTATTGACGCTGTCACCATTGGATAGTCACTGACACCCTCTACAGGATCATCTGTGCCCGTACCGGTGTCCTCGGATGCACCCTATGCATAGTTTGCGGGGGCAGTTTCCCTAGTGCTTGCAAGGCACAATATTGGAATGTGGGATGGTCTGTTATGCCCCCAGCCAAGCAACCAGCCTCATCACTATCTACAGAATAGGCCTCTCCCCATGCCTTCAAAGTTGTGTGGGAAGGGCACAGTATCGTCTGCCATCCGGTTGGCCGCACTTGAAGACATGTGCACCACCAGTCACACTGCCATGTTTCCTACAGCTGGCACCCTGGCATGAGGGTGCTGCCACAGACACTTATGCTGCTGCCAATGACATCCAAGCATCCCCTCTGTGTAGCTGCAATTGTGGGAATACTTAAGTTCAAACATTTATGCACACAGCCCATTTTGTGTGTTTGCTATTTCATAACACTTACAGACTTTAACAGCTGTGGCTCTTCATCTATGGAGTAGTCATCGTATTGAAGACTGAGGGAAATGTAAACCTTTGTATCTGTATATATTTCAGCATTCAAATCTACTGTTAGAAACTGATGCTGCAATTACAGCAAACATAGACATGTGTTATTATTTGATATCAGATACAGAATAAATTAATATCTGAATTCCCTGTCCCTGAACTGCATATGTTTCTTGCTTCTGTATCCACTGAAGAACCACAAAGGGTATAAAGGAAGTTACAACAATAATAAGTGTAGGTGTGGTATTGAGTCAAATGCTTTTTGGAAACTGAGAAATAATGCATTTGCCTTACTTCCTTGAGCCAAGGATTTGAGTATGTCATGTGAGGAAAGTATGACTTGGTTTAACACAACCTATGTTTTCAAAATCCATGCTGATTGGCATGGAGGAGGTCTTTCTGTTCAGTATACATCATTATGTTTGAACTCAGAATATGTTCTAAGATTCTATAACAAATAGATGTGAATGATATTGGTCAGTAGTTTTGTGGATCACTTTTATTACCCTTCTTGTAGACAAGTGTGGTCTGTACTTTCATCCAACTACTGAGCTCAGTTTTTTGTTTGTGGGATCAACAATGGATTCTAATTAACAGAGGGGCTAACTCAGCTGCAAATTGGGTATAGAATCTAACAGGGATTTCATCAGGCCCTGGAGCTTTGTTCAGTTTTAACAATTTAAGCTGTTTCCCAATGCCATTAACACTGGTATCTATTTCACTCATATTTTAGTGGCATGAAAATTAAGTTGGGACAATGTTCCTTTTTTTTTCTTTTGTAAAGGAACATTTAAAACAAATTTAAGCATTCAATCTTTTGCTTTGCTACTCTCAACTTCAGTTCCAGGCGCACCCATGAGTGACTGGACACTAACTTTGGTGACACTAACAAGGGGAAGACCTCAGACACAGCCAACCGATTTGGCTCAAATTTTGCAGGTCACTTGTGTACAACCTAAAACGAAGGAATTTAAGATATTTTGAGTCAACACCCCCTCGTTTTTGAGAAAATCACGCCTAAAGGTTATGACGAGCAGTTGACTCAAAATTGGCGGGATCGATAGATAATTGTAAATAAAGCATGTTTCATCATCAGGTATGGGGTCTGAAAATGCATACTTTTCCAGAAATCAAGGTAAGAAACTTTTACAACTGCCGCTTCTGTACCCACATGGTAAACACTTTTCGCCGACAGCACCAATAGCACAGCACCAAGATAACTGACTGGGAATTGGAGAATCTGGGTTCGAATCTCGAAGAAACCTAGTGAATGTTCTTCTTTTCATTTGTATTTTTCCATATCTCAATTGATAGGGATAGGAGGGGTAATAAGATAAGCAAATCAATAAGGAATGAGAATAATAAGGTAGGCAAATAAATTTCTAAAACCTCTTGGGATAGTAAACAACTAAAATGTTACTCCAGGTCACTTTACAATGGTTCTTCCAGTCACTGTTACGCGTCCTCACTTTTCTTCAAACATCTAACTAGATGGTTAGTACTTGTCATATAAACATTCGAAACAAATATACTCATTACACCAAGAAAATCTAATGAATGCAATCTTTTGACAGCTACACTGTTTCTTCCAAAGAGTCGGCCGAAAACAAACTTGGTTTACATTTAAAAATATGTATTTTTTGGGAATTAATTTTGATGCATACCAGGCATACGATATCACTGCCTGAAAAATCGGTGCTGCAAGTTGGTTATGCATTATGCTGTGAATAGTTATTGCATCTGTGCAGTTATGCAATTCCCACTGGGTTTCCAGAAGCACACTGCAATTCTGAAGCATGGAAATAAAGTTTTTAACCTGGCAATCTTCCCCCCCATGAACCATGGACCTTGCCGTTGGTGGGGAGGCTTGCGTGCCTCAGCGATACAGATAGCCATACCGTAGGTACAACCACAACGGAGGGGTATCTGTTGAGAGGCCAGACAAACGTGTGGTTCCTGAAGAGGGGCAGCAGCCTTTTCAGTAGTTGCAAGGGCAACAGTCTGGATAATTGACTGGTCTGGCCTTGTAACAATAACCAAAACGGCCTTGCTGTGCTGGTACTGAGAACGGCTGAAAGCAAGGAGACACTATAGCCGTAATTTTTCCCGAGGGCATGCAGATTTACTGTATGATTAAATGATGATGGCGTCCTCTTGGGTAAAATATTCCGGAGGTAAAATAGTCCCCCATTCAGATCTCGGGGCGGGGACTACTCAAGAGGATGTCGTTATCAGGAGAAAGAAAACTGGCGTTCTACAGATCGGAGCATGGAATGTCAGATCCCTTAATTGGGCAGGTAGGTTAGAAAATTTAAAAAGGGAAATGGATAGGTTAAAGTTATATATAGTGGGAACTAGTGAAGTTTGGTGGCAGGAGGATCAAGACTTTTGGTCAGGTGAATACAGAGTTATAAAAACAAAGTCAAATAGGGGTAATGCAGGAGTAGGTTTAATAATGAATAGGAAGATAGGAATGCGGGTAAGCTACTACAAACAGCATAGTGAACACATTATTGTGGCCAAGATAGATACGAAGCCCACACCTACTACAGTAGTACAAGTTTATATGCCAACTAGCTCTGCAGATGACGAAGAAATTGAAGAAATGTATGACGAAATAAAAGAAATAATTCAGATAGTGAAGGGAGATGAAAATTTAATAGTCTTGGGTGACTGAAATTCAAGTGTAGGAAAAGGGAGAGAAGGAAACATAGTAGTTGAATATGGATTGGGGCTAAGAAATGAAAGAGGAAGCCGCCTGGTAGAATTTTGCACAGACCACAACTTAATCATAGCTAACACTTGGTTTAAGAGTCATGAAAGAAGGTTGTATACATGGAAGAAGCCTGGAGATACTGAGAGATTTCAGATAGATTATATAATGGTAAGACAGAGATCTAGGAACCAGGTTTTAAATTGTGAGACATTTCCAGGGGCAGATGTGGATTCTGACCACAATCTATTGGTTATGACCTGTAGATTAAAACTGAAGAAACTGCAAAAAGGTGGGAAATTAAGGATATGGGACTGGATAAACTGAAAGAACCAGAGGTTGTACAGAGTTTGAGGGAGAGCATAAGGGAACAATTGACAGGAATGGGGGAAAGAAATACAGTAGAAGAAGAATGGGTAGCTTTGAGGGATGAAGTAGTGAAGGCAGCAGAGGAGCAAGTGGGAAAAAAGACGAGGGCTAGTAGAAATCCTTGGATAACAGAAGAAATATTGAATTTAATTGATGAAAGGAGAAAATATAAAAATGCAGTAAATGAAGCAGGCAAAAAGGAATACAAACGTCTCAAAAATGAGATCGACAGGAAGTGCAAAATGGCTAACCAGGGATCGCTAGAGGACAAATGTAAGGATGTAGAAGCTTATCTCACTAGGGGTAAGATAAGAGAACCACTTGTATCAACATCGAGAACTCAGATGGAAACCCAGTTCTAAGCAAAGAGGGGAAAGCAGAAAGGTGGAAGGAGTATATAGAGGGTCTGTACAAGGGTGATGTACTTGAGGACAATATTATGGAAATGGAAGAGGATGTAGATGAAGATGAAATGGGAGATATGATATTGCATGAAAAGTTTGACAGAGGACTGAAAGACCTGGTTCGAAACAAGGCCCCTGGAGTAGACAACATTCCATTGGAACTACTGATGCCCTTGGGAGAGCCAGTCCTGACAAAACTCTACCAACTGGTGAGCAAGATGTATGAAACAGGCGAAATACCCTCAGACTTCAAGAAGAATATAATAATTCCAATCCCAAAGAAAGCAGGTGTTGACAGATGTGAAAATTACCGAACAATCAGTTTAATAAGCCACAGCTGCAAAATACTAACACGACTTCTTTACAGACGAATGGAAAAACTAGTAGAAGCCGACCTAGGGGAAGATCAGTTTGGATTCTGTAGAAACACTGGAACACGTGAGGCAATACTGACCTTACAACTTATCTTAGAAAAAAGATTAAGAAAAGGCAAACCTACGTTTCTAGCACTTGTAGACTTAGAGAAAGCTTTTGACAATGTTGACTGGAATACTCTCTTTCTAATTCTAAAGGTGGCAGGGGTAAAATACAGGGAGCGAAAGGCTATTTACAATTTGTACAGAAACCGGATGGCAGTTATAAGAGTCGAGGGACATGAAAGGGAAGCAGTGATTGGGAAGGGAGTGAGACAGGGTTGTAGCCTCTCCCCAATGTTATTCAATCTGTATATTGAGCAAGCAGTAAAGGAAACAAAAGAAAGATTCGGAGTAGGTATTAAAATCCATGGAGAAGAAATAAAAATGTTGAGGTTCACCGATGATATTGTAATTCTGTCAGAGACATCAAGGGACTTGGAAGAGCAGTTGAATGGAATGGACAGTGTCTTGATAGGAGTATATTAGATGAACATCAACAAAAGCAAAATGAGGATAATGGAATGTAGTCGAATTAAATCGGGTGATGTGGAGGGAATTAGATTAGGAAATGAGACACTTAAAGTAGTAAAGGAGTTTTGCTATTTGGAGGGCAAAATAACTGATGATGGTCGAAGTAGAGAGGATATAAAATGTAGACTGGCAATGGCAAGGAAAGCGTTTCTGAAGAAGAGAAATCTATTAACATCGAGTATAGATTTAAGTGTCAGGAAGTCATTTCTGAAAGTATTTGTATGGAGTGTAGCCATGTATGGAAGTGAAACATGGACGATAAATAGTTTGGACAAGAAGAGAATAAAAGCTTTTGAAATGTGGTGCTACAGAAGAATTCTGAAGATTAGATAGGTAGATCACATAACTAATGAGGAAGTATTGAATATGATTGGGGAGAAGAGAAGTTTGTGGCACAACTTGACCAGAAGAAGGGATCAGTTGGTAGGACATGTTCTGAGGCATCAAGGGATAACCAATTTAGCATTGGAGGGCAGCGTGGAGGGTAAAAATCATAGAGGGAGACCAAGAGATGAATACACTAAGCAGATTCAGAAGGATGTAGGTTGCAGTAGGTACTGGGAGATGAAGAAGCTTGCACAGGATAGAGTAGCATGGAGAGCTGCATCAAACCAGTCTCAGGACTGAAGACCACAACAACAACAACAACAACAACAACAACAACCTGGCTACAGAAATAAACGTCACACGGCTGGCACACAGGTGTGCAGTTTGGTGGTATTACTTTTACTGTGCACGTCGGCTGACCCTCGCCATCTACACTCCTGGAATTGGAAAAAAGAACACATAGACACCGGTGTGTCAGACCCACCATACTTGCTCCGGACACTGCGAGAGGGCTGTACAAGCAATGATCACACGCACGGCACAGCGGACACACCAGGAACCGCGGTGTTGGCCGTCGAATGGCGCTAGCTGCGCAGCATTTGTGCACCTCCGCCATCAGTGTGAGCCAGTTTGCTGTGGCATACGGAGCTCCATCGCAGTCTTTAACACTGGTAGCATGCCACTACAGCGTGGACGTGAACCGTATGTGTAGTTGACGGACTTTGAGCGAGGGCGTATAGTGGGCATGCGGGAGGCCGGGTGGACGTACCGCCGAATTGCTCAACACGTGGGGCGTGAGGTCTCTACAGTACATCGATGTTGTCGCCAGTGGTCGGCGGAAGGTGCACGTGCCTGTCGACCTGGGACCGGACCGCAGCGACGCACGGATGCACGCCTCGACGATCACCAGAGGTGTACGGCCAGTGTAGGAGATCGCTCCCCACACCACGATGCCAGGTGTTGGTCCTGTGTGCCTCGGTCGTATGCAGTCCTGATTGTGGCGCTCACCTGCACGGCGCCAAACACGCATACGACCATCATTGGCACCAAGGCAGAAGCGACTCTCATCGCTGAAGACGACACATCTCCATTCATCCCTCCATTCACGCCTGTCGCGACACCACTGGAGGCGGGCTGCACGATGTTGGGGCATGAGCGGAAGACGGCCTAAAGGTGTGCGGGACCGTAGCCCAGCTTTATGGAGACGGTTGCGAATGGTCCTCGCCGATACCCCAGGAGCAACAGTGTCCCTAATTTGCTGGGAAGTGGCGGTGCGGTCCCCTACGGCACTGCGTAGGATCCTACGGTCCAGCACGAACACTGGTCCAACTGAGGCGCAAGGTGGAAATGGCATGGCAAGCCGTTCCACAGGACTACATCCAGCATCTCTACGATCGTCTCCATGGGAGAATAGCAGCCTGCATTGCTGCGAAAGGTGGATATACACTGTACTAGTGCCGACATTGTGCATGCTCTGTTGCCTGTGTCTATGTGCCTGTGGTTCTGTCAGTGTGATCATGTGATGTATCTGACCCCAGGAATGTGTCCCTTCCTGGGACAATGAATTCACGGTGTTCTTATTTCAATTTCCAGGAGTGTATAAACATTGTGTCATATATTGTAGTATTAATTTGTCCACTCCAGGAATCCAATATTAGACAAAACTTGTTATCAGAAACGTAAGGTTTTAAAACATTCTCAAGAAATGTTCTGTAAATCGCATTTGTCAGTTTCCCGGATTTGGAATAGGTATGTAAACATTTTTCAACGAGTCGATTAAACAATTGACCTCTTCTATAACCCGAAGACCATATGTGACGTTCGTTTCTTGTAAACACAGGAAAACCTTAGGCAACATTTTTCCAGAGGCTGTGATGGCATATTGCGCCATGTACGAATGTGTTAGTTTGTTTTTACTACCAACTGCGACAAGGGTTCGTTTTTCTCCCTCATGCGATAATGTGCGTCGAATGTTCATCCGATACTCACATCCTGTTTGATCGGTGTTGATCAAGTAATCACAATTAAAACTAGTCATAAGTGACGCCGTTTGAATGCTGAAAAGAGCCCCCGCTTTCTGTATATCTTCTATATTTTGTACCTCCTTATGAGAGACGTATTTAGTGATGTGCCATTGACGAATTTTATACTCCTATTTTAAATTTCTTGCCCAAGATAATGATGCAGCGAATGTAAAATCCTTGTTGGCCGTATACTGAAGCGCTGCACCTGCAGCCCACTCCTGAAGTATTCTAGTTGTTACATTCTCGTTACAACAATGATATTCAACAAATCGGTCATATGTCCACTTATTTATCGCCTGGTATTTGTCGTATCTTGCCCCTTCTTTAACGACAACACTTTCCCACAATTTCAAGTCCTTCTTCCTTTTCAGGGCTGTTGTTGCTCCATTGTTTTGCAGTGTTTGTAAGTTCCAATTTGGATGATTCCTGGCTAGCGCTACCACCTTTACTTTTACTTCAAGTGGTGTAGCACCGTAGTTCAAGCATTTAGTATCCAGTTCATAATACTCATCGGGAACAAATGAAGTACATATTCCCAGTGACATGGAGATTTTCAAAGTGTTATGACCATTTTGAGATTCACTAGTTGTGATATATTCCACTGAATCACCTTCTGCTTCGTCTTCATGGTATAGTACTTCAGTATCAATGAAAGTAATTTTGAAACTTCCATGCAGATTAAAACTGTGTGCCCGACCAAGACTCGAACTCAGGTCCTTTGCCTTTCGTGGGCAAGTGCTCTACCATCTGAGCTACCGAAGCACAACTCACGCCCGGTACTCACAGCTTTACTTCTGCCAGTACCTCGTCTCCTACCTTCCAATTTACAGAAGCTTGCAGAACTAGCACTCCTGAATGAAAGGATATTATGGAGACATGTCTTTGCCACAGCCTGGAGGATGTTTCCAGAATGAGATTTTCACTCTGCAGTGGAGTGTGTGCTGATATGAAACTTTCTGGCAGATTAAAATTGTGTGCCCAACTGAGACTCGAACTCAGGTCCTTTGCCTTTCACGGGCAAGTGCTCTACCATGTGAGCTACCAAAGCACGACTCATGCCCGGTACTCACAGCTTTCCTTCTGCCAGTACCTTGTCTCCTACCTTCCAATTTACAGAAGCTCTCCTGCGAACCTTGCAGAACTAGCACTCCTGAAAGAAAGGATATTGTGGAGACATGGCTTAGCCATAGCCTGGGGGATGTTTCTAGAATGAGATTTTCACTCTGCTGTGGAGTGTGCGCTGATATGAAGCTTCAGGGGACTCTCTTGTCCTAGGGGTGGGAAACTGCCCCTAAAGGCGGAAGAATCAGCAGTGATCAATGGCATGAGGATGCAGAAGGCAATGGAAACCACACATAATGTGTGTACACAGGACATGTGGCCTGTAATTGAAAAGTGTCGTGATGATCTCTCCATTGGCAAAAGATTCCAGAATAGTTCCCCATTCAGATCTCTGGGAGGGGACTGCCAGTGGTGGAAGTGACCTTGAGAAAAAGACTGTGTAATCAATGAAAGGATAAGATTGTACGAATCAGGGCCTGGAGTGTCAGAAGCTTGAACATGGTAGGGAAACTAGACAATATGAAAAGGGAAATGGAAAGGCTCAATCTATATATAGTAGGGGTCAGTGAACTGCAACAGAAAGAAGACAAGGATTTCTGGTCAGATGAGTATAAGGTAATATCAACATCAGCAGAAAATGATATAATGGGAGTAGGATTCATTATGAATAGGAAGGGAGGGCAGAGACTGTGTTACTGTGAAACGTTCAGTGATAGGGTTGTTGTTATGAGAATCAACAGCATACCAATGCCAACAATGATAGCTCAGGTATATATGTGGACATCGTAATCTGAGGACAAAGAGATAGAGAAAGTATATGTGGATATTGAGAGGGTAATACAGTATGTAAAGGGAGACGAAAATCTAATAGTCATGGGAGACTGGAATGCAGTTGTAGGGGAAGCAGTAGAAAAAAAGGTTACAGGAGAATATGGGCTTGGAAAAAGGAATGAGAGAGGAGTAAGGCTAATTGAGTTCTGTAACAAGTTTCAGATAGTAATAGTGAATACTCTGTTCAAGTATCACTAGAGGAGGAGGTATACTTGGAAAAGGCTGAGTGATATGGGAAGATTTCAGTTAGATTACATCATGCTCAGACAGAGATTCCGAAATCAGATACTGGATTATAAGGCATACCAAGGAGCAGATATAGACTCAGATTGCAATATAGTAGTGATGAAGAGTAGGCTGAAGTTCAAGACATTAGTCAGGAAGAATCAATACACAAAGAAGTGAAATACAGAAGTACTAAGGAATGACGAGATACACTTGAATTTGTCTGAGGCTATAGATACAGCAATAAGGAATAGTTCAGTACGTAGTGCAGTTGAAGAGGAATGGACATCCCTAAAAAGGTCTATCACAGAAGTTGGAAAGAAAAACATAGGCCCAAAAAAGGTAACTGTGAAGAAACCATGGGTAACAGAACAAATACTTCATTTGATCAATGAAAGGAGGAAGAACAAAAATGTTCTGGGAAACTCAGGAATACAGAAATACAAGTTACTGAGGAATGAAATAAATAGGAAATGCAGGGAAACTAAGACGAAATGGCTGTATGAAAAATGTGAAGAAATTGAAAAAGAAATGATTGTCGGAAGGACAGATTCAGCATACAGGTAAATCAAAACAACCTTTCGGTGACATTAAAAGCAAGGGTAGAAACATTAAGAGTGCAATGGGTATTCCACTGCTAAATGCAGAGGAGAGATCAGATAGGTGAAAAGAATACACTGAAAGTCTGTATAAGGGGGAAGATTTGCCTGATGTGACAGAAAAAGAAACAGGAGATGATTTAGAAGGGATAGGGGATACAGTATTAGAATCAGCATTTAAAAGAACTTTGGAGGACTTAAGACCAAATAAGGCAGAAGGGATAGATAACATTCCCTCAGAATTTCTAAAATCATTTGGGGAAGTGGCAACAAAACGACTGTTCACATTGGTGTGTAGAATGTATGAGTCAGGTGACATAACATCTGACTTTAGGAAAAAAAATCATTCACACAATTCTAAAGACTGTAAGAGCTGACAAGTGTGAGAATTATTGCACAATCAGCTTAACAGCTCATGCATTCAAGTTACTGACAAGAATAATATGCAGAAGAATGAAAAGAAAATTGTGGATGTGCTAAATGGCGATCAGTTTGTTTTGGAAAAGGTAAAGACATGAGAGAGGCAATTCTGACATTGTGGTTGATAATGATAGCAAGACTAAAGAAAAATCAAGACATGTTCATAGGATCTGTCAACCTGGAAAAAGCCTTCGACAATGTAAAATGGTGCAAGATGTTCGAAATTCTGAGAAAATAGGGATAAGCTATATGGATAGATGGGTAATATACTAAATGTACTAGAGCCAAGAGGGAATAGTAAGAGTGTAAAACCAAGAATGAAGTGCTTGAATTGTAAACAGTGTGTAATCTTACTATCCCACACATATTGCCAGTAAATTTTTTAGTCTCTTCATAAAAATTGATTTGTTTCAAAAGCATCAAGATGCACAAATAACTTCTTCACTTTTTTTCATTTTCTCATTGTTGGATGCAGTTCATCATGCCTAGAGGTAGATTCTTCAGGCTGAAATTTTTTAACTTTGTGGGTTCCAGATGACTAGATAAATTTTAAGTAAGCCTGTTGCATGATTTTACCTTTTTTTATTAATTTTTTTTTTATTAAGTCTCATTCTTCTATATCACACTGACTTTACAATCTCCACTTCCATAAAACAAAAAATTACATTGTTATTCCATCAGAGGTTTGCCCACCACTACTAACTCATTCTGTAGTACTACCCATATTCCAAAGAGTTTACAAAACAAAAGAGTTTACAAACTTCCTTGATAAAAGAAGAATCTTCACAAGTTATATCAGTATTTCATAAATGAATCCAGAAATAAATTTAATAATTAGCATTAGACTGTGCAGTTGATAATATGAAATTTATGTGTGCTAGATATTTCATAATTTCAAATGTTCCTAAAAGAAGAGTAATTTTAACTATACATACAGAGTTAATACACATTGACTGAAACAAATTAATTTCTTTTAATACATTTTAGCCTAAAATATAATACATTGCATACAAAAATCATACAAAATTCTTTTAGTGAACCAGGTGAGATAATGTTCACCTAAACAAGATTCAAATTGTCTGTAAACATTCAGTAATATAGGACACCCAAGCTTTCCTACTATGCAACTAAAATGATTCCCCGGTGATGAGCATTTTCATCCAGTTGATTTTATACAGCATTGCCATGATAGTTTTCCCTGTGGTGTGAGTGATGAATTAAAAATTAAGTTTATTAAAAGATAATTAGAAGGGGAAACCTTGTCATGTGCCAACCGACTTCACTGCAGCAATTTATCTATATATGAATTTGAAAAGTGTTTCTTGAAAAATATTTGGTCTGATACTGAACAGACAAGGATAAAGAGTGAGTTTTTAAAAGGTCTGATGTACAGGGAGCAGAGAGGGGTGATAAAAGAGTTTTTCAAAGACCAGATCATGAAGCTTGCACACTTAGACCAACCTTTTGATGAATTAACTCAGATAGATGCACTTAAGAGAAGGCTACCAGATGCAGAATTCTACAAAGGTATACTGTTTCATAGAAGAAGACCTAGATGTTTGGAAATTATGCTGACCAGAACAATTTATTGAAAAATTAGTTGGTTATTCTCATGAAAGCTATGGACTTTTGGTACACAAAAATGTTTACAAAAATTACAGTAAAATGTTTATTTTTATAGTATGTCAAAACATGTTAAGAAAATTGTTGCTAGTTGTGACAAATGCAAAAGAGTAAAGGTGAGTAACTAAACTAGTCACAGTTTGATGCAGAATATTTTATCTGAAAAAAACATTAAGTCTCATTGCTGTCAATCTTTATGGACCCTTTCCCCCATGAAAAGAAGGATACAATTACGTTATTGTGGTAGTAGACATTTTCTCAAAATTTATTAAACTCTACCCTACTAGGAAATCCACTAGGCATGCAACTGCATTAATAGTTGAAAACAAGTATATCTGTACAGTAGGTAAATCTGAAGTCATCTTATTAGATAATGGATCACAATTCATTGCAAATAATTGGAGATGTATGATTCAAAGAACAAAAATCAAACACATTTTAATATCTGCCTATAACCCATCCAGTAGCCCAGCAGAGAGAAGCAGGCAAAAGATTGGGAGATTGTGTTGAACATTGATGAAATCTTCTCGGGTTATCAGCCGAGTGGTGGCGTCGTCTTGTCGCAACGTTTTGATGAGTTTCGTACCCATCATCTTCTGGCGAAGAAGATGATGGGTACGAAACTCATCGAAACGTTGCGACAAGACGACGCCACCACTCGGCTGATAACCCGAGAAGATTTCATCAATGGAATACGCCGAGAAAGACTGCAATCACATATGTGTTGAACATACTGTAGCCATAAACATACATCTTAGATTGAACACATTGCAGATTTTGAAGATGTTATAAATAGTTTACAACAGTAAGATGTTGCAGTGAGATGTTATTTTCTGAGGTGGATCTATTGTGTAATATGAATCAGATGATTTTTCTTAGGTGATTATTATTATGGAGTTTTTATTGGAATAATGACATGATATTAGGAGGATATGAGGTGAAGTTATTATGTTGATGCAATGAGGAGATATTTGATGTATTTAATGAACTATTATGTATTACTGATAAAATGAGGAGAATTATGTTAGGTAAGAACTCATTAGGGAAATTTTTGTAATGCAGGTTGGAACCACAACACCCCAATTCAGTAGTTAACCTTTCCTCCAAACCCCTCTCCCAATCCGAAACCTCTGTCCTATCCAAAGGCCTCACCTTCAGCCCCACTCCCAGGTTCAACCAAACTGCCCTTGTCAAAGATTTACTGTCCTACACTCGTAGTCTCTGCTGGAAATATCACTTTGCCACGAAGAAAAATAATCCTGATCCCACTCCTAATGATCCAACTCCCCAAGACACTATCCAAATTGAACCCTGCCTGCAACAGTTCCGTCCTCCATCACAACGGGACCCACCTCCTCTTCCTCAAAATCACCCTCTCCAAATCTTCCACGAATTTCTCACTTCCAGTCTTGCCTCTCAATCTTTCTTGAAAAACCTTAATCCTTCTCCCAACATCACCACAGCCGAAGCTCAGGCTATCTGTGATCTGAAAGCTGACCGATCCATCATCATTCTTCCGGCTGACAAGGGTTCCACGACCGTGGTACTTGATCGTCAGGAGTATGTAGCTGAGGGACTGCGTCAGCTTTCAGACAACTCTGCATACAAAGTTTGCCAAGGTAATCCCATTCCTGATGTCCAGGCGGAGCTTCAAGGAATCCTCAGAACCTTAGGCCCCCTACAAAACCTTTCACCTGACTCCATCAAACTCCTGACCCCACCGACACCTCGCACTCCTACCTTCTACCTACTTCCTAAAATTCACAAACCCAAACATCCTGGCCGCCCCATTGTAGCTGGTTACCAAGCCCCCACAGAACGTATCTCTGCCTACGTAGATCAACACCTTCAATCCATTACATGCAGTCTCCCATCCTGCATCAAAGACACCAACCACTTTCTGGAACGCCTGGAATCCGTACCCAGTCTGTTACCCCCAGAAACCATCCTTGTAACCATTGATGTCACTTCCCTATACACGAATATCCCGCACGTCCAGGGCCTCGTTGCAATGGAGCACTTCCTTTCACGCTGATCACCTGCCACTCTACCTAAAACCTCTTTCCTCGTCACCTTGGCCAGCTTCATCCTGACCCACAACTTCTTCACTTTTGAAGGCCAGACATACCAACAATTAAAGGGAACAGCCATGGGTACTGCGATGGCCCCTTCATATGCCAACCTATTTATGGGTCGCTTAGAGGAAGCCTTCTTGGTTACCCCAAGCCTGCCAACCCAAAGTTTGGTACAGATTTATTGATGACATCTTCATGATCTGGACTCACAGTGAAGAACAACTCCAGAATTTCCTCTCCAACCTCCTTTGGTTCCATCAGATTCACCTGGTCCTACTCCAAATCCCATGCCACTTTCCTAGACGTTGACCTCCATCTGTCCAATGGCCAGCTTCACACATCCGTCCACATCAAACCCACCAACAAGCAACAGTACCTCCATTATGACAGCTGCCACCCATTCCATATCAAACGGTCCCTTCCCTACAGCCTAGGCCTTTGTGGCAAACGAATCTGCTCCAGTCCTGAATCCCTGGACCATTACACCAACAACCTGAAAACAGCTTTCGCATCCCGCAACTACCCTCCCGACCTGGTACAGAAGCAGATAACCAGAGCCACTTCCTCATCCCCTCAAACCCAGAACCTCTCACAGAAGAACCCCAAAAGTGCCCCACTTGTGACAGAATACTTCCCGGGACTGGATCAGACCTTGAATGTGGCTCTCCAGCAGGGATACGACTTCCTAAAATCCTGCCCCGAAATGAGATCCATCATTCATGAAATCCTCCCCACTCCACCAAGAGTGTCTTTCCGCCGTCCACCTAACCTTCGTAACCTCTTGGTTCATCCCTATGAAATCCCCAAACCACCTTCCCTACCCTCTGGCTCCTACCCTTGCAACCGCCCCCGGTGTAAAACCTGTCCTATGCACCCTCCCACCACCACCTACTCCAGTCCTGTAACCCGGAAGGTGTACACGATCAAAGGGAGAGCCACGTGTGAAAGCACCCACGTGATTTACCAACTGACCTGCCTGCACTGTGACGCTTTCTATGTGGGAATGACCAGCAACAAACTGTCCAGTTGCATGAATGGACACAGGCAGACAGTGTTCGTTGGTAATGAGGATCACCCTGTGGCTAAACATGCCTTGGTGCACGGCCAGCACATCTTGGCACAGTGTTACGCCGTCCGAGTTATCTGGATACTTCCTACCAACACCAACCTATCCGAACTCCGGAGATGGGAACTCGCCCTTCAGTATATCCTCTCTTCTCGATATCCGCCAGGCCTCAACCTCCGCTAATTTCAAGTTGCTGCCCCTCACACCTCACCTGTCTTTCAACCACTTCTTTGCACCTGTACTTCCGCCTCGACTGACATCTCTGCTCTTACTCTTTGCCTTTAAATATGTCTGCTTGTGTCTGTGTATGTGCGGATGGATATGTGTGTGTGTGTGTGTGTGTGTGTGTGTGTGTGTGTGTGTGTGTGTGTGTGTGTGTGCGTGCGCGAGTGTACACCTGTCCTTTTTTTTCCCCTAAGGAAAGTCTTTCTGCTCCCGGGATTGGAATGACTCCTTACCCTCTCCCTTAAAACCCACATCCTTTTGTCTTTCCCTCTCCTTCCTGAAGAAGCAACCATCGGTTGCGAAAGCTAGTAATTCTGTGTGTGTGTTTGTGTGGTTTGTTCATTGTGCCTGTCTGCCGGCGCTTTCCCGCTTAGTAAGTCTTGGAATCTTTGTTGTTAATATATTTTTCCCATGTGGAAGTTTCTTTCTATTTTATTTACAAGTAAATACTCAGTTATATTTATGCAGAAAGGTTGATTCTATGTGAATTATGCAACATGTCAAGAATCTGTGCACTGAAAAACGATAAAGCATCTTGTTGGTAACAAATGTCAAAAGCCAGACACTTGAAAATAGGAATGTTTTTAGTGAATTAAGAACTACAACTATACACCACCATATATTTGTACACTGTTGAAAGGTAATGAAAAGTGAAATCTGTTTATTTCTGAAATTTTTTACACTTACACTGAACCATACATGGTAAGTAAGGGTGACACATCTGAACACTTGATGGTTGTATTCAGTACTCAAAAGGTTTATGAGTTGAACTACTTATTGTATCAGACTACACACTTGAGACATATAACTGTTTCATTAGTGTTTCTGGAAACCTGATGAGAGATAGGAGCTGTTTTGTTACTTTTCTAAAAACATGATGAGGTACATACTAAGTTTTTGAAATATTTTACCCCAGATGGGAGACACTGTACTGAATTTTTCTTTTTCTTGATGCACACCACATGCTACAACCATGCTGTGACTTATTGGAACATGAAATGATCAACATTTATCTGTACAGAAATTCTAGTTTTTAAGCGTTTCAACACATCCATATTCCACACAATGACTTGCAGATATCTTCGTGCTATTCCCAGTGACTTGCAGATATCTCAGTGCTATTCCATATTTGCTTTGATGTGCTATTCCATATTTTCTTTGATGTTTTGCTACTTATCTAAGCAACCACGAATATGATGGTGATTCTTGAAAGATACTAACAGGTACAGACTATGTTGCTGTTAAATACCATACCCACATCCCATAAATACTGCATAACATTTTAATATTTTTGTAAATTCCTTGAAGATACTGTCTGATAACTAGTAATATATGTATACTATTCTTTGTCTTTGGACTACTTGTAAGCAGTGCAGAATGCACCATGCAATTTTATGTAGATGTCTGACACAGAGCTCTGAAATAAACAAATCCTATCTTCACTGAAGTGTGTAAAAGATATTGAAATCTGTGGGCACTTGTTTCCCAAAATTTGATACATAATATCATCTGTGTACAGTATGTAATTTTGCATATTACCTAAGTGGAAATTTTCCAATTCTATCTAGCTTTAAGTGAATTTTCAACCAGAAATGGTATGTAAATTTCAGACAACCCATGATATGGACAGGACATTTTCATTTTTGTGCTTTAAGTGTTAGTTACATGACAAGTTTTATGGGAATTCACGATATAGTGCTTATAAATATCAGTTATTTCATTGATGGTGTATAGTATCCTCAACCATGAGCTGTACCAAAATGATAGTGAACTTAGCTGTGTGTTTAAACACACTTCATGGTATTCTCAACTGGACTTGAACTTAAATTGTCATAAAGAACTTTTAGTTATGTAATAGATTTTACCATATGGTATCCCCAGTTAAAGTTTTATCATGTTAGCACACTGGACTTATATTTGATCTACTATATTTCAACTACCATACACATAATTTAGTAGCCTGGAACTGAGTAGTGCTTATGTAGCACACGGAACTTTATCAAATGTTTTGAAATTTTAGTCATGTCTATGCTGCACATAGTATTTCATGAACTATTGACAATGTGAAATGGTATTGTAAGCCATGGTAGTGCCAAAAAGGCACAGAGGACTTGATCCTGAAATATGGTATCGCATTTTTCGGTAGTGAATTTGGTATTGTAATCTACAATATTGCAAGTGGTATCATATTTACAGTTATGATGAAAGTAACAGAAAATACTGTTTTCAAAACAGTATTGTTGTTGTTGTTGTTGTTGTGGCCTTCAGTTCTGAGACTGGTTTGATGCAGCTCTCCATGCTACTCTATCCTGTGCAAGCTTCTTCATCTCCTAGTACCTACTGCAACCTACATCCTTCTGAATATGCTTAATGTATTCATCTCTTGGTCTCTCTAAATGATTTTTACCCTCCACGCTGCCTTCCAATACTAAATTTGTGATCCCTTGATGCCTCAGAACATGCCCTACCAACTGGTCCCTTCTTCTTGTCAATTTGTGCCACAAACTCCTCTTCTCCCCTGTTCTATTCAATACCTCCACATTAGTTACGTGATCTACACATCTAATATTCTTCTGTAGCACCACATTTTAAAAGCTTCTATTCTCTTCCTGTCCAAACTATTTATCGTCCATGTTTCACTTTCATACATGGCTACACTCCATACAAATACTTTCAGAAACAACTTCCTGACACTTAAATCTATACTCGATGTTAACAAATTTCTCTTCTTCAGAAATGCTTATTCTTGCCATTGCCAGTCTACATTTTATATCTTCTCTACTTCAACCATCATCAGTTATTTTACTCCCCAATTAGCAAAACTCCTTTACTACTTTAAGCCTCTCATTTCCTAATCTAATACCTGACTTAATTCAACTACATTCCATTATCCTTGTTTTGCTTTTGTTGATGTTCATCTTATACCCTCCTTTCTAGACACTGTCCATTCTGTTTAACTGCTCTTCCAAGTCCTTTGCTGTCTCTGACAGAATTACAATGTCATCGGTGAACCTCAAAGTTTTTGTTTCTTCTCCATGGATTTTAATTCCTACTCCGAATCTTTCTTTTGTTTCCTTCACTGCTTGCTCAATATACAGATTGAATAACATCAGGGAGAGGCTACAACCCTGTCTCACTCCCTTCCCAACCACTGGTTCCCTTTCATGTCCCTCAACTCTTATAACTGCCATTTGGTTTCTATACAAATTGTAAATAGCATTTTGCTCCCTGTATTTTACCTCTGCCACCATCAGAATTTGGAAGAGAGTATTCCAGTCAACATTGTCAAAAGCTTTCTCTAAGTCTACAAATGCTAGAAACATAGGTTTGCCTTTCCTTAATCTAGCTTCTAAGATAAGCCGTAGGGTCTGTATTGCCTCATGTGTTTCAATATTTCTATGGAAGCCAAACTGATCTTCCTGAAGGTCGGCTTCTACTAGTTTTTCCATTCATCTGTAAAGAATTCACATTAGTATTTTGCAGCTGTGGCTTATTAAACTGATTGTTCGGTAATTTTCATATCTGTCAACACCTGCTTTCTTTAGGATTGGAATTATTATATTCTTCTTGGAGTCTGAGGGTATTTTGCCTGTCTCATACATCTTGCTCACCAGATGGTAGAGTTTTGTCAGGACTGGCTCGCCCAAGGCCGTCAGTAGTTCTAATGGAATGTTGTCTACTCCCAGGGCCTTGTTTCGACTCAGGACTTTCAGTGCTCTGTCACTCTTCACGCAGTATCGTATCTCCCATTTCATCTTGATCTACATCCTCTTCAATTTCCATAACATTTTCCTCAAGTACATCACCCTGTATTAACTTTTCAAAAAATGAATAGCTTTAGGAAGTCAATTGTGTAAGAGAACAAATAATTTATCTTATTATTTTCTGCATCAGAGTTAAGATTTACTGATTGTTGGGTGTTATTTTTAGTCTTGTTACCCCAATGCATTAATATTTGCTTTACAGTTTTTGTCTTAGTAGAAGTATTTTTTCTTTAATATTGCTAATTAGAATTTGTACGCAATTCAACAGTACAATTACATCTGACAAAACCTAATTTTTTTGTGAGAAGTAACCTTTTTCAAAATCTTTTTCCAAGATTAGCTAGGTTTTGCTTTTGCCTAAGGTTTTGCCAGCTATTATTTTCACTTAACTTCAAATCAGTTAAGTAGTCATTTTAACATTTCTCTGTTTTTTTGAAATTCAGATTCTGTGAACTTTGTTTATCTTGGAATTTTCTTATTAAATATGAGGGTCGTTCACAAAGTAAGTTCCATTTCTATTTCTGTCTGCAGCTGTGCTATGATTGCTGTTCTGAGAATTGTACGGCAGTTACTCTGACTCAAGGAGAAGACACGTACGCCATTTTCAGATCGCTCTTGCTGACATGTGCTTTTTAGTGCTTCTTTATAATGTCAGCTGCAGTTGAAAATGCTGCCACTTGTGAAATCAGATCTGTGATTTGTAGTGCTTCTTTATAATGTCAGCTGCAGTTGAAAACGCTGCCGCTTGTGAAATCATATCTGTGATTTGTTTCCTAAATACAAAGAAAGTTAAACCAAAGGAAATTCATTGGAAAATTTGCAAGGTTTATGGACAAAAAACTATGAGTGATCCAATGGTCAGAAGATGGGTCAGACTGTTCAATGAAAGACGTGATCAAGTGCACAATGAAGAGCAAAGTGAACAAGCAGTTGTGGTTACTGATGAACTGGTTCACACAACTGAAGAGAAGATTAAGCACAACCATAAGTTTACACTTAGTGTCCTTGCTATAGAAGTTCCACAAATCTCACAATCACTAAGTCATGAAACTGTTACTGAAAAACTGAAATTTTGAAAACTTTTCTTACATTGGGTACCCTAAATTCTTACTAAACAACACAAAAAACAAGGGATGGGCAGTATACTTCAGGTTTTGACACACTACAATGAAGAAGGCAATGGTTTTCTTTCTCAGATAGTCACAGGGGATGAAACTTGGGTATCGTACAACACCCCTGAAACAAAACAGCAATCAGTTTTGTGGCATGTACTGTTTGAAATACACACGACCTCGAAATTTACACATACCTTCATCTATTGTAATTTTTTGAGATGGTGTATATGCACGCTGGAAATTAGCACACACACATTATGTAGGAGGGGTCTCATCTTGTGCAGTGGGTCATAGCCAGTTTCTCCTTTCCTCTTAGCTAAGGAATTATCTCTAATATGGAATTTTCTCAAAATAGAAAGAAATCTGTCACGGCTCAAAAATGTTTGGACAGAAATTACACGACACAACAGGGTTCTTGGACCAGTGCTCTCGTATACATGGTCCCACACTTACACACATATGGACACAATTGCCAGAAACTTCCTTATTTCCATAAGTGTAACTCCTTTCCACTTTGATAATGAGCAGGTGGGTGAAAGGGAATTTGTGCTTCGTAATTTCCTGCTGCATTGTTGAGCATACAGATTAGTTTGTTCCTATATGTGTTTCATCATACTGTATGTCAGGAAATATGAAAAAAAAATTCTAGAGGTGCACTGATCTGGTCTAAACTGACAACATTGCATATTCCGGATTGTCCTGAGAATAGATCGATACTGGTTCATGATCAATAGTCATCCAATCTTCCTCAGATTCGGTACAGCGCACAGGTCTCAGCTTTCCCCTTGCCGTCAGTCTCGCTTGCTCTTCAGGCACAATATCGATGGGATTACTTGCCACTGAAGTGCTTGGAGACCTGCTCTCCTCTTCTGAATCTATCAGAAGAGTAGTATTTGCAAATAAAATCATAATTATGTACTGAGAGTTTTTTAAGTGAAAATCTGAACAAAATTTATACTGCCAGAAACTTCTTCTTGAACGTAGTCCACATAATCATCCGAGTCATCTACAGTATCTTCCTCTGACAAATCAACGTCACTTTCTTCTAAATCATGATACTACTCACGAGCAATTTCTCCGTCCATCAAGCTGCACTTCACCATGTCGACACTACTGAGACTGCGCGTGAAAAAATCGCCGCTCACAAAACCCGACAAATAAAAAGGGAAGCAAAACCCTTCCACAGCATACCCGCACCATCTAGTGACCAATACTTGAACTACAGTCCATGCAGTGCCTCCCAGACAAGCGGGAGCTGTAAGAACACACAGAGTAAGGAAGGGCAAGAACGAGAACACGCGCCCGTAAAATTATGGGTGCCGGACTTTCGGGCAGGCCGCGCGCGCCCGTGTTTTTACGGGCATCGGTTCCTAAGTGTTAAATATGAAAATTACATATGAATCAGTTTGTTGTCTATGTTATTCAAGAAACACATCACCCTGTTTGATTTCCAGACCTACAAGATAATCTGGGTTCCAGACAGAAGAATTTCGAGCAATGGATTGGAGGAGATCCTCAGAAAACAAGATCAGTATTTTTTCTTTAAAACTACCACTAGATCTGGTCAATATTTTTTACTCCCTGAAAATTCATTACAATTAATGGTCATCCAATTGTGTGTAACAAAGGAGGTCATTAAAAAGTTGGTTATCATGCGCAGCCACCATTGCTTGCTATGAGATTCTGGAAGGTCAATTTCAGTATGTCCATATAGATCTGATAGGGCTCCTCCATGAATACAAGGGCTTTCATTAGAGACTGCCCATTATGATGCACTGGGTGGAAGCCACACTTCTGAAGGATAAATGGGCAAAAATAAAAGCAGGAGCATTTGTTGATATATGGACATCACACTTCAGCCATTGACTGTGGGCATCATATCAGATGAGCACTATTTAATGAAGTGTGTAACCTCTGTGGCATACACCATTACCTCACAATGGCTGACTTCATGCAAAGCACTGGATCAGTGGAGTGTTGGAACTTTCACTTATGGGTTGTGCCCGTATGTCATGATGGCCACTGAAATGAGTCATTTCCCTTACAGAGATTCTGTATGGGGAGGCACTTACTTTGCCCATAGGATTTGTGATACCTGTACAATCACTAGAGAGCACAGAGCTCTTTATTCTCATAAAATGAGTTGAAGAACATACTGATTAGCTCAGAATACCACAACCACATGTGCACAGCTCACCAAAAGATTTTGTTTGTGAAGCACTGGAAGCTAGTGATTATGTCATGATACAGGATGATACCATCCAACCTTCACTATAGCTGCCTTACTAAGCTCACACAAAGCCATCTAACGGGGTACCAATGCTTTTGGTGTACTGCTTCATGGGAAGCATACCACTGTGCCATCAATTGCGTGGATCTTGCATGACATTGCCCACACCAATGACGTGGAGGATGCACAGACTGACTCCACCACACACATCTTCTCAGAACCTGATGGCACATCACTCACTCTGACCACTGACAACAAGTTCATGATAAAACTTGTCATACAGCAATTTGTTCCGGATGACATCCAAGTCAAGCTGGTAAGTAACTTTCTCACGGGTGACGGGAAGCACGAGGAACGTGAAGTCACCAATGACTTTGTCACCAGACATTTCACTCATAGTTACAAACTCCCAAGTGAAGTTGATTCAGCTGCAATTATGTACTATTTTTTGCTGAGGATTTAAAATGTAACAAGCTTTCGTTGCTGAAATTCAACTACTTAACTTGTCATTAATCGGTGATCTTGACTGAAGTGTGTACCTCAGACTTGTTGTACTTTCTCCACATGAAATAACATCTGGACACAACAAGCAATTTTTGTCAAGTTAATCAAATAAATAACATAGCTGAAACAGTCATTGTAATAAAATGGACACAGGTTTCATGCCTAAAACATGATGTAGGAGAAATGTACTATGGCTACTGCTATTACTCCATGTATAGATTCCAACACCTGAAAGTTACATTATACATTGTTTTGATCAAACTTATTTGAATTTATAGTTAGGATTTCATTGCTTTTATGAAACTGGTTATGGAATTTGACTTTACAATTCACTGAGATGTTTCTGAAACAGTTACCATTTCAAAATATTACAATTCTCGTATCAAAATTAGGTGGAATATGTATCCATAACAACATTTTAATTATTTTTGTTAATTAGTTTACAAATACAATTTGGTTTTAGTTTATAACATGAATCCTGTGTCTTTATAGTTGCCTGTCCTGTAAATTCTATCACTTTTCTGCGTATGAATTCCACAAGAGATAAACTGGACTACTGTTTGCATTATTTTTGACACTCTCTCATGCTAAGAAAAAAACAGAACAACTTGATTGATTAGAGGTAGAACATACATATTCAAAGGACATGTTTACTGAATGGCATCCTGTGGTATAGCCATCAGTGCTGCATTCCCGGGCTCGAAAATTCATCTGTAGGGGTTGGCACTGGGTCAAAGTGCTTCAGCCATCGTCTGATGGTCAACTGGGCCAGGGCAAAAGGCTGATATCCTGTGACATGAAGAAGGCACGTGTTCATGTAGAAACATGTGACCAGGCATTGTCTTGCAGAAAAATGGTATATGGGGTGCATTCACATAGGTCACACTGGTCACAGTGCATTGGACATGCACCAACTGCAGTTTGTGGTTGTAGCCAATAGCGCCACACATGACAAAGCCTTGAGTTGGTACTGTATGTCTTCTGCAAATGCATTCATTATGATGCCACTCCTCCATCTTTGGTGAACCAAAATGTGTCCAACATTTTCAAACAAACAGAACCTAGATTCATCTGAAAACACTATCTGATGGCATACCTGTCCCCAGTGATGCCATTCCATATGCCATTGCTGTCTAGTATTATTTCTGCACGTTTGTCAAAGGTAGGCAGAGAAGTGGACAACACACACATAACCCATGCCATAATAAACAGTGATAGACAGCCATCCCTGATAGTGTACCATGTATTAAACTATTCCACTGATGCACCAGAGCTAAGGAGAATCCAGATCTGAGGAGAATCCAGATCTGTCCTGCAATGCCATTTGGATGAAGTGTCCGTCTTCTCATGGGGTGGTCTGGGTGGTGGTACCTAACCCATGTCATCATGTTCTATGGCCTTCCATTAACCATTCTGCACAATGTTGCATTGCCAAAACACTTCATCCCACATGAGCAGCAATTTCCCATATGGATGCACCATATTGTCTTGTGCCAATAATGTGCCCTCCTTTATACTCACATATTTGATGGTATGGTTCACTCATACATCTGCGAGGCATCCTCTATGTTGCCGAAGTCACACTGACTGATTACATTCAGTTTATAGTGACGACAAGAGCCTCAGGCCCTTTTTCTGGTAGGTGGTGTTACACCACAGTATCGATGGTGACCCTGAACCTGCAAACTGACATGGTTCAAATGTTAATCATTTCTGCAGAACATACTGATGTAGATATCCTGGTAATATAAACATACTGTCTCTAGTCATTCAGGGTGCTCTGTTTTTCTGAACATGAGTGTATTTATTTTTTGTAGTTCAGTATTTTCATAAATTATTTACAGTTCATATTCAGTGATTGTAGCTCATCTGAAGTTGACTAACTGTCAGAAATACAGTACTGCAATAAAATTACAGCTAAAGCTCTTGCATTTAGGTAATTTTACATAAACTTTGCAGTGTAATATCGCATTCTTCATTTTAATTGGAATTGTAGTTTGAGTTAAATGTTATCCTAATCTTCTACATTGCGTAACCCCCAAAGTATCCCATGTAATAATTATGGATGAGACTTTGTTATGGCATGCATGCTCCAGAATAAGAGATATGTGGGGACAACAGCACCATCAATAACACAGGCCAGAGAGTTACAGCCCCAATCTGTGGGAGTGAGAGTCTGACATAGTTCAATTCAAAGCATTGTATTGAGTAGATGTGCTGTGTGTGTCTCTCACAATAAAATATTGTTAACATGTAACCATTCTGACCAAGGTAATGTGTCTCCCCATATCTTTAGTGGAGATCTATCACATTGGTGGCCCACACCTAATGCAATAACTACACTGGATGGAAATTTACTCGCTTTTTTCTACTAAACACTAACAACACTGCCATCTTCTGCTACATCATACATGTCAACTGTTCCATGTGAGGACAGTGTATGTATTCTGCCTCCATATATACACTGTAAGTGTTGTGAGTGCTTTAATTGACAAACATTGATTAAATTGGAGCCTTGTTTGTCTGTGCAAACCATCCAGCCCCAAGCTCTTGCAACAATCATTGCCATCTTCCAACTTATTATTATTAGGTGTCTCACAAGATTCAGCACTTCACATGTTGCTACTGGTATTTTATTCTCAGTGCTCAAACATTCCAATGGATTCTGGACCAATCAAGTCAACCAAGCCAGCCATGCTGCAAATTTCAGCTGCACACACTGCCATACCAGACAATGTATGACTCAAGTTTTCTCACTTATCACATGCCATTACATGTTCTACAACCATGCTGTGAGAGCTCCAAGAAACTTCTGCAATGGTTCCACATTATATGTTTCATTATCAGTCACTACAGGACACCACACTCGCACTTTGAAGACTTTATAACCAACGTAAACTGCCTCCATTCCACCCTGAACAATCAGCCCTGTGGTTCGTATCAGTGGAATGCACGTTTGCATCACTCTGAACACTGGATGATGATTACAAATTTGTTACACTGGTCCGTCTTCTGGATGAACATGCCAACATAATTATTGATGTCATCCTCACATCCTCTGTGGACGATAAATTCACTACAGCAAAATCTGCCTCAATGCAATGACTGGCACATAGTCCAGAACAACAGTTGTGACAGGACATATATGATGAACACTTGGAAGATAAAAGTCCATCGCAGTAGTGGCACTGACTGCAAACTTTTGTTAGATACAGTTATCATGCCAGACAATATGCTGCTATGAATCAAGCTAAGAGCAGTTGACAATGAATCACTGCTGCAACCCCAGTCATAGCCCAGCTGGCTCCACATGGTACAGCCTCTGCATCTCACATCACTGTGATGCATGACTCTGTTGCCACTCCTACACAGCTGTGCTGGTATGATTCATGATTCAGTGAACAATTATTGGCTTCCCTGCTTGTTCCTAAACACCAAGTGCAGACTGAATAGTGACTTCACACCCATACAGGTGAAAAGCCACCTTTGTGTGTACTAAGCCATATGCGCACCCTCAACAGTGGATAAGCTATCACACCGTTGACCGCATGTCCTCAATCACAACTTGAACACATACTTTTTAATGTATGTTCATGAAGTTTAATGCTGCATTGTTGATTCAGCTACAAGCCAGCAATGACTGGCTGTTCTCAGTACATGCAATGTCTTCTTAACTCAGCAAAAATTTCCACTGCCCATGTATGGTTCTTGTTGCTGACACAAAAAAATAAGCTTTAGGTGTGGACTTTCTTTGACATTTCCACCTCTTGCCTGACATCAAACAAGCAGCCTTCATACACCATGTGACCTGAAGCCTTGTGCCTGGGCTTTTTGACCTGGCATTGCTTCCATAGGACATCTGTTAAGACATGAGGGAATGACTTCCATGGTACTAGAGGGAGCTGCAGAGGGCAAAAATTGTAGAGGAAAACAGAGATTGGCATATATCCAGCAAATAAGTGAGGACATAGGTTGCAAGTGCTACTCTGAGATGAAGAGGTTGGCACAAGACTGGAATTAATGGCGGACTGCATCAAAGTCAATGATGAACTGTCACCGATCATTCGAGAATGTGCGACAATCATCGATGGGAACACGACAACACATCAACAGTACCTTGACACTCATCGAGGAGAAAAGATGCTTGACATAGATAATGAAAACCTCCTCCTTTACAATGTTTCAGAGGAGCTTGCACACATGCTCGAGCAGCCATACCGCCATCGAGCAGATGTGCAACTGATGCACCTGAACTTGGCATTGAAAACACAGGTTAGTCTGGTGCCTTCAGCCTTACCTCCCAAGTTAGTGACCCCACATTCCACTCTCTGCAGATTGCACATGAATGCTCACCAATGCACCATTTTCAATGACACAATCTGTCACATTGTTACTATACCCAACCTGCAGGCACACAAAAAGGTACACTGCTTAGCTTTTGGTCTACTGCAAGCAGCCAAGATGGCACTCAATGACTTCCTTTGAGTCAGCACTTGTTTCCCCTCTGACAGCCCCTGAGTGTCTCACATAAAACTTGTTCCAAGAAAGATGGCTCTCTCCCGCTTTGTGGTGGCTGCAGAATACTCAATTTTCAATCTATTAGCGTATCTGCAAATATCAATGCATCCAGAGTAAGCAGCTAAGACAGTGATATTACTATTCATGTCTTAGTCTGAAAAATGCTGTTCAAGCTTGACAGAGATTCATTGGTGGTGCCCTCTTTAGGTTGGACTGTTGTTACACATATCTTGACAATATCTTGATTTTCTCCCACAATGACCAGGACTGTAAGCATGATCCCAAACTAGTTCATGCCACCCTCATAACTGAAGAAAAATCACAGTTGTGAAAATCAGAAGTAGCCTCCCTCAGACACACTCTAAATGCTGACATCATTAAACTCAGACTATGACAGACTGAGTTTGTCTACCAGCTGTGGCCTCCACAAACGTGTCACAATTTGTGTGGATTACTGGGCATTCTCAAATTTTATTGTCACCACTTGCCATGCATTGCAGAAATTAAAGTCCCCCTCACCGACACCCTCACTGGACAAAACGTGTGTGGCAAGGAGAAGTTGGTGTGAAAAACGCAAATGCAAACTTCATTCAACCCAGCTAATGCTGGCCCCTCAAAATCAGTGTCACTCACGCACCCCTGCCCAGTCACAATGGATGCAAGAGATGCGGTGCAGTATGTGACGAAGCAAGCTGGGATATTTTTACTTCCCCTCTTGTTTTGCCATCTGCCTCCTTAAAATTCATTTTTTCATTTTTGACTAATTACCATTAACATACGTGAGTATAATCTGCATTTTCATAAAGGAGAAAGTTTGGCCCTCAGTTTTAAAGGATAAAATGCTATGTCTAATTTTGTGCCTAGTTTTATGTATGTAATTGATTTTCTAATTTATTTTGACTATTACTAGTTAGTATTTTTTGCTATAGGGTGAAATCAATAATTGTTTCACAACTTAAATTCTGTTATTGACTTATAAACAAATGTAAATTCTGTACTAATTATAAACATTTGGAGGAATAATTAATATTATTCTTAAAGGATTTATTTGACTCTATTCGAAAACATGTTAACAAAGCCTGTCCATGATTAATTGTAAAGTAATTACCAGTTTTGTCAAAGGTATTGTTGCATAATGATATCTGTTAATTTCATCATTTAAACAAATAATGTGGCTTACCTTTGTGGTAGAAGAAATTGTTAAAAAGAACCAAGTCTTCAATGTATTCCGTTAATTTAATGAGTTAAGTCTTAATTGTAATTTCTGTAAATTAAACATCAAACAGTGTATAGTTTCAGTGCCTATTAGTGTGAGCATATATAAGGGCTCAATTTTTGGTCCCAAGACAGTCAATCTACGGCCAAGTTTCAGACAACAAATCTGTGTTGGTTAGATCGACAAAAATGCTTCAACTTAACTGTGAAATAAGTGTAACACAATTAGGCCATGTGTTAAAACAATGACAGTGTCTGTTCCAAATGTACCTTTCTTTTCTTCAAGAACTGTGAACTTTGTGGTTAGGCTATTACTGCTCATAGATGTTCAATAGTAAGCTATTGTAGCAGGATGTGGATGTTTGCCTGCAATCTATTAATAAGTGTATAAATAACTGCTGACTTCTGGGTAATCAGCAGATGTTCCCATAAGATCTATATATTTTATATCTGTAACTAAACAATGGGAAATCCAGGATGGAATAATGTGCCTCGTCTCTCCAGTCATCTACCATCTTCCATATTCTCATCATCTGACTGGAAAGAAGCACTCCATTTTTGGCTCACACCATTCAGGAATAGAGTAGGTGATTCGTCTTCTGCACTAGGGTTTTGACTACCTCTTGTTGTGCACTGAAATGAGAAGTATCTTACCCACTATCCTTCCCACACCTCCCACAGTCATAGTCCACCATCCACCTAACCTACGTAATACCTTGGACATCTCTGCTCCACCCCTGCTCCCAGTCCGTTGCTTCATAGCTCATATCCCTCCAATAGACCTAGCTGTGATACTTGTTGCATAGCTCCTCCCATCACAACCTACTAGAGTCCAATCACAAGGATCACCTATCCCATAAAAGGCAGTGCTACCTTTTAAATCGCCATGTGATCTACAAGGTAAGCTGCAACCACTGTGCTATGTTCTATATGGACATGGCAACTGAGACTGTCTGTCCACATGAATGGCCACCAACAAACTGTTGCTGCAAGATGGCATGACCACTCAGTTGCTGAACATACTGCCCAACACAATGCTTCAGTGACTACTTCACAGCTGACACCATCTGGATCCTTCCTACCAACACCAGCTTTTCTGAATCGAGCAACAAGGAACTCTCCGTGCAATAAATCCTACATTCCTGTAACCCTGCCCCCTGGCCTCAGCCTTCATTAATCCTTTTCCTTCATTCACCTGTCCCCATACCTGTTTCCACTCCAGCACTACACAGATGCCTATACCACCAATTCATCTACCAGTCTTTCTTCGTTCTCTGCATCTCTCATTTCCTACCCCATCCCCCCCCCCCCCCCCCCTCCTTACCCACTTCCCACCACATCCCTGTATGCTCCCATGCTCCCAAAAGCAACACTATGCCCTCCCTGACCCCTGTCCAACTATTCTTCCCCCTCCCTGCCTCAGCCTCCTTCTTATCCCACCACCTATGGATTGCTTTTCTCAACAGTTGCTCACAGTCCGGCCAGAGACAGTGGTCATGTGACTGTGATTTATGTTTGTGTGAACATGTGAGCGTTTTCTATTTCTGAAGAAGGGCTCTTGGCTGAAAGCTCAAATGTATAGCAGTCTTTTTTTTTTTGTCTCCTTTATACGGTGAATATCTGTAACCCAACTTTATTGAAAATAGCATATTTTGAATAAGATTCTAAGTACACTGTGTTAACAACCATTGTGATCTTCTTTAGCAACAAGCTCAAAAAGCCCACAGAACTAAATACATGGTATTATGATGCACAAGGCTTAAGGTGTGAATCATGTCCTAGCAAAAAATAGTTTAAAGTGATAATATCTGCAAACAGTATGAAATAGTCCCAAGTGAGCAATTATGTGAGCAGTATAAATATAAATGATCAGTTGTTTCATAAACATAACACAATAATGATTATGGACAATATGAATCATTGGGTCTCAAGTACACTCAAATTTATTGAGCATCTTTCAGACAGTGCTTTATATTAGATTATGCAATGTTAATGTAATAGGACTGTGTCACTATGGCACCAGAGGTGTATAACTTGACTCAGTCCATACCCTTACAGATGTTGATTTCATGATGGGATTTGCAGAACACAATGCATTATTGAGTGAGGAAGTGAGTAAATGAATCTAGTCAATTTCATTTTCCATACTTGGGTTTGTAGCAATCAGTTTTCTTTTCTGAGTCAGAGCTGTGTGGATTGTTCTGGATGAGTCACTAAATTTGATGTGATACAAACAAAGAATTTTGTAGTTATAAGTTTTTGTTTTGTTTATTCAAACATGTTTCTACTTATTACTGTTCCCACGTTTCCATCTGTAGCTGAGTGTAAATGGAAGTGTGAGTGTGAATGTAAATTTAAGTATTTCAGCATCACATAAATTCAGTATTTCTAATGAAAAACAAAACTTAGTGATTTTGCAGTCTTTCACAGATGATTATGATTATGATTATTCCAATACCTGTACAAAAAGGGAAAAAACAAGAAAGGTAGTGGCTTGTTTCTGCTGTTATGGCACTAGGCTAGTATTTTGGAAGAACAGGGTTCAAGTCCTGGTATAATCATCCAAGTTAAATTTTCCATGATTTTCCTAAATACCTTAAGATGGATGCTGTAGTGTAATAAGGGAGTCTACAGAATAACATGTTCCACCTTTATCCTCTTAGGCTGATGAAAGACATTTGTGAAAACTGTAAATGTACTTTAATTAGTTTTTAGGTCTGGAACATATCACTTTGCATGCTCTGGTTTGGCTATTGACAAGGCATGACAGCAAGGTGTCCTGGAAGTATCAGAGAAACAGGGACACTGGAAAGCATATGAACAACTGTACAGTTGAAGATCAGACTTGTGAACTGTTATTCTAACTTGGCTATCAAATGTTGAAGCATCAAATAGACATCTTACAATATATTGTTAGCTACAATTTATGAGTAATTTGTTTCACTTGCCATTCTAAACGTAAACCTACAGTGGAAACATTGGTGGTATAATAGAAAACATTAATTAAAAACATGGTTACATCATTTCAGTGGCTTAAATAGATCAGAGCTCTCTTTCAGCACCCACCTCTGCTGCAAAGGAAAAGTAGTCTCATGTCACGGTCAATACCAACCGACCACTAGGTTACACAGCAATGCTTTGAGGGTTACTTTGAAATCGATACAGGTGACTTCCCTCTCTACCTACAGGGTGGTCCATGGGAAGTAGTACAGTTTAAACTGGCCACCCTGCTAACATGTAGAAGTGCTCATAGCACCTTCTGCTTCTAATTGAGCCCACATAGTATAGGATTTGGTTTAGTACAGAATCTGCCCAGTGCGGGTGTGTATTCAGGCAGTGGAAGAGTTCTGTCTTTTGCAGAGCATTGCAACTATCCAACATATAAATCACATTTGAAGGAATCATCATTTCTGGATTCCAAACAGAATGACAATATCCAGTGGCTAAAACAGTGGAGTGAGATGGATTCTGGAACCAGTGTGAAACATAAGAGACCTTAAGTTACACATCAAATGCCAGAAAATATTTGACAAGTTCATGCAGCACTGCAGTGTGGTCCGTTGCTATGTCTGTTGCCAATCCATAACACTAAAAACCCCTTGCAGGTCTTTGGAGAGGCTTCTGAAACAGGATTTAAAGTTTCACCCTTATAAATTGCAAGTGGCTCAACACTTACAGATGGGAGATTAAATTTCTGCACAGCATTACTGGAGGAAATTGATCAGGATGACACATTTCGGACACATAATGTAATGTCTGAAGAAGCAATCTGTCATCCGAATGTGCTGTCAACATACAAAATGTCCAATATTTTTTAGACACAAAGCATCTCTTCCAGCTCATGATTTTTTCCTGTGGGATCATCTCAAGAATGATGTTTTTTTTACAGTGTCTCCACAGTATTGATGAGTCACAAGCTGCAACCCAGAAAGAAGATAGAGCCCATTAATCAAGAAACAGATGATAATGCATTGAGGAGCTTACATTAATGCCTTCAGAAAAGCATTGCCAATTATGAAAGTCATTTGTACAATGTATATTTGTGGTTGGCATTTTAGCAATGGCAATGTATGGAGAACAGCCATAAGTTATATTGATGTAAATATACATTGAACCTCACAATAAACAAATGAAAGCATACAGTGTTGCATGGGCCAACTTGTAGTAATGCAATGCAGGTATGCCACACAGGTATGTATTTCTTGAGCAAGATGTATCTTTTAAGAGGAAATCTTTTCAAAAGAAAGCAAGTGGAAGAAGAATTGGACGCAACACTGGAGTCCATGGTCTTGATCTTAGACTATTTAAAAATTAAAAAACGACAATTACAAAAAAATTTTATTCATGTCATAAGTTCTGTTCATGATGATAAACTTCTAGGATGTGGAATGAGTTAAGGTGTAGCATAACAAAAGAGAAGCAATGCCGAGGAACTAAATCTGCACACTACCTTAATAATAACACTCACCATATATCATACATGTATCCTAGTAATTTAGCAGACAAGTTACTGTTTTGAAAAATCTGCTGCTTCTTTTATTGCATTAAATAGAACCTGTTCATTTCCTGCTGGTAGGATAATACATGAATATATATTGTGTATTTTACAATATTATTTCTGATCCTTGTAGGTCAACTTGGTGAATTTATGACAAACTTATTTGCTTAAAATACATATTAACTTGTGAAAACGTTATTTAATATTGGTTAAATTACATAGATGTCATTGTAAAAGCTCCTGCATTTAATGAAAATGGTCTAAAATCGTATTTATTGAGCAACTCACCTTCCTGCAAGATGCATTTTTACATAAATGATCAAGAGAATGTTGCATTTTCAACATATCCCTGAGAAAGCTTTATCATTTTGAGAAAGAATAAAACTCATCTTTAATAATGATGGAACAAGTAAGTTATGTGAGACACTGAAGTCTCAGCCAAAGATATGTGACCAATAACTGCTCAGTTTTGAAAGGAAAAAATGTATGATTGGAGGATTTGGGAGAACAATGAAATTTTTATTTAGGTAAAATAATTCCAACTCTCATTGTGCAACATTTCTTTATTTCTTTTATTCAATATTTTATCAGTTTTTAAGGAGTCAAATATCAACATTCCTCTCATAAATGTACATTGTGTACATATATAGATGTATGGATTTATATATATTGTAAAATAGCAACAATTGGAGTTTAACATATAATGAAGCTCAGCTTTGGAACTTACATCAGAATGCAATTGCAGAATGTGGATAGTTTATTTTGTGAAATGTGGTTGTCTGTGAAATATATAATATTGCTATCCACTTTCATGTCTTTGTTTCAAACAAGTTAGATATAACTATGTAAACTGCACTAAAGAGTGCACATTAACCACCACATTCATCATATATGATGCTCCCCTGTAGTTCTAGTCATTAGATTATGTATTTCTCAGACACCAGTGAATCACAGGATATTTTTCAATATTGATATTATCAAAATGGTTTGCTTACATTGACATTATCAAAATGGATTTCATACATTGTTTCTACTAATCATGTGTTATATTACATAGAAACGTCTCCTGTGAATGCAAATGAAGGATTCTGAAAAATCAAGGATGCCTGGCCCTCTCACTCATGCAGCCTTATTATAAATATTGAAAATAACAGACACATTCTGTTGGAATGCCAAATATCACATTGGTAGAGGTTTCAACAGATACTGCTGGCACCATATTTTTTAAACTTATTATAGCAAGGAAAGTATTTCAAACAATTATCAAATGTGTATTGTGATGAACTAAGATTTAGTCCAGTCCTTGATACCATCAGCTCTACAATGTTGTTAGTCTTATATGAAATACAATGATTATCTTGTTTTCACCAGTTGTTCAGATAATTTAGATAAAATATTTGATTTATCCATTTATTGTTACTCATTTCTTCCATTTCACTATGTGACAAAGTCGTCTACTATAATTTGCCCGTCTACAATTATTTCTTGGAAAATTGAATTAACTCAGCAGTTTTGAACTCTTTTATCATAGGTGCATGTATTTATTTATAATGATTTTTAATGTACAGTTCTGTACTAATACTGTTTTTTTCCCATAGTTTTATTGAAAAGTGAATGGTAATGACACACAATAAATATAACTCGACTAAATTTTTGACTGTGTACCAATGTTCCTAATTATATTATTGACACTTATTTTTATTTTGTACATTGCTTGATGGCACAGAAGCATGAGATAATTTACAGCCAAAGTATGCTTCAATAACAGTGGCCATTCTCTGTCTTTTGAGATGTCATACTTTATTTTCCAGATTCTCAGTTCTGTTCAGTACCTATTTTTTGTCTCACACAAACACTTTATTATAAATGAGCATGAAAAAGGACTAACAATCAAATTATGAGGTCCACTATGGTCACTATGTGCTACTTCACATATTAATTACTAAAGGTAATAAATATATAATTTTCAACTATACAAGTGCTGCTGGTTACCATCATGAAAAAAATGGTGTTGCATTTAGAGTCAATTTTACAGTAGTCATCACACACAGGGTTTGCTTCATAACAGTGTCTGTGTACAGATGGTGAGATTTTAGAAATGATTTTAAACAGACAATTGTAACATACATTGCTTCATTATTTACTCATAGTTTAAGGTATTCATTTATTGCTGTATATAGTGCTTGACATATTACATAATAGGATTCCTTACCTTTTTAAGCAAAATATTTGTGTGTAAATAAAACAAATGATGCCATTGATAAATTTTTGTTAAGAAATAAAACATGTGGTGCCACTGATAAATTTGACAAGAAGCAGAGAAATGGTTTGCATGTTGATTATTTTAATAATGGCAATAATCAGAAAAGGGCAATTTTAAGATACAATAAAGTTATCTGTAATGTTAACTTTGCACATTTCCTCACTATACATATATTGGTATCTTGTCTGAGTTCCCTGCTTAATACATTTTCCCTTCAACCTTTCCTTCTCTGTTTTACCTGCTCCATTTTACTGATAAGGAACCCAGATGCCCATTCATTCTTTTGAAATACTTATTAATCTGTCATAAGTGGGTAGGTAGAGAGATCCTTTATTTCATTGTGCTTCTCTTTCACTTTGCAAGGAAATAGTGATTCAAAATTAATCACCTAATTCAATGCAACATAATTCTTATCTTTATTTTCAAAACAGTCTTTAGACTTTTTACAAAGCAGTCATGACTTAAGAACAGAATCATTATCCACTAATAAGAAGTTCACTTCTTCATATACCAGACATACAATGTAAGTGAAATGAATTCTGCAGTATGCCTCCTTCAGTCTCATTCTTTCATTTGTTTGTTGAGCTGGCTTGGGGCTGCCGTTTCCCCGTTTCCAGCACAGTAGTCTCTACTGAATCAAACAAGTATTGCTAAAATAAACTGACTGGCAACTAAATTGCATATCTTCATGCATCCTGAATGCAACAGACTATTGCAGTGTAAATGCACCATAGTTTCTGTTTGATTGGCTTAAGATCTGATATAAACACATTGTGAAAGTTATTATTCATTTGATACCATATTAGGTAGTAAGTATGCTGTGAGGTATTCTGAAAGACTGGATATAAATAAGATATCTCTTTGTTTTAGAGAACCTTGCTTCCACAAGACAGTTTAATGTCTTACAGCAACCATCGAACTTTGCGAATGAAGAGGCTATGATAGGTGCTGTCACTCAAGAACAACAGAGAAGTCTGCCTCATGAAGTAGTGACATTTATTACTTGGATACAGAAAATCTGTTCACCGAGCCCCAAAAGACTGAAAAATTTGCTAAGATCTAAAATTGAAGAATTTCTGGCTTTCAGAGGAAGGGACATCATCCTTGGTCAGTAGAAAAGAAGTTGTTGAAAAAAGAGGCTGGCAGATCTGAAGGGAGCAGAAAAGTCACACAGAATACCAGATCAATGGGTTCTACTGAGCTGGATGGATGGATTGCTGGTGGTATATTAGGTGATATCTGAGAACATAAAAAAGTAAGTGAATAAATAAATGAAATAAAAAATAAAAGTGAGAACATAATGAAGGCTAAGTAAAGAACACTGGATGCTGATGTCAGGTGGGCAGTAGGAGGTAGCACATGTTGTACAGCAGGTTCTCATCTTCAAAGTTCTGTGGAAATGGTACCAGGAGGAGATCTTTAGATGACATGTGCAGTAGCCATGACCCTGCAAACAATGTTTCTAGAGGTACCAAATATATTACCCCAGTCTCAACTGAAGATTGGGATCTACATGAGGATCCATTGGACTAAGTCCTATGGCTGGTAATTTACGTTGTCTTTCTTTGGTCTACTACAAAGTGTCAGTTGTGAATCAATACCAAACACATGGCTATGGAGAGTACCTTTGCAACAGCGAATTGTGTTTATAGATGAGTAAAGAGTAAAGTGGAAGGAGAGACTGAAAAACTGTTGCGGCAAAATGCAGTCCTCTCTAATAAGGCTCCCAAGCTTAATATCATCATTCGGTGGACTAATCACAAGTGGCAGTATCACATGCCATTTCCTCACTCCATGAAACACTATAGACAAGCTTGTGTTGTAATCCATATTAGCACTGAACATTTATTCAGTAATTATAATCAGAAATGGTTGTCTCCATATTCAATGCCACTTGCTGGCACGAATTAATAAATTTAGTCACAGAGGAAACTAGGCCTATATCATGAAATTTGGACAATTTAGATTTTTTACTAATCTATGACTATGATCCTAATAATTCAAACAATTAAAATAAATGTTTTATACTGAAGATGATAAGAATGCACAAAGAGGATAGAATTGTGGGTACTGCTGTCAAAAGTTTCTCTCTCACTCCTTTACCTCACACTGGGAAAAAATCATGAAATGGGAAATAAATGAACCACAAAGTTCATCATATTCAACAGAAGTTATTGTGGACCAGTTTAAATGGACATTACTAGTAAATTGTTTAAATTTTCCATGTGGTGATGTAACAACAGTAATTGTCAGTTATTATAAAACAATTTTATTTTCAGTCCCAATTGCAGACTTTTACAACTATAACAAGTTTTGACTTTTAAGCTATTATTGGATAACTAGTCCTACTGAGGCTCTTAATCTGTCTGGGCATGTCATTTTCCTTAATCTTCCACTGTAGAACATGCAGCCACTGGTCAACATCTCAAACCCATAACAGGAATTGCTATTTGACAACAGCTTAAAAGTTTAAACATGCATTGCTGTAAGAGTGAAAAAAAAACTATCAGCTATTATCTATGTTAAATGGAGAGGGTTTGTTTGAACTAAAATATTACTGATGGTCTGTTGTACTACATAGTTGGATATTTTGGGTTTTTATTTTAATTAGTGCTATGCATATGATCTTTACTAATAAACTACTCAAATTAACAGTTCATGGATGGGATGCAGATATTCATAGTAAATGAGGTCACATAATGAAATAATGGGAACAACCAAGGTAATAAATTCCCTTGGTACCTCAGGGAAAATAACTTATGGGTACCTGTATTGGTACCACTATTTTGGTTCTAACCATTACTGACAGTGGATTACTGGTTGAATGCAGAAAATTAATTTGTGGACATGAAATGATTTCTCCCATTCAGTAGATGAAATTAATGAAAGCGTAGTATAAGGACATTCCAGATTTTACACGAGACATTTCATTTTCATTGCATGAATGAATCCTTCAGCTGCTTTATTTGCAAATAAAGCAAGACCTTTTAAGATAGCGATATGATTCATTTATACTCTGCACCTCCCTGCTCCTTTCCTGCTTTTACCCCACAGTTCCTACACCAGCAAGACTGCTGCTCACATCAGACACAGACACAGTCACAGTCACATTCAAGACTTAGTGCCTGGAGACCATGGTCATATGTCTGTGAGTTGTCTGCTTAACTTTGAATAGGACACAGGTCCCTGTCTGATGGCTTCCTTCTCAGACATGAAGAACTGCCCATTTGTGATGGATGTGGTGTGCTGATTGCAGTTTGCCACAATTTAACTGATTCTATTTTATATAATGACAAGATGATACAAACTGATTTATTGGCAGATATATCCTCAATCTTAAGTGATAATGACCTAAATGTGATGTGTGTTTTACAATTCTGTGTTTTATCTTCCCTTCTACCTAAGCTCTGAAGTCAATGCGTTAGGTGTGTTTGAGGATGATTGTCTTATCCAACTGTTACCTTCATAATCACCTAATCTTCTTTTCTGAACTTGCCTCTTAGAGGCTGTACAGATACAATATCAGTATTCTTCGTGGTCTATCTGGACTTGCTTGCTCCATTGCACTGTTCAGAGGTGCATGTAAGAAAGAGTAAAAGGGAGAATATGTGTTGTATTTTAGGCTATCCTCATGTTGTGTGCTCTACCCCCATTCATCTCATACATTCAATGCATGATGATAATTAATATGATGTTGAGAGTGCTAAAGGTGTAACAACAACAACAACAATGCCTTTGTCTGAAAAATGAAAATATTTCTAGTGCAGCTTTGCATTCCATCAGTCTGTGACTCAGTTTACACTCTATGCATTTATTAGCAATCTGTCCTCTCCATATTATCATTAAAGATGGATGTATGAATATTCAATGTTTCTGCCATTATGTAACTTTATATGAATTGTGAACAGAACCTTTTTGACTGATCAGTTATACAGGAATTGAATTTTTCTATGTTCTCTGAAACAACAGAGGTAAGGTTATTGGAATAAAGTGCTACATGGAGACTGGGTACAACATTATTTTCTTGCCATTTTGCTAAAACACTCATGTGACCTTTCATAGGACATTGCTGAAATGTGACCTATACCACACAGGACTTACAGGGGATTTGAAACATTTACAAAGAAAGATAGCACAAATTGTTACATGTTTGTCTTAGCCTTGGGAGAGCATCACAGGAAGCCTGAAACATTTGAACTGGTAGACACTCGATTGTAGACGTCAACTACCCATCAAAAGCTTGCTTACAAAGTTTTGAGAATCAGTATTAAGTGAGGAATCTTGGAATACACTACAGCCTCCTATGTATCATCCCCACAGGCATTCTAAAGATGAGATTAGACTAACTGCCATGAGCACAGAGGTGTTTAAACAATCATTTTTCCTATGTCCTGTACACAAACGGAATGCGAAGGAACCCTAGTCTGTGTTACAGTGGGAAGTATGCTCTGCCTTACACTTCAGAGTGGATTGGAGAGGATGGATGTACATGTGTATATGCAGTGAATTCTGCACCTGACAAATTTAAGGAAACTGTAACATGTATCTTATATTGATAAGGTGAATATTTAAATATGGAGATGGATACATACATCATTCAGAAGAATGTGTGAACAAAGTTCCTGTGCATCAGTTGTGTGAAAAAACAGGAGTTCTTGAAATATGTTGTGTGTTCTAATGTTAGTATAACTTTTTAATGAACATATTATTTTATGGTGGGCTATTATACTTCACTGTATACAGTTTTAAAACTTAAATTACTGTGTGCAATACAGCAGATGTATACAGCAGCTAAGGTGGATTCCTTACAAACTGTATAAGAGTACTGGGAAGCATTTAATTTGTGAAATCACAAACTTTAAAATCTGTTAAACTAAATGCTTTATTGTTTTCTCCAGGTATCTGGAAACAAAATGTATAATTTGACACATTTATAAAACATCTCTTCCTGTTGATTCAAAAAAGAAAGCATTACACTTAAAGGACATAAAAAACAGAATATTGGTCTATTGTTGATAGTACACATGTCAAATTATCTTTGAATCAGATGAGAGTATTCTTCCTTGTGGAGCTGCAGTAAAATGCCTGTTGTGGCTTTGTGCTATATTCCATTTATTGATTTCTCCATCATTTCCAAGTTACCTTGATCTTTCTGCCCAGTAGGCTCGTACACTGGCATTTGCCTGAGGTGTCTCAGAGCCTAAACTCTGTCAGTGAGGTGTTTTTCATTCACTCTGTCCTTAAAGATCTCATTCACTGAAAAGACTTTCAATTCCTACACAGTGTCTTCATTTCTGATTTAATACAACTTGGAATCTCATCTGTGATGAGTGGATCCTTGTATGACATGTGTAGAGAGAATCTAATTCTCAATCCTCCACACCAGGGCAGGAATTGTCATTACCCTGTAAAACTTATCTGTGGTCTGTTTGTGTGTTATATTTTTCAAATGATGATAATTTGTGCTATATATTGATTTAATTAGTAAAAGTCTGTAATGTTGACTCATTTACATAATACATCAAAAAATATCCAAAATATCTTTGGCATCTATGAGCCTCTATTGCTGTAATAATTTGATGCACAACCTAAAAAAGCAAAGCCCATTGGTTTCATAATTATAGTTCTGTTCTTTCATTAGTTTTAAAATAATGTACGCATTTTAGCAGTAAAACTCATGACATTGTACAAATCACATAAGTTGTTAACTGAAATCAAACAATCGAAACTCCAAGTAGGAATATCAACGACGTGGAAAGTCATTTCGTGACTTATTGTAAAGAAGATACGTCAAATTGCAGACAGGCACAATGTGAGTGTCTTTTAATCGTCCTGTCTGCAACTTGACATGTCTTCTTTGTGGCAAGTTATGCAACTTGATTCTGAAACCTGCCATAGCCCATATCACTCCTCATAAATGTTGCTGCACTTGCTTATCTATTCTGAAATTGGTTACTCCAGAGAAGAGTGGGGTGGGGCGGGGGGGGGGGGGGGGGGGGAAACTATATACCAAGAGGTATTTCCACAAATCAGCTAGAAGTCACAGTTACAGGTAAAACTGATCATGTTTTACAGAGCCAATCATAGTAGATAGTATTACAGTGTACATATGAATTAGAACTACAAGGGACATGAGCTACCTGTCAGCAGAAAGCATTAGGAACACAAAATAGAATGGGACCTACTGCATTATTGCAAAAGATGTTTCATTTGCTATTTTCCCCATTAACAATACTTTGCATTTCCTCACTTTGAAACAGCTACAAAATTTATCAGTTTGTCCTCTCTGTTTTCATTTTAGTCCATTAATCTGCTCAGGCACACATACTACTTCCTTTGCACTCCTTAGCTTCCCCATTCACTTCTTTCCTCATTTTTACACTAATGTACAGTTCTTTAAATAAGAACAAACTTTCTGTTTGATTGTAAGTCTTTATTTTGCCTTTCAGCTAGTGATAGCCATGGGTCAGGGCTTTAACATTGCTCTCACTGAGAGTAAAATGAAATATGAGCTCTATACATTCTTGCTCATATCCCACAAGAGCCTTAAAATATTGTTTTTGTCTATTTCATGATTACTTTTTCATACATCAGTAAAATATTACCTGGTCACTTATATGTGCTTACCTTGTATCAGTCACTTTTTCTATTGTAATACTTCTCAGTAATATATGAGAAATAAAAGTTCTCTTCTGATTGACCATAAGCCACATATTTCCTTTTAGGAGCACCTGTGCTCGATCACACTTTTATGCACTATCTACATGAGTCTTTAACTGTCCTTCATAATAAGAAAAACATAAACCATCTTAATATATCAGAAGACTACCTATCATAATGATATTATAGCACATAACTGTAGAAATTTAAAAAAAATAACAATGCACAACATTCTATTAATTAGACAGCTATCTTTCATTCAAGCAATATTAACACAGATGTCTACAAGGGAGAATGTATTCTTCTCTGATATGTTACAGTTCTTTAAAAAGTACTAATTATTTTAACATACATTTGGAATGAAATATACAAAAAGTAACAATGCTTCAGTGATCTTGTATTGCAGTTACTTATTTCAGCAATGTACTTGTAATGAGAGAGGGAAAGAACATAGTGAACAAATTGATCGGTTGGCCAAGGGATAATGTTTCCAATTTTTTAAGGAAGTTTACATTGTTTGAAAATCATACTGGTTTGAAGAAACTTGTGGCCACAATCAACAGTTTTGACCTTTGGCAAGCACTGACTTCCATTAGCCATGTGTGATGCTTTTACTGTGGTGACACAAAATTTAGCTGTTGATCTTTGTAGAGGATATGCATGTAGGTGCCCAGCTGGGTTGCCAATATCGTTTCTGTGCATGAAAATGGAATTCTCACAAATATAACCTAAATACAGTGCAGATTTTGCTTTGTTTATTACATGTGTCAGTAACATCCACTTATCAATTACTTTTAGATTTGCCTCCTTTATATTGAAAACAGATATGTTTCACTGTTTCTGTAATCTCTGTGGTTAAATGAATGAGCCAATTTTCAAGTTTAATCAGTACTGTTATATTACTAAAATTGGTGACATGGTCACTTCCTTTTAGTGTAGAATCCTTCACCTCTTCTTATCTGTTTTATCATAGGTGCTTCATAATGGTAGTGTTCACTGAAACTCCACAAACCTGTCATGGTATGGAAAGTGTATTGAATCCCTCATATCTCTGGAAGAGTATAGGTTGGAACCAATAAGTGTTTAAATATTATTATTTAGAATCTCAGACAGTAAACAAAGAACGAAAAAGAATTCGGCAATGAGTGAACATAAATTAAATGTTGTCATTCAGTCATCCATTTCAGTCACAACCTGGTCGGTCTAATCAGATTATTACTATGTTTTCCAGGGATGATGTTAAAATTCAAAATCATGACAATAGGTTTAATAGAAATGACGAAATCATACTAAATGGAGCATCAGTTCTACCATTAAGTCTAAACTCTGTCACAGAAGACAAAGCAACTGTAAACACAAGTTGTTTGGGGTCATACATTTTCTGACTGTAGCACTTCCCAATCTATTGTACCTCAGAACCCTTTGATAACAGAGCAACAAATTTCAATGAAAAATTATAGTGACAGTCAATTTAGAGAGATCACTTCAATTGTACTAATATTTATGCAAACAATGGCTTGTTTCATACACCTGAAATATTAGTACAACTGATGTGGGTCTTTGTTAATTAATTATTATGCTTCTCAGGTGCAGATATCCTACATACCAAATCATGAGAAAAATTGTAAATCTTAATAAAACAAGTAGAGTTAAAAGAAAAGCAGTAGACTGTGCTGTGAGTAATTGATTATTAAAAACATAAAAGCCTGAATACTTCAAGTAACAAACAAAGCATGTTTCCTTAATTTTCAGATTACATTACCAAGATGGCTAACAGTTTTTGATACACTTAATTCACAAAAGTGGGTCTAACATTTCATTGTGATGAATGATATTACCATTACAGGTAACAGTATTCCTTGGTGACAGTTTACACACAGCACAGAGCTAATGGTAGTATTTTACACATAGCACATACTCAATCAATATCAAATAACAGAAGCTGAAGTATTTAGAATACTTGAGGAACAAAATTATTGATAATGAGTCAAATTGTTTCAGTCAAGAATCTGGAATAATAACTAACATTTTCACAATTTGTGTCAGCTTATACTTAGTTCATAACACACATATGTAATATTTTTAGAACAAATTATTCTAATGTTTTAGAACCTAAAATAATTTACAACCACATCAAATGAGGTATTCATGAACTACATGATACATGAACTCAGAGAACAAATATAGCTAATGTTTTGAAGTTATTTTTCAAGTATGATCTTTAGATTTTGATTGTATCACAGGTTTTGTTGCTGCATTCTCTTAATTACCAAAGAGAGAACCAGGACACAGAGACAGCTTCAAGTAAATTCAAGTTATAAGAGAGTGTTTCTACAATTTCAATGTGATGTTGATGTACTCTCCTAGAATGTGTGTGTGTGTCTTCCTTGATGAAGTAAAACCAAGAAGCCCCTTTACATTAATTGTTTTCCACATGAGAAGATGCACATATGTTGATTGTGATGTATTATCACTTATTTTATTGCTTAAAAATCTTAAAGCAATCAAAAGGCTGTATAAAAACACAGTTTGTAAAGTGATATCAGTCCAGGCATTGCTAATATAAATGCTCAGTTCAATTTCAGTCAGTTAGCAATGCAACAAATCATGCTATAGCATGCCTGCAGAGAAGAGGCTCCTCATTTTTTTTGTTTTTTTGTTTTTAGTTCATTTTGGAAGATACTTGAACTCACTAACAGGATATAGACATTACATAGCTTAAAAATATTTAGAAAACTTGTCAGGAATGAGAACCTGTTTCAAGCAAACATGAAATTATGTTGTACTATATGAACTTTGATATAATGTTTCTTTAAATTTATTCACATCAAAAGTTCAAATTGATTATGTAAAAAAGTAGAAAAATGAAATATTCATGATTTAATATGTTCCTTTAGTTAAGTTCTGTTTTTAATGCTGAAACATCTTGTAACAACCTGGTCAATTTTAAAATGGGACATTATTTCAAACAACTTTCTTGAAGTAACATAAATTGTACTCTCTCAACTTCTGTAGTAAACACCAGAAACAAGCCACAGCAGCAAAAATTATTTAAATTCATACTACATACACACTTTTAGAATAGCACAAACACTCAGTATCATTTTATACACTTTTAACAACAATAAACATTATGCTGTATCAGTAATCATACACACACATATATTATCAGTGTAATACATAAATATCAATTTACATACATTGTACAAAGAGATTCTACATATAACATACAGCAGTCAGAGACTGATTTGGTCAACAATAAAGTACCTTCATATTTTATTCCAAAGGCTTACACACATGTTAAGTGAGAATCCTCCATTTCTCTCTCTCTCTCTCTCTCTCTCTCTCTCTCTCTCTGTCTCCCCCCCCCCCCCTCCCCGCTCTCTCGCTCTCTCTCTCTCTCTCTCTCTCTCACTCTCTCACGCACACACACACACACACACACACACACACACACACACACACACACACACACACACACACACACACACTTACAAACTCAATCTCTCTCTCTCTCTCTCTCTCTCTCTCTCTCTCTCTCTCTCTCTCTCTCTCTCTCTCTCTCTTCCTCTCCCTCTTCCACACTCCTCCTCCTCCCACCATAAGCAGGTAATGTGCAGTTCTTTCTACAGAAGTAAAGCGTCATAATGTTCCTCTAGGAAATGACTACTAGAAGTTTTAGATTATAAGGCAGTCAAACTTCATGATAGTAGTGGTGCACAGAGAAGTGTTATAGTACACATTTCTCTGAAAGTGAACTACAGAGTCTCACACTGCAATTGCTTTACTTGATAACAGCTGTATAACAGAGGGGTATGTTTCTTTTATTAAGCATAGGACAAGTACTGAGTTTGAGTAACATCAAATGTAGGAATTCATTAGGAACATTACGGGACATATTCTTATTAGACTCCAGCATTGGAGATGCTCATAATGTACAGATCACACAGCACTCTCTTCTCACTGTGTTTTCTAAAATCAGAACTTAGAAACAAATATAGATATACCTGCATAACAGCTGAAAACTTACAGACAATATGACTAAGGTAAAAACTATTACAGCATCAAAAGATTCCAAAAAATGAGAAAATAAACTGTAAAGTGAAATACTCCACTAAAACAATGGTGTTTATTCCATATGTGTAGAGCCTTTACTGTACATCATCATTAAACACAACACTAAAAAAATGCTGTTGCAGAGAATGGACACTGGCAGTGCCATTAATAATATACCAAACTTTGAGCAGAACAGCAGAATAATGTTCAGATGGTATCTAAATTTCTTCTACAACACTCACTTTCACATCTTCTAATCGAGGGTGACTACTGGCGATGTTTTGTCTCATTCCCATTTGGAGAGCCCACCTCAGGAGACTGCGTCTCATCCTGCTGAAGAGATTATCACATAATGTCACTGCTAGGTGTAACATCCAACAGCAATTACAAATGAAACAGATATGAGCTTCTACTTTATGAAATGAAAATTGAATAATTTGAAAATTGTACGATATGAGATGAATATACCATAGTTCACATTTGGAGTGATCTCACTACAACTTAAGCGCATTACTTGAGTTTGGAAAGGAAGATAACATAAGGCTTGTCCAAATAATGATGATGGTAAAACTAGCTGACAAGTAGATTATAACTTTTTGCTTTTGAAAGTTTTATTTAATGATGATGGTAAAATTAGCTGACAAGTAAATTATAACTTTTTGCTTTTGAAAGTTTTATTTATTTGCCATTGATCATTTTACTTCAGATAGGCTTTGTCATATGTAAATAACTGTAGTATAGTCAAATTATGGGTACAGCTACACTCTTAAATACTAAAATCAACATTGTTTGTATCAAATGAAAGCATACAGCCACACTCTTTCCTATTAAAATTGAAACTGTCAGGATCATAGAACTCTTTTTGTGCTGTAACATGGACTTTCTGTAAGCCAGTTAAATAAGTTTTTAAGTGGCATCGATTGTGGAGAGAGAGGAAATTTACTAAACATTTTGAGGCATTCACTTTGTGGGAATTTCCTGTTTTTGCTAGACTGTGCCTTGGAATATTTGGAAGGGTCCAGACCAGATTAAACCAGATCCTGTGTGATGTCATCAGTCCAGAAACCATCTATCCTTGGGGACCGTATCTGTCCCTAGATGGTGTTTGTTTCTCCTTACTGCAATGGCATCTACCAGCAGAACAATGCAACATGTCATACAGTTTACATTGTACACACATAGTTCAAAAAATGCCAGAATGAGTTTATTGTATTCCCCTCAGCACCAAACTCCCCGGAATTAAACTAGATCAACAATCTGTGAATATACTTTGATCAGGCTCTTGGCATCATGGATCATCAACTGAGAAACCTAGTGCAGCTGGCCACAGCACTGAATCGGCATGGCTCCATGTCCCTGTCAATACCTTCCAGAACCTAATTGGCATCCTTCCTGTATGTTTCACAGTAGGTTGTGTCGCAAAAGGTGGTTATTCAGGCTTCTCACAGATGGTTACAATAATGTGACTGGACAGTGCATCATAGAGGGATAATTACTCTTACCTCATCTCTCAGTTTCCATGTGAAGTAGAAAAACTTGAAATATATTTTTGAAAATTTGGTTGATATTTTCTTCTCAGTTCAGTTTTGCATCAATATGAATTCCTAAAAAGTTTGATGCTTTTTATAACTTGCCTGTACTCCACACAAAAGCTCAACAGTTTGTATTAACTTTTTGTAATGCTATAGAATGTAAATGCATGAAACATTTTAGAAATTCATATTGATCTCAAACTGACAAGGGAAGAATGTATCACCCAAATGGCCTACTGGGAATTGAGAGAACTGGTAAGTAGTAATCTCTGTAGGCTACATTTGGGGCTTTTTCAGTCATACAACTCATATGAGGACATTCCCCTCATATCATATAACTACATGCCAGATTAGAACTCAAAGCTGGACACCCAACTTTTTTGGACAGTGCTCTTTACTGAGGGAACTATTCAAGCATAAGTTACCACTCACATCATAATTTTCATCTGCCGGTACCCTTCTTGATAGGGTATAGTATTTTTTCCGAGTTAAAGTGATGACAAAGTATTTCGAAAAAGAACTCCTTGTTCAAAGTTAATCTGGAAATAGTACTGATGAAAGTTATAGAGTAATAATATATGGTGAGAGGCCTAAATTTTGACTGATTAAAGAATCTGTAATCTCATTTCACCTAGATAAATAGTGACAGTGAGTGTTCATCGGAAATGGAGGTGCTGTCAAAGAGTACCCCATGGAAATGTGATGTGGCTGATCTTGTTCCCTATATGCATTTGGACTGAAACCTAGGTAAAGGTTGGTTTCATTACCACAATTGAGGATTATAGTTTCTTATATGTTAGATTGTCACGATTGCTGACTGCACTGCAATGCTGAGAGTACAAAATGTCATCTACCTCTTGACTGATTAAATGATTGATTAACTGAGAGGGGTTATGGGACCAAATGGTGGGGTCATCAGTCCTGCAATTCCAAGCTTAGTCACAGAAGAAAGGCGGTCCACTAAAAGTGGACAGATCCAGCCAGGGGAGTCAAATAATAAAATATTGAACATTAAACACACACAGTAAAGGCATAAAATCTAAAAACTGGTCAAAAGGGGGTGGCCAGACTGAGAAGACTGTAAAAGAAGTCTCAGCGACAACTAACCTGCCCCTGCTCCAAGACTAGAGTACAAACTTGTAGCTGGAAATACAAAACACTTTCCGAAAGGAAACAAGGACCAATTCAGCCATCAGTGGATCATATGCTAATTTTAATTTTAAGGAATTGGGAAAACTACACTTAACATGAAGGGACAAAAAAGGGGATATTCCACCAGTATGTGGGATATCATCAGTCTGCCACACACCAAATTGCAGTAGGCTCCTTGATTGTGTGGATCTTATTACTATGAGCAGTATCACTCCAGATGACATTCCAATTTTTGGCAAAGAGATATTTGGTATAGATCCGCATATCTGCAGCTAGAACCATGAAAGGAAATGGGGGGTAAGTATCTACTTCTCTAGCCAAACTGTCAGCTAGTTCATTCCCTGGGATGCCCACATGATTTGGGACCCAGAGAAAGACGAATGAACAGGTAGAATGCTCAAGGGCAGAGAGGAGGTCATGGATAGCAGAGATCAAAGGATGATGAGAGTAGCATTAGTCGATAGCCTGCAGGCTGCTTGTGGAGTCTGAACAAATTAAAACACTGTGGAGGGAGGCCTGAGAAACAAAAAGGAGGGCCCTGTGAATGGCTAGAAGCTCTGCTGTGAAGACACGACATGTTCCTGGCAATAAATGGTGTTTGAAGCCAGTAGGAGCTGTGAAAGTATATCCCACCTTATTGATTGTCTTAGAACCATCTGTGTAAAAGATGCTGGCACTCTGGAACTCTGCAAGAATGGCATATACAAGACAACAGAAAACCACAGGAGTGACAGAAATCTTAGGACCCTGGAAAAGATGAGTCCATGGTCTAGGCACTATCGAACAGGGGCTATAGGAGGAAAGATAGGGGGTGCAGTCCATTGAGCGGAGATGGAGATCCCAACAGGGGGAAGTGAGACACATGCCAACCTCCAATCCCACCCATGGGCGGGTGTTAGGAGGGAGACATCCCTCATTGCTAAAGAGCACAGGGTACACAGGATCGTCAGGAAATTGGCAAATGGCTATTGCATAAGAAACAAGGAGTTGGCTCTGTCATATGTGTAGAGGTGGAATCCCTGCTTGTGTGATGAGACCATCAATGGGACTAGTGGGAAAGGCACCAATAGCCAGAATCACGCCACAATGATGGACACAATCAAGCAGTTTCAAAGTGGAATGAGCTGCTGAGCCATAACCCTGACTACCATAATCTAGTCTGGACAAGACCAGAGCATGGTAAAGATGGAGAAGAATGGAATGGTCTGCCCACCAAGATGTGTGGGCCAGGAGATGGTGAGCATTAAGCTTCTGCATAATGTGCTCTTTAGGTGGCAAATGTGGGGCAGGCTGGTCAGATTGTTAAAAAAAAATAAGGCCCAAGAGACAGGACTGTGCTACAAAATTGAGGAGTTGGTCACCTAAATAAAGATCTGTAGATCGATGACAAAATTGCGTAATCTGTGTTTTGCAGGGAGAAAACTGGAAGCCATGAGAGGTGGTCCACACAGAGGCCCTTTGGATGGCACCTCGGACCTGGTGCTCAGCAGATGGTACTGAGTGGGAGCTGCACCAGATGCAAAAATCTTCAATGTGCAATGCTGGGGTAACCAGAGTCTCAACAGGGGTCATGAGTCCATTGATGGCACTTAGAACAGATCACTCTGGGATATTGTTCTTCTGAATCTAAGAGGCACTGAGTCAAGTACCAACTCAAACCCGGAAGAGCCAGGTAGATAAAAACTCACAGAAAAAATTGGAAGGGGACCATGGAAGCCCTGCGCATGGAGGGTAACTAAAATGTGATGGTGCCAAGCCATGTCATATGCCTTACGTAGTTCAGAGAAGACTGCAACAAGGTGCCGGCGGAGAGTAAAGGCCTGTCAGATGGCTGATTCAAATCGGAGTAAATAGTCAGTTGGAGAGTGTCCTGCCTGGAAGTCACACTGATATGGAGAGAAAAGACCACAAGATTTGAGTACCAAACATAATCTGAAGCTGACCATCCACTCGAGCAATTTGCAAAGTAAATTCATCAGTCGAGAGACGTTGGGTTCTTCCTGGGCTTAAGGACAGGGATAAATATACTGTCTCACCATTGTGAAGGAAAAGCACCCATGAGCTGAATGCTGTTCAAGGCCCTGAGGAGATGTTGCCTCTGGGGAATGTCCAAGTGTTGGATCATCTGGTTGTGGATGGAATCCAAGCCTGGGGCCGTGTCTCAGGAAGAGGTAAAAGCTTGTAACAGTTCCCATTCAGTGAAGGGTGCATTATAGGGTGCAGCATTTCTGCCAGAGACAGGTAGTAGGATAGGAAGAGGATGTTGATGCCTTCGTAAAGTGTGTTGTGAGGCATTCATCAAGAACCAATGGATCAGTACACAGAGCACCTTGGAGGTTAAGAGCCTGGATAGTTGACTGTTGCTGGTGGCCCAGAAGGTTATAGAGCTTGGACCGAACCTGCGATGACAGGGCATACATCCCAAAGGAAGAAACATAGCACTCCCAGCATTGCCTTTTACTCTGCTTTGTAAGGTGACAAGCCTTAGCATGGAGATGCTTAAAAGTAAGGAGGTTGCTCTGTGACGGGTGTTGCTTAAATTGCTGTAGTACCTGTTGGCAGTCCTGCAGAGCAATGGCAACATCCTTGGTCCACCACGGTACTGGTTGATGAAGAGGGGGACCTGTGGATAGGGGGACATCAGAGCCAGCAGCATGACGAATAGTGGCAGAGATACCTTGTACAACTACATCAATGGAATTTGAGAGGGAGGTGATGAAGTTCACAGTAGACATATGTTGTTGTTGTTGTGGTCTTCAGTTCTGAGACTGGTTTGATGCAGCTCTCCATGCTACTCTATCCTGTACAAGCCTCTTCATCTCCCAGTACCTACCGCAACCTACATCCTTCTGAATCTGCTTAGTGTATTCATCTCTTGGTCTCCCTCTGCGATTTTTACCCTCCACACTGCCCTCCAATACTAAATTGGTGATCCCTTGATGTGTCAGTACATGTCCTACCAACCGATCCCTTCTTCTACTCAAGTTGTGCCACAAACTTCTCTTCTCCCCAATCCTATTCAATACTTCCTCATTAGTTATGTGATGTACCCACCTAATCTTCAGCATTCTTCTGTAGCACCACATTTCAAAAGCTTCTTTTCTCTTCTTGTCAGAAGACATATATAAAGGCCAATTGACCCCGCAGAATACCCATTGTGAGGGCCTGTATTCCTGGCAGCAGAAGGGGCATTATAGAGTCACTGGAATGTGGTCACTGTCATAAAGCTCATCATGGGAGGACCAATGTAGGGAAGTAATGAGAGCAGGGGAGGAGATTGTGAGATCAATATCAGAGAAGATGCGAGCAGCACTGAGCTGGGTAGGAGAACCATCACTGAGGAAATACAAATCGAGGTCTATGATAAGTTGGTCAATTAAGAGATCCCTAACCATGAAGTGACACTCCCCCACAGTGGGTGGTGGGCATCAAAGTCCCCAAGGAGGAGAAATGGGGATGGGAGTTGGTTGGTTGGTTTAAAAGGGGGAAAGCGACCAAACTGCAAGGTATTCAGTCCCTTGTTGCGAGTAGAACAGTCACCCAAGCGAAAGAAGAAAACAAAGAAGACATATGGCACAATAACAGGAGAAAGGAAGAACCAGAAGAACAACAGAAGGACAACAAACAATACAATGGACAAAACAGGACAAGAAAACCACAGCTGGCTGACCATGAGAATAAAAAGGGAGAAGCCAGCCACACATTAAAACATCCACCCAACAAGCCCTAGGGTGGAGGACACAGGGGTACAAAGGACATGCGCTACAACTCAGATCAAATGATAAAATCCAGCCATGAATAAAATGTAAAACTAAAGCTGCTGTTGAGGCATTGTCACCCAACACAAAACGTAGGGTGCTGGGAAAGTTAAAAGTCCGCTGCAGATCGACTAAAAGTGGGCAGTCCAGAAAGAGGTGGATGACTGTCAATTTGGGAGCCACAGCAACACTGAGGCGGGTCCTCGTGACGGAGGAGGTAACCATGTGTGAGCCACGTCTGGCCAATGTGGAGTTGACAAAGGATGACTGATTCCCTGCAAGAAGTCTGCAGGGAAGACTTCCACACATTCACAGTCTCCTTAATGACATGCAGTTTGTTGTGCATAGTGTTATGCCACTCCGTCTCCAAAAGCCAAAAATTCTTGCAGTGTAAGACAGAATACAGGTCAGTTTCAGAGATGCCCATCACCAGGAGTGGTTTCCATTCAGCCTGTTTGGCCAGCCTTTCAGCAATTTTGTTGCCTGGGATTCTGACATGTCCTGCGGTCCAAACAAACACCACTGAACAACTGGACCATTCCAGGGCAGAGATGGGCTCCTGGATGTTTGCTACCAAAGGATGGTGTGGGTAGAACTGGTCAATAGCTTGTAAGCTGCTCAGGGAGTCATAACAGATAAGAAACGACTCACAAGAACAGGAACGGATGCACTGAAGTGCATGAGATATGGGCACAAGCTCTGCAGTGAATACACTGCAGCCAGCAGGCAAGGAATGCTGTTCAATATGACCTCTGTGAACATAGGCGAAGTCAAAATTACCATCAACGATTGAGCCATCAGTGTAAACAACTTCACAGCACCAGAACACGTCAAGAATCGAGAGGAAGTGACAGCAGAGAGTGGTGCGGTTAATGGAGTCCTTAGGGCCATGCAAAAGGTTCAGACAAAACTTCGGCTGAGGCATACACTATGGAGGTGTACGTAAATGGACCTCAAGCAGAGGTGGTAAAGGGAAGGACTCCAGTTCAGAGAGAAGGGATTGCACACGAACTGCAATCATGAGCCCCGACCTGGACTGCCGATGCAGGAGATGAACTGCTGCAGGTAGGAAAAGGAGACGGTAATTTGGATGCTCAGGAGAACTATAAATATGTGCAGGCATAACTGGCAAGCAGTTGTGCATGTCAGATCCACAATTGAAGGACTCCGGCCTCCACCAGGACACAGATCACTGGACTCATTCTAAAATCTCCCGTTGCTAGGTGGCCTGGTTTGAGGAAACGTAATACTGAGGGCAGCACCAAACCATAAAACAGACTCCCGTAGTCAGGGCGGGACTGAACAAGGGCTCTGTAGAGCTGCAGCATTGTAGAGCGATCTGCACCACAGTTGGTGTTGCTCAGGTAGTGGAGAGCATTGAGGTGCTGCCAGCACTCCCACTTAAGCTGACAAAGGTGAGGGAGCCAAGTCAATCGGGCATCGAAAACCAGTGCTAAGAATCGATACATCTCCACTACAGTGAGTGGATCATTATTAAGATAAAGTTCAGGATTTGGATGAATGGTACGACACTGACAGAAGTGCATGACACATGACTTTACAGGTGAGAACTAGAAGCCGTGGGCTAGAGCCCATGACTACGCCTTGTGAATGGCTCCCTGTACGCGCCACTTATCAGCACCAGTACTGGAGGATCAATACGAAATGCAGAAGTCATCTGAATACAGAGAAGGGGAGACCGACGGCTCTGCAGCTGCTGCTAGGCCATGGGAGGCACCGACTTGGACACAGAAAGTATGGAGCGACAAGAAGTTTTCGATAAAAATCGGGAGTGGGCCCCAGAGACCCCATTCATACAATGTGGCAAGGATATGATGTTGCCAGGTCGTGTCGTATGCTTAATGTAAGTCAAAAAAGAATGGAACTGGATGTTGGCGTCTGGAAAAGGCTGTTAAGATGGCAGAGTCGAGGGACACATGATTATCAGTGGTAGAGCAACGCTGGCGGAAGCTGCCCTGACATGGAGCTTGTAGGTCATGTGACTTCAGGAGCCAACCCAACTGCCGACACACTGTACGTTCCAGCAGCTTACAGAGAAAGTTGTTGAGGCTGATGGGCCAATAACTATCCACATCAAGCGGATTTTCACCGGGTTTTAGCACCAGAATGACGGTGCTCTCCCGCCATTCCGATGGAAAGACGCCATCGCACCAGATCTGGTTGAAGATGATGAGGAGATATCGCTTGTAGTCAGATGAGGGATGTTTAATCATCTGACTGTGGATCCGATCAGCGCCAGGAGCTGTGTCAGGGCAGTGTGCAAGAGCGCTGAGTAGCTCCCACTCTGTAAATGGGACGTTGTAGGGTTCACTGTGGCGTGTAGTGAACGAGAGGACTTTCCTTTCCATTCACCGTTTTAGCGTGCAAAAGGCTGGGGGGTAGTCCTCCGACGCAGAGGCTCGAGCATAGTGCTCAGCAAAATGCTCGGCAATCACGTTTGCTTTGATAGAGAGCACGCCATTGATGTTAACGACAGGGACACCTGTTGGGGTCTGTTACGCAAAAAGACGTCTGATCTTTGTCCAGACTAGGGAAGGTGACAAATGGCACCCAATGGTCGACACGTACCTCTCCCAACATTCCTGTTTCCGTCGTTTTATAAGCAGGCAAACGCAAGCACGGAGCCGATTAAATGCTGTGAGGTGCTCTAGGGAACGGTGCCACTTATGTCACTGTAGAGCTCGCCGACGCCCTTTAATTGCCTCAGAGACTTCCGGCGACCACCAAGTCTATCGCCAGGGGCACCCTAGAGAATGAGGAATCGCGTTTTCCGCCTCAGAAATTATCGTTGTAGTGACTTGCTCAATCACAACATCCAAGGCAACACGTGGGGAAGATTCAACAGTGACAACAGAAGTGAAGGCTCCCACTCTGCCTTGTTTAAAGCCCATCTGTGTAGACATCTGTGGGCATGACACCAGAGGAGTGACAGGAAGATGGGGAAGTGGTCACTACCACATAGGTCATCATGTGCTCTTCAGTGAGTAGATGGGAGACGGCCAGGACTGCAAACCGAGAGTTCAATGGCCGAATATATGCCTGTGCCATACTGAAACGTGTGGGGGCACCTGCATTTAAGAGGCAGAGGTTGAGTTGTGACAGTGAATTTTCGACCTCCCTACCTCGGCCAGTAAACACGGCGCCATCCTACAAGGGTACATGCTAAAATCTCACAAAAGTAGGAAAGGTTTAGTGAGTTGATCAGTCAGTGCAGCCAATACGTTCAGGGGCACTGCACCATCTGGAGGAAGATATACATTGCTGGCAGTTATTTCCTGTGTCGTCCTTATCCTGACAGCCTCACCTTCAAGAGCGGTTTGAAGGGGCACAGGTTCCCTACCTACAGAGTTAAGGGCATAGATGCAAATTCCACCTGACACTCTATTATAGTCACTATGGTTCCTGTAATACCCCTTATAGCCATGGAGGGAAGGGGTTCGTATTGCTGGGAACCAGGTTTCCTGGAGGGCAATGCAGAAAGCAGGTGTAAAGCTTAACAGTTGCTGTAGCTCAGCCAGGTGGTGGAAAAAACCACCGCCATTCCACTGGAGGATGACGTTATCATGAGACTAGGGAGGCATGAAACACTCAGTGAGGTAGTCTGCGCTACAGGGTCACCTGCTGCCTCTGACTTATTTTCTGAGCAGTCTATATCCATTGTATCTGAGGGTCTGGCGACATCTAGATCCTCATCAGACACCAGAAGCTTCACCTCATCCTGAGATGAAGAGCTTGTAGGCATCGGTGGTGTGGGTACCACTGTAAGTCCCTAGGTCTTGGGGGTCTTCTTTCTAGATTTCTCTCACTGATCCTTGGGTTTCTGTGGTTGGGAGGGCTTCACTGGGGGGACAGTGCTCCTGAGGTAGGTGGTGCTGGAGCAACAGGGAGGGAAGTGCCCCCGCTATCAAGGGCCAGGTGCAGTCTTCCAGCTCTGAGAGCCAACTGGAACTCGCAAAACTGATGGGGTACAACTATTCTTGTAGTGGCAGCATTAGAGGAGGTCATAGCCACAGGATGTATGCACTCAAATTTCCTCTTGGCCTCAGTTTAGGCCAGTCTGTCCAGGGTCTTGGATTCTATAGTTTTCCTTTCTCTCTGTAAAATCCTGGTGAGCAATGGGAATTATGCTCTTTGCAGTTGGCACAGATGGGAGGCGGGGTTCATGGAGTATTGGGATGGGATGGATGTCCACAATCTCAACATGTGATTCTGGAAGTACAGCGGAAAGACATATGGCCAAACTTCCAGCACTTAAAGCATTACATTGGGGGAGGGATATATGGCTTGACATCACAGTGATAAACCATCACCTTGACCTTCTCTGGTAATGTGTCACCCTTGAAGGCTAAGATAAAAGCACTGTTGGCAACCTGATTATCCCTTGGACCCCGATGGATGCGCTGGATGAAATGAACTCCTCATCACTCTAAGTTGGTGCGCAGCTTGTAGTCAGACTGTAAAAGGATGTCCCTGTGGAATATAGTACCCTGGACCATATTTAAGCTCTTATGGAGTGTGGTCATAACTGAAACATCCCCCAGCTTGTTGCAAGTGAGTAATGCCCATGACGGGGTAGAGGGTGCCATTTTTATCAAGACTGACCCTGACCACATTTAGACAAGCCCTCCACCTCACAAAACTTGTCCTCTAAATGCTCTACAAAAAAACTGTGGCGTCATCCAGACAAAGGAGTCCCCATCACCTTTCGTTCATATGAGGTACTGGGGCGAATAAGGTTCGCAGCCATCTTTAGCCCGGCATTCTTCTCATGGTGTGGTCAGGGAGGAGAATGATTTAGAATAACACTTACTTGTATTGTACTGAGACTTGGAACGCTTAGAGACTGCTGGTATTTGATCACCAGCAAGTGATGATGTGGTACACTTCATCACGCATCATATACCCTGATGCCACCCAATCCGACCAGGTGCCCTCCCCACAGGCACAACCAAGCCACAACAAAGGCCACCTGGCAAGATGACCATTGCCAGGAGTCCCGATGCCCCAGGGTGACAGGCATCTACTCCTTGGCATACTTGGGGAGTTAACAGTGCAGGCATCAGCAGAGCGATCCCTGTGTAGTCAGGCAGCTACAACCAACAGGGTATATGGCAGCCCCACTACAATTGTCTGGCTACCATGCTGGATATGAGGTGCAAGGAATTCTGTGGTCCTCGTCAGTGCAGAAAATGACACAGTGCAGTGGGTGGAGGAAAATGAACCCAGGCAGGTGTCCTCACTCAGGAGATGGAGGATGATCGGGACTGCAGTTCCACAACGAAAAAGTTGACTAAGGATCTCAATGCACAATGGACATGATGCACCATGTAAGGCGCCCTTCCCAAATTGGCTTGCTCTTCAGGAAAATTTTGAAAAATGGAGGTCAAACCCTGCAGGGGACAATCACATAAAGGCCGAAAGGTGTGACACTCCTTTTAGTTACCTCTTACAACAGGCAGGAATACCTTGAGCCTACTCTAACACCCGGACCCGCAGGGGTGTGGGGATGGGAGATGCTGGATGAGGGTAGACAGTTCAGCATAAGGAAGTGGCCTACCTGAAGAGAGGCAGATATTGCAAATGGTGATTGCTGGAGTCATTTGCACTCAGCCCACTATTGCTTCCAAGTTGGTACAATCTTCCACAGGGCCAGCATGGTTCTGACAGAATGCCCGATAACCGCAAATGTTGGAGAGTGGTCATCACGGAAATGTGTTTACTGAAGAACAATACAAAATGCAGAATAGGAGGAGACAAGATGTTGCATTTCTGGTAGGTGATGAGAGTAACCATTGCAGTTCCACTGGATCATCATTTGGTGAGGGTCCAAGTTAGACATAAAGAAGCCAAGAAAGTCAAGAGGAGGTTATGTCACTTGGTCAGGAGTTGTCACCTACAAGGACAGGATGACACCCATAAAAAATGTCAGACTCAGGTTGTGAGGGGGGAGATGGCACGTCTGGAGGCACCGGGGGTTGCCTTGTCTTGGGATTTATGTTTCTTCTTCTCCTCTTTCAGAAGTAGAGGAGGGCAAAGCACAGAGGGAGTACAGGCATATGCAAGATCTGGAACCAAAAGATAGTGGGTGACCTTGTGGTGCACAGATGATGTGTCTCATGGCTGAGTGGTGGTAGGAGGCTTCCAGCCTGAGAGACACTGGGGAGAGGGGTCCCAATCATTAGGAAGTGCTGAAGAAGGTGGCACTTCTTCAGCCAGGGAGGGGTAGCGGCTCCTGGATAGGGAACTGCTGGGGAGAGGGAGGGGGAGGGGGAGGGGGAGGAGAGAGGGGGACAGGCCTGGGATAAGGAAGAGGGAGGAGGAGTAAATGAAGTAACAGAGGCAAAAAGTTGAAGATAGTGACACTGCATGGAATCCCTCATACTTTTGGCGGACCTCAGCATAAGACAGGTGATCTAAGGACTTTTATTCTAGGATTTCCTTTTCTTTCTTGCAAGCCAGGTAGTTCAGCGAATGAGGAGAGTGGCAGTCAGCACACTTGACACTCACACCCTACCAACAGACTCCACTTCACTAAATTTGTCCTTGATATTTTCTATGAAAAACAATGGCTTTATGGTGGTGAATGTGTCCCCATCCATCCTAGTGCAGATCAGGTAATGGGGAAGGGTTTCATCCCAATATTGCGAGCCTGGCTCTCCTTCCTTGATGCAGCCAGGGAAGGGAAGGTTTCTGGGTCATACAAAGCAGCATTCAATGATCCTTTGACTTTTGAAGAGACAGCCATTTGAGAACAGCCAGATTTTTGCTGCTTCATGTGCCAAGCATCCACCCTGATACCACCCACTCCAACCAGGGGCTCTTTCCATGGGCGCCACCCAGCCACAGCAAGGGTCATCCGGCACAACAGCTATTACTGGGCAAAATCCAAATGCAAAGTTTGTGAGGTTTTTACAGACCCTCAAGAGGAATTACTAGCTCAATACTTCATGAAAGCCTTAAACTTTCATTATGGACTCTCATACAACTAATAACATGAACTAGCATTCATATATGTTACAGAAAAGAAGCTTCTTGAGGAGCTAGGATGTAAGGCATATGTCAGGAAAGTACTGAAAGTATGGATTTTTATAGAGGCAACAGAAGCTGTAACTTTTTAGACCTAAGAATATGATCTTAGCGAGGGATGCAGCTGTTAATCAAGTAAATATTAATCTTTTGACTGTATTAGACAGATTTAAGTTCACTCTGGACAGGATAATGAGCTTGAATAAGTGTGGCATTCCTACCATAATGCAGCTTCCTAAAGTTATTGCACAATGTGGCAAGAAGCAAGTAGGATTGGTGGCATCACAAGAGAGAGGGGATGGTCACACCACTAGCATTCATTTTTTTGTGAGGTTGTATGAAGGACAAATTTCTGGATGGTGCACTAACTTGAAGTATTGGAGCTGCCAGCAAATCTGAATATATAACAACCAAATTGTTCCTTGAAGTTCTGAAGCATATAGCTAACCAGATTTACCTCTCAAAAGATAGTCATACTTCTGGCCAACTGTGCAAGTCACATCATCATTGGCATTGACAGTATGTCCAGGAATGTCGGAGGCATTATATGGATAGAGCAAAATGCAGACAACACATTGTGGCCTTTAGATCCAAAGTGAATAGAAAATCTCCAAAGAGGTACAACATTTCAAAATTAAAAGAGAAGGGAATATCCAAAAAGTATGAAGCAGCATTGCGGAAGATTGAGGCTAAACAAAACTGGACATTGGAAAGTTGACTGCAATGAAAGATGTTCTACGAGAAACACCAGAAGTAGTTTTTGATACAGGAGAGAGGGTGGAAAGGGCAAGATGGTTTGATGAATATTGTAAAGAATCAGTAACAGTAACGAATCAGGCAAGAAAGGAAATGGTGAATGGGGCAACATGCTCTAATACAGGAGACATCATGAAAAAAAAGGAAACAGGTAGACAGAATCTGTAGAAGAAAGAAATGGGAATCAGAGAAGAAACAGATTAGGGAGCTAGAAGAAGACTATAACAACCAGGAAGCAAGGAAATTCTACAAATCAGAGAAGAAATAGATTACAGACCTAGAAGAAGAACATAACAACCACAAAGTAAGGAAACTCTACAAAAGATTACTGTATTTGGCAGAGGTGAAGAAGGAAACTTTGTATGAGGAGAAGGAACTCAGATTATGGACTTGTGGAATCAATACTTCAATGAACTCCTGTACGTTATTACTGAGATAGTAATATTGGAAGAAACTGAAATAGAGAGTGATTAGCCATGGATGGCACAATGTTAGCCAGGACAAAATACTGTACCTGTCCCAACAGTAGAGGAAATTAGTTTGGCACTCAAAGGCCTGAAGAATAATAAGGGTCCAGGGAAAGACAACATTTCAGCAGAGATGATCAAGGGTGGGGGATGAACATCTGACATGTCTTGTTCACTAGCTGTTCATTGAAATATGAAAAAAAAGAAGTGATGCCAGACCAGAGGTATATGTCCATTATTTGTTGAGTTTGTAAGAAGGTCAAAGCAAACTGTGAAAATCAGTGTGGCATCACTTTGCTTGGTGTTGTGTACAAAGTCTTAGTCAAAGTCATTACTGAGAGACCCACTCCATTCGCAGATGAGGTACTTGGAGACTACCACTGTGAGTTTTAACAGGGCAAATAGCTTCACTATAAGGCAAATAATGGAAAAGTGCTATGAACATAATGTGGACGTACACCAGTCTTCGAAATTTACAAATGCATTATGGTAGCTTTAAAACAAAAAAGATGTATCCGACCCTGATAGATATGGAATTTTCATATAACATAATCAGTGTGATGCAAATGACCCTCACCAGCATGAAAAGCCAAGTGAAAGTAGAAGAAAATCTCACTAAAGAATTTGAAGTTAACCAAGGGCTACAGCAGGAGGATGTGCTATCCACACTATTTTGCTATATAGTGTTGGAGAGAGTGATGAAATGAAGAACCAAGATGACCTCTGTTTATCAATGTGAACTAAAAACTAACACATGCTGAAGATGTGTTTTGGTGTTTAGAGGATTGAATGAGCTGGAAGAAGAATTTGTCACACTAAAAAAGGAGGTAGAAGAGTTGGGGATTCAAATAAATGGCACCAAAACACTGCATCTCTTTGGATACAACTTCTGTTAAAGTAAAATACATTGGGTCCAGTAGAGAAAACTATAAGAGATATGAGAAGTTCTGGTACTCCATGGCATAAGTGAAAAATAAAAGCAAGTATTGTCACAGGAAATACAGCTTACTTGGTCTCAATTCAGTCATGTAGCCTGAGCAGCAAATTGAAAGTGACTGTCTATCGAACAGTTGTATGGCCAGTGGTAAAGTATGGCTTAGAAATGTGGACAATGACTGTAGCTGAAGAGGAGTGCCTGAGAAGATGGGAGAGGAAAATATTAAAAAATATTTTTGGAGCAGTAAGTGAGGCAGTGAAATGGAAAAAATGGGAAAACAAGAAAAAGGAGGAACTATACAGTTATGCTGACCTTGTTTCAGAAATAAAGAGCAACAGATTAAGCTTATTGGTTCATGTAGAGCATATTTTGGAGGAAAGATCTGTCAGGAAAGTCTACAGGGGAAGTCCAGGTGGCAGAAGGTGGAAAGGGTGACTATGAAAACAATGGCAAGATGATGTGGAGAATGACTTGAGAAAGATGGGAGTGAGAAAGTAGAGGAAATGAGCAGAGGATTGTCAAGACTAAGGTGCAATTGTCAGAGAGGCTGAGGCCCTATATGAGCTGTAGCTTCAAGGAGTAAGTAAGTATTCTTTTAAAAGTCTTTTTGCCAACTGACGTGAAACTACAAATTTGATGCGAGGAAAAGCATGATTTTGAGAGGGGAATGATGACTTAATTTACAAGAAACAAAGCAGAATACACCCATACAAATCATGTCTATATTTTATGATTGTGTGAGGGCTTGCACCACAATATTAAAGCAAAGAAAATTTACAATTTTACGTTTTTGTGATGTGCCCATAGCCCATAGCCCACCCCCCTTCCACACCTTGTGCCACAGAAGGACTACCCAGGGGTGAAAATCAGTGAGGGGAAGGTAGTGCCACCTCCTTACCACATGCTAGTTCCATTACCTGTGTATTGTGCTTACACAAAAGTAGAGTTTTAAAAAGAACAAACAGGTCTTTTACTGGGTAGTAGTCATGGAAGGGGAATTTCAGAACTAGTTCAGAATTCTTTGAGACACATTTACCAGGTAACTATTATTTCTGAGCACATTGCTTAGTGTTATCACTTGTGACTTAGGTTGTATAGGAAAATATCTAGGAAAAGAAGATCATACAACAACAGTAGGCCACACGGGTTACATCTGTACCAAAACCTTCATCGTACAATTGAGGATGACTGCAGAAATTAAGGATGATGTCACCAGACTATAGGATGATTCCTTAGAAAGGATTGTAAAATATTTCATTTTTTCCAACACATAAATGACTATAACAACAGAATAATGAAGTGACTGACAGCTGGTTGTTTACAGGACAGCCACCATTGCAACAACCAACTAGAGCAAGAGTTCAGCTAAGCCTTCCGTCTCACATATAGTCATCACACTGCTCTGCCACATCACCAGTCAAATACAGGTCAGCTATGGATGACAACTGCAGTCAGCAACATTACTGTTGCAGTGTGCTCTTTCTGTCTGTTTGGTAATTTTCTCCTACAGTTTATGAGAAGCTGACTCTAAAATTGCTTAGAAAATTAATAAGACTACTATGATTCTGAAAAGTGAACTCAATACTGCATGTTAATGAAGGACATATGAATATTCTCACAAGGGTCACTTTTGACCCCAAACACTCAGAGCCACATAAAACCATGCTTAGAATAAAACTCAGCCATTAAAAGAAAGAAACAGTGGTCTGTGTCATTTCCATGCAAGACATTGCATTCTCTCACATAGGAGGGAAGTTACATGTAATTCAATGATATCAGTGTATCATTACATTTTCAATCAACAGTACCAAAAACCCTCTGCATAAAGTAATTAAAACAGCAGCAGAACACCAACATCCTACACTCTGAGAGGGCTTTATTAGTCCTCATAGTGCAGATGAAGCATTTTGATGAAGCGGTTAAAACAAAATTGACAAGGGCAATGTGCACTCCTCACTAAAGCCATGTTTTTACATTCAGATTTATTTTTGCATTTAAGCAGTCCAATATCAAAAACCATACTAATTACAGTTTCAAATGATGATGAGGGTATGTCAATCCTGTAACCTGCATTTTAATACGTATGCAGCAACACAGGCATATACTTTGGTGCAGAAAATTGATTGTAAATCACAGACTGAAGTCTTATGATGAAATAATGATTATGTATCTTCACATGTGATTAGGCAAATTGTAACCTTACAAAATCAGCAGTCCTTTTCATATAGAGCTTATGTTACCATAAGAAGTAAACATCAAGAGAGTGGCGATATTCTGTTGTTTTTGGTGGCAATTTCTTCAGCATAAAATATTTTTTTGGAAATCTTGCACCCAGAAGGGTACAATCTATATGAGCTAACCAGGAATCACACAACAGCAGGTTTTTTTTCATTTGTTACATGTTCACCAAGAACTGAAGTTAGAAACATATCTCCACTTTTGCTTGCCTCTAAATAAGTGTTTCATAGGCAGGCTATTTCAAGTTTCTATGATATAATGGAGCTGAAGATGTCTTGCAGCTCCTGAAAACAGATGTTAAACTTGTTTGCTGGTCTGCCTACCACTGATAAAGCCACATCAGGTGTGTATCTGAGGGGACAGGTACAGACTGTAACACACTGTGAGACAGTGTTGTTGATGAAGATGTTTCACATTGGAATTGACTCTGAGCACTGTTCCAAACACTTCCTTTCTCCACACTCTGTTCTGTCATAAAAATGTTCATTTCTTCCACAAACTGTTGTGCATTCTGATGTATACAAGTATCATTTATTATCATCTTCTCTGTCATTATACATGACAAATGTAGTAGTATGCCTGGATGAAATATAGTATTCAGCCTTAAGACTTCTGGTAAAAGAAATCACGGCTTTTGAAATTGTCCAAGACAACCATTCCTGACACTTCCAGTGCCCACATTTGCAGATGCCAATAGTGAACTGTAGATCCACATGATCTTGGATTATCAAATTGTGATTTTGCATGCTGTTTTATAGTTTGTAGTTGTGACAGCATGTTTCCCTTGAAATGAGCTCCTGCTCACCTTTTGTTTGACACATACTTTAGAATTAATTTGCAACTTGATTTACTTTTACTGTGCTTATAGCACCTCATTAGTTTCCTATAGGAACTGAAGCCATGATAGATATAGTCTTCATAAATCTTCTCTAGTATGCTACCATCAATATCTCCTAGTACACTGAGCTTTGAGTGTTTGGGTGCAAATAGTTCATGCTCACTTTGGCTACACTGTTCCTGTTGCTCTGGAGATGTTATCAATATCTCCTAGTATATTGGGCCTTAACTGTTTGGAGATAGTTCATACTTGCTTTCACTGGACTGTTCTTGTTGCTCTGGAGATGATCATAGCATATTGCTTGGACAGCCACTTTCAGATTCTTCTTCAGTGTGTTTTTGCTTTTAGGAAGCTTTAATTGTCGAGTGCTAGTAATAGTGTTCCATAGATTTCGTGTTTGTTTTGAATACAGTCAGAGGGAGTCCCTTTAGTCAGCCATAGTGCTAGTGCCAGTAGTACTAGTGATTGTTTTCAATACAGTCCAGAGACAGGTAGTGCTATTTTCATTGTTTTCTACAAGAAGTGGTTAGCAATCACAGTTTAGTCAATAATCAGCCGCCTTTAGTGAATTAGCAGTCTAGTTAAAAGTTGATTAAGTCTCTTCAGTAAATTGATTCCTTAGGATGGATAGGATGTGTGACTGCTGTGTACGGACGCAGGAGGAGCTGGCCACTCTTCGTGAACAGCTGAGCGTGTTGACGGCCACGGTCAGCCATCTTCAGGCTGCTGCCTCGGAATGTAGCAGCAGTGGGGAGTCTGGTGCGTCACAAGGTACACCCCAGGTGTTACATGCTTCACCCACTGTCCCTGCTGTCGAGACATCTTCGCGGGTACCAGGTGATGTTGGGCCACCCTCTACCCAAGGGGAGTGGCGGGTTCAGCGGCGTTCGCGGCACATGAGGCGGAGGGTTACTGTGGAGGCCCAAGCAGGTACACGGGGGGAGGGGTTTATTAGTTATTGGGAGCTCCAACGTTAGGTGGGTGATGAAGCCCCTCAGGGAAATAGCGGAAAGGTCAGGGAAGAAGGCCAGTGTTCACTCTGCTTGCTGGGGGGTCTCATCCAAGATGTGGAGGAGGCCCTACCGGCGGTGATAGAGAGCACTGAGTGCACCCAACTGCAAATTGTTGCTCATGTCGGCACCAATGACTCCTGCCGTCTGGGTTCAGAGGTCATCCTCAGTTCGTACAGGTGGTTGGCGGAATTGGTGAAGGTGGAAAGCCTCGCTCGCGGGGTGAAATCAGAGCTAACTATTTGTAGTATCGTTCCCAGAACTGATCGCGGTCCTCTGGTTTGGAGCTGAGTGGAAGGCTTAAACCAGAGGCTCAGACGATTCTGCGGAGAGCTGGGGTGCAAATTTCTCGACCTCTGCTATCAGGTGGAGAAATGTAGGGTCCCCCTGAATAGGTCAGGCGTGCACTACATGCCGGAAGCGGCTACAAGGGTAGCGGAGTATGTGTGGAGTGCACATGGGGGTTTTTTAGGTTAGAGAATTCTCTCCCTAGGCCCGACAAGACGCCTCCTGAGACGCGGCAAGGCAGGATAGGCAAAACGCAACAGGGAATAACTATATTAATGTGCTAATAGTAAACTGCAGGAGCGTCTATAGAAAGGTCCCAGAGCTGCTCTCATTAATAAACGGTCACAACGCCCATATAGTACTAGGAACAGAAAGTTGGCTGAAACCACATGTAAACAGTAATGAAATCCTAAACGCAGATTGGAATGTATACCGCAGAGACAGGCTGGACAGTGAAGGGGGAGGCGTGTTTATAGCGATGAGAAGTGCAATAGTATCGAAGGAAATTGAAGGACATTCAAATTGTGTAATGATTTGGGTGAAGGTCATGGTTAAAGCAGGCTCAGACATGGTAATTGGATGTCTCTATAGGCCCCCGGACTCAGCAGCTGTTGTGGCTCAGCACCTGAAGAATAATTTGGAAAATATTTCGAGTAGATTTCCCCACCATGTTATAAATCTGGGTGGAGATTTTAATTTGCCGGATACAGACTGGGAGACTCAAACGTTCATAACGGGTGGCAGGGACAAAGAATCCAGTGAAATATTTTTAAGTGCTTTATCTGAAAACTACCTTGAGCAGTTTAAACAGAGAACCGACTCGTGGCGATAACATATTAGACCTTCTGGTGACAAACAGACCTGAACTATTTGAATCAGTTAATGCAGAACAGGGAATGAGCGATCATAAAGTGGTTACTGCATCGATGATTTCAGCCGTAAATAGAAATATTAAAAAAGGTAGGAAGATTTTTCTGTTTAGCAAAAGTGACAAAAAGCAGATTACAGAGTACCTGACGGTTCAACACAAAAGTTTTGTCTCAAGTACAGATAGTGTTGAGGATCAGTGGGCAAAGTTCAAAATCATCGTACAATATGCATTAGATAAGTATGTGCCAAGCAAGATCGTAAGAGATGGAAAAGAGCCACCGTGGTACAACAACCGAGTTAGAAAACTGCTGCGGAAGCAAAGGGAACTTCACAGCAAACGTAAACATCGCCAAAGCCTTGCAGACAAACAAAAACTACGCGAAGCGAAATGTAGTGTGAGGAGGGCTATGCGAGAGGCTTTCCATGAATTCGAAAGTAAAGTTCTATGTACTGACTTGGCAGAAAATCCTAAGAAATTTTGGTCCTATGTCAAAGCGGTAGGTGGATCAAAACAAAATGTCCAGACACTCTGTGACCAAAATGGTACTGAAACAGAGGATGACAGACTAAAGGCCAAAATACTAAATGTCTTCTTCCAAAGCTATTTCACAGAGGAAGACTGCACTGTGCTTCCTTCTCTACATTGTCACACAGTTGACAAAATGGTAGATATTGAAACAGATGACAGAGGGATAGAGAAACAATTAAAATCGCTCAATAGAGGAAAGGCCGCTGGTCCTGATGGGATACCAGTTCGATTTTACACAGAGTACGCGAAGGAACTTGTCCCCCTTCTTGCAGCGGTGTACCGTAGGTCTCTAGAAGAGCAAAGCGTTCCAAAGAATTGGAAAAGGGCACAGGTCATCCCCGTTTTCAAGAAGGGACGTCGAACAGATGTGCAGAACTATAGACCTATATCTCTAACGTCGATCAGTTGTAGAATTTTGGAACACATATTATGTTAGAGTATAATGTCTTTTCTGGAGACTAGAAATCTACTCTGTAGGAATCAGCATGGGTTTCGAAAAAGACGGTCGTGTGAAACCCAGCTCGCGCTATTCGTCCACGAGACTCAGAAGGCCTTAGACACGGGTTCACAGGTGGATGCCGTGTTTCTTGACTTCCGCAAGGCATTTGACACAGTTCCCCACAGTCGTTTAATGAACAAAGTAAGAGCATACAGACTATCAGATCAATTGTGTGATTGGATTGAGGAGTTCCTAGATAACAGAACGTAGCATGTCATTCTCAATGGAGAGAGGTCTTCCGAAGTAAGAGTGATTTCAGGTGTGCCGCAGGGGAGTGTCGTAGGACCGTTGCTATTCACAATATACATAAATGACCTGGTGGATGACATCGGAAGTTCACTGAGGCTTTTTGCAGATGATGCTGTGGTGTATCGAGAGGTTGCTACAATGGAAAATTGTACTGAAATGCAGGAGGATCTGCAGCGATTTGACGCATGGTGCACGGAATGGCAATTGAATCTCAATGTAGACAAGTGTAATGTGATGCGAATACATAGAAAGATAGGTCCCTTATCATTTAGCTACAAAATAGCAGGTCAGCAACTGGAAGTGGTTAATTCCATAAATTATCTGGGAGTACGCATTAGGAGTGATTTAAAATGGAATGATCATATAAAGTTGATCGTTGGTAAAACAGATGCCAGACTGAGATTCATTGGAAGAATCCTAAGGAAATGCAATCCAATAACAAAGGAAGTAGGTTACAGTACGCTTGTTCGCCCACTGCTTGAATACTGCTCAGCAGTGTGGGATCCGCACCAGATAGGGTTTATAGAAGAGATAGAGAAGATCCAACGGAGAGCAGCGCGCTTCGTTACAGGATCATTTAGTAATCGCGAAAGCGTTACGGAGATGATAGATAAACTCCAGTGGAAGACTCTGCAGGAGAGACGCTCAGTAACTCGGTACGGGCTTTTGTTAAAGTTTTGAGAACATACCTTCACCGAAGAGTCAAGCAGTATATTGCTCCCTCCTATGTATATCTCGCAAAGAGACCATGAGGATAAAATCAGAGAGATTAGAGCCCACACAGAAGCATACCGACAATCCTTCTTTCCATGTACAATACGAGACTGGAATAGAAGGGAGAACCGATAGAGGTACTCGGGGTACTCTCCGCCACACACCGTCAGGTGGCTTGCGGAGTATGGATGTAGATGTAGATGTAGATGTAGATTCAAGTTCATCCTGTCCTTCAAATTAAATATTTCTATCCACAATAACATCACATATTTCTGTGCCATTCCCATTATATTTCAAAATTATTATGTTACATAATATATCTGCAAACTCTCTATTCTCGGCTCCGATTTAATTTCCATATTCAGCATGTCATGACTTTGTACCTAATATTTCGATAATGTTTCTAAGATTAACTCTCTTCATGATATCACTGCACACAGTTCACACAGTAACCTGCATACAAACATCCCAAGAGCAACATTCGGACAGCAGCTACACCATTCAAGCAACTCGAGCACTTGTTTTCTGTGCAGCTACAGTAAGCTTTCACCTGTTGGTGCAAGTAGACATAAAGTGTGAAGTTTTGTATGGAAATGACACAGGCCACTGTATTTTTTTTATGATCAAATATTAATGAAAGCATGCTTTTACGCAGTTCTGAGGATTCAAAGCCAAAGGCATTCCTTGTCAGTATGGAAATGCACAGCTGTCGGTAATGGAAACATACTGCACTCACTTTTAAAGGCCAACTGACAGCATCTCCCCCTTCTGTGTTCTCCTGTCAGTCACTTTACACTGAATTAAATGGATGTAAACTAGATAATAAGATGTCCACAATACAACTGACAGAACAGATAGAGACAAACTGTGGTAGACATCCTATCCATGTCACTGAAACCTAAATTTATCTAAGCACCCTACCATTTCAGACTGAACTTAAAGCTTCTGTACCTCTAGACGCAGCAGCAATATTTTACTGGACAGTGGAATGAAAATGACCTACATTTTGAAATACGGCAAAGTGCATTTGGTGCATCTGATACCATTGTACTCCCATAAATAACTATTTTTTCTTGTATTTCAGATAATTCTGCTTATGTACATAATGTGTATGTTAAGCTCCCATGAACTGTATTATGTACATAATAATTTACTAACTGCTATTTCACATGGAACGTTTATATAAAATATCTTTATTCAAAATAAATCAGTACCTGAACCATAGCTGAAACTGTTCCAATGCCATTTGGGTGCAAAAAAACCATCAAGTAATCAGTAAATCTGAGGGGACTGACACAGCTAGGTAGACACACCTTATTTTTCTCTTTACAGTAATTGGTCTAACTTTTTCAAAAGCTTAATCAAACAATGGAAAATGCAGGATGCAATAATGACAATATCAACTGCGCGGTCATCAGCACCCATACAAAGTGCCAATCTTTGCACAGTCCAGTCTAGCCACTTTCACGAATGATGATGAACTGATGAGAACAGCACAAACACCCAGTCTCCCGGCAGAGAAACTCGCCAACCCAGCTGGGAATCGAACCTCAGACCCTGTGATCCAGAGGCAGAACAAAGACACACACACACACACACACACACACACACACACTCGCACACACACACATATTCATGCAAATGCAACTCTCACACACATGACCACTGTCTGTAACTGCTGAAGCCAGAGATGGCAGTTGTGTGTGTGTGGGTTTTGTGTATTTCAGAAGGTGGCTTTTTAGCCAAAAGTTTACTTATTTAGTGGTGATTGTCTGTGACTCAACATTTCCACTACATGTTTTTCCAAAAGCTAGTTAAATAATAAAATATCTCATTGTACTTTTGCCACACCCTAAAATAACTTCCTCATTTAAACCCTTCAGCTTCTTTAATTATTCAGTTTGACTCTACACTTCTGCCACCCTAATTTTCCTGAATATGATAATGCACTCAGTAGGTTGACGCCAGTCCTAAATACGGCAGTCACATCATTATGAACTATAATGTAATTACCAGATTCACAAAACATCTATGTGTGTGTCTTAGAAACCCCTCCACAAACTGCATCTTGAGTCCATACTTGGCAGTTGTTGTGTTGACATTGAGTAGTTAATTATGTTAACTTTCTACATCTCTTTCACAAAATACTGTGTCTTGTTAGCATCTGGGTAGCAAATCAACATCAGTTTGCTATATATACATTTACATACAATCCTCATTTACTTCAGATATCATTAATATGTATCAGTCTGTGAATTCAGTAGTGTGTTTACAACATGTGCAGTTACTCTGCTAATTACTGCCACTTGTGAACTTATCAAATGGTCTACAAGTTTGTATAGCTTCCTGACCTGCACGATAGCCTGTCATCTTATTAAATTGTGTGATAACAAATGAGAAGAGAAACAAAAATTAAAATGCACAGTATTGTGTACATTATTTAATAATGCTTTCCACCATCAATAACTACAGCAAGGAGATCAAAGCAGATAACCCATGAGAATTATGAGGCCGAGACTAATAAAACAGGTTACTAAGTCACAATTTATGGTGGCTTTCTGTCCCTGAGGGGCAGTGTGCACTTGGCAGCCTGATGAGTGACACATCACTTGTGGGACCGTCAGGACAGCTGACAGTGTTATACCTCTGTAGCTGACTATCTGCTGTACCGGGGATGGTGGAGACAGGGGGGATGCAGGAGGGGGGGCGGTACAAAGGAGGAGGGGGGGGGGGGTAGAGGAAGGAGGCTGGCACATGACAGAAGATGGCAGCAACCACCAGACGTGGTGACGGAGGGCAGGCTACATGTCATTTCTGGTTGCTAACTGTTACACATGTTTTATCTTTCATTTATTCATCTATCAAGTTCTGTAGATCCCACTGAGAAGGAGAATCTTCAGAGATGTGGAATGAGTCAAAACATACGTTAATCTAAGATCAACATCATAGAAAATTAATCCGTGTACTGTGCTAACAACAAACTATTGCTATACTGCTTCATGCCATCCACATTTATGCCACCTAAATTTAATCAAGTAAAATACTAATCAAGTTGCTACATTGACAAAAAGCAGCTGCCACATGTTTATCTGCCATTAGCAGCTTAGTATTTACTTGAAAACAATCACATTTTGACAAAATAATTTGATTGGATAGATAAAAAAATCAACTCACCAAGTGGTGGCAGAACACACACATAAAAGCAGGTTACGATTAGGCAGTGGCTCCTTCTTCAGGCAGAGAGGATGAAGGGGAAGGAAGAAGGGTGAAGGAAAAGGACTGGAGAGGTCTATGAAAAGGGGTATATTTTAGGAAATTCACCCAGAACTGCGGGTGAGGGGGGACTTACCAGAGGCAATGAGCCTCCTTCTCACCGCCTCTCATAAGTCTCCCCTGACCTGCAGTTTTGAGTGACTTTCCCAAAATCTACCCCTATTCCTAGAGCTTTCCAGTCCTTTTCCTTCACCTTTCTTCCTTCCCCTTCAACCTATCTGCCTGAAGAAGGAACCACTGGCACCGAAAGCTTACCTAATCATAATCTTCATTTATGTGTTTTCTCGGTCACCACTGACTGTACTATTGCACCCGCTGTTGACAACGCCTTCTGAAAACTAAATTGACGTTTACTCATGATATTATGCTCTTTGAAGTGCTTAACAATCTTGGACTAGATTAGTTTCTCTAAAACCTTGGGAAAACTTAACAAGCTGTACATAGTTTAATGAGTCAGTATTCTGACAATGGCCACTTTTGGAAAGACTAGAAGGAGTGGTATAGGTCTGTAATTAGAAGTGGTTTGCTTATCTCCAGTTTTGTAGATACGTGTTTCTAAAGCATATTTAAGTCTACCTAGGAACATGCCCAGAGTCACTGACTGTATTTTAGAGAGAAAATAAATCCTGTAATCTCCTTAGGATTTTAGTTACAAAAATACATGCCAGTTAGGGGGAGTGAACAGGGTCTGCATCAGTAAATCTAATGCATTCATAACTTGTTTTTTATTATTAGGTGCAGTGCTTGCAGCCACTCTGAGAAGGAAATCATTGAATTTGGTGACCAATAATTTGAAAGTGTCACCATTTATGAGAGAGCTATTTCCTGTGGTCTCAGTTTCATTTGGGTGACCAGTTTTATTCAGTCCTGTTTTAACAATTTTTGATATTCTTGGCGTGTGTTATTTTTTGAGCACAGTAAAAAGAGTTTTTCTGTTTTAATGATAGAATGGATGATTTTACAATACTGATGGTAAGGAAGTTTCAAACCTTGACTACTGCTCATTCTCTTATTTACTAGAGTTCCTTCTTCATAGCATGCAATATTTTAATCCCAGGAGTTATCCACTCCTTATCCTTGCTTGTGTTTAACTTTGCCCTCATTTATTTTAGTGGGAAACAAAATTCCAGGTCTATGTGAGTATGTCTAAGACAGAGCTAAATTTTCTATTTACACTGCCTGCTTTATAAATTTCTCTCTTCTGCTCTCCCTGCAGTTTTCTCTTAAAGCACTGTGACTTACTCATTGTTTACAGTTCTGTAAAACAATACTTTTCTTCTATGACCTGTACTTAACCAGTCAGTGAATCAAATTGATAATATTTGACCATCATGGTCAGACAGACCACTGACTGATAGTTTTAAAGCTAAATCACTGAAGATTGTTGATTCTAAAAACAAATTTTCAATACCTGTTGCACTACATCCTTTAATCTAGTACAGAATTGTACTGTGGAAAATAATCCAAAGCTGGACATCAACAACTCTAGGTGTCCTTGGTCAGTAATGTCTGACAGAAAATTAATGTTAAAGTTTCCACAAACTACGATTTTCTAGTTAAGTGTGCATACACTTATTAAAACTTTCTCTAGCTGCTGTATGAAGCTTAAGGTATTTCCTGTTGGTGGTCAGTAAACTGTCACTATTACAAGCTTGTGTGTTTTCTGATCCACTATTGTCAAGCATAACTCAAAAATCTACTCACCACCATATTCTTTAACCTGAAGGGTCTGGGGGCTTAACTTTTTGAATATTATAGACTCTAGTATTTTCTTTTTATTGGTTCTACATTAGTATTCATGAGGATGGATCTGTTTAGTTATAACAATTTGCATTTGATGTTCTTACTTGCACAACAAGTCTGCTATTCAATTTATCTTTTCATTTTTTAAGTAGCCATGAAAGTAACCTCTTGTAAGAAACCTTGAGATGCAAGCTATGCCATGTATGATGGAACTGAGGGAGGAATCATGCATCAGTCACACCTTTGTCTGAATGTTCCTCTCCTATGAGTGATTTGGCAAGCCTCACGTTAACATCCTTCATGGAATGCTTCAGCCAAGGCTCATGATATCACTCAAAGCCTGAGCATTCTCATCAGTGCACCTGATGTCTTCCTCAATTATATAATTAAGGTTATGATCCAAAATGTAACCTGCATGTGCTACTACTGCTATTACATGACCTTCCTTTCTGAGAGCCTTCCCTGTAGAACTAAAGTCACAGTTGACATTACTAAGCCGTGCACTTGGCTAAGAAGTACTAGTTACACAGTAAACTTGTCTCAAAGAATTCTGAACCAGTTCTGACATCCCCATCCTGTGACTACTGAAACCTGTTTTGTCTTCTTAAAACTTTTCTTCTGACATTTATCTTGTACCTTATGCCCTGTACTGTCAGACTTCTTTGGAGCTTCTTAAGATGTCCTAATATTTTATTCACAGTCTCCAAAGCATTGAAGCTATTACAGACTGCTAGACTAAAGCAATCAGACTTGCAATATCTTCTGAGTACATCCACTGATTTGGACGGCTCAACTGTTGCTGTATCTCCAACAGATGTAGAATATAACATTATATTCAGACAGCACCACAGTTAGTATTTTCAGCCTCTAGATGGTGCATGTATAAGGAACTACTTTGTAATTTCACTACGAGATGTTCAAGTAGGCCATTGATCCACCAACAGTCACATCTGCCACAACAGAGAGAGCTGGATGACATTTGTACACTGAGCACATTATTTTTGTGAAGCACACAGGCACTTGGCAAGTTCCAGTTACCCATCAACTCTTAGCAGTTATCACCCAGCAGTCAACATCTCTGTTCTTTACAGACGCCTACACATTATGTACAGTGCTGACCAGTCTAGCTGTCAGATAGTTCATGATGAGTGTCAAAAATAATTTAAGTACAATGAAAGTGCTTACCTGTTGAGAGACTGAACTTCAATTAGACAGAAATCATGTACTGTGATAGGTTAAATTAAGCTCATCAGTTCCACATCTGCTTGCAAAGCAAAAGTTGAGTACAAATTTTGTGATGTATATTCTTTTAATAAATGATTCTTATTGTACTCATGTATTGCTACTGGTGATTCTTTTTTAGAGATATTATCACGTGAAGAGCAAGCAGATCACTTCCATTTAGCTGAAAAGATCTGTGGCATGGGGTTTGCTTCCTGCTACTTTTACGTTGTGCACATACCATAAGTGTACACAACAACTGTAACCCAATCTTGGGCCTAAACCTAACATTAATACTGCAGACTACAACACTCAAAGTTAGTAACTCTTCTTGCTCCTGTGAAAAATCAGCTCAAAGTTTCTAAATAAGCTGCTCTCCCTTTAGTACTGTGTATAACTCACACGGGAATCCCACAGACTGTTCTGACCTCTCCAATTTTCTCTATACTTATAGGATCTGAAGATCAGTGCCCAGACATCAACTTCATACAGCATTATGATGCAATTTTCATAAAAAAAACTCCTTTCAAGATTAGAAGATTTCCGAGTGCTGTTAATTACAAAACATATGTAATTCACTACCAGATTTGTCTGTAACTCAGCACTTAGCACAAGGTCTTTATGCCTGACACATCAGCCAAAGATCTTGGAGTAGTTAATTTCAGGAAATGGTGCAGCTGAAATATAAAAATTGATGCAAATAATTTTTTTGTAATTTTTTTTTATTTACCGACTTATGGGACATGCCCATACAGTGATCTGAATAGTGGAATGTGAATTATGATGATACAAATGTGAGGATAACACACCACCAAGTCCCTGAGCTGAGAAAAATCTCCAATCTGACGGGGAATCAATCCCAGGCCCTTTCGGTTAGCAATCTGCCATGTTGTCCACCCAGATACTGAGGCAGATTGTGCAAATAGTTCTGCATAATCAATGTAAAATATGTTACAGAAATGAAGTATTGTAAAAAGTGTGTAGCATTAACAAAGTACTGTATTGCCATCATTATTTTGGGCATTACTGCGAGAAAAGAGTACCATTGCAGCAGTAAGTGAGAGGAGCAGGCAGGCATGGAGGTGCTGGTACCTAATTTCATAAATGAGCTTGTTTACCTACCACAAGGCATATGGGCTGAGCTGTGGACTCCTGGTGACATCACAGAAAAGCAGTGCATCTATGGACAAGCTTGGGGGGGTTTCCACATCATTGGGCTATGAAGGTGTCGAAGCAAAGTATTGGCACAAAAAATGTTCCATTAACCATCACAATACTCTTTGGTATTGTGGTGGTTACAGGCCAATGAGCAGCTGACACAAGTCTGCGCAGCAACCTCCACCAGACTAGCTCACAGGGTTAAGTCTGCATCCGTGGACTTGGGCAGTCTCCAGGCCGTGCAGCAGTAACGGAACTCCCATCTCAGAGTGTGGCATCTGTACTGGCACGAGCTTTTCTTCCAGTAACGCGGAACCTCTACGAGGATCTGAGCAGATGTTTGCACTGCTCATTCATAGCTGCACATTGCTAACTGGGGCACGCACTGCTGAGTGAAATAAATAGTGCCAGCGAAGCCAGACATGGACATCGCACATCCCGCATGCTGCCTCAGCCTTCCACAGCTGACGGAGGGGATGGGAGAGGCTGTTCATGTGGGATCACAGCGCTTCAATCATTGTAGCACAAGACTGAGTTCTCCTAGCCACCACTACCTCAAAATCCAACCACTCCATAACCTCTACATTGTAGTGGCCCCACTTAGCCTGGGTCGCCACAGTTCATATGTTTTATACACTCCTGGAAATGGAAAAAAGAACACATTGACACCGGTGTGTCGGACCCACCATACTTGCTCCGGACACTGCGAGAGGGCTGTACAAGCAATGATCACACGCATGGCACAGCGGACACACCAAGAACCGCGGTGTTGGCCGTAGAATGGCGCTAGCTGCGCAGTATTTGTGGACCGCCGCCGTCAGTGTCAGCCAGTTTGCCGTGGCATACGGAGCTCCATCGCAGTCTTTAACACTGGTAGCATGCCGCGACAGCGTGGACGTGAACTGTATGTGCAGTTGACGGACTTTGAGCGAGGGTGTATAGTGAGCATGCGGGAGGCTGGGTGGACGTACCGCGGAATTGCTCAACACGTGGGGCGTGAGGTCTCCACAGTACATCGATGTTGTCGCCAGTGGCCGGCGGGTTCCCAGCAAATTAGGGACACTGTTGCTCCTGGGGTATCGGCGAGGACCATTCGCAACCGTCTCCATGAAGCTGGGCTACGGTCCCGCACACCGTTAGGCCGTGTTCCGCTCACGCCCCTACATCGTGGAGCCCACCTCCAGTGGTGTCGCGACAGGTGTGAATGGAGGGACGAATGGAGACGTGTCGTCTTCAGTGATGAGAGTCGCTTCTGCCTTGGTGCCAATGATGGTCGTATGCGTGTTTGGCGCCGTGCAGGTGAGCGCCACAATCAGGACTGCATACGACCGAGGCACACAGGGCCAACACCCGGCATCATGGTGTGGGGAGCGATCTCCTACACTGGCCGTACACCTCTGGTGATCGTCGAGGGGACACTGAATAGTGCACGGTACATCCAAACCGTCATCGAACCCATCGTTCTACCATTCCTACACCGGCAAGGGAACTTGCTGTTCCAACAGGACAATGCACGTCCGCATGTATCCCGTGCCACCCAACGTGCTCTAGAAGGTGTAAGTCAACTACCCTGGCCAGCAAGATCTCCGGATCTGTTCCCCATTGAGCATGTTTGGGACTGGATGAAGCATCGTCTCACGCGGTCTGCACGTCCAGCACGAACGCTGGTCCAACTGAGGCGCCAGGTGGAAATGGCATGGCAAGCCGTTCCACAGAACTACATCCAGCATCTCTACGATCGTCTCCATGGGAGAATAGCAGCCTGCATTGCTGCGAAAGGTGGATATACACTGTACTAGTGCCGACATTGTGCATGCTCTGTTGCCTGTATCTATGTGCCTGTGGTTCTGTCAGTGTGATCATGTGATGTATCTGACCCCAGGAATGGGTCAATAAAGTCTCCCCTTCCTGGGACAATGAATTCACGGTGTTCTTATTTCAATTTCCAGGAGTGTATTTAACAGCAGTAGAAAATCTTCAAAGCTTTAAAGGCCATTTTTTTGACTCACATCACACTGCTTTAAGAAACTGATACCCAGACACTGACCTTCAGATGCTGGGGGGGATTGTATAGGGAGGAACAGTCTGTAAGGTCCTGCCATCAGATTAAAATAGCTTTGCAATTGTGCAATTGGCATTTCAGCGAGTCAAGAGGTAGGGGTCATCTGCCAGGCAATTGAAGGTCTTTCTTCAGAGCCACATGCTCACTGCATTGCCAATTTGTAGATACATGCAGGACCTCATCTAGCATGGCTAGCTGCAAGCTGCCAATACTGCCACCTGCCATTGCAATCTGATACTTACAATGTTGTTTTAGTCAAAGTATAGTGAAAGTGAGAATCACTGCATCTCCATTAGTGACTGGCACCATTTCTCATGTACAGTTTGTTCTCAGAATTCCAAGAAAATTCTCAGGGGGTGTTGGGAGCAGTGGAGGTGACCTGCTTATTAGCAGTTGATGGAGAGGGGTGGTGCAGAACCTTTGTCAAGTGGTTCTGGCACAACATGTGCTTACTGATTTGACATAGAAGATGTAGACTATGATCATAATTTAGATTAGATTAGTTTTTGTTCCATAGATCCATGCTGAGGAGATCTCCATGGATGTGGACATGTCAATTTTTTAAAGCTGAAATAATAATACTAATAGTATGAATATATTGAATATATACAATACATCATTTGTTTCTATGAAAAAAAAATTCATCGATGGAGTAGAAGGAGTTGGTCACTAGTAAGTCTTTCAGGCTCCTTTTAAACTGATCTTTATTTGTAATAAATTTTTTTATGTTTGCTGGCAAATTATTGAAGATAAGTGTTTCTGAGTAGTGGACCCCTTTTTGAACAAAAGTAAGTGCTTGTGCAGATCATTTTTGTTCCTGGTATTGTAAGTATGAACTGAGCTGTTTGTTGGAAAAAGAGATACATTATTTAGGACAAATCTCATTAAGGAGTAAATATACTGAGAGGCAGTAGTGAGTATATCCAGTTTTTTGAAGAGGTTTCTACAGGACGTCTGTGAATTTACTCCACATATAATACGTATTACATGCTTTTGGACTTTGAAAACTTTTGTTTGACTTGAAGAGTTACCCCAAAATGTTATACCATATGACATTATGGAATGAAAGTAGGCAAAGTATGCAAGCTTTTTCATTTTTATGTCGCCTATGTCTGCTAACACACGAATTGCAAATATAGATTTGTTAAGGCATTTCTGCAGTTTTGTGGTGTGCTCCTCCCAACTGAATTTATTAACAAGTTGTAATCCCAGGAATTTAAGACTGTCAACCTCTTCTATCTGCTCTTCTTTGCAATTTATGCATATGCTGGGCAGAAACTTCTCACAGGTTCTGAATTGCATATAGTGAGTCTTTTCGAAGTTTAATGTCAATGAGTTGGCTTTAAACTGTTTATTAATATTCATGAAAGTATCATTAGCAGATCTTTCTAGAACTACACTTGACATTCTATTTATTGCAATACTTGTGTCATCTGCAAACAAAATGAACTCTGCTTCTGGCAGTGTAACTAATGAGTGATCATAAATGTACACAAGAAAAAGCAATGGCTCAGTTGGATCCTTATGGGACACAACATGTAATCATATATTAAAAATAAAGATTCCAAGACTTACCAAGCGGGAAAGCGCCGGCAGACAGGCACATGAACAAAACACACAAACACACACACAGAATTACAAGCTTTCGCAACTGGCAGTTGCTTCGTCAGGAAGGAAGGCCTCTCCTTCCTTCCTTCCTGACGAAGCAACTGCCAGTTGCGAAAGCTTGTAATTCTGTGTGTGTGTTTGTGTGTTTTGTTCATGTGCCTGTCTGCCGGCGCTTTCCCGCTTGGTAAGTCTTGGAATCTTTATTTTTAATATATTTTTCCCATGTGGAAGTTTCTTTCTGTTTTATTTACAACATGTAATCATGTTGAGATGCCATGATCAGCCTCATTTGAACTCTTCTGTAGGGAGAGTGAACTTGGAGTTGGAATGGGTGCTTAGGACGGATATAGGGTCCCATATTGGTTTGATTCCTGTGGATGCTATTGATAGGAGGGACTGCACTAGGCATGGCCTTCACCTCAATAGGAAAGGGAAGGGAAAACTGTCTGGCTTCATTGCAGAAAATTTAAGGGGGGACACTGTCACAAGTGGTAAAATACCTGTGGTCCAGGTGTCAGAGGGATGCCTTTTTTTAGGATAGGGAAGGGGGATAGAAAACGAGTTTTAAGAGAGATTGGCAGACAGACTCAGTTTGAGAAAATAGATGAACTGGAGTCAGATTTTAGCATACAGCCTCCATTTAAACAATGTTTAACAGAAAGTAATCAGAAACTGCCAGTTCATCTTAGCCAAAGCAATTATAATCCCATTATTATGCAGTATCAGTTATCTTTATTACACCAGAACATTCCGGGACTCAGAAATAAAGTTGATGAACTACTCATTTGTATCAATGAAATGAATTCATCTAACGAAATTGACATAATCTGCCTCTCTGAAGATCAAGTGACCACTGGTATAGATATGTTAGACATTTCAGGATTTAAGCTAGCTTCCTACTTCTGCAGAGTAGATATGGAGGGAGGAGGAGTTGCCACATTTATTAAAAACTGCCATAAATTCAAGAACATTGACATTAATAAATTCTGTTTAGAGCAGCATCTATAAGCATGTGCAACAGAAGTAGAGTTCCATAACAGATCCTATATAATAGTAACTATTTATCGAGCACCTGCAGGAAATTATAATCTATTCATAAATCATCTAGAAGCTCTTTTGGGTTATTTAACAGTAACAAACAAAGAAATTTTGATTGCTGGTGACTTTAATGCAGATTTTCTAATTCAATCTTCCAGTAAACATTTACTGCAGTTAGTAATGTTGTCTTTCAATCTAACTCACACTGTAAACCTTCCAACTAGGATCACTAAATCCTCAAAGACAGCCATTGATAACATTTTATAGACAAATCAAAGGAACAAAATCATATAATAAAACCTGTAATAAATGGACTATCAGATCATGACATGCAGCTCTTTGTTTTAGATGTAAATTCTAAGCAGATTATCAAGACTGCTAAATCTGAGTGCAGGACAGTATTCAATCAACCAAAAATTGAGTGTTTTAGAAAACTGCTCAAAGATATGAACTGGAAAGATGTTTATAGTGCTCATGACATGAATGAAAAAATAACACATTCATGAACAATGTCAGTACCATGTTTGAAAACTGTTTTCCTCTCAAAGTTACTCAAATTAAACAGAAGTCTATAATAAAACCATGGATCACACAAGGAATAAAGATTTCCTGTAAGACAAAAAGGAAAATCTATCTGTCAACCAAGAATAGCTCCAATGCTGATTATTTAGCTAAATACAAGGAATACTGTAAAATATTTAAAAAAAGTAATTCAGACATCTAAACAAATACACTATGAGAAGAAGATAGCAATGTCAAGGAACAAAAAAAACAATATGGGATAGAGTGAAACAGAAGACTGGTAGAACCAGAAAGGAACAGGAGCAAATAGCATTAAGGGTAGATGACACATTAGTAACCGATGGGCATAGTGTGGCAAATCTATTTAACAAGTACTTTATATCTGTTACTGATAGAATGGGATTGTCAGGATCAGTAAATAATGCCCTTGAATATCTGAAACTAGCCTTTACAAATAGCTTCAGGTACATGAATATGTCACTCACATCACCAAAAGAAATAACTTCCATAATCAAATCTTTAAAAACAAAGCATTCTAGTGGTTATGATGAAATATCAACAAAGTTAATTAAGGCATGTTCTTGTGAGTTTAGTACAATTCTAAGTTACTTGTGTAACCAGTCAATTATAACTGGGACATTTCCTGACTGGCTGAAATATGCAGATGTTAAGCCTCTATTCAAGAAAGGGGATAAAGAGATGCCATCAAACTACAGACCGATTTCACTTTTGCCAGCTGTCTCAAAATTTTTAGAAAAAGTTATCTACAGGCAGCTTCTCAACAATCTGACCACAAATAACATATTATCAAGAACACAGTTTGGATTTCTGAAAGGTTCTGTTATCAAAAAGGCTATTTACACCTACAGTGAAAATGTACTTAATTCATTAAATAACAAGTTACAAGCAGCAGGTATTTTCTGTGATTTTTCAAAGGAATTTGATTGTGTAAACAACAACATCCTTTTAAATAAATTAGAATTCTATGGTGTCATGGGCAGTGCTGCAAAATGGTTCAAGTCATACCTTGCTAACAGGAAACAAAGGGTGTCAGTGCAAGGGACTAGTGAATTAAGTCATCAGCCATCATCAGAATGGGAAGAAATTACATGTGGTGTCCCACAAGGATCCATCTTAGGGCCATTGCTTTTTCTTGTCTACATTAATGATCTCTCATCAGTTACACTGCCAGAAGCAGAGTTTGTTTTGTTTGCAGATGACACAAGTATTGCAATAAATAGAATGTCAAGTGTAGTTCTAGAAAGATCTGCTAATGATACTTTCATGAATATTAATAAACAGTTTAAAGCCAACTCATTGACATTAAACTTCGAAAAGACTCACTATATGCAATTCAGAACCTGTGAGAAGTTTCCGCCCAGCATATGCATAAAGTACAAAGAAGAGCAGATAGAAGAGGTTGACAGTCTTAAATTCCTGGGATTACAACTTGATAATAAATTCAGTTGGGAGGAGCACACCACAGAACTGCAGAAATGCCTTAACAAACCTGTATTTGCAATTCGAGTGTTAGCAGACATAGGCGACATAAAAGTGAAAAAGCTTGCATACTTTGCCTACTTTCATTCCATAATGTCATATGGTATAATATTTTGGGGTGACTCTTCAAGTCAAACAAAAGTTTTCAGAGTCCAAAAGTGTGTAATACATATTATTTGTGGAGTAAACTCATGGACGTCTTGTAGAAACCTCTTCAAAGAACTGGGTATACTAACTACTGCCTCTCAGTGTATTTACTCCTTAATGAAATTTGTCCTAAATAATATATCTCTTTTTCCAACAAACAGCTCAGTTCATACATACAATATAAGGAACAAAAATGATCTGCACAAGGACTTAAAAGCACTTACTTTAGTTCAAAAAGGGGTCCACTACTCAGGAACACTTATCTTCAATAATTTGCCAGCAAACATAAAAAATTTAGTTACAAATAGAGATCAGTTTAAAAGGAGCCTGAAAAACTTACTAGTGGCCTACTCCTTCTACTCCATTGATGAATTTTTTAACAGAAACAAATGATGTGTTGTATATATTTATACTATTAGTATTGTTATTTCAGCTTAAAAAAAATTAAAAATAAAAAAAAGGTGACATGTTCCACATCCACGAGGATCTCCTCAACACGGATCTATGGAATGAAATACTAATCTAATCTAATCTCCTTTTGTGCATCTGTAGATGTAGGTACTTGTGAAGAGCAGCAGCACTATTGTTGTTGTTTCAATAAAACTCCTTTATCAGTAAAGCCGTGCTCATCTTGTCCAGACTGATGTTGACTGTCTGTAACAGCAGTGCACACTGATGCTTGTGTTTCAAACCTGCATTGCTGTACCTACACCAGTATAACAGCAAGTCATGACACTAACTCTATAACAACACAAATCCTGCAGCATACAGTACAAACATCAATCTTATAGCCCATATGGTTAACAGTTTTCCATCTACACTATTTCAAGTAATGATTGTTTAATCATAACCAACCTGTTGTATGACATGATGATATGCATTTGAAGTTCTCTACGGCTGTGTGATACCGAATGCGACAGTAGACAATTCAGGTGAAGAGGAGTCCTCCACCTCTAAAAGTTGGACAAGCTAATATAGTGAAAGCAGGCAGTGGCAACAGTGGTAACAGAAGAAATATTTCAACTGATAGACAAAAGAAAAACACATAAAAAAGTATTCAGGGAAAGACAGGACTACAGTAATATATGTCACTTGGGAATGAAATTAATAGGAAACGCTTGGATGCCAAGGCAAAATGGCTCTAGGAAAATGTGAAGAAACTGAAAAAGAAATAGTCATTGGAGGGATTGATTAAGCAATAGAAAAGTCAAAACAACCTTTGGTGAAATTAAAAGCAAGGATGACAATGTTAAGAATGCAATGGGAATTTCTCTGTTAAATCATGAGGAAAAAGTGAGTAGGTGGAATGAGTACATTGGTGGCCTCTATGAGGGGTGGATTTGTCTGATGACATCATACAAGAAAATATGGGAGTCAATATGGAAGATGTAGAGGCTCTAGTATTAGCAAGAATTTAAAAGAGATCTGGAAGACTTGCGATCAAATAAGGCAGGTAATGTTCCATCGGAATTTCTGAAATTGTTGGAGGAAGTGGAAACCAACTGATTGTTACAACTGATGTGTCAAATACATGCGTTTAGAGACATATCATCAGTCTTTTTGGAAAATATCTTCATGAAGACATCAGGTGCAGATAAGTGGGAGAACCATCACACAATCAGCTTAACAGTTCATGTATTCAAGTCACTGACAAGAATAATGTACAAATGAATGGAAAAGGAAACTGAGGATCTGTTAGATGCTTGAGAAAAGGTAACAGTATCAGAGAGACAGTTCTGACATTATGGTTAAGAAAAATCAACACACATTCATAGGATTTGACAATCTAGAAAAAGAATTTGATGGTATAAAATGGTAGATAACATTTGAAATTCTAATAGAAAGAGGAGCCAGATGAAGGAAAAGGTGGGTAATAGACAATATTAAAATAAAAACGAAGAAGGAACAATGAGCATGGAAGACCAAGAACAAAATTCTTGGATTAAAAAGGGTGTATGACAGGGATCATCCCTACAGTCCAATCTGTACACCAAAGAAGCAAGGAAAAATTCATTTAGGGTGAAGGGATATCAATGATAAGATCTGCTGATGGCATTGCTCTCCTCAGTGAATGTGAAGAAATGAACAGTCTAATGAGTACAGAGTAAACTGGAAAAACACTAAGGGAATGAGATGTAGTAGAAATGGGAACAGTGGGAAACTTAAATCAAAACTGGTCATCATGAAGGAGACAAAGTCAAGGAATTGGAAACAAAATTACCAATGATGGACAGAGTGAGGAAGGTACAAAAAGCAGGCTAACACAGGCAAAGAGGGCATTCCTGGCCAAGAGGAATCTACTGGTATCAAATGGAGTCCTTAATTTGGGAAATAAATTTCTGAAAATGTATGTCTGGAGCATAGCATTGTATAGAAGCGAATCACGGACAGTGGGAAAATCAGTACAAAAGAGAACTGGAGTGTTTGAGATATGGTGCTATAGAAGAATTTTGAAAATTAGGTGGACTGATAAGATAAGAATGAGGAAGTGCTATGCAGAACAAATGAAGAATATGGAAAACACTGACAAGAACAAGGGACAGGATGTTAGGACATGTTTTAGGACATCAGTGAACAACTCTCATGGCACTACAGGGTTGTGGACGGTAAAAACAGTAGGTGAAGACAGAAACTGACAGACACCCAACAAATAATTGAGGACATGGGGAGAACATGTTACACTGAGGTGAAGAGGTCAGCATAGTTAATAGACTTCCTTGGGATAGTTTACATCTATCTTCAAGAGTCTGCCATTTCAGTTCCTTCAGTATCTCTGTGACACTCTCCCTCAGATTAAGCAAACCTATGACTTAAATCGAAACAAGGCCCTGGGAGTAGACAACATTCCATTAGAACTACTGATAGCCTTGGAAGAGCCAGCCCTGTCAAAACTCTACCATCTAGTGAGCAAGATGTATGAGACAGGCGAAATATCTTCAGACTTGAAGGAGAATATAATATTTCCAATCCCAAAGAAAGCAGGTGTTGACAGACGTGAAAATTACTGAACTATCAGATTAATAAGTCACAGTTGCAAAATACTAATGCGATTCTTTACAGATGAATTGAAAAACTGGTAGAAACCGACCTCGGGGAAGATCAGTTTGGATTCCGTAGAAATGTTGGAACACGTGAGGCAGTACTGACCCTACGACTTATCTTAGAAGCTAGATTAAGAAAAGGCAAACCTACGTTTCTAGCATTTGTAGACTTAGAGAAAGCTTTTGACAATGTTGTCTGGAACACTCTCTTTCAAATTCTGAAGGTGGCAGGGATAAATTCAGAGAGCAAAAGGCTATTTACAATTTGTACAGAAATCAGATGGCAGTTATAAGAGTTGAGGGGCATGAAAGGGAAGCAGTGGTTGGGAAGGGAGTAAGACAGGGTTGTAGCCTCTCCCCAATGTTATTCAATCTGTATACAGAGCAAGCAGTAAAGGAAACAAAAGAAAAATTCAGAGTAGGAATTAAAACCCATGGAGAAGACATAAAAACTTTGAGGTTCGCTGATGGCATTGTAATTCTGTCAGAGACAGCAGAGGACTTGGAAGAGCAGTTGAATGGAATGGACAGTGTCTTGAAAGGAGGATATAAGATGAATACCAACAGAAGCAAAACGAGGATAATGGAGTGTAGTCAAATTAAATCTGGTGATGTTGAGGGTATTGGATTAGGAAATGAGACACTTAAAGTAGTAAAGGAGTTTTGCTATTTGGGGAGCAAAATAACTGATGATAGTCGAAGTAGAGAGGATATAAAATGTAGACTGGTAATGGCAAGGAAAGCATTTCTGAAGAGGAGAAATTTGTTTACATTGAGTATAGATTTAAGTGTCAGGAAGTCGTTTCTGAAAGTATTTGTATGGAGTGTAGCCATGTATGGAAGTGAAATGTGGACGATAAATAGTTTAGACAAAAAGAGAATAGAAGCTTTCAAAATGTGGTGCTACAGAAGAATGCTGAAGATTGGATGGGTAGCTCACATAACTAATGAGGAGGTATTGAATAGAATTGGGGAGAAGAGAAATTTGTTGTACAACTTGACTAGAAGAAGGGATCGGTTGGTAGGACATATTCTGAGGCATCAAGGGATCACCAAGTTAGTATTGGAGGGCAGCGTGGAGGGTAAAACTGTAGAGGGAGACCGAGAGATGAATACACTAAACAGATTCAGAAGGATGTAGGTTGCAGTAGGTTCTGGTATGGACACCACGCACTTCAGCAATATTCTAGAACCAGTAGTATGAATGATTTTTAAGCAATCTCTTTTGTATACTGACTGCACTTCTTTAATATTCTACCAATAAACTAAAGTCTACCACTGCTTTTACCCATGAATGAACCTATGTGATCATTCCATTTCATATCCCTACAAAGTTTCACTTCCAGATATCTGTATAAGTTGGCTGATTCCAACAATGACTCACTCATATTATAGCCATAGGATACTAATATTTTTCATTTTTTGAAGTGCACAGTTTTGCATTTATGAACTTTTAGAGCAAGCTGACGGTCTCTGCACCAAGTTGAAATATTGTCAAGACCTGACTGAATATTTATGCAACTTCTCTCGGATAGTAATTCATTATACACAACTGCATCATCTGCAAAAAGCCTGATGTTACTATTAATATTGTCAGCAAGATCATTAATATACTGTACAACATGAACACTAAGGGTCTCAATGCTCACCTGAAGTTACTTCTATATCTGACGATCACTCTCCATCCAAGATAACATGTTGTGTCCTCCCTATCAAAAAGTCCTCAATGCAGTCACACATTTCTCTTGATACCCCATATGACCGTACTTTTGACAATAAGCATAGGTGTGGTACTGAGTCAAATGATTTTTGGAAATCAAGAAATACTGCATCTACCTGATTGCCATAATCCAAAGCTTTCATTATATTATACGAGAAAAGTGTGAGTTGGGTTTCACATGATTGATATTTCAAAATCTATACTGGTTGGCATTGAGAATGTCATTCTGTTCAAGATGCCTGGTCACTGATACCAGTTTCAATAGAGACATCCTCAAAAATGTCAGACCTATTTGTTGCGATTAGATCCAACATATTTCCATGATGAGAGGGGTTCCTAACTATCTTTTCTAAGTAGTTTTCAGAGAAGGTATTTGATAAAGTTTCACAGGATGTATTATCACACACCACTAACAAAAGTCTCCACTGATAATTAGAGTATGATTGGGGAACTTATGTTCAAATGAACTGAGGTTTTCTCTGAAGCTTTTGATTACATCAGGAGATGAGTCTGGTGAGCAATAGAAAGATCCAATTACCATTTTATGCCTGCCCCTGACACTGAGTCATATCTAAACAATCTCACATGCTGCTTCAATTTCTATTTGGTAGAATTGAGTTTCTTGTCTAGTGGAACAAATACACCATCTCCATTTCCAATTTGCCTATCTTTCTGATATATACTCAAGTTTTCTGCAAAGATCTCACAGCTATCAATTTCAGGTTTCAACCAGCTTTCTGTAGCTAATAATCTGGGAGCTTCACTGCTTTTCAAGAGTACTTCAAACTCTGGCACTTTGTTGTGAATGCTTTGGCAGAATGTTAATACCTCACCTGTGGGAGGCATTTCTTTCTTTCTTACACTGTACTTCTGTGTTTCCTACAACTATCATTATCTGGATTGGATGGAGACTCACTTAACCTAAAAAGCCCATGTGTGCACCGCACACACCGTGAGCTGCCTGAGTAGCAGCCTCTGATGTGTGATGCACACCTGATCTATTGAGGATGAGCCTACAGTTGCCAACCCTATGGTGCAAGTCCAGGAAGTCACAGCCTAACTTGTCACAGAAGCTCTGAAGTCTATGGTTCAGTCCTTCCATTTGATTCAGAACCAAAGGGCCATTATCAGTTCTGAGGACAGTGCTGCAAATTGTGAGCTTCGTTGAAACTCCACACACAAGGCTGGTCTTCTCAATCTTCTTTGCCAGTCGCTGGAATGACTTAAGAATGACCTCAGATCCCAGACAACAATCTTCATTTGTTCCAACATGCACCACAATCTGCAGCTGATTGCATCCTTTTCCCTCAATGGCTGCTGGAATAGCCTCTTTAACATGTTGAATGATGCCCCAAGGCATACATATTGAGAGTACTGGGTGTACTTTCCTGTCCCTTGCTGCCATTTCCCTTAGTGGTACCATCATTCACTATATGTTTGAACTGCTGACAATTAATAGACCCTACCATTTTGTGTTTGCCTCTCCTTGACACCAGACAATACAGGTTTCTCCAAAAAGGTGGAGTGAGTCCCATTGGCTCAGTTTCAGTTTCAGTGACAGAAGGTGCCCTAAACTTGTTAGGGGGGACTGGTACAACACCCTGAGTCCTTCTTGGCCACATCCACCCTGTACAGAATGCCTAGATCTACCATCAACATGCCACACCCAGTCAAGTGGACAGCTATTGACAGATGCTGCACTTTCTGCAGAGGAGACAGGGTCTACAGGAGAGAACAGTACTTCAGGTACCTCTGCTATAGGTGTCACAGGTACATGGCTCTCAGAGGCTCATCAAACACACTGATTTGCAGCAGCTGCCAATTGTTTGCCAGTAGTCAGGGCAATTTCCAGTTGCTTACAAACATCAACCAACTGATACTGTGTTTGAGAACAGCATTCACAGTGGGGCTGCATTTTGGCTGGTACAAAGTATTACAACACTACTACAACACAGTGAAAAATAACTTTAAATTAAACCTGGTGATTATCTTTTAATATGTTGAGCTAAAAAGTTACTAATTCCCCTTAAGAACTGAAGCAGATAGAATCAGATTTCTGTTATGGCAACACAAAAAGAGTGGTAAAAATTATTAGTTTCCTAAAGCCTTTTGATGTTAATTATAGCTTTTAGCAAACTCAAAAACAGAGTTAATTTACAACAAATGCTGATAATATGTAGGGCTACTCCTCTTTAAGGGAAAACTAGATGTAAAACAATATGTTAGTTACAAAATCTGCTACAGTAACTAAATCACAAATGGCGATTTATTACAAATTACTTGTAGATTATGCAAAGGACAATGGTAGCTTCCAAAAATTATCGTAAATGCAGATTGATTCATGTTGATATATAATGAAATTCAATGTATACTTCGGCTGAACTGTGAACCACAAACGCTAATTTACTATGAATTAAATTACATTTCCAAATCATTCGCACAGCTGACTTATGGGAATATAGTTTAGGAAGTGTCTGAAAATTCTTAAACTACCCCATTCCTCATATAATTGTACAATGAAATTACAGAAACATTGTTTTGAATGAGGATAGGCCTGCTGTCCTCAAAAATTTTATCATAGCAGTTGCAAGTGTTTGAAATGTCACAATATATCACAATACTAGTGCGTATTGAAACAATCAACAAAATATTACACAGAAGAAGTGATTCGAATGGCAAAATATGCGAATCTAGAACTTTAAATCAACACATGACCTTGACCAAGTGGCCTATGTTGGCTTTTATATATAAATAAACCAGTCAGAAGACTGTTGATAAAAAGAATAAAACATCTCAAATGAAAATAATGGTAAGATTCCTCACACTGAGAGTCAGTTTTGATTATTCTGGTGCAGTCTACACACTTAATCACTGTGACACTCAAGGTATCAGTTAATACAGGAGGTATTTCGAAAACAGCTATCCTGATAAAATGTTTAAATCAGAATTATTTAATAACAGTGGCGTTGTGTAATTTAAATGTAAGGTATCTTTTAAGTTTAAAACATTGGGTGATGAAATTTACTTATGAAAGAAAATGAAAATTATTTTCAAAAGATATCTTTAACTACAACTACTATATGCACAAACAAAGTTGACACTCAGTGCGGTGGCTGATGGGAGCTACCATAAGGGCATTTCTCATTTACATTCACTCTCATCAGCCACCATGACGAGTGTCAAATTCTTTTGTACAAATATTGCATCTATACTATGAAAACCTCAGTGGAGTACATGGTAGAGGGTTCATCAAATTTTAACAGTTTTTAGGGCTTTCCTCATCGCATTTGCATATAAATCTTTTCTTTGTGATTTCTGTGGGAGTAAGGGAGTGATATGTAAGGGAGTGTAATAGATCTGTAAATACATCACTTAAAGTTGGCTCTAGAAACTTTTTAAGTAGGTTTTCATGGAACAGTGTGCATCTATCTTCAAGCATCTGCTAGATGAGTTCTTGCAGCAACTTCATGACACTTTCCTGTGGGTAGAACAAACCTGTGATGATTTTTGCTGCCCTTCTCTGTATACATTCAGTATTCAATGTTAGCCCTATTTGGTATGGGTCCCACACACTTGAGCAATATTCTATAATGGGCTGCACCAGTGTTCAGTAAGAATCTCTTTTGTAGACTAATTACATTTTCCTAGTATAAACTGTTATATCCAGATATTTGTATGAGTTGACCAATTTCAGCCATGATTCACTGATGTTGCAGTCATAGGACACTACTTTTTTGTGATGCCCATCTATGGAAAGTCCAATGTTGCTCTTAATATTGTCCAAAAGATCATAAATATATAAAATGGATGGCAAGGGTCCCACCTCACTTTGCTGGGGCACACCTAAAGTTACTTCTACATCTGTTGATGATACTCCATCTGAGATAGCATTGTGTGTTTTACCTACCAAGATTTCTGAGTCCAGTCACAGTCACAATGAAGTGACAGAGGAAAATATTGTCAGTTTTGGTATTTACATAAAGTTTTATTATAATTTGTAACATCAATTTACCAACTGTGTGCTACTTATATTTAAGTACCATATTAAACATTAGTTTGAGTAATTGTATAAAAATAAATTAATGCATTTGGCTTTTGGTGTCAAAATTATAATTAGTTAAAATTTATTTGTTATAAAATAAAAATAGTATTAAATACATTTCAAAAACAATAATTTGTAAAATGCTCCACTGAAGCAATCTGTGCCATAACAATTTTGAAGGTATCAGTGAGTGTAGTCAGTAGAAGCTAGACAATGTAGTTTGTTGCGACAGTTCAGTTCATGAACAAAATATTATTTCATTATTGAAATTAGTAAATAACATTTTTATTGTAACAGTACAACAAACCCATATTAAATACGTCTCACATTTGTACACAGGAGGAAAGGGGATACTGCAGAATGAACTCTGACAATAAAGTTGTTTTTCTGTCATGTGCCATATGACTGGATAATGGTGTGCTGTCAAGTGTTTAATCAAGATGTTGATTATACTTTTCTGCCAATATTTTGACACTCAATCCAGTCTTCAGCTGTTGCATGTTGTACTGTTATGCATACTCACTTGCCTGTACTCCAATGGGGTATGAAGTAATGGGGATTTCAAATTAAATGTCATGGTATTAAGGTTTTCAGCATTTATTGCATTCAACTTACAATTATAAATAATACATCAAATGAAAGATGAAGGCAAATATTTTTTCTTATAAGTGTTGAAGGTGAGCACCATTCATCACATGGCACACATCAAGTTGATAGATGAGTTCTTCTCAACCTTTATCAGGGAGCCCAGACTAACTGCTGCAACAACTGCTACAATCCTATTTCTTAAGTTGGGTAGTTCAGCTGGTAGTGGAGGCACATACACATGATCCTTTATGAAACCCTGTAGGTAAAAATCACATGGCTTGAGGTTGGAGGACACCTGAAATGAGCTCTGCCATCCAGCCCCTTACAACCAATCCAGCACTTAGGTACAATCACATACTGAGTTACGCCAGTGAGGTAGCACACAATGTTTCTGCCTGATAAAGTTCTATGGTTCTGTTTCTTCTAATTGACGAAAGTGCCAGAGTTATAGTGAATCAAGATAAGAAAGGCCCATAAACTTTCCACCAGGAAATAGGCGAAAAAAAAGAAAACATTTACTTTTGGGCATCTCATTGCAATTGTACCATCTTGTGAGGATTTTCTGACCCCCAGATGTGCACATTACATGCATTCACATTTCTACTTAGGTGAAATGCTGATTCATCACTGAAGATGACATGATCCAGAAAATCTTCATTGTCATGCAATAACATTTCGTTTGAAAAGTTGGCATGAAAATCATATCCTATAGGCTTTAAAGCTTGAAACAGTTATGCAAACAAAAATGTGTAAGTACTGTTTCATTTGATGTATCATTTATGATGTTAAGTTGAATGTAATAACTGCTAAAAAGCCTTAAAACCTGAATATTCATTTTGAAACATCCAGTATTATTAGCATTGTGCTGCTGTTTACAGCTGAAGTGAATTCTTGGCACCTGCTGTGATTTTTGATGCTTATTTGTTTTTTGGAGCCCATATTGTTATCCCTGAAATGAAACACACTTTCTAAGTCTTTTCAAACACTAACAGATGAGATTTTAATAAACTGTGTGCCTGATTCCAGGCGTTGAAACTTCCATCCCAGTTTATTATGTTTTCCAACATCTCTGTGTCAAGGAGAAGTACAAGGAATAGCAGCACCACCCCAGACTTAAACAAAGGAAATCAGCCATTGATGAGACCAGTGTCATGGTGTAAACATCAAATTTATGGGATTGTGTATTATGGAGTCTGTAGAAATGAAAATGTCACAAAACCTAATAACCAGAAATTGATGTTTGAATTTAAACAAGACTTAGGATCTGGCTATTTTACTACTCTTATCCATCAGAACTGGGAAAAAATGAGAAAAATGTGGATTTATTGGAATAACAGTGCTGGACATAAGCATTTGAGCTCTGCTATTAATGGCCATGTAAAACTAAAATATCTCAGATTGTGGTTGGTGCCTAAGCAGTGAGTACACACAGCACTTGAGGAAAACTGGATTGATCATCAAGACGTCATGCAGGAAAATGGAACTGACATCTTCATTGAACATTTGAAAACACACCATTAATTTTAATTTTATGCCTAAATCAACAGTACGAGAGATGGATAACACATGCATCACAGTGTGGGAGTGATGTGGCGTGGAAACTTGAAACATACTTCAAAGCTGAAGAACGTGGGACACAAAACTCTAAGTTGCACACAGATTCATCATCAAAGTCTTACAGCACATGGACCAAATACAATTTCATATCTAGTTGTAGTGAAATAGTGCCAGCAATTTGATCAAAGCCACACAGAGGTGGGTGATGCTGATTGGGAAGGAAGGCCATTGACAATGACTGCAGTTGCAATGCCTAGGCAACTGATTCACAGCAATCATAGATATTCCAGTGATGTAGACATTCCCACAGTGATTCCTAAATATGTGCACCAACTGGAATATGCATATCACTGAGCTTCTCAAACAATTAATTTAAGCTACTTTTGATTTTCACAAAATTGCTTCTCTTGAAAACAATTGAATCAATTTCCTGGCATATTTCGCATTTTCACACTCAATAATGGCCTGTGGAATAATCTTCTGGGATAATTCAACACTTAGAAACAAAGTATTCATTGCAAAAAAGTGATCAGTGAGAGTAATAAGTGTTGCTGATCTGTGGTCATTGTGTTGTTACCTCTTCAAGAAGTTTGGCATTTTAACTGACCCTCACAAATCATATATTCACTAATGAAACTTGTCACAAATAAACCATCTCATTTAGAGAAGAATGGCTGTCTATGACACTAGAGGGGGAAATTAACCATTAGTAAAGCTGTCAATGACTTAGAAATGAATTCGACATGTAGCAAAAAAATATTTGATCTTTTCAGAGACAGAGACAGATAGATAGATAGATAGAGAGAGAGAGAGAGAGAGAGAGAGAGAGAGAGAGAGAGAGAGAGGAGAGGAGAGTAGTAGTAGAAGAAGAAGAAAGCAATTAGTTTTTATGTGTAGTGGCATGACTAGGACTAGAAAATAATGTCCTCATTAATGTTAACACTAATTATGCATACCAGTAAACTTCAGTTCATGCCTTCAGACCTTTTTTCCCCTTCTTAAGTCATTAGCATTGCCTGAGGTACAGGCAGGATTACCCAATTACATAGAAACTTGGGATGCTAGTCCAATACCAGACAGCCTCTGCAATTTTGACTGTTTAAGAGGGAGAAGAAAGGGTTGAAGGGATGAACTGAAGTGTGTGTTAGGTAGAGCACTGGACTAGGGTAGTCAAAGCAGCTGTGTTAGCCGTGGTATAATAGTGAACACCTCTGCCTAGTTAGCATGAGACCTGGATTCAAGTTCCAGCTGTCCCACAAATTTTAATTCATTTCTTCAGCTTCTGTCATTATCAAAGATAGAGTCGAGACTCATAAGTGTCAGGTAACATGCAGCCAACAGTGGCCACTTCAGGTGTTAAAGTATAACTTGACTCATCCCTGAAGACTCTCCTTCATGATGAAATTGACAGAACACAATGTGTAAATGAATGAATGGAATCCAGTGGCAGAAAATACAGGGTGACTCAAAATGAATGAACAGATTAATCTTGTAGCGGAGCTGCTGAGTCACAGACAGGCAAAATGAAAAGACTGTCACAAATAAAACATTGGCCAGTAAGGCCTTCATCAATACTAGGTGACAAATGTACACACACACACACACTCTCACAAATGCAGTTTACACACATGACTGCAGTCTCAGGCAGCTGAGGCCACACTGCGAGCAGCAGCACCAGTGCATGATGGGAGTGGCAACTGGGTGGGGGTAAGGAGGAGGCTGGATCAGGCACGAGGAGGGATAGTAGGATAGGGGTGGCAGACAGCGAAGTGCTGCAGGTTAGACAGAGGGGAGAATACATTCCATCCTGGATTTTTAATTGTCGGATTTATCTTGTTTATTACAAACTATGAAACACAGAAACACATTTTGCATGTCTCTGGATAGGGGAAGGTTCAAAGTTTTCTGTTCACACAGACACTATACCTCACATTCTACAGGAGCACCAAGCACTGCTTGAGAAACATAAAAACATTAGTCCATTACTTACACATATTAATCAACAGCTCCCTGTTTACTGAACTGACAGCTTCAACAATTCAGTTTATCAGCTCCTGAAGAGTAGCTGCCATATGTGGGACATAGACTCTGTCTTTTGTAACTCCACAGGAAAAATTGCGAGTCATGATGTCTGATGGCCTTGGATGCCAAAAACAATGAACAAGGTCTTGTTGCTCGCTTATTCCAATACCATGTTATGGGGTGGTGGTGTTAAGATAATGCTGCACCTCAAGGCAAAAGGAGGTGGGGTGCCATCATGCATAAAAATAAAACGATTGGAATCTTCATGAAGTTGAGAAAACAACCAATTTTGCAGCATGTTGAGATATGACATCCTGTCACAGTTTCCTCTGCAGTAAAGTAAGATCCATAAACTTTGTGAACAGAAATAGCACAAAATTCATTCAGTTTTGGTGAGTTTCTTTCATGTTTATCAATGAAACCAGAATTTTGTGATTTTAAAATTTTTACATTATGGCAGTTTACTTTACCTGATAAATGAAATGTCAATTCGTTCACAAAGATAAATCATTCAGAAAAAAAGTGTCCTCTGCCATATCCAAGAGAACTGAAGTGAAAAATGTGTACCTGCTTTTATGGTCACTGGGATGCAATTGCTGCAATAAATGAAACTTGTGAGGCATCATATGCAGGCAAAGTTTCAGAACAGACCACACCATTGTTTGAGGAAGTTGAAGTTCCTGGCCTGCCAATCTTGGGGACTTCCGAGGGCTCCATGTGAACACTTCTTGGATACATTCGAAGTTTTCATCAAATGTGTGTGGCAGACCAATGCTCTTCCCTTTGCATATACATAACGAACTTCCAAGAATTTTGTGTGCCAGTCATAAACCTGCTTGTGCACTGGTGGCTCCTTCCTGAATTGACAGTGGAATGCAAGTTGCCCTTGAAGAATAAATTGACTTCATGCAAATTCCAACATACAAAATGATTTGCATTGTGGTATATTTACCATGTTGCTACAAATAAACCATAGCACAGGTGTGTCAAAACTTTAAACCTTCCTCTATCCAGTGACATTTACAATGTGTTTCTTTGTATGTAATAAACAACTGAAATCAGTTCCTTCTTTTTGAATCACCTGGTCCTGCTGAGTGCTATGTGCCATCTGGATCCTCTCTCCAATACCAACTTCCCTGAACCACATAGATGGGAATTATGTCCACAAAGTACCCTTTGATTTTGCAATCCTTATGGCCTCAACATCTGCTCCCACTTCAGTTCATTAATTTAAATTCACACGCTCCACTCCATAAGCTCCATCTTCCTGTGTTTTGGCTCCTCCTCCAAAGACACTCCTCCACTTAATTGTATGCCACATGCTCACCAATGTCATGTTTCTCTGCAATTGTTCCCTCCCAGCTGTTATCTCCCTTCCCTCCAACCCCCTCCTTCCTTTTATGAAACTGAGACAGTGTAGAGCTTTGTGTGTGTGTGTGTGTGTGTGTGTGTGTGTGTGTGTGTGTGTGTGTGTTTGCGCGTGTGTGTGTGTGTGTGTGTGTGTGTGTGTGTGTGTGTGTGTGTGTGTGTGTGTGCGAACGCATCTTTGAACAAAGATTTTGTCAAAATATTTAACAGCATTTCCAACACTGAAAAGTTTTCAGCAGATTGTACCCAAACAGGACTTGAATCTAGGACTTTTACTTTTGCAGGCAGGTTCTCTACTGACAGAGGTATCTGAGCATGGCTCACAATCTGCCATTGCAGCTTCACATTTGAAGTGCAAAGTCAGTTCAGTCAGCAGAGCACTCTGGTGGAAGTAAAACTGCAATGGCATTTCACAAGTCGTGCTCAGGTAAGTTGGTCAGCAGAGCACTTGTCTGCAAAAGGCCATGTTCAAGTCCCAGTCTGGCACACAGTTTTAATCTGCAGAAAGTTTCAAATGAGTGAACACACTGCTGGAGAGTGAACATTCATTCTGTAAACTTTGGCCTTGTTTATGTGCTTCTTAAGCATTCAGTGCCTCAGTGTTTACCTGCATTACAACCTGATTAAGTGACTTTTTATGTGTTGCATAGTTATCTAAATTGATTTTACAGCTATAAATAGATTTAGTGAAAAATGATTTGTGATAAATTCCCATTCTTCATGGATTTTCTAGCCATTAGGTACTGTACTCATGTTATATATGCCTTATATTCTGCAATGTAACATGTCACTTCTCCCGAAGTTATGTCTTTCACTAGCATTTTTCAAACATATGAATGATTACTGTCATAAAAAGTTTATTTTCGTAATGTAGTAGACAATCTATGGATGGACACAGCATATCTGTAAGCAAGGAAAATAATAAACATCATACCACATTCACAGTATCCCAGGGCTTAGGTGGTTCTTGCCTTGGGGATATAGTGCAGGCCATAGATGAAGAATGGCCATGACAATGCCTATGATGTCACATGGACAAGAGAAAACTTGTTATACAGATACATTCAACTTACATCTGTTAATGAAGACAGAATGTTTTTGGACTTTGTCCACACCAATGTTTTTGTGATGTTCTGCAAAATGTAACACTTTTGTAATGCACAGTTATTGTAAATAGAGTGCAGTATACAAGATGTTGTTGATGAGATGTGTTGCCTTTATTTGAAGAGTTGGATGTTGGACTTGTACTCTTAACTGCCAGCAGTAGCTACAGCACTTTGAGAAAAGAAGTTTAATCAGAAAATTTTGGTGAAAGTGCTGAAATACTGAGGTAAACAAGATTAAATAATAGGAAGTGTTGATTCTCAATCAGACTTTACTTCACCACCAGATATCACAGTAAAGAACCAGAACCAGCAGAACATTGTGGTTCTTGACACATATGTGTCCTTAACATGTTGATTCATAGGCCTGAAACCTCATGATGACTAAAAAAAAAAAAACTAAGCTTACCAGGAGACAGACTGTCTGGCTCAAATTTACCTTCAGAAGGGTGAGAAGAAACAACAAACGTGAATGGAGAGACATTAGAGAGGAAGGGAGGGATGGAGGGAGAACGGAGGACGATTAGTGTTTAATATCCCATTGCCATTGAGACCATTCGAGATGGAGCTCATGCTTAGATTGTTCCAACAATGAGGCAGTAAACTGGCCATGCCCTTTCACAGGAACCATCTCGGCACTTGCCTGAAATCATTTAGGGAAATTACAGAAAACCTAAATCTGGATGGTTGGACATAGACCTCAACCATTCTCCTCTTGAATGTGAGTCCAGTGTAACAACAGTGCTGCTTGGTGGCAGTAACTAACATGCCTCTCCTTTTCAACCTTTATCAGTCATTTATTCATTCATCCTTAGGAAAGAGCAAATACTTGCAAAAACTAGGAATAGATTTTTTCCTGATTTTAAATTTTTGTTGGCAGTAGTTTGAATTTTGCCTCCTGAAGGTAACACTGGCCAACCAATCTGTCTCCTTGCAGTGTTGTAACACACATTAAGACCACACTTTTGATTCAGCAATAGCCAACCTACCTGAGAAATGATGCTACTCCTGTTACTGGTCACATCCAGGTCCATACCAAATGGCTTCATTGGCTTCAGACCATCCGAATAATCACTAGTATCTATCGAATATGAATTGGGAAATTCATAAGAAGAGTCACTGTGGAAACAAAACAATATAAATGAAAATAATTATTAAATTTTCAGTAAAATATTTACAAAATACACATGTAATGAGTGTTAAAATGCAATTCCCTAAGTCTGGTTATAATTTATTATAGCACATGATCTAAACATTTAATGAACAACCCATTACTATTGCATATTTTCTTCCCATTAGTTGTCATTTTACAGTTTTTACAATAACATACTTATATGAATAAACAATTGGAACTTCTGATATTTTATTTTCTTCTGACTTAAAATGTGAGTTCAAGGATAATTTATAACAACAATAATAATAAATAATAATAATAATAATAATAATAATAATAATAACAATAAGAGACAGGGACAGATATTTCATTGTTTTCCTTTATCATATAAAAATGCATTAATTAATGCAAAACATGGTTAAATGACTCAAGCAAGAAATTTCATAAAACAAAAACAATATTAAAATTGCATGAACAACATTGCAGATTTTATGGAAGAATTTCATGATAATTTATTTAATGAAGATTGAGTTAACAACTGTGACATGTAATTTACTGAATTATGGTTTGTGTATAGTAAACTTAGTTGTAAGATAATAAGGATGCAAAGCATCTCCATACACGCTCCAAAGCCACTGTATGGTGTGCTGCAGAGGGTACCTTGTACAACTACTAGTCATTTCCTTTCCTGTCACACTCACAAATAGAACGAGGGAAAAATGAATAACTAAGTGCCTCTGCATCTTGTCTGAATAGTCAGAGTGTGCCATCTTCAATGCCATAGTATTTTAATTTTTTGATGAGTATGTCATGCGACACCGAGTCAAAAGCTTTACTTAGGTCAATAAGTGTTCCAGACATTGATACCCTTTTTTCATACCCTTCATAAACATTCCTTACCAAAGCTTCTACTGCTTTTACAGTTGATAGGTGTGACCTGAAGCCAAACTGTTGTTCAATTAAAATATTGTTGGTTTCAAAATACCTGTATATCTGCTTATGCACACAATTTTCTACTAACTTGGATATGATTGGTACTATTGAAATGGGTCTGTAGTTATTTGGGAGGTTTCTTTCACCTTTTTTATACACAGGCAATGTAACTGTGAGCTTAAGACAGTCGGGGAATATTCCTTCATCAAGTACTCTGTTTGATAGTGAGGGAAGTGGCATTTCAATTTCTTTTGCTAGACATTTAATGATGAGATTACTGAGTCCATAATAATCTTCTGTTTTGGAAATACTTAATTTGTTTATTGACTTGTGAATATCATTTAATGTGATTCGGGTCCAAGTGAACTTTTCACTTCTTGTCTGTTTTGCACAAGTGAGCAATGCTTCTGCATCAGAGGCACAATTGATGGGTGGGGTGGTGATGCTAATTACAAAATATTCATTGAGAATATTGCAGTCAATAGAGATACTCTTTTCTTTATTGGTATTATTTATTTCCCTTTTAATGACAGTCCAGGCCGCTTTACATTTATTTTTAGAGTTTAAAATATATTCGTCATTTGCGCAGCACTTAGCATTTTTTATTTCTAATCTGTAAAGGTTTCTCATTTTAGTGTAATTTTCCTTGTCCCTATCGCTGTTATGAGATTTGTCTTTCATAATCATCAGTAGTATTTTGAGTTTGTTAAGTTGTGGGGTGTACCATTTGTTGGTATTTTGTTGATTATGAGTAATATTACTCTGGTACCTTTTGGTTACCAAGGGGCATGTCATTTCTACTATATGCTTGATCTCTGTCAGGAAAATGGAAAAACATTTATTAATTGTTTTCTTGTTATCCATTACATGAGTCCAATCCATTTCTTTTAACTGGTTTATCATTTTTTTTACATTGGATTCACCTAGAATTCTATATGTCACTTCTCTCTCTGTAGAACTGAAGGCTATCTTTTCTATTTGAAGCCATAGCCCTGCATGATCTGATATTCCTAATTCTATTACATCACATTGTATGGAGTCTCTTTGTACATTGCTAATTATGTTATCAAGGCATGCTTACAGTCTAGTGGGTTTTTCATCGAGACAGTAATAGTTTAATGACTTCAGAGTGTTAATCATATGAATTACATTTTTTCTCTTTGCCCTTATACCAATGTTAATATCACCTACAATTACAATTCTATGCTGTTTATACACTCCTGGAAATGGAAAAAAGAACACATTGACACCGGTATGTCAGACCCACCATACTTGCTCCGGACACTGCGAGAGGGCTGTACAAGCAATGATCACATGCACGGCACAGCGGACACACGAGGAACCACGGTGTTGGCCGTTGAATGGCGCTAGCTGCGCAGCATTTGTGCACCGCCGCCGTCAGTGTCAGCCAGTTTGCCGTGGCATATGGAGCTCCATCGCAGTCTTTAACACTGGTAGCATGCCGCGACAGCGTGGACGTGAACTGTATGTGCAGTTGACGGACTTTGAGCGAGGGCGTATAGTGGGCATGCGGGAGGCCGCGTGGACGTACCGCCGAATTGCTCAACATGTGGGACGTGAGGTCTCCACAGTACATCGATGTTGTCGCCAGTGGCCCGCGGAAGGTGCACGTGCCCGTCGATCTGGGACTGGACCACAGCGACGCACGGATGCACGCCAAGACCGTAGGATCCTACGCAGTGCCGTAGGGGACCGCACCGCCACTTCCCAGCAAATTAGGGACACTGTTGCTCCTGGGGTATTGGCGAGGACCATTCGCAACCGTCTCCATGAAGCTGGGCTACAGTCCCGCACACCGTTAGGCCGTCTTCCGCTCACGCCCCAACATCGTGCAGCCCACCTCCAGTGATTTCATGACAGGTGTGAATGGAGGGATGAATGGAGACGTGTCGTCTTCAGCGATGAGAGTCTCTTCTGCCTTGGTGCCAATGATGGTCGTATGCGTGTTTGGCGCCGTGCAGGTGAGTGCCACAATCGGGACTGCATACGACCGAGGCACACAGGGCCAACACCCGGCATCATGGTGTGGGGAGCGATCTCCTACACTGGCTGTACATCTCTGGTGATCGTCGAGGGGACACTGAATAGTGCACGGTACATCCAAACCGTCATCGAACCCATCGTTCTACCATTCCTAGACCGGCAAGGGAACTTGCTGTTCCAACAGGAGAATGCACGTCTGCATGTATCCCGTGCCACCCAACGTGCTCTAGAAGGTGTAAGTCAACTACCCTGGCCAGCAAGATCTCCGGATCTGTCCCCCATTGAGCATGTTTGGGACTGGATGAAGCGTCGTCTCACGCAGTCTGCACGTCCAGCACAAACGCTGGTCCAACTGAGGCGCAAGGTGGAAATGGCATGGCAAGCTGTTCCACAGGACTACATCCAGCATCTCTACGATCATCTCCATGGGAGAATAGCATCCTGCATTGCTGCGAAAGGTGGATATACACTGCACTAGTGCCGACATTGTGCATGCTCTGTTGCCTGCGTCCATGTGCCTGTGGTTCTGTCAGTGTGATCATGTGATGTATCTGACCCCAGGAATGTGTCAATAAAGTTTCCCCTTCCTGGGACAATGAATTCACGGTGTTCTCATTTCAATTTCCAGGAGTGTATTTTGACAACAACAATATTAAAGTATTAATTTTTTCCATAAATACTATCTCATCAGTGCCTGGGATTCGATAGATTGAGACAATTACAGTTTTCTGTTCATGCATTACCACACCGGCTACTTCTATTGTAGCTTCAAGGCATATTCTACTAAGGTCTATAACTGAGTAATGCAATTCAAAGTCACTTTTGACATATATTGAGACCCCACTGTGTGTAATACTTTTCTGCAGTAGCTTGTAACTAACGAATATCCCAGAGGAACACACAAGTCTATTTCAGTGTCTTTCATCCAGTGTTCATTGATGCATAGAACACTGATTTTATCGAGCCAGTATGGTAATTCATTGATTTTACACCTAAGAGATTGTACCTTTTATATGAAGGAGGAGGAAACTGTCACTGCTACACAATGGTATTCTACTTTCACAGTACCTTCTGTATTCATTTATTTTCGCTACATGATCTGGGATTTCACAATTATCTGAAGGAATTAGACTGTTGCAGTTTCCACTTAATGTGGTTTCTAACTTTCCTTCATCTGTAATGTCATTTTCTCTAAAAAAGGAGGTGTACAGTCATTCTCTGTGGGACTGTCTTTTAAGACAAGTCTGCTGCTTGCTCGTATTTCATTTACAACTTTGTTTATCTCCTGACACAAAAATGTTTTCCCATGGTAATTTAAATGCTCACCATGTTCAGTGTGCAAATTTCTTTCAAGTCTACTAATATCCACTACATTACATTTAGCATAAATGGAACATAGTTGTTTGATTTTAATATTTGTTTTACGAATCTCTTTGTTAACACATGAATTATAGATCAAGTCATGTCTATGAGGTATCACCACAATAATAGTGTTTTCCACATTACTTACATCTAAAAAAATTTTCAAACTTGTTATACACTTTTTGGCTTCATTATGTGCTACATCATTTGCACCAGTCACACAAACAACAAAGTCACTGTCCCTTGTTGTATTCTTGTGTTCTGAGATGCCTTCAACAATATTTTCTGTCCTCGCACCAGGTTTTACGATGCCAGTTGCACGAAGATCCGTATTCACATCCTGTAGAATATTTGCTAGCTTTCTTCCATGGCTGTCCGCTAGAAAAAGCACAGTGTGTTTCTTTGTAGTATGTGCATTCTGACTAAACCTACCAGTAATGAATCTAGCAGGATGCCTCTGAATTGGCTGGATGTCTTCCTTTAACACAACCTAATGAGATCCCAAACGCTCAAGCAGTACTCAAGAATGGGTCACACTAGCTTCCTATACGTGGTCTCCTTTATACATGAGCTACAGTTTCATAAAATTCTCCCAATTAATCAAAGTCAACCATTCACCTTCCTTACTACTGCCCTTACATGTTCATTCCATTTGATATTGCTTTGCAACATTATGCTAAGATATTTAACTGATGTGGCTGAATCAAGCATCAGACTACTAATACCATATTCCAACATTACAGGATTGTTTTCCCTAATCACTTGCATTAACTTATATTTTTTGACATTTAGAGCGACCTGCCATTCATCACATCAATCAGAAATTCCATCTAAGCCATCATGTATCCTCCTACAGTCACGGAATGATGATATTTTTCCATACACTACAGCATCGTCAGCAAACAGTTGTAGATTGCTGCTCACCCTGTCTGTCAGCACGATATGTATTGATTGTTAAGAAGGTGTTTACAAGCTTTTTTGGTGTATCCTATGGTAACATCTTCTCCCAAAAATTTTCATCTGAAAATGATAGGTAGTAAACTTATTGAAACATTGTGACAAGATGATAACAACAATGCTTGGCTTATCAGCCAAGAAGATTTCATTATCACATAATAAATACAATGATGACTGTGACTGTAAATGATGGCTTATTAAACACATTCTTAGTTTTAGTTCAGTCATGGCTCATTATTATCACACTCTTAGTTTTGAATCAATACTTGTTTGGTGTAATTTATAGTGACCATAGTCCAGTATTTTGATGAGTTCTTTCTTTGTAATAAACTCCAGAGTTAAATTGCTTTTATTTGCAATTTGACACTTGTACCAAGATCTCATAACTCAAAATTATATCCTAGACAAGCAAAGTACAATGTAACATATTTGTTATGTGTCACTTCTAAAACAATATTAACTCTCTAAAGCAGCAGTAAAGTTTGGAATAAAATACATAAACTTATTAAAAATGTGTTTAGGGCAAAGTAGTGGTGGCATGTTATAGTGTTTACAGAAATTTCTCCAAGATGGGGCGATATCTGGTATATGACTTGGCTGCTTTCACAGGTTCTGATGGGTTAGGAAAAGCCTTTTAATGGACTGAAATAGGAAGTGCTGGGTGGATGGACTGGGAAAGTCTTACACCTGGGTCTTCCACAGAAGTATGATCCTGTGGCAACAGGTTGGGACTGGGAGTGCATAGGGATGGACTGGGACGTGGAGGTGGGTTCACAGCTGAACACCACTTTAGGAAAAAGGATAGATTGGTATGACCTGTAGAGATGGCATGTTGAATTGCAGACTGGCACAACGAAAAGACAGTTACACACTGACCTTTTGGTACAGGCCTTCTTCAGAGAGGAAAACACACATTTATTCACACAGGCAAGCACACTTTGTGCACAGATGACCACTCTCTTGGACCACTCTGGATGGAATTCAATTGTGTCATGTCAAACAGAGGCAGAAAACTGGAGTGGGACAGGAAAGGGGGAAGGGTAATGGGTAATCATGGGGGAAAGGGGGGGGGGGGAGGAGAAGTCAGCACCACCTGGCAGAGTGAGCATGGACTAGATGGTTGCAGGACAAGACTTCCAAGCACTGCATCAGGAGGCTGTGGGGGAGGGAGCAGAGTGGGGGTGGTGGGAGGGGGTAGGGGGGGGGGGGGGAGGAGAGAAGCAGATAAAGGAAAAGAAGACCAGTGGGATACATTGGCAGAGGTCACAATGAGTGTGAGGAGACATGAATTGGGAGGAGATGATAGAGCAGAGGATGTGGAAACTGTAGGTTGGAGGGTGTATGAACAGTGGATTACCATAAGTTGAGACTGGAATGATTCTGGGAGTGGAGAATGTAAGGACAACTCCCATCTGCACAGTTTAGAAAAGCTGGTGCTGGACACAAGGATCTATATGCGCTGACTTGTGAAGCAGCCATTAAAATCAAGCGGAGTGTGGAATGTCAGATCCCTTAATTGGGCAGATAGGTTAGAAAATTTAAAAAGGGAAATGGATAGGTTAAAGTTAGATATAGTGGGAATTAGTGAAGTTCGGTGGCAGGAGGAACAAGACTTTTGGTCAGGTGAATACAGGGTTATAAATACAAAAGCAAAGAGGGGTAATGCAGGTGTAGGTTTAATAATGGATAAAAAAATAGGAGTGTGGGTGAGCTACTACAAACAGCATGGTGAACGCATTATTGTGGCCAAGAAAGACACAAAACCCATGCCGACTACAGTAGTTCAAGTTTATATGCCAAGTAGTTCCGCAGATGACGAAGAAATTGATGAAATATATGATGAGATAAAAGAAATTATTCAGGTAGTGAAGGGAGATGAAAATTTAATAGTCATGGGTGATTGGAATTTGTCAGAAGGAAAAGGGAGAACAGGAAACATAGTAGGTGAATATGGATTGGGGCTATGAAATGAAAGAGGAAGCTGTCTGGTAGAATTTTGCACATAGCTAACACTTGGTTCAAGAATCATGAAAGAAGGTTGTATACATGGAAGAACCCTAGAGATACTAAAAGGTATCAGATAGATTATATAATGGTAAGACAGAGATTTAGGAATCAAGTTTTAAACTGTAAGACATATCCAGGGGCAGATGTGGACTCTGACCACAATCTATTGGTTATGAACTGTAGATTAAAACTGAAGAAACTGCAAATAGATGGGAATTTTAGGAGATGGGATCTGGATAAACTGAAAGAACCAGAGGTTGTACAGAGTTTCAGGGAGAGCATAAGGGAACAAGTGACAAGAATGGGGGAAAGAAATACAGTAGTAGAAGAATGGGTAGCTTTGAGGGATGAAATAGTGAAGGCAGCAGAGGATCAAATAGGTAAAAAGACGAGGACTAGTAGAAGCCCTTGGGTAACAGAAGAAATATTGAATTTAATTGATGAAAGGAGAAAATACAAAAATGCAGTAAATGAAGCAGGCAAAAAGGAATACAAACATCTCAAAAATGAGATTGACAGGAAGTGCAAAATGGCTAAGCAGGAATGGCTAGAGGAGAAATGTAAGGATGTAGAGGCTTATCTCATTAGGGGTAAAATAGATACTGCTTACAGGAAAATTAAAGAGACCTTTGGAGAAAAGAGAACCACTTGCATGAATATCAAGAGCTCAGATGGAAACCCAGTTCTAACCAAAGAAGGGAAAGTAGAAAGGTGGAAGGAGTATATAGAGGGCCTATACAAGGGCGATGTACTTGAGGACAATATTATGGAAATGGAAGAGGATGTAGATGAAGATGAAATGGGAGATACGATACTGCATAAAGAGTTTGACAGAGCACTGAAAGACATGAGTCAAAACAAGGCCCTGGAGTAGACAACATTCCATTAGAATTACTGACAGCCTTGGGAGAGTCAGTCCTGACAAAACTCTACCATCTGGTGAGCAAAATGTATGAGACAGGCGAAATACCCTCAGACTTCAAGAAGAATATAATAATTCCAATCCCAAAGAAAGCAGGTGTTGACAGATGTGAAAATTACCAAACTATCAGTTTAATAAGTCACAGCTCCAAAATACTAACGCGAATTCTTTACAGACGAATGGAAAAACTGGTAGAAGCCGACCTCGGGGAAGATCAGTTTGGATTCAGTAGAAATGTTGGAAGACGTGAGGCAATACTGACCTTACGACTTATCTTAGAAGGAAGATTAAGGAAAGGCAGACATACATTTCTAGCATTTGTAGACTTAGAGAAAGCTTTTGACAATGTTGATTGGAATACTCTCTTTCAAATTCTGAAGGTGGCAGGGGTAAAATACAGGGAGCAAAAGGCTATTTACAATTTGTACAGAAATCAGATGGCAGTTATAAGAGTCGAGGGGCACTAAAGGGAAGCTGTGGTTGGGAAGGGAGTGAGACAGGGTTGTAGCCTATCCCCGATGTTATTCAATCTGTATATTGAGCAAGCAATAAGGAAACAAAAGAAAAGTTCAGAGTAGGTATTAAAATCCATGGAGAAGAAATAAAAACTTTGAGGTTCACCATGACATTGTAATTCTGTCAGAGACAGCAAAGGACTTGGAAGAGCAGCTGAACGGAATGGACAGTGTCTTGAAAGGAGGGTATAAGATGAACATCAACAAAAGCAAAATGAGGATAATGGAATGTAGTCGAAGTAAGTCAGGTGATGCTGAGGGAATTAGATTAGGAAATGAGACACTTAAAGTAGTAAAGGAGGCAATGGCAAGGAAAGTGTTTCTGAAGAAGAAAAAATTGTTAACATCGAGTATAGATTTAAGTGTCAGGAAGTCATTTTTTGAAAGTATTTGTATGGAGTGTAGCCATGTATGGAAGTGAAATGTGGATGATAAATAGTTTGGACAAGAAGAGAATAGAAGCTTTCGAAATGTGGTGCTACAGAAGAATGCTGAAGATTAGATGGGTAGATCACATAACTAATGAGGAAGTATTGAATAGAATTGATGAGAAGAGAAGCTTGTGGCGCAATTTGACTAGAAGAAGGGATCGGTTGGTAGGACATGTTCTGAGACATCGAGGGATCACCAAGTTAGTATTGGAGGGCAGCGTGGAGGGTAAAAATCGTAGAGGGAGACCAAGAGATGAATACACTAAGCAGATTCAGAAGGATGTAGGCTGCAGTAGGTACTGGGAGATGAAGAAGCTTGCACGGGATAGAGTAGCATGGAGAGCTGCATCAAACCAGTCTCCGGACTGAAGACTACAACAACAACAACAACAATGTTCAGCTGCATGTTGGGTCACAGGATCGTTCACTTTGCTCTTGGCCACAGTTTGGTGTGGTCTTTCATCCTGGTGGACAGCTGGTTGACAGTCATACCAATATAAAAAGCTGTGCAATGGTTGCAGGGAAGCTGGTGTATGACTGATGGTGTAGGACAAACCTGTGACAGGACTGTAATATGAAGTGTTGGATGGGTGGAATGGGCAGGCTGTACACCTGTGTCTTTCTCAGTGCAGTGAGAAGACCACACTTGTCCAGTATGCCGAAGGTTTCACAATGGCCTTAACAGACAAGTATTATCTACCAGACACAGTCCACAAACAGATTTTCCATATTATATCCCCACACAATCTCCCAATCCTTCAAATACTCCAAGAATCAAAGGAGCACTTCCTCCATCACCTGGTACCATCCCAGACTGAAACAACTGAACCTTGTCCTCTTTCAAGACTTTGGTTGTCTATTATCATGCCCTGAAATGAGGGACATCCTAGCCAAGATCATTCCTATCTCTCCTAAAGTGGTGTTCAGTTGTGAACCAACCTCCATGTCCCAGCCCATCCGTGTGCCACTCTCAGTCCCAACCTGTTGCCACAGGATCATATTTCTGTGGAAGACCCAGGTGCAAGACCTGCCCAGTGCACCCACCCAGCACTTCCTATTTCAGTCCTGTCAAAGGCTTAGCCTATCCTGTCAGAAGCCTGGCCACCAGGCCACTTGTAAAAGCAGCCATGTCATATACCAGCTCTCCTGCAATCTTTACACAGCTTTTTCTATTGGTATGACAACCAACCAGCTGTCCACCAGGATGATGGCTGCCACAAAATGTGGCCAAGGGCAAAATAGACCACACTGCTGAACATAACATGCTTGATTTCAATGGCTGCTTCACTACTTCACTACCTGGTCTATCTAGATTCTCTCATTCCATCACCAGCTTTTCTGAACTGCGGAGATGAGAGCTGAGTTATGCTAACTTCTCCACTCCTGATATCATCCTGATCCCAACCTACAGTAAGCTATTGTCCTCACACCCTCCAACCAACAGTTTCTGCCCCCTCTGTTGTACCACCTCCTCCCAATTCACATTATCTCACACTCATTGTGCACTTCTCTCTACAATGCACCCACCAGTCTTTTCTCTTTCTCTGTTCCTTTACTGTTCCCTTTCTGGCCCCTCCTCTCCTCATCTAGTTGCTGCGTGCTTTGCCAGGCAGTGTTGACTCGTGCCCCGCCTGTTCCCTGAATTCCCTCTCCCTTCCCTGCCCCACTCTGGATTGTTGCTTCTGTTTCAGGCAGTTGCATTTAACCTTCTTCTGTGCTGTAACACAACATCAAATCTTATGCTTGATAATTGCGCACACAAGCTGAAATTGCGATAGTGCAATAAAAATAGTAATAGTTACAATTGAAAACGGTGTCATTTAAAGAATGTATATAAGCTGTGGACAGGTATTACAATAAGTTAGATGAAAAAAATATATTATAGTAGTGATTTTTGTTTGTATCTGCGTACTGTAAAAACTAGATCCTGCGTATTGTTGGGGCTAGCATTTATGTATCTTTGCAATTGAGATACCTGCCAGAGAGTTAGCAGTACTTGAAATTTCAGCCACAATAAACAAAAACTAAAATAATGTTTGATAGCTCTAAGTGACAACAACTATGCTTTATAATTACTTGTAGGTTGCAGGCCCACCCCATATCGAACAGTTTATTAATCAGAAATGTCATCGTACCTGAGGTAGGAGTTCCTGTCAGCAACGTCTGTAACCTCCAGTCGGTCCGCGGTAGAGGAAGCAGTTTGCTGCTGCTGCTGCTGCTGCTGCTGCGGCTGCTGGTGATGGTGGTGGTGAGCTTCAGCTGTTGGAGATGATGTGGGGGCCGTCTGCCTCTGCTCCTTGTTCACATTTGCAGTCTTTCCATCTCCAGCTACCACTTCTCGGCTCCTGCTGTGGCTCCGACTGCGGCTTCTACTTCTCGTTCTTTCGTCACTTTTTACTTTTTCTCTATCCTTCTCTTTATCTCTTTCCTGCAAAAGAAATTTGCTCATAAGCTTTTCGATGCTACAGTTTAGTTTTCCATTATGTAAGGAATGAGTTGTTCAAGACAGGTACACAAAACTTTGCTGAGATTAGTGTCAGAGATAACATAGAGTCAGACTATATTAAAATTTACCTGGAAGATTGTCAAATTTGGAAAATTATTTACGTCCCATGCAGGTCTGTTTTGAGCAAGTTTTACTGTACAAAGAGAAGTGTGAGTGAAGGCAGACGCTCTTGAAATAGTAAAACAGGACAATATTGTATGGGCTTATTTTGCTGAACTTCTCAATACACAGCTGATACAAATTATGGCATCTCATTCAGCAAAATCACCAATTAAAAAATATAGAGAGCAGAACTTCAGCCATTTGATGAGTTCAGTTTTGTGGAAACTTTATTTTTTCATAATCAATGTCATCCAAAGAAAGAATCATAACATTTTTGACATTCTGGAGCTGTTTGTGGATTGTTTGTCAATAAGAGCAATAAATTATAGGTCAGTAAAGTTGGTTTAATTACTAGAACTACAGGGCATCATATATGATGAATGTGGCAGTTATTGTGCACTTTTTAGTGCAGTTTACATAATTATATGTAACATGTTTGGTACAAAGATATGTAGTGGATGGTAATATTATATATTTCACAAAATAACCTATCCACATTCTACAATTGCATTCTGATGGAAATTCCAATGATGAGCTTCATTATATGTTAAACACCAATTGTCTTTGTTTTAGAATATATATAAATACATACATCTATATATGTAATCAATGTACATTTATGAAACAAATGTTAATATTTGACTTCCTAAAAACTGATAAAATATTGAATAAAAGAAATCACACTGAATAGCTTAATAATTTCATTTCTTTTATCTCATCTTTTCACTAAATCATACAGTTGTCTAGTAAAATTTCATACAGTTAAATACTGTGTTATAAGTTTCTGACTGAAAATTGTTCAAAAATACTACTTTATGAGTTACTCTGGTAGAGCCCACATCATACATTCATCTTAGGAACTGACAGACTATAAGTACAGCATTGCAAGAAGAGGTACAAAACAACTATTAGTACTGGTAATAAATAATTGGACCAATAGCATGTATTTTGAGATGGTATGAATGCGTTGAAGCAATAAATGTGTTAGCATTTTTTATTAAGTAAAACACATTGCACATTAATTTCAGTAGCATAAATGTAATAAATAAATTCTCCTGGATAGAGAGATGGAGAGTGAGACTGATTGAGATATGTCAAATATTGTCAAATACGTTATATGTTGGAAGTATACATCATCCTGAGAACATAAGTTATAGATACGACATATTGCAAATGCCAATCATAGTTGCACAAGGCTACTTAATTGGTTAAAGGAGGAACAGCACTTCATCTAGATGGGAAGAAACTACAATGTACAACACGCAGGATTCAATCATGTACTCATTACTGTTCTTGCTTCATGTTAAAATATGGTACCAACAATGAAAATGAGCTAGGTAGAAAGATCTGAGAGTTTGGATGTGCAAATTGCAGGAGTAATTTCAAGTTGGGTTAATATTGTTTCCCCTTAAGAATTTCTTTACCATTGAGTAATTCTTGAATAGGAATAAGTAGATGGTTACAAACCTGTAAACGACCAAGATACAAGCACACAAATTATTGGAAGAAGTACATGCTACTTTCAGTAGAATGGCTTGTTCCACAACATGAATGTTGTAAAGTTATGACAGTAAGCTGACTATGCCTTTGGAGCTTTTGTATTATGTTTAGTAGGGTACTAGAATGGTGAGTTGAATAACACCTGATTGTTTGAAATGAGAATGATACCCAGAGTGCTAAGTAAAGGAGAAGGAGAAAAGCAGGCATATTTATTAATCACACATTGAAAGAAATAAGTGTTTCAGTGATATTTGTCTTCTGAAATTTTTATGGTTCCAATGAGTGACATAGCATGATGATTCAGTTCCTGCTCTGCAGCATCAATACCTTACAACATGGTGTGTAGGGCATATAATTAATTAACTCTGCTCACTAACCAGTAAATTCCCTTGTGGGGAAAAACATCACCAGTCTTTCAGTTACAGATCAAATAGCAGAGGACATACAAAAAGGAGCAACTTGAGTGGTGAAACTTCATATTCAGATTTACATTTAGACCAGAAAACTTGTTCCATCATATCCAGCACAAGCAAAAATAGGAATTCTTCAAATACAAGAACAACTGATCTTTTAGAAAGACTTGGTAATGCCCATCTACAAAAATAGAGATACACAAACCACCTCTAATTACAGTCTCATATCACCCCTTCCAGTCATTCATATATATATATATATATATATATGATGATGTAAATAAAATAGAAAGAAACTTCCACATGGGAAAAATATATTAAAAACAAAGATTCCAAGATACACTCCTGGAAATTGAAATAAGAACACCGTGAATTCATTGTCCCAGGAAGGGGAAACTTTATTGACACATTCCTGGGGTCAGATACATCCCATGATCACACTGACAGAACCACAGGCACATAGACACAGGCAACAGAGCATGCACAATGTCGGCACTAGTACAGTGTATATCCACCTTTCACAGCAATGCAGGCTGCTATTCTCCCATGGAGACGATCGTAGAGATGCTAGATGTAGTCCTGTGGAACGGCTTGCCATACCATTTCCACCTGGCGCCTCAGTTGGACCAGCGTTCGTGCTGGACGTGCAGACCGCGTGAGACGATGCTTCATCCAGTCCCAAACATGCTCAATGGGGGACAGATCCGGAGATCTTGCTGGCCAGGGTAGTTGACTTACACCTTCTAGAGCACGTTTGGTGGCACGGGATACATGCGGATGTGCATTGTCCTGTTGGAACAGCAAGTTCCCTTGCCGGTCTAGGAATGGTGGAACGATGGGTTCAATTATGGTTTGGATGTACCGTGCACTATTCAGTGTCCCCTCGACGATCACCAGAGGTGTACGGCCAGTGTAGGAGATCGCTCCCCACACCATGATGCCGGGTGTTGGCCCTATGTGCTTCGGTCGTATGCAGTCCTGATTGTGGCGCTCACCTGCACGGCGCCAAACACGCATACGACCATCATTGGCACCAAGGCAGAAGAGACTCTTATCACTGAAGATGACACATCTCCATTCGCCCCTCCATTCACGCCTGTCGCGACACCACTGGAAGCGGGCTGCACGATGTTGGGGTGTGAGCGGAAGACGGCCTAACGGTGTGCAGGACCGTAGCCCAGCTTCATGGAGACGGTTGCGAATGGTCCTCGCCGATACCCCAGGAGCAACAGTGTCCCTAATTTGCTGGGAAATGGCGGTGCGGTCCCCTATGGCACTGCGTAGGATCCTACGGTCTTGGCGTGCATCCGTGCATCGCTGCGGTCCAGTCCCAGGTTGACGGGCACGTGCACCTTCCGCCGACCACTGGCGACAACATCGATGTACTGTGGAGACCTCACGTCCCACATGTTGAGCAATTCGGCGGTACGTCCACCCGACCTCCCGCATGCCCACTATATGCCCTCGGTCAAAGTCCGTCAATTGCACATGCGGTTCACGTCCACGCTGTCGCGGCATGCTACCAGTGTTAAAGACTGCGATGGAGCTCCATATGCCACGACAAACTGGCTGACACTGACGGCGGCGGTGCACAAATGCTGCGCAGCTAGCACCATTCGACGGCCAACACCGCGGTTCCTGGTGTGTCCGCTGTGCCGTGCGTGTGATCATTGCTTGTACAGCCCTCTCACAGTGTCTGGAGCAAGTATGGTGGGTCTGACACACCGGGGTCAATGTGTTCTTTTTTCCATTTCCAGGAGTGTATATTAAAAACAAAGATTCGAAGACTTACCAAGAGGGAAAGCGCCGGTAGATAGGCACAATGAATAAAACACACAAACACACACACAGAATTTCGAGCTTTCGCAACCGGCAGCTGCTTCGTCAGGGAAGAGGAAAGGAAAAGGAAAGATGAAAGGATGTGGGTTTTAAGGGAGAGGGTAAGGAGTCATTCCAATCCCGGGAGTGGAAAGACTTACATTAGGGGGAAAAAAGGATAGGTATATACTTGCGCACACACACGCACATATCCATCCATACATACACAGACTCAAGCAGACATATTCTAATGATGATGTAAATAAAATAGAAAGAAACTTCCACATGGGAAAAATATATTAAAAACAAATATGTTTTTCCCATGTGGAAGTTTCTTTCTATTATATATATATATATATATATATATATATATATATATATATATATATATATATATATATATATATATTGTGGTAGCCATCTATTACCACTCTGATCACCATCACCATAGCAGGAGATGAGGTACTGAATAATTTTGTCATAATTCATCCACACACTCACCTGCCAGATCAGGTCAAGCTACAAGGCAGTGGCATGATTAAAATCAAAGGCAGCATCACATCAAGATCAGCCTGCACAGCCATGGACTGCACAACCTTACGAAACTGACAAGCAACCTACATGATGTAATCCCAGAGAGGAATGCTCTAACTCCCTCTCTGATATGATTTGTTCACATGCTCACCTGACTCCACTCTCTGGACTCTTAGTATCTAATTGGACTTTTCTCCTTATTGTACTCTGACTTAGTATGGAACTTCTGTATTCTCATTTTGACATTATACACATATTTACGCTGAAGCACCAAAGAAACTGGCATAGACATGCATATTCAAATACAGAAAAATGTAAACAGGCAGTATATTACACATTGGTCAGCAATGCTTATATAAGACAACAAGTGTATGGCATAGTTGTTAGATCAGTTACTGCTGTTACAATGGCAGGTTATCAAGATTTAAGTGAGTTTGAACCTGGTGTCATAGTCAGCACATGAGCGATGGGACATCATCTCCGAGGGAGCGATGAAGTGGGGATTTTATCATATAACCATTTCACAAGTGTACCGTAAATATCAGGATCCAGTAAAACATCAAATCTCCAACATTGCTGTGGTCAGATAAAGATCCTGCTAGAATGGGACCAATGATGACTGAAGAGAATTGTTCAACGTGACAGAAGTGAAACACTTCCACAAACTGCTGCAGATTTCAATGCTGGTCCATCAACAAGTGTCAGCATGCAAACCATACAATGAAACATCATCAATATGGGTTTTCAGAGCTGAAGGCCCAGTTGTGTACACCAAGCGAGGTGGTGCAGTGGTGAGCACACTGGACTCACATTCAGGAGGACAACAGTTCAAATCCGCATCCGGCCATCCTGATTTACGTTTCCTGTGATTTCTCTAAATCACTTCAGGCAAATTCTGGGATGGTTCCTTTGAAAGGGCACAGCCAATTTCCTTCCCCATCCTTCCCTAATCCGAACTTGTGCTCCGTCTCTAATGACCTCATTGTTGACAGGATGTTAAACACTCATCTCCTCCTCCTCCCACTCATGTTACGTTGGTGACTGCACAACACAAAGCTTTATGCCTTGCCTGGGAAGGTCGACACTGACATTGGACTGTTGATGACTGGAAACATGTTGCCTTGTCGGACAAGTCTCATTTCAAATTGGATCAAGCAGATGGATGTGCATGGGTGTGGAGACAATCTCATGAATATGTGGACCCAGCATATCAGAAGGGGACTGTACAAGCTGGTGGAGGCTCTGTAAAGTTGTGGGGTGTGTGCAGTTGGAGTGATATGGGACCCCTGATACATCTAGATATGCTTGACAGGTGACACATACATAATCATCCTGTCTGATCACCTGTATCCAATCACGTCCATTGCACTTTCCAACAGATTTGGGCAATTCGAGCAGGACAGTGCAACACCCCACACATCCAAAACTGCTACAGAGTGGCTCCAGGAACACTCTTCTGAGTTTAAACACTTGCGGTGGCCACCAAACTACCCGCACATGAACATTATTGAGCATATCTGGAATCCCTTGCAACATGCTGTTCAGAAGAGATCTCCAACCCTTCATACTCTTACAGATTTATGGACAGCCCTGCAGGATTCTTGTTGTCATTTCCCTCCAACACTACTTCAGACATTTGTCGAGTTCACGCCACATCGTGTTGCGACACTTGTGTGTGCTCACGGGGGCCGTACACAATATTACGCAGGTGTACCAGTTCCTTTTGCTCTAGTTGCCTCAACTACCACTTGACTTACTAAATGTCCATCACATGTTATATAAATCCAAATTTGGTTGTAGTCTATTCCATATACTGCACACAGATTAATATTTAAGGATTTGCTTCTCCTTTGTTAAGGTGTGCCTTCAGTTGTTCCACATCCCTGAAGGTTCTCCTTGATGTAATATATGGAGTAAATCTCAGTAAAAAATAGGGCAACATGCTGGACATTCACATCCCGATGTTAGCTGACAGTGTGCATAGTGATCAGTATGCAGAAATGAAAGAACAGTGCTTCAGTATTAAATAACCTCTTTTGTAAAACAGTTATGGTCACTAGGGACAAATCTATTAGGGCTGCACTGTTTTAAGCAGATTAAACTTTTATTTGGGAAAATGGAGGCTGCAGTCTCCAGCTGGTCATCCCAATTTATTTTTCCCATAGATTCTCTAAACTGCTACATGCAAATTTGGTACCATACTCTCCTTGCAGCTCTCTCCACAGGACATGATGGACTTTCATGAAGTGCTAAAGAATAAACTACTTGTTGGCTTGCCCATATTTCGTATTTTTACCAGCACATGAATAATGATTCATTGAATCCTGATGAAACTCTTTCAGTTTAGATTGTGACAGAGTGAACTGTAAATCAACTGTACCTTCTCCTTCTCCTTGTCCTTGTCCTTGTCCTTGTCCTTGTCCTTGTCCTTCTTCTTTTTTGAGGTGGAGGCTGCAGAGTGGGACCGACCCTTGCCACCAGAAGTCTCATGGCACTCACACTCACACTCTTCTGGATCGACATAGCTGCAACATGACGGCAGTTTTACAAAAAAAGTACGTATTTGATTTTACTGAAATGGCTTGGTAAAAACAAGTGTCATTATAATGACATGTAAGTGAGGGTACCTGAAAGCTCTCTCCTAAATTAGTTTTCCAGTATAATTTAATAGGTATTGTTGCAATCTTATGAGAGACATAGGAAACTCTACAGAACCATTCGGTTAACTGTTAATTTAAAATTCAGTTTTTGAAAACTAGTTTTTGATATAACACACAAAAATATCTAATCAACATCAAAAGACTTATATTGACTCATATGATCATCATTTAGCACTGGTAATAAATTTTTGAACATTGTATCTCAGTTGCCATAGGTGTATTCATTTCATTAGTTTTTAGTGACAACTGGAGTTGTGAATCTGCCCCCTCTGTAGATGTCCAAGCATTCCAAGGGAAATATTTAGGATTACCCATAATGTATTTTAATTATTATATTTTTTCTGACAATGTAAACCAGTTTTGATTGATCTGGTCAGTCCAAGTAATTATGTTTTCCACAGTTATAGATTACAAGGGAGGCCACGATGTTGGATTAGGTATTTACTTCAAACTGTCTACACGTTTAGTAGGCCACCAAAACAACATAATGTGCAAGTAGTAAGGTGTAGTATGCTGGCAATTCAGAGAAAATCTCAAGAGAAATTTTATGTGTCTAATGTGTAACAGATGTACTGTACAAAAGGACTGGTTGCTAGACATCATTGTGGTCAAGTGAATAGCATTCGCGCAAAGCCAGAGTTTTCTGGAAGAGGCGACAGTTCGAATCCTGCTAGCATTTACTTTTCTTTTTCATCAGTAGTCACATTATTTAATTTATATAACATTTGAGAGGTAATATAATGAAAAAACCACATACATTTTCATGAACTTGTTGTGAATTTCATATGTTGTATGACAATTTACTATTTGTAATTAAATTTTCAAGGATGAGGGACAGGCTTGCAAAGTCCAAGTCAAGCCTCAATAAATGATGATGCGATTGATGTTATTCACTATCATTAATATAGTAACTCACAATGTGCCAGACCACAAGAGTAATGTACAATTACTTGTCGGATGTGCTCTCGATGTCACACGTTGCAGGATGGTATTTGTCACACAGGCAGGGAAAACATAAATTGAAACTTCATGCAAATACACGTCGTTTTTTCTTCATTATATTACATCTCAGATATCATATAAATTAAATAATATGACCAGTGTCGAAAAAAAATAGATTTATAATTAAGCTTGAGAAGGAGTAGAACCGTCGGCTCACACACATTCGTGTTACTGAAGCTCGAATGCTGATCACTTCACCACCATGAACTCTGACATGCAGCAATTAGGCACAGATACATTTGCTAATTTAGTGCACCCTGCACTTGCACATGTTTTAATGGCGTACTAAAGGTGTGCGAAGTATGAAGTAAACCCCAACGCCGTGGCCTCCCCTTGTGAGATCTCATTATTGAGAACAAGAAGTGCCTATGAGTGTTCTCTAAAATGTCTGTGCAAAAGAAACAAACGACAGAACAGTGATAAAAGAAGCAATTCCAGCCAAAGTACAAGAAATGTCCCATTACTGAATATACAGATCAGCCCGAAACATCATCGACAGCATCTCGCAAAATTAAAACAGAGATATGTGACTTCAGTTCGAGCAATTCCAAAAATAAAACGTAACTTTTCTGTATCCATTGCTGATGAGGATAGTGAGGTAATTGAGATGAACCGTGCCATATGCTGCTACTAGCACATGTTAGTGAGTGCACCGAGTGTAGTGGTGCTATTTATCAGCGCAAAGCCAGCCACAGGAGGTCACTTGTGGGAGGTGTATGAGCGGCGCAGTCTCTGCCTCGCCATCTGCCGGCGGCTCGTGCATAGAATGTGTGCTCAGGAGAGCTGACTCACACTCTATGTGTCCCGCTCACACCAGTTGTTCTGCGTCTTGTTACCTGTGGATTCATAAGAGGCTGTTTTCGTTTTATTGTTCAGAGGTTTATGAATAAAGACATATTTGCATTACTTGGATCAGTTTCGTGTATTACTTGTTTGATACACTATCGCCGGCGAGTTTGGAATGGATTCAGTGTATGCAGTCCTTAAACCATTATCGGCACCGCGTTACTGGCCCCGACTGAAGAGTTTAGTTGGCAGTGACCACTTTGTCGGCTTCCATTAACAGACCTGGTACCATTCCATCGGTCCATCCACCCACTTTTCCTCCATACGTACATTCACCCGAGGATTGAGAAGCTTACGAAAAAAGACTCAGATAATATTTTTTGGCTTTTGGTGCTACAGACTCGAGGTTGTGCAAAGCCATCTTCCTCTAGTGGAGTCCACCTAAAATGTGACAGTTACTGTGTCAGCTTCCCCCTTCACTAGAACTGGAAGCTCTCACTTTTGATCACATGTGCAGTTTGTTTTCCAACTACCATCGCAAACAAACGTATGTCATAGTGACACGAGTTGAATTCTACCAATGCCGCAAGAAACGAAACCAGGAATTACATGGCATGGGCAGCGAGTCTCAGCCGTATGTCTCTGTTCGTAACTGATGTCCATAATGACTCTTATGCAGACTCCATGCTGCACGACACAATTCTCTGTTTAGCTACAGACAAGTTAGTATGCCATAAGGCTTTACTCTGTGAAAGTCTCTGTTGGCGGATATTTCGCAAATCGTTTGAAGCTTCCCGTGCAACAGGTGACCAAACTGAAGCGTGGGACGATGTGGCAGTACTGTCACAAGATGTGCCGTCTAGAATGAGGAAATGGCAGTGGGGGCTGTAAACGTGCCGAGCAGACAGAGGCCGCCCCGTGCAAACATGACCGCCACAGCGCCAGTGTCAGCGTTCTTTTTTTTCATCCTGTCCTTCCTGTTTTGTCCAGCACGATTGTTGAGCGTGCCCTAAGCACGGGGCTACTTGTGATGCTTCATAAAAGGAAGGTGAGATTGCCTTCATGTGTTGTTCGCCGAAGATTGCTCAGGGTATGGACTGTGACACTCCAATGCTTGTGCCTTCTCCTAAGTTATCTACCAAATTAAGTGTTTTTCGCCAAGTACTCTGGCTACAGGTCGACACAGGTGCTGCAGTGACGTTATTGACTTCTCAAACTGTTAACGTATCGTCATATCGCTGGTTTAGTTGTGGAGTATCTTTGGAGGCAGCCACGTCTGTCGAGTCGAACACGGGTCACAGTATGGTTATGTTGTGTTGTGGGTAGCTCTGCATGTGAGAGGTATTGTTAGTATGGAAGTTGAAGTGTTGATACAATTGGTATTACAGTAAAGTGATGAAATATGGAAATGATTCAGAGGAAAGTGCGTCAAGAAGTAAGTAAAAATGAGCATTGCCTCCAATAACGTATTTGTGTATTCTCTCGTTGTGTGTCGCACAGTATCAATCATCCACGCCGTGTTCGGTCTCTCAGAATGAACTAATCTGTATCAGCAAAAATTAGTTACCATAAAAGAGTGCACATAAGTGCCAGTGTCTTGTAGCGAGCGTGAGGACGTGCGTTCGATCGTCGTGTTTCCGCAATATCAACAATCAACCGCGCCGCGACGGTTACGTGCACGCTCGTACAACTGAGAACTGTGAACTGTAAATTTAGCTTTGTGAACAGTGTTAAAATTTATTACTAGTGTCAAGGAGGACTGGTACCAAATATCTGTGTATGCCTGACGAGCGTAAGGAATTTCGTGCGATCATTCGGCTTCCGCATCATCAACAATCACCCGCGTCGTGTCGGTTACGCGAAGCTCATCTGAGTGATATTGTGGACTGGTAATCATCCTTTAATTGGGATAAACACTTATGAATTAGAATGTAAACAGTGCAACCTGCGATTTTCTTCTATTGTCTCAGAATATAGTTGTTCATACCAGACGTAGAACAGTGTTATGTTTTAACGTTGAGTGGCTCCCCTAAACCCTCTTGAATATTTCGATAGATAATTTCAGGCAAGCCAGCAGCAGTGTGGAGCAGAACAAGACGACCACTGCAGGATTATCAGGTACGTGGTGTGGATAGGGCGCACGGTCGAAACAACAACGAGTTTAAGGGTCCCCCACCTATATGTACCCCTGGGCGTGTTACAATACTTATGTGAGATTAGGCTCGCCGCCTTTGACACTGGTCACTTGCAAGCTGACAAACAGAACTTACGGCATCTGCCTCTTACAAGTCAGTGATCGCTCCATTAGAATTTGGTGGTTGCTCATGTCGGTGTTGAGAACTTGTTCAGGATGGACGTGTTTCAGGCATTTGGATTTTCTGTCGCCGAACAGTTCACTGTGTGTCCAATCGGGTACAGTATTCTCAGTTGGAAACACTGCGTGACGAGTTCTCGGAATTACGCTGAAGCGCCAAAGAAACTGGTATAGGCATGAGTATTCAAATACAGAGATATATAAACAGGCAGAATATGCCGCTGCTGTGGGCTACGTCTACATAAGACAACAAGTGTTTGGCGCAGTTGTTAGATCGGTTACAGCTGCTACAATGGCATGTTATCAAGATTTAAGTGAGTTTGAACGTGGTGTTATAGTCGGCGCACAAGCAATGGGACAGAGCGTCTCTGAAGTAGCGATGAAGTGCGGATTTTACCAAACGACCATTTCACGAGTGTACTGTGATATCAGGAATCTGGTAAAACATCAAATATCCGACGTTGCTGCGGCAGATCCTGCAAGAACCGAACTAAGGACGACTGAAGAGAATCGTTCAACGTGACAGAAATGCAACCCTTACGCTCATTGTTGCAGATTTCAGTGCCGGGCCGTCAACAAGTGTCAGCGTGCGAACCATTCAACGAAATGTCATCTTTAGGGCCTTCGGAGCTGAAGGCCCACTCCTGTATCCTCGATGACTGCACGACACAAAGCCTTACCCCTCGCCTGGGCCCGTCGACACCGACACAGGACTGTTGATGACTGGCAACATGCTGCCTGGTCAGACGAGTCTCGTTTCAAATTGTATCGAGCGTATGGACGTGTACTGGTATGGAGACAATTCATGGAGCCTGCATGTCAGCAGGGGACTGTTCAAGCTGGTGGAGGCTCTGTAATTGTGTGGAGCATGTGCAGTCGGAGTGATATGGGAGTCCTGATATGTCTAGATACGACTCTGACAGGTGACACATGTGTAAGCATCCTGTCTGATCACCTGCATCCAATCACGTCCATTGTTCATTCCGACGGACTTGGACAATTCCAGCAGGACAATGCGACACTCCACACGTCCATAATTGCTACAGAGTGACTCTAGGAAGACTCTTATGAGTTTAAACACTTCCACTGGCCACCAAAATCTTTAGACATGAACATTATTGAGCGTTTCTGAGATGCCTTGTAATGTGCTGTTCAGAGGGGATCTCCACCCCTTCGTACTGTTATGGATTTATGGACAGTCCTGCAGGATTCATGGTGTCAGTTCACTACTTCAGACATTAGTCGAGTCCATGCCACGTCGTGTTGCAGCACTACTGCATGCTCGCGGGGTTCCTACACGATATTAGGCAGCTGTACCGGTTTGTTTGGCTCTTCAGTGTATTTTTGGAAAGTACAGGGTACGCTACGACTATTCCTGTCGCCCTGAAAGATCAAGTGAAAAGAAAATTGAACAGGCTTCAATCTCTAGGGGTGGTGCAACCTGCTATGGCTAGTGAATGGTCGTCTCCACTGCTTGTAGTTCGGAAGCCATTGGGGAAACTTCGACTCTGTGACGACTTCAATATTACTGTCAACACGCAGTAGATCATGGACACGTATCCTCTTCCAAGCCAGCAGAAAATATCTAAAACTGCTTTGTATGAAGCGTATCTTCAGGGTACTGTGGACGAAGAGTCTCGGCAGGTTTTGGTGTTGTATATACTCCTTTTCGTCTCTATCAATATTTGCGCCTTCCGTGTGGTGTGACTAGCTCCCATGCTATTTTCAAACGATTTTTAGAGCAATTGACTGTGCCTGTCCTGGGTTGCATTAATTATCTGGATGATACTGTTGTCACGGACTCCTCCACAGCCGATCACCTGAAAAATTTGAGCACTTTGTTTTCTGTGTCGCAGTCTGCAGGCTTGAAGCGTAGCTTCGCGAAGCCTCAGTTTTTTCTACCTTCTATTGTTTGTTTGAGGTTCGAGGTCTCGCGGGATCGGGCTCGCCATCTGCCAGATCACACCTTCGCTCTCACGTCTATGCCCGAATGTAGGCTATCTTCCTAGGGGACGTAGTCTACTGCCATAAGTTCCTGTCGGGGGGCGGGCACATTGGCTCACCCATCGCCTGCCTTGTTACGCAAGCCCCAATTGTGGAAATGGTTTTCAAACGTTGAAATCCAAACTACTCTCGTCCACTTGTCTCCGGAGCGGCACATACACAATGTGATCAAAAGTATCCGGACACCCCCAAAAACATGTTTTCCGTATTAGGTGCACTGTGAAGCCAACTACTGGCAGGTAATCCACATCAGCGACCTCAGTAGTCATTAGACATCCTGAGAGAGCAGAATGGGGCGCTCCGTGGAACTCACGGTCTTCGGACGTGGTCAGGTGATTGGGTGTCTCTTGTGTCATATGTCTGTATGCGAGATTTCCACACTCCTAGGTCCATTGTTTACGATGAGATAGTGACGTGAAAACGTGACGGGACAGGTGCAGCACGGTACAGGCCGACCTCGTGTGTTGACTGACAGAGACCGCCGACAATCGAAGAGTGTCGTAATGTGTAATAGGCAGACACCTATCCAGACTATCATACAGGAATTACAAACTGCATCAGAATCCGCTGCAAGTACTATGACAGTTGGGCGGAAGGTTCTCAACTTGGATTTCATGGTCGAGTGGCTGTTCATAGGCCACACATCACGCCGGCAAATGCCTAACGATGCCTCGCTTGGTGTAAGAAGCGTAAAAATTGGTCGGTTCAACAGTGGGAAAACGTTGGGTGGAGTGTCGTATCACGGTACACAATATGGCGATCCGACGGCAGGGTGTGGGTAAGCGAATGCCCAGTGAATGTCATCTACCAGTGTGTGTAGTGCCAACAGTAAAATTTGGTGGCGGTGGTGTTGTGGTGTGGTCGTGTTTTCCATGGAGGGGGCTTGTACCCCTTGTTGCTGTGCATGGCACTATAGCAACACAGGATTACATTCATGTTATAAGTATCTTCTTGCTTTCCACTGTTGAAGAGCTATTCGGGGATGGCGATTGCATCTTTCAACACGATCGAGCACCTTTTCATAATGCATGACCTGTGGCAGACTGGTTAACTTTAAAGTCTTATCAGTATCTAACAAAATATTTGTGCAATTTTCTTCAGATTATACTTCACTCTATGTACGTGTAACTTGTATAAACACATGAGGTTCTTATTAACATTGCCTGTAAGGTCATTAGACTACAACATGAACAACAAGGGTACTAACATAGTTCCCTGCAGCACATCTTAATCTACATCTACATTTGTTGTTGACTTTCCATCCAGGATCGTATGTCTCATTTTCCCTACAATAAAATCCTCTGTCTTTTATTCCTAGCCTAACCCCGCGCCTTCACGAGGTCGGCATATTCTGGTATTGGCAATGTTAGTGGAGACGATGGCTAGATGCCACCTCTCCCTCCAGGACTGAATTTGTACACCTCATATCTCCGGGTTTAGTGTTATCCCACGTCAGAGTGTGAGAATGTTTTCGCTATATTTGTGAAATGTGTAACGTGGCTACCAACCCAGTATTCATCTAGTCGTATGTGCGAGAACACCTAAAAACCACATTTATGCTGGCCGGGGCATCGGACCTCGCTATTAATCCGCAAGATGGGTTCCACCCGGGGTTGGTGCGCCTATCCGATTCCCAGAAACGACGGTGCTAGATGGCGCGGCTATCCGTGTGGTACACAATCTCAATTTAGTAGCAAATTTATTTTTTACCCAGTTCGATCATACTGTAGTTAATAAGTGTTTAGCTGGGTGGTAACGTGCTCACCTCCCATGCAAGCGGGCCCGTGTTCGATTCCCGGCCGGGTTGGAGATTTTCTCCGCTCGTGAACTGTGTGTTGTGTTGTTGTCCTCATGACCGGCGCGCAAGTCGCCCAGTGTGGCGTCGAATGAAATAAGACTTGGACTTGGCGGCCGAACTTCCCCGTATGGAGCCTCCCGGCCAACGATGCCATACGCTCATTTCATTTTTTTCGTTAATAATCATTAGTGCAGCACTAAGAAAATTGCTTTTGGCTTGATTGATGTCTTACGGGAATTCTTGTGAGAGAAATGCGAGTTGTGTTTCACCTGGCTGATGGTTGCGGAATCTGTGGTGGTTGCCATGGAGGAGGTCATTCTGTCTGAGATAAGTCATTACGTTTTAACACAGAATATTGTCTAAGATTCTGCAATAGATGGGTGCCAGTGGTAGTAGACAGCTGTTTTGTGAGTCAACAGTGTATGTGCAAACGAGGTGAACATCACGACGTTACAGTTATGTATTGGCATTGGCTATGAGTTAAGACATCTCAAAGTAGTGTCATGTTATTGGCCATCTGTATAAACCTTGCGAAAGACTCAGAGAATTCAAATAACTGGCAGTTGTTTTCACAGAAGAGAAAAAGCTGGGTATCGCTATTACCACAGCCAGTGTGGAGGTTAGACATGCAGCACCCGAAAGCAATTAATCTCCTAGAAATAACTTTATGTGTGTGCTGCACTGTGCTGCCACAACTGTTGATAGGTCTGCTTTAACGCACTAGTATGTTTACAACACAGCCTCAGTTGCTGTTAACAAAATCTTTAATTGCCGGCCTCTGCGGCCAAGAGGTTCTAGGCGCTTCAGTCCTGAACTGCGCTGCTGCTACAGTCGCAGGTTCGATTCCTGCCTCGGGCATGGATGTGTGTGATGTCTTTAGGTTAGTTAGGTTTAAGTAGTTCTAAGTCTAGGGGAATGATGACCTCAGATGTTCCATAGCGATTAGAGCCAAAATATTTAATTTACACTACCGGTTATGTGCCATGAACATCTGTATCTACATACATACATTGCAAGCCGTTGTAAAATGCGGAGCAGATAGTTCCATTCCATAACACTTTGCAATGCTGTGCCTAGATATTTAACCGATCTAGCTGTGTTAAGCAGCACACCACTAATACTGTATTCAAACATTACAAGACTGATTTTTCCTGCTCATCTGCACTAACTTACAATTTCCCCCGTTAAAGCAAGATGCCATTCATCACACCAAATAGAAATTTTATCCAAGTCATCCTGCATCATATAGGGTGTATCCTCCTACAGCATCCTCAGGCAAGAGGTAGCTGTTTACCTACATCTGCATGATTACTCTGCAATTAACAGTTAAGTGCCTGGCAGAGGGTTCATCGAACCACCTTCGAACTATTTATTTACCGTTCCACTCTCGAATAGAGCGCTGAAAAAAACGAACACTTAAATATTTCTGTGCGAGCTCTGGTTTCTCTTGTTGTATTATGATGACCATTTCTTCCTATGTAGATGGCACCAAAAAAATATTTTCACACTCTGAAGAGAAAGTTGATGATTGCAATTTCATGAGGAGGTCCTGCCGCAGAGACAAACGCCTTTGTTTTAATGACTGCCAACCCAATTAGTGCATCATATCTGTGGCACAAAACGACCTGCACTTCTTTGAACTTTTTCCATGTCCTCCATCAATCCTATCTGATGCGGATCCCACACCGCACAGAAACAGCCCAGAAGAGGGAGGACAAGCGTAGTGTATGCAGTCTCTTTAGTAAATCTGTCACATTTTCTATGTAGTATGCCAATAAATCGCAGTCTTTGGTTTGCTTTCCCCACAGCGTTATCTATGTGGTCGTTCCAATTTCACTTATTCGTAACTGTAATCCTTAAGTAGTTAGTTGAGTTAAAACCTTTAAAATTTGTGTTTACATGACCGTAAATGACAGCGTCGTCTGCAAAAAAATCTAAGAGAACTGTTCAGACTGTCTCTTAAATCGTTCATGTAGATCAGGAACAAAGAAGGGCCTACAACAGTTCCTTGGGGAACGCCAGTTATTACTTCTGCTTTACTCTTTGACTTTCCGTTAGTTATTACGAACTATGACTTTTTTGAAAGGAAATCACAAATGCAGTACATAACTGAGACGATACTCCACGCTCGCGCAATATAATTAGAAGTCGCTTATGAGGAACGGTGTTAAAAGCCTTCTGTAAATTTAAAAATATGGAATCAATTAGACATCTCCTGTCGATAACATTTATTACTTCGTGTGAGTAAAAAGGTAGTTGTGTTTCACAAGAACGATACTTTCTGAATACGTGTTAGCTATTTGTTAATAAATAATTTTATTCCGTGTGATTCATAATGTGCGAGCACAGTATTAGATATAAAATCCTATTGCAGACCGACGTTTGAGATAAGGGTCTGTAGTTCAGCGGATTTCTCCCATTTCCTTTCTTGGGTATTGGTGGAACTTGCACAACTTCTCAGTTTATGGGAACGAACCTTTCTACGAGCGAATGTTTGTATATATGATTGCTAAATGTCGAGCTATTGTATCAGCATACTAGGAAAGGAACCTGACTGGTATACAATCTGAAGCCTTGCCTCTCTTAAGTGTTTTAATCTGTTTCGCTTCATCAAGGATATCTACTACTAAGTTCTTCATATTGGCAGTTGTTCTTGATTCGTATTCTGAAATATTTTCTTCGTCTTATTCTGTGAAAGAATTTCAGAAAACAATGTTTAGTAACTCTGCTTTAGTGACACTGTCATCAATAATGTCACTATTATTTTCGCGCAGTGAAGTAATTGGCAATTTGTGGTAAGGTCTTAAGGGACCAAACTGTTGAGGTCATTGGTCCCTAAGCTTACGCACTACTTAATCTAACTTATACCAACTTACGCTAAAGACAACACACACACGCACGCCCGAGGAAGGACTCGCAGTGAAGTGATTGCGTCTTGCCACAGGTGTATTTTACATACGAGCAGAATCTCTTTGTGTTTTCTGAGAGATTTCGAGACTAAGTTTCGTTGTGGAAGCTATTAAAAGAGTCTAGCATTGAAGTACGCGCTAAATTTCTACTTCTGTATAACTTAGATTACAAATGATCTAGACCGCGTATGGCGTCATTATTTTGAAACTTACACCCATTTTCGGGTGACTTATGGATTACTCTTCAACTTATTTTCATCATAATGGTAATATTAGGGTGGTGCATAATATCGTAGCGTTTATCCATAAGTTCAATAAACACAACAGATACACATAACAGAGACTTTAATCATTACTTATATATTCTGCTTCACTACTTACAACAGTCTGCCGAGGCTCGAATACCTTCTCGATTTTACGGATGTAGAAATCACGTGGTTTTGAGCGAAGAACTCGTCGAACCACGTTCAGAGCGCGTTTTCATCCGCAAACGAAGTTTCTTAAAGGTCGTTCGATAGAGAGCGTAAAATGGGAAAATCTGGTGGCGAAAGATCAGGTGAATAAGGTGGTAAAGAATGACTTCCCAACCAAACTCCTGTATAGTGTTTTCCGTCAGTCTAGCATAATGCAGGCAGGCGTTATAGCGGGGTAACATCATTCCAGCCAGTCTTCCTGGTCGGTGTTCTACAAGACACCCGAGTCGTTAACATCAAATGTTAGCAGCGATGCTGCGGGAAGCAAATCGTAATACACCACACCGTCGCTGTTCCACCAGATGCATAACATAATTTTTTGTGGGTGCGCGCAGGTCTTTGTACGGGAAGTTGCTGCTTTGCTGGAGCTCAGCCATTGCTTTCTTTTTCTTATTTTAGCATAACTATGCCATTTTCCGTGACGATAGAGGATAGGAATGGTCGCTGATTTTTGTGATTTTGATTTATAGCATGCGGTATTCATAAGACAGATGTTTGAACCTTCCCTACTGCAAGCAAATGTCACACGATGGCGGAGTGATCACAGTTCACCACATTCGCTAGTTCTCGAATAGCTTACACTAACGTGTATCATTCAGAATCAAAACGTTTAGAAGATCTTCATCAAATCCCGACGGTGAGCCTGAATGTGGAGAGTAAGTAATGTTATAAAGATCCTCCTCGAAACGAGAAAACTATTTTCTTGTCATGCTCTGTCCAGTGGCATTATCCACATACACGGTGGAAAAGTTTCTGGCTGCCTCCGGCTGCTGTGACCCCTCTATTGAACTCAAACAACAGAATATGACGAAATGTTCTGATTTCTCTTCTTGACACTCCATTTCCTGGCATCCAAAGCTGCACTCACTATCTCGAAATGAGAAAATGAGCCGGCCAGTGGCCGAGCGGTTCTAGGCGCTACAGTCTGGAACCGCACGACCGCTACGGTCGCAAGTTCGAATCCTGCCTCGGGCATGGATGTGTGTGATGTCCTTAGTTTAGTTAGGTTTAAGTAGTTCTAAGTCATGGGGGACTGACGCCCTCAGAAGTTAAGTCCCATCGTGCTCAGAGCCATTTGAACCATTTTTGAGAAAATGACAGTATGTAAATTCAAATAACAACAGTGAACTAGAAATAAGAAATGACAGTCGATAAGTAAACACACAGCGACCGGAATACGGAGATGCAAAAGAAAAACGCTACGAACTTACGCGCCAACCCAACATGCCAACATGAAGCGTTTGGCTGTGGCGAAAGGAAACAGTATTTCGCCTACAGGTAGAGAGAGAGAGAGAGAGAGAGAGAGAGAGAGAGAGAGAGAGAGAGAGAGAGAGAGAGGAAATGGTCTTCTGTTTGAGATTATTGATTGGTGTCTAAAAAAACAACAACGGAAGTCTCGCGAAGAGACCATGAGGATGAAATCAGAGAGATTAGAGCCCACTCAGAGGCATACCGACAATCCTTCTTTCCACGAACAGTACGAGACTGGAATAGAAGGGAGAACCGATAGAGGTACTCAAAGTACCCTCCCTCGCACACCGTCAGGTGGCTTGCGGAGTAAGGATACAGATGTAGATGTAGAATCGTAACACCAAGGAGTCGTGCGACATACGCGAAATTTGGGAGGCGTGTGTCTGCATCTGAAAGACGATGTCTATTCAGTCACATAAGTGTGGCGCTAGCAGCACCACCATGAGGATTCAACTCTGGTTTGCTACAAATACACGCTGCCACGGTCGTGGGCGATAGTTACCTTTGAGATTGGACGTGGTGAGCTGATGCTAGTCAAAAATGCTTTTAACGCGACAAACACGTCACTATCGACTCTTCACGACATCTGAACGAGGTCTATAATAGGGATACGAGAAGCTGGACGTTGCTTCTGCAGTACTGCAGGAAGACTGTACATGATTGGATGCAGCGGTAGTCACGAGAATGCACGGTAGCAAGAAGCCAGGGCTCTGGACGGCCACGTGGCGCTGCCGAGAGGGAATGCCGCCGTTTTCGGTGTTTGGCTCTGCAGTTGGCACCACAGTGTACCGCTGTTGTAACCCAACAAGCTCTACAGAGTGTCGACATGTTGCCTTGGCTTGCTCGATCTCTGTTTCCAGGGCAGCACGTATGGGGCACCATAGGACGATAAGCCCAGCGCTATCCACAGCCAGCATTAACCGTCCATGTGCTGACGGGCCAAGTGCAACAGGCATGGAACTCAATCCCACGAAGTGATATCTGGCACGTGTTCAACATAATGCATGTACGTTTGCATCCTTGCATTCGACATTCTGGCGGCTACACCGGTTATTAATGCACCAGAATTTCAAGTTTGCAGTGGCTTATCTCACACTTACATTAACCTGTGATCCTGCAATGTTAATCACTTAAGTATTTTACCTAGAGAAATGTATCCCCGAAATTTAATTGCTTTACATTAACAATTTTTTGGTGTTGGGATTTCTTTCAGGTTACATGAACACACCAAACAACAGATATTGGGTTGGTGTAAATGCCCATATCATGTACGAAACACCGCTGCCAGAGGAAAAGGTTGGATTGTGGTGCGCAGTGTCGGCTTCCAGTGTTAGCACGGACAACTGCAGAATTCCGTGAGGCCATTACACACGAAATAAGCAACACTGGCGAGGATGCGCTTCACAGAACGTGGCGGAATATGATGAGACAAATACACATGTGCTTCGTGCTGGTGGAGGGCACTTCCAACATTTGCTGTGAGGACGTTATATGCATGTATGTATATACATTACTGGCCATTAAAATTGCTACACCACGAAGAAGAAATGCTACAGACGCGAAATTTAACCGACAGGAAGAAGATACGGTGATATGCAAATTATTAGCTTTTCAGAGCACTCACACTAGGTTGCAGCCGGTGGCGACACCTACAACGTGCTGACACGAGGAAAGTTTCCAACCGATTTCTGATACACAAACAGCAGTTGACCGGCGTTGCCTGGTGAAACGTTGTTGTGATACTTGGTGTAAGGACGCGAAATGCGTACCATCACGTTTTCGACTTTGATAAAGGTTGGATTATAGCCTATCACGATTGCCGTTTATCCTATCGCGACATTGTTGCTCGCGTTCGTCGAGATACAATGACTGTTAGCAGAATATGGAATCGGCGGGTTCAGGAGGGTAATACAGAACGCCGTGCTGGATCCCAAGGCCTCGTATCACTAGCAGCCAAGATTATCCGCATGGCTATAACGGATCGTGCAGCCACGTCTCGATCCCTGATCAACAGGTCGGGACGTTTACAAGACAACAACCATCAGCACAAACAGTTCGACGACGTTTGCAGTAGCGTGGACTATCAGCTCGGAGACCGTGGCTGCGGTTACCCTTGACGCTGCATCACAGACAGGAGCGCCTGCGATGGTGTACTCAACGACAAACCTGGGTGCACGAATGGCAAAACGTCATTTTTTCGGATGAATGCAGGTTCTGTTTACAGCATCGTGATGGTCGCATCCGTGTTTGGCGACATCGTGGTGAACGCACATTGGAAGCGTGTAATCGCCATCGCCGTACTGGCGTATCACCCGGCGTGATGGTATGGGGTGCCATTGGTTAAACGTCTCGGTCACCTCTTGTTCGCGTTGACGGCACTTTGAACAATGGACGCTACATTTCAGATGTGTTACGACCCGTGGCTTTCCCTTCGTTCGATCCCTGCGAAACCCTACATTTCAGCAGGATAATGCATGACCGCATGTTGCAGGTCCAGTACGGGCCTTTCTGGATACAGAAAATGTTCGACTGCTGCCCTGGCCAGCACATTCTCCAGATCTCTCACCAATTGAAAACGTCTGGTCAATGGTGGCCGAGCAACTGGCTGGTGACAATACGCCAGTCACTACTCTTGATGAACTGTGGTATCGTGTTGAAGCTGCATGAGCAGCTGTACCTGTACACGCCATCCAATCTCTGTTTGACTCAATGCCCAGGCGTATCAAGGCAGTTATTACGGCCAGAGGTGGTTGTTGTGGGTACTGATTTCTCAGGATCTATGCACCCAAACTGCGTGAAAATGTAATCACATGTCAGTTCTAGTATAATATATTTGTCCAATGAATACTCGTTTATCATCTGCATTTCTTCTTGGTGTAGAAATTTTAATGGTGAGTAGTGTATGTATGTGCAGTATATTACTTCCCAGCGACATATTACCATATCCCAAAACTGTAGATTTTATCGCGTTATTGAATCAAATGTTACGAGTCATTCATTCTGTTTGTGTGTGTGTGTTTTTTTAATTCTCTGTTGTTTGATAATTCATGAAGAGTATTGAAGGATGTTCTGTTGCTGAGTATTCTTTGATTGCTGATGCCGATCCTATGTAGACACAGGATGAGGCAGGAAAAAAAGGAAAAGAAAAGACAAAGGCATGAGATCTTGAAGTAAAATCTCGTTATGCGCTGTCCTGGCTGATACTGTAACTTTAATTCCCACGTGTGCCAGAATGGTGAGACAGCGCTGGGAGACAGAGTCAGCAGCACGGCCGGGGCACGCACCTGTAGACGACGGGCGGTCCCGCCGTGGAGGCGGGCAGCGTCTGGATGCGGCGCGGCGGCTTGCGCTTCTCGGGGATCTCCTCGAAGTTGATCCACTGGCGCGCTGCAGGGGCGGCGGGCTGCGGGGGCGGCGGCGGCGGGGGCGGCGGGTTGGCGCGCGGCGGCAGCGGCGGCGGCGGCGGCGACGGCGACGACGCGGACAGCGACGGCTTGCGGCCCTCGCGCGGGCTCTGCAGGCCGGCGCCCTGCTCCGCGAACTCGAACCATGACCTCCCGGATGGCGTCCTGCTGCAAAGCGCGCCCTCTGTCAGCGGCGGAGGAGGCCGTGCAGTCTGGCGCGCATTTTCCCAGGGTGGCTCGTAGTTGAGGAACTGGGTGACGAGCCACCCCCAAAAAATACAGTGCTTCACCAAAACAGTGGAACACCCAGAAGACACGGTCAGATGTCAGACACCCGAAGACACGGTCAGGTGTCAGTGTAACTTTGTGCACTTGTGTACACTTGTACACTTGTGTGGTCTTCAGCCCAGAGACTGGTTTGATGCAGCTCTCCATGCTACTCTATCCTGTGCAAGCGTCTTCACCTCCCAGTACCCACTGCAACCCACATCCTTCTGAATCTGCTTAGTGTAATCATCTCTTGGTCTCCCTCTACGGTTTTTACCCTCCACGCTGCCCTCCAATACTAAATTGGTGATCCCTTGATGCCTCAGAACATGTCCTACCAACCGATCCCTTCTTCTGGTCAAGTTGCACACAAACTTCTCTTCTCCCCAATCCTATTCAATACTTCCTCATTAGTTATGTGATCTATCCATTTAATCTTCAGCATTCTTCTGTAGCACCACATTTCGAAAGCTTCTATTCTCTTCTTGTGCCAAACTAATTATCATCCACGTTTCACTTCCATACATGGCTACACTCCATACAAATATTTCCAGAAACGGCTTCTTGACACTTAAATCTATACTCGATGTAAACAAATTTCTCTTCTTCCGAAACGCTTTCCTTGACATTTCCAATCTACATTTTATATCCTCTCTACTTCGACTATCATGGGTTATTTTGCTCCGCAAATAGCAAAACTCATTTACTACTTTAAGCATCTCATTTCCTACTCTAATTCCCGCAGCATGACCCGATTTAATTTGACTACATTCAATTAACCTCGTTTGCTTTTGTTGATGTTCCTATCAAAACACTGTCCATTCCGTTCAGCTTCTCTTCCATGTCGTTTGCTGTCTCTGACAGAATTGCAATGTCATCGGCGAACCTCAACCTCTTCTCCATGGATTTTAATTCCTAGTTCGAATTTTTCTTTTGTTTCCTTTACTGCTCGCTCAATACACAGATTGAATAACATCAGGGAGAGGCTACAACTCTGTCTCACTCCCTTCCCAACCACTGCTTCCCTTTCATGCTCCTCGACTCTTATAACTGCCATCTGGTTTGTGTATAAAGTGTAAATAGACTTTCACTCCCTGTATTTTACTCCTGCCACCTTCAGAATTTGAAAGAGAGTATTCTAGTCAATACAGTCAAAAGCTAGAAACGTAGGTTTGCCTTTCCTTAATTTTCCATTTAGGATAAGTCGTAGTGTCAGTATTGCCTCACGTCTTTCAACATTTCTACTGAATCCAAACTGATCTTCCCCGAGGTCGGCTTCTACCAGTTTTTCCATTCGTCTGTAAAGAATTCGCGTTAGTATTTTGGAGCTGTGACTTATTAAACTGATAGTTCGGTAATTTTCACATCTGTCAACGCCTGCTTTCTTTGGGATTGGAATTATTATATTCTTCTTGAAGTCTGAGGGTATTTCGCCTGTCTCATACATCTTGCTCACCAGATGGTAGAGTTTTGTCAGGACTATCGGTAGTTCTAATGGAATGTTGTCTACTCCCGAGGCCTTGTTTTGACTTAGGTCTTTCAGTGCTCTGAACCTTATCCCCTTCAAAATACTCTCCCATTACAATTAATAGATTCGTCCCACAGGTGCTTCCACTGCTCGAAACATTTTTTGTATTCATCGATAGAATTGGGTGACAGCTCCTCCATGATTTTTTTCTTGACTTATTCTTTGTTGTCAAACTGGTGTCCTTTAATGCTCCATTTCATGCGTGGAAATAAGAAAAAGTCGCACGTAGCCACGTCAGGCGAGTAGGTGCGTGGGGCAGTGGAACTATATCATATTTAGCCAAAACTGTCTAACGGAAATGGCGTTTGTGCAGGTACGTTGTCGTGGTGGAACCAGTCTGCTTCTGCCACAAATCGGGTCTTTTTTGACAAACACTGTTGTTCAATCTTTTTCAAACTTCCGATTAAAAGATTTTCTTGACGGTCTGACCTTGGGGGTACAAACTCTGAATGAACTACGCCATTGGCATAGAAAAAGCGAATCAGCTTTGTTTTGATGCTTGATTTGACTTGACATTTTTTTGGACTGGATGATTTTGTCGTTTGTATTGGATTGATTATTGCTTTGTTTCTGGGTGGTAACCATAACACCATGACCCATCACCAGTAATGACCTCTGACAGAAAATCTGGATCAGTTTCAAGCCGTTGTTTCGAAGCACAACTTGTTTCAACTCGATGTTCCTATTGGTCGTCAGTCAGAAACCGAGGAACAAACTTGGCAGCAACGATTTTCATTCCCAAATGTTCCGTTAAAATTCGCTGAACCGAGCACCTGAGATAACCGACTAATCTCTGACAGCTGATCTATTATCTGTCGACGGGCTGTGAGCACAAGCTCCCGAAATTTTTCATTATTTTCGGCGATTCAAGAAGTTGATGGACGTCCAGAACGTGTTTTGTCATCAGTCGACATTTCGCCATTTTTAAATCGAGCAAACCATTCGGAAACGTGAATTTTTTCCATAGCGTCGTCTTGGTAACCTGTTTTTAACGTCAATACAGTTTCAGCAGCATTTTTACCGAGTAGTAAACAAAATTTCACAGCAGCACATTGTTCACTTAAGGTTGACGTCGTAAAAAACGAAACAAGAACAAAACAACACAGGCGCCGCCGAACTGGCAGTGAGCTGCGGTATACACGCCTAGCGGCAGAAATGCGTACTACAAAAGCTCCGCTCACAGCAATGTTATTCCGGTTTTCTTCGGGTACCTCCTGGTATACCATTGGCCATTATATAAATGATTAGACTTGCAGCTCTCTGTGACAGCTAGAAGGCGTACCACAGTGCGCCAGTCGTGTTCATGTTTAGTTTTCTGTTATGGCAGGGTATATAACTGGACGTGAACAGCGTCAGATATTGTGTGGGCAAGGGGATGCCGCCTACTCGTGTGAGACAGCGATATCAGCAACTGACTCAATTTGAAAGGGGTCTCATTTCGAGTCTCCGTTTGGCCAGCTGGTCGAATCGTGCAGTACTCAGATTTGTGGAGCATTTTGATGTGGTAGTGACCCGATGTTGGACGGCTTGAGAATGTGAGAGCAGGCGTGGTCGTCGTAATGATTCTGGTCGACCACCCCTGACCTCCACAAGGAAGGAATGCGGACCGAGCTTATCGTGTCACCTTCACCTCTGCCGCTTGAGAACAAGTAATGGACTCCCTGAATCATTCTGTTCGTCCAGACTGTCGGAGACTAGAAGCAGGCAGACTAGGGAAGTACCGAGCTGTGTCTAGCCTGCCAGTAACACCATAATACGAATGGCTGAATTTTGAGTGGTGGCATGACCAGGAAGTATGGGCTGCCAACGAATGCTCTCGCACTATGTTCAGCAATGAATTGCAACTCTGCATTTCCGTGGACGACCATCGTTTGACAAATTTGTCTGCGACCTGAGGAGAGCTCCCATTTTTCCGATGTCTGGGACAGGCACAGCTGCGTCGCTGATGGAGTCACGGTGTAGAGGCCAGTGAGTACAATTTCAAGTCGAGGCTGGTGGGGTTGAGGGAACTCTGATGGCACAAGGCCACATCACCGACATCTCGCGTTCTCACGTGTTGCCTGTCTTGCGACAGTATCATAATGTATCAAAGGTCTACGAGATGTTGAGGTACCTCGGTGACCAGCGCGATCCCAGATCTGCCACCTTTGTAATATATACGGGAGCAGTTGGAACATCAACTCCGTTCCAGTGCCAGTATGCAGCATATGAAAGCTCAGCTACAACAGTTCTGGATCAGCTCGCGTCATGAGAGGATACAACGGCTTTATTACATTCTTCCTGACCGAACCAGAACACGCATAGACGTCACAGCGTGGGTGCGACGTCATACTGATAATTGGGCTCATATTTCCTAACTCTCGAGGTTTTAATCACTGAAGTAACATCACATATCCTCTTCATCGATGGAGTTCCATTTCGTCCCCCCCCCCCCCTCCCCCGCCTCCTTCTCGGCGTTTTACTTTTCTTGTCAGACAGTATAATTAAAATATATTTTTCAATAATGAACTACAGAATTTAAATTACTGGGAAGCATATCGAATATTTTCAGCACCGATTGAAATAACAAATTTAAAACAGTTGCAGAGTCTTAGGAGTACTGTGTCTACAAAGTACAACTAGCTGAGACTAAGAGAGTCGTAGCAAACTCTACACGATTTTCAGCTTTCGCTGCTTGCAGTAAATGGAAGTCAACACAATGGCTGAGCCACGCTTTCGGATCCCTATCTCTACCTCGCTCTATTGTGCTTTGATTCAACTCTGATCTGTGCTATTGAAGTCACAGGATGTTTCTTCGTTTTATAAACTGCACAGTTTTACATTTGTAAAACACTACTGGAAAAAAAATACAACACCGTCAAGGAAAGGGAAATTTTACTGACAAGTGAGATGACAGGCAGTTCATCGTTGTAGGAGTATGCGATAAGAAATTCAGGCCAAATGAGAAATCTGTGTCACAGTAAAAGGTGCCACAACAGCCAGTACATTGTGTAGTTCCCTCTGGTGGCGACGCAGGCGTGTATTCTAGCATCATAAAGGTGCCGAATGCCATCCTGCGATAGACTGTCCCAAGCATCTTGCGCCTTTTGCTGCAGTTCGGCAGGCTCTGAAGAGCGAGTAAGTTCCCGCTTCACCATGTCCCGTACGTGTTCAACTGGCGAGATATTTGATGATCCTGTGGCCAGGGCAGTTGTTGTACAGCGTGAATAGTACGTTGCGTATGTGTGCGTACACTGAAGTGCTGAAAAAGCACATCATCTTCATGTCGAAGAAATGGCTGTAGCACGGGGGTAGCAGTCGGCGCATTCAGAACAACAAATGTTACCTCGAGTATTAGCTGAAGGTCCTCCACACCGTGAAGCCTGGGTTTGCACCTGTGTGTCGTGTGCGAAAGCACTCTGGAAAGGGCCGCTCGCCATGTTTACGCCATACACCTGTACGTCCGCCACTTACATACATGAAGAACCTACTCTCACCACATACATACATACACAAAGAACTTACTCTCACCACATACATACGTACATAAAGAACTTACTCTCACCACATACATACATACATAAAGAATTTACTCTCTCCACATACATACATACATAAAGAACTTACTCTCACCACATACATACGTACATAAAGAACTTACTCTCACCACATACATACATACATAAAGAACCTACTCTCACCACTGAAGACAACTCAACGCCATTCCATTCTCCGCAGAACTCTTTGACGACGTCAGAGTAGCTATCCTCGGCCATGTCCTGGTGTCAGTGATAGCCAAAGGCACGCGTGATGTTAATCTTGCTGCAAGTAGGCCGTTGCCAATGGGCCCCGATCACACAGCAGGTGCATCATGTGAACACGTGTCGTCCCTGGATGATGTTCGGTCGACCACCGCTGATCTTGACGTGCGTCTGTACAACGCAGACCTCCAGAACCTGGTCTCCACAAGTGGGAATATTCCACAGTCCACTGTTGAAAGCATCGACACATGACAGTACACTGTGCAGTCTGCCAATACGTCCATCCAGCTTCCCACAGGTCCACAATGCAATCTCGTTCAAATTGCTGAAGCTGTTCAACAGGAGAACGCACTTGTCGGTGAGGCATGCGTGTGCCTAGAATTAATGTTCTTCTCTACAACAGTTTCATTGCCTCCATAGTCAACTGAGAGGACGCATAGTCAGGCCTCCAGAGCGGGATTGGATCGCCGATGAAGCGATAAATTGACCACATAACCCCTCAGTATGCACATATTATATAGCTTACTGCCATTGAACACAGTCCTTGAGGAAGTTGCATTTTTTCCCGCAGTCTATTTAAAGTAAGTTGCCAATCTTTGCACCCTCTGAAATCTTATCACTATCAGACTAACCATTAATACAGCTTTTTTCAGACAGTATTTCATTATAGATGACAGAATTATCTGCCAAAAGTGTTAAGTTTCTATTAATATTTTCTGCAAGGTCATTAATATACGACATGGACAGCAAAAGTCTCAACACCCCCTGTGGCACATTCGAAGCTACTTCTATATCTATCTTTGACTCTCCGCTCAACATGTAACATCGGCCGCACCAAGAAATCATACGATCATATTTTCGATATCAAGTGTAGGTGTAGTTACTAAGTCAATTTCTTTTCGTCAATCAAGAAATGTCATCTACCTAACTGCCTTGACTCACGGCTTTCAGGATGTGTTGTGAGAAAAATGCGAGTTGGGTTTCGGATGCTCGATGGCTTTGGATCTATAATTACAAGGGCTGTTTAATAAAGAATGGTCATAATTTTTTTTGACACCATACCTTTACTCATCCTCATAATTTTGATGGCCCTTCTCAAAGTAGCCTTCCATGAATGCGATGTACTTGTCCCAGCGTTTCTGCCAGTCTTCAAACACATGCTGGAAACCATTTTTTGAGAGGTCCTTCAAAATCGCCTCCGCAGCCTTCACCACTGCTTTTGATGATTGATAATGCCTCCCACGAATGCGTTTCTTCATGTTAGGGAACAGAACAGAGTCACACGGGGCAAAATCCGGACTATAGGGAGGGTGAGGATTGCACTTCACGTTGATTTTTTAAAGATATTCAGCAACAACAATGGCAACATACGGCTGCGCAGCCTGCTTCAAGGAAATGTGGTCTTTAGTGCCTGATGTGGGCTTGCAATGTTTTCAGGACATCCCTGCTGTACTATCCAGTTACTGATGTGTGTGCAGGTATAGCGTGCATATCAAAGAATGAGATGACCATAACTTTCCCAGCAGGAGCAACCACTCTTGCCTTTTTTTTGGGGATGGTGATGAAGGAGGTTCCCACGCTGACCTTTTCTGTTTGCTCTCAGGATCAAAATGATGTAGCCAACTTTCATCAGCAGTGATTACATTTGAAAGAAACTCCGGATCTTCCTCTAACGTAACTCTAACTGCATGCAGACCTGCACGCGAATGTCCTTTTGTTCGTGAATCAACAGTCTTGGATCCCACCGCGCACAAGCATGTGGCATGCGTAATTTTTCTGTCACCAACGTGTGGGTGGCACGTAATGAAATGTTCAGTATTTCAGAAAGTGATCTTAAGGTCATTCGTCGATCCTTTCTCACAATGACAGCAGCAGTGTTGATTTTTTCTTCCGTAAGAGCAGTAACTGGAGCACCGGGTCCAACTTCTTTCGAAATTGATTGTCTCCTCCCTTTAAACATTTTAAACCACCTTCGAGCTGTGCTGCAGGGAAGAAAAGACTCTCCATAGACCTTCTGTAACCTTGTATAAGCCTCAGCTGAAGATTTGTTGAGACGAAAGCAAAATTTCAGAGCCTCATGTTGTTCCTCACATGTTACCTCCATTGCAGCGGCAGGCGATACTCAACACGTCGGACCTTGCCTGCCTCTCACAGGCGGGAACCAATGAAACTACTACGGCGTGTGTGTCGCACGTTAAGCTAACAGAATATCATAAGATTAAATTTTAGCGCGAAAAATTATGACCATAAAAATTTTGTTCTTTCTTTATTGAGCAGCCCTCGTAAAACAAAAAAAGAAAAAAAAATACAAAAGAAAGAAGAAAAACCGGCTGTATTTGATCTCTCACAAAAATTTTCTCTGCGTAACTGATTAATGGCGTGCTTCCGGATGTTTTACCGAGTTGTTGTTTCCATTTCGTGAACAATATTTCGACGACCGGCCCAGCTATCTAATTTGCTCTTATGTGCAGCAGTCTGTGACACATAACAGCAAAACTTGAAACACGTGAAGTAGGCAGCTGGGTCGGTCGTCGAAATACTGTTCACAAAATGGAAACAACAACTCGGTAGAACACCCGGAAGCACACTATTAATCGGCGTGACATCGGCAAGAGCTTCGCAGTGTTCCCAGTATGGAAACCACGAGCCAGTCCTGCATTTCAGAAGCTGGTACCACTTGAATGACAGCAGACTGTAATCGGAGCTTCTCAGCACGTCTGCAAACCGAGAAGTTGCATTAAAGTTGAAGTTTTTATTTCTCTACTTATTTATCTATTCTAGTTCAATATCCTTGCAACAACAATGGTGTGTTACAAGTGAAATTTAACTTTTTGTGAACAATTATAACAATAACTTTTAGTGTGCTTTTTCTGTCTACACTGAATATTGACGTAAGTTTACAATATTTATCATATTAACTTTTCTGTATTCCCGATTATTCTTTCTGCCATCACTGTAATATTTGGGTGGCTACGTGTACGCTACTCGTATCTTTATGTTATCTTTTTCTATTCTCAGCCGAGCCTTCCTTTCCTGTCACTGGAGAAGAGCTAGAGGTTTTAGTTAAGTTCAGTCTGTTTGAACTATTTTACTACTATCTTTGTTATACTCAATTATTATTACCACTACAATAACTATAACTAAAACTACATAATATACAACAAATACACTTACTACTAATACTACTACTACTACTACTACCCCACAAATGTTAGTAGCCGCCGTCGCTACTGCCACCACCTTCAGCATCCTAAAGCGAGAACTATTAAAACTTATGCTACTAATACTCATGTTACTACTAAACTCGTCCTACGGTTACAGTTGATGACGTCTCCGTCGCAGAATCTAAGAGGACGGTAAGTACGCTCTGCACCAGAACGCCCACGCTGTCGGCTCCAGGAGTGCCTCGCTGCCTCCAGACCGCAGAACAGTGGGTCAGTACGCATCTTATTTTCCACTGCGAGACACTGACTTCTTCTCAAGCCCTGGGCTCACCCACCGGCCTTCCTCGCCTTGCCTGTAGCACTCCTTGACTGCAGCTACGCCTTGTTTTTGCTGAGGGACCATCGGTTAAAAGATTCAGAATATCAAAGCGTTCTTTGACTTTCATTATGTGGTTTACAGATATTCTCCCTCAATCCTACTTAGCGGTCCTCGCTATATCTTGAACTAGGGGATGTTCCCAAAGGACATGTAGCCATTTCACCACAGTCACAGCTGGTCGTTGCCTCCTTGCAACTTCTGTTCGAATCTGTAGCAGAAAGGTAGTGGACCAGTGCCCTACTTGACTCAAATTGCGCTACCTCAAGCCTTTGACTTATATCTGGAAAAACCGAGACGTTCTCTTCCCTGTACCTCAGGAATTCCACCTCTGCTGTCTTTCAGTAAATATTAAAGTTGAATCTTCCTGGCAGATTAAAATTGTGTGCCGGACCGAGACTCGAACTCGGGACCTTTGCTTTTCGCGGGCAAGTGCTCTACCAACTGAGTTACCCAAGCAGAGCACTTGCCAGCGAAAGGCAAAGGTCCCGAGTTCGAGTCTCGGTCCGGCACACAGCTTTAATCTACCAGGAAGTTTCATATCAGCCGCACACTCCGCTGCAGAGTGAAACTCTCATTCTGAAAGTATTAAAGTTCTTTATTTGTCAGAATGTCTGCAGGTGCGATAGTGAAGCACCCACGCCAGCGTGGAAATATTGCTCGGCGTACTTTCCTCACTGGAGCGGCAGTCACAGCACTGCCATCGTACTGTAGCCCACAACTGCGGATAATATCAACTCCTGCTACAACCTTTGCCCGATGTAAATAATTTTATTCACGATACAGTTACCTGCCCTTGCTACTTGCTATACGTGAACTTTAAGTGTCACTTATTCATCCAAGTACACACCTAAATACGTTGATCACACATCTTGAATTATCGCCAGGTTTATATTTATCAATGGGTTCTCTATAACTCTTCCTTTAAACAACGTATTATGCTGATTTTCCAGTGACACCAGGAGTTGCACCTGTGCACGCGATTCGTGCAAAGATTCTGGGATGTCACCCTAATTCCATAATGAACTTTCACTCTTCGAAACTTCCTGGCTTACTAAAACTGTGTACTGGGCCGTTACTCGAACCTGGGACCTCTTCCTTTTGTGGGCAAGTGTTTTACCAACTTTTTAAAATATTTCTGTTCTTATTTCTATCCATCCGTTTCTTCGTCAGTTTCCGTCAGTAGTTGTGTGTGTGCGGATGTCGCATGATACCTCTCAAATTCCATCGATAAAACCTTCATGCTGGTCCCACAAGATACACAGCAGAACTTACCCAAAGTTTGGAAGGTAGAGGAGATTTTAAGCTTGAAGATGAGGTACCTGAGAAAGTAAAACTATGAGGGCGGGGCGTTACATATGCTTGGATAGCTCTGTCGGTAGACAGCCTGCCCACGAAAGGCGAAGATCACAGGTTCGACTCGCGGTCCAACAAACACTTTTAATCCCCCACGAAATTTCAGTTTACCGTAATTATTTTTAGAGAATCTCCACTGTTGGCGTGCATCAGAAGTAAGAAGTGATTAGCGTGCGTTACACTTCCTAACAATTCCTGTCTGGAATAAATGCTTCACAGAGCTCTTGCCGCATCAGATATGTATGTGTTCCAAGCTTTCGACGGCTCCCTCAATTGTCTACGTCAGGAATTACCCGTAGTCTGTGTGGTCGACTTCCGTCGTCAAACAAAACTAAAATTCCGATCCAACAGGCCTTAGAAGGTCCAACGGTACCGGCCGACCGCATTGTAATCCCCAGCCAATAGACGCCACTGGATGCGGCTTTGGAGGGGCATGTTGTCAGCACACCACTATGCCAGATGTTGTCAGCTTTCGTGACCCGAGCCGCTAATTCTGTCAAGTAGCTCCTCAGTTGGCCTCACAACAGATGAGCGCATCCCGCTTGCTGACAGCGCCTGGAAAACACTCAAATGATACCCAAGCCCAACAGTCTTTTAACTTCGGCGATCTTTCGGGAACCGATGTTACCAATGCGGCTTGGCCGTTGGTTGCTTTCTCGTCAAGATGTCACGAAATCACATATCTTCCATATGCTATCAGAGTACGTAGATGCCTGCGTTGGAAGAACGTCAGTAGCGATGTTGATTTTGTTAGATGGTGGATGACTCAATCGATTTCTCCGCATCCTCATCGACTGTAGGTCGCCGAAGTGGCGTCAAATTGAAAGACCGGCACCCGGTGAACAGTCTGCCCGACGGGGAGAGGGGGGGGGGGGGGGGTGCGGCCCTATCCATACGAATAAATAAATCAAATAAATCTACTTATCAGAGGAAGGTGCTTGATCCCTAGCCACCTGAACTTGACAGTAAGTTTACAGGAAGAATGGTACAGTATTCCCTTGAAAACCATACAGGACCTGTATTTATCCATTCAGAGACAGCTGGAACCTTTTTTGAAAGTCAACGGTGTTCTTACACTGTATTAGCCATGGTAATGTATTGTGTTTGGGGCGTTTCCATAATTTTATCCATGCCACGTTTGTGTACAGTTTACTTGGGGAGTTTGATAAGTTTAGCAAAAAAGCCAAAAAAAGTTTGTTTCGTAAGCAGTTCACATTACTTCTGAACATAGTCTTCTATGAGGGCTAAGCAGTTGGGCCAGCGATCCACCAGTTTTTTCATTCCATCGGAAAAGTTGGTTTGTCAAAGTCGCAAAACACTCGTTGCCTGCAACTATCACTTCCTTGCTTGATGAAAATGCATTCCCAGCAAGCCAAAGTTTTGTCATGGAACAGAAAGAAGTCATTTGGGGCTGAGTCTGGTGAACAGGGTGGATGAGGAACCAATTCAAAGGCGAAGTCATGCACTATCGCCAAGTTACCGTTGATATGTGGGATGGCGCAATACGCTGTTGAACGCGCACATTTTTGCTTTCTAACCTTAGTCTTTTTTCAGCCAACGTATGTTTCAAACGTTTCAACAATGAAGCGTAATACGGTCCAGTTATAGTTCTGCCTTTTTCCGAGTAATTTATGAGTATTATTCTTTGGGAATCCCATAAAACAGTAATTGTCGTCTTACCAGCTGACAAAAAGGTCTTTGCCTTCTTCGGCACACTTTTACCAGCCTTTGTCCATTGTTTTGACTACCGTTTTGACGCTAGTGTGTAGTGATTGATCGAGGTCATCGACACTGACAAACAGCCGCAAAAATCCTCACCGATTACGATTAAACATCGACAGACATTGTGTTGAAATGTTGTGAGGGTGTGCTTTCGGTCGACTATGAGCAATCGCGACACGCACCTCACTCACAGCTTCTTCAAAGCCAATTCTCCGTACATGATATTACGTTCTCCCTCAGTTGAGATGCCTACAGTTCCAGAAATGTCACGAATTTTTGTTCGGCGGTCTTGACTCAACTGCACCGCCAGAGCACGCCTCATCTTCGGTGCTTCATTAATCCAACAGTAAATAGTCTTCAGTGATGATGCAGAGTTCACATGGACTTGAAGCAGTTCTGTTGTGATTTGTGTGGGAGTCCAAGTCATCAAACGAAAATGCTTACCAGCATGAAACTCGGTTTGTCCGATTTTCAATTACAGATGAAACACCAACGAATTCAGACGGCTGTCAACAGTGAACTGTACACTGTACATTGCTGGAATACTTTGTACTACCCTTGGAGTAATCGAGCTTATCGACCGTGAGTGCGCATCAAAAATCTTCCGCTCCATCATGGAAATTTACCAGACTTATCACGAAATGGAAGTTGATTAGATTGATTGCACTTTTTCAATAGACCTACACTAGTTCGCGGGCTCTATAGAGGGTGTTACAAAAAGGTACGGCCAAACTTTCAGGAAACATTCCTCACACACAAATAAAGAAAAGATGTTATGTGGACATGTGTCCGGAAACGCATAATTTCCGTGTTAGAGCTCATTTTAGTTTCGTCAGTATGTACTGTACTTCCTCGATTCAGCGCCAGTTGGCCCAATTGAAGGACGGTAATGTTGACTTCGGTGCTTGTGTTGACATGCGACTCATTGCTCTACAGTAGTAGCATCAAGCACATCAGTACGTAGCATCAACAGGTTAGTGTTCATCACGAACTTGCTTTTGAGGTCAGTGCAATGTTTACAAATGCGGAGTTGGCAGATGCCCATTTGATGTATGGATTAGCACGGGGCAATATCCGTGGCGCGGTACGTTTGTATCGAGACAGATTTCCAGAACGAAGGTGTCCCGACAGGAAGACGTTCGAAGCAATTGATCGGCGTCTTAGGGAGCATGAAACATTCCAGCCTATGAGTCGCGACTGGGGAAGACCTAGAACGACGAGGGCACCTGCAATGGACGACGCAATTCTTCGTGCAGTTGACGATAACCGTAGTGTCAGCGTCAGAGAAGTTGCTGCTGTACAAGGTAACGTTGACCACGTCACTGTATGGAGAGTGCTACGGGAGAACCACATGTTTCTGTACCATGTACAGCGTACGCAGCCACTATCAGCAGCTGATTGGCCTCCACGGGTACACTTCTGCGAATGGTTCATCCAAAAATGTGTCAATCGTCATTTCAGTGCAAATGTTCTCTTTACGGATGAGGCTTCATTCCAACGTGATCAAATTGTAAATTTTCACAATCAACATGTGTGCGCTGACGAGAATCCGCACGCAATTGTGCAATCACGTCATCAACACAGATTTTCTGTGAACGTTTGGGCAGGTATTGTTGGTGAAGACTTGATTGGGCCCCACGTTCTTCCACCTACGCACAATGGAGCACGTTATCATGATTTTATACGGGATACTCTACCTGTGCTGCTAGAACATGTGCCTTTACAAGTACGACACAACATGTGGTTCATGCACGATGGAGTTCCTGCACATTTCAGTCCAAGTGTTCGTACGCTTCTCGACGACAGATTCGGTGACCGACGGATTGGTAGAGGCGGGCCAATTCCATGGCCTCCACGCTCTCCTGACCTCAACCTTCTTGACTTTCATTTATGGGGGCATTTGAAAGCTCTTGTCTGCGCAACCCCGGTACCATATGTAGGGACTCTTCGTGCTCGTATTGTGGACGTCTGTGATACAATACGCCGTTCTCCAGGGCTGCAACAGCGCATCAGGGATTCCATGCGACGGAGGGTGGATGACGTATTCTCGCTAACGGAAGACATTTTGAACATTTCCTGTAACAAAGTGTTTGAAGTCACGCTGGTACTTTCTGTTGTTGTGTGTTTTCATTCCATGATTAATGTGATTTGAAGAGACGTAATAAAATGAGCTCTAACATGGAAAGTAAGCGCTTCCGGACACACGTCCACATAACATATTTCCTTTCTTTGTGTGTGAGGAATGTTTCCTGAAAGTTTGGCCGTACCTTTTTGTAAGAGCCTTGCAGAAGGTGACGTCGGCGGCCTACCTGCGGGGGCTGCGCGCCCTGGCGTGCTGCTGCGGCGTGCCGGCGTCTGCGGGGGCCGCGGCTGCGGCTGCGGCGGGGGCGGCGTCCTGGCCGCCGGAGGCGGGGGCGGCGGCGAGCGGCCGCGGCAGCTGGATGCGCATCTTCTCGGCGGGCGGGGGGGGCGGCGCGGGCGCCTCGTGCTGCACGTACTCGTCCAGCAGCGCAGGGTTGATGGGCGTGGTGGAGCGCGGCCGCTCGATCCGGCAGGTGTGCACCTCGGCCGCCGACCGCTGCCGCACCGGCAGCATCGGCACCGCCACAGACCTGCGGGCCGCCGCGCCGCTCACCGCCCCTGCTCCCTGCTACACCTCTGTGCGCTCGCTTTTGACACTACGGATGGCAGAAACCGGCCAGTTTTTTGCTTCTGAATAACCGGAATTTTCGGTAGTTGTTTGATCCAGGCTATAACAGATTTTCTGTATTTTTTACCAATAACTGGATAAAAACATACACTACCGGCCATTAAAATTGCTACACCACGAAGATGACGCGCTACAGACGCGAAATTCAACCGACACGAAGAAGATGCTGTGATATGCAAATGATTAGCTTTTCAGAGCATTCACACAACGTTGGTGCCGGTGGCGACACCTACAACGTGCTGACATGAGGAAAGTTTGCAACCGATTTCTCATACACGAACAGCAGTTGACCGGCGTTGCCTGATGAAACGTCGTTGTGATGCCTCGTGTAAGGAGGAGAAATGCGTACCATCACGTTTCCGACTTTGATAAAGATCGGATTGTAGCCTATCGCGATTGCGGTGTATCGTATCGCGACACTGCTGTTCGCATTGGTCGAGACCCAATGACTGTTAGCAGAATATGGAATCGGTGGGTTCAGGAGGGTAATACGGAACGCCGTGCTGGCTCCCAACGGCCTCGTATCACTAGCAGTCGAGATGACGGTCATCTTATCCGCACGGCTGTAACGGATCATGCAGTCACCTCTTGATCCCTGAGTCAACAGATGTGGACGTTTGCAAGACAACAACCATCTGCACGAACAGTTCGACGAAGTTTGTAGCAGCATAGACTATCAGCTCGGAAACCGTCGCTCCGGTTACCTTTGACGGTGCATCACAAACAGGAGCGCCTGCGATGGTGTACTCGACAACGAACCTGGGTGCACGAATGGCAAAACGTCATTTTTTCGGATGAATCCAGGTGCTGTTTACAGCACCATGACGGTCGCATCCGTGTTTGGCGACATCGCGGATATCGCACATTGCAAGCGTGACTTCGTCATCTCCATACTGGCGTATCACACGGCGTGATGGTATGGGTTGCCATTGGTTACACGTCTCGGTCACGTCTTGTTCGCATTGACGGCACTGTGAACAGTGGATGTTACGTTTCAGTTATGTTACGACCCGTGTCTCTACCCTTCATTCGATCCCTGCGAAACCCTACATTTCAGCAAGATAATGCACGACCGCATGTTGCAGGTCCTGTACGGGCCTTTCTGGATACAGAAAATGTTCGACTGCTGCCCTGACCAGCACATTCTCCAGATTTCTCATCAATTGAAAACGTCCGGTCAATGGTGGCCGTGCAACTATCTCGTGACAATACGCCAGTCACTACTCTCGACGAACTGTGGTATCATGTTGAAGCTGCATGGCCAGCTGTACCTGTACACGTCATCCAAGCTCTATTTGACTCAATGCCCAGGCATATCAAGGCCGTTACTACGGCCAAAGGTGGTTGTTCTGCGTACTGATTTCTCTGGATCTATGCACCCAAATTGTTTGAAAATGAAATCAGATGTCAGTTCTAGTGTAATATATTTGTCCAATGAATACCCGTTTACCCTTTGTATTTCTTCTTGGTGTAGCAATTTTAATGATCAGTAGTGCATTCACGGATGACTGCACGTTTTGCTACAGGCGGCATATTAAATTTTCGCAACGTGCATGCTTGGGTGGACGAAAATCCACATGCGTAGGTGATTCAAAATCACCAACAAAGGGTTAGTATTAACATCCGGCTGGGCAATTCGTAACCATATCATTGGCCCATAGTTACTGCCAAGGAAAGTAACAGGATAGATCATCTCATATTTATTAAAGATGTTTCGCCTTTCATGTTGGATGTAATGTCACAAAACGTTCGGATGGACATGCGGCTGGAACACGTCGTAGCTCCAGCACACTTTGATGTCGATGTGTGGAATCAACGTCGCATATAGTAATCGATGGGTTCGTAGAGGCGGATCAATTTCATGGTCAGCACGATAGCCAGATCTGACACCTCTCGACTATTTTCTGTGGAGCAATACAAAATACGGATATAACAGGATCAAAAACACACGTATTTGAATAGCGTGACTTATTGCCGTATTTCCCTCTACTTAAAATAACTGCACTGTCCGAATTACAAAGTGTTTCTACTGACCTCATAGTGTTGTACAGCCACTCAGTCTGCAAAGTGCAGGTCTGGGGTTTCAATGCAGCAAATCATACCGGGATATCTGACCAGTGCCACTTTTTCAAATTGAATTCGAGCAGTCCAACATCACACTTGTACCAAAGTTCCTACCTGACAAGGGCATAGTTCAATCCGGCATGTGAAAACTTGCTCTGAAATTTTTTGCATAGGAAGAATACCTCGAAAGAAACACAGTGTAAAATTTTTAGGAGCTCAAACACAGGAAATGCATTTAAAAATGATTTAAAATTCGTAGCGCACCAGGCAGCTGTAGAAAACGCATGCACAACACGGCGGGCACAGCGACTTCGTTGTCGGCACGTTAGTAAACAGGTAACACGGCACAACGCGGTTGTCATTTGTAAAGCAAATTTCAGTTTTCGTTGACAGTTTCTCGAACACAATCATTGACAGCTATTATTTGATCGAATTCACAGCTCATTTAGTCTAATATCGATAGTAATTAGCAGGTGATTCTAAGATTTCGCTAAGTGTTAACAATGGGGATAAAACTGAACGAGTTTTCTTTGTGATTACTTTGTATATGCTTGCTAATATCCTCTGTCTTTTTGCAGGTTCCAGAGTTTCATAGCCGGCCGGAGTGGCCGAGCGGTTCTAGGCGCTTCAGTCTAGAACCGCGTGACCGCTACGGTCACACGTTCCAATCTGCCTTGGGCATGGATGTGTGTGATGTCCTTTGAACCAGAGTTTCATAGTAATTGTGAAATCCAATTAATGGTTTCAACCTTGCAAAGGTGGTATACGAAGACTGTGGAATGCAATGGAAATCACTTACTTCACCTGGAGGCATACACATGTTTATTTATTAGTAAATTTCTTGGACATTCATTCAAGCTACGCGGTATTAGCCGAGCGGTCTGAGGCGCTGCAGTCATGGACTGTGCGACTGGTACCGGCGGAGGTTCGAGTCCTCCCTCGGACATGAGTGTGTGTGTGTTTGTCCTTAGGGTAATTTAGGTTAAGTAGTGTGTAAGCTTATGGACTGATGACCTTAGCAGTTAAATCCCATAATATTTCACACACATTCATTCGAATGATGTTGAAAGTTTGTTAGAAATTGTCGAAACATAAGAAGAAACAGAAAATAAGTCTCACGATTCTGTGAAAACACTCATTTCATTTGTAGTATATTTAGAGACCTGAAGCCTAATATTCTAAAAAGCAGGCTATAAATTACACAACTTTACATGTAATAGTACATTATTCCATATTAGCAGTAAAATTTGTTTTGAGCAATAACACAAGGCTAATAACAATGGGCTGCAAAGAAAATTAAATCAGTTGTAGGACACGGACGGAGTGTTAAAATGATAAATGTTAGTAACTTGTCTCGGCAGAAACGTCGAACCCGTACACCTAAAGTAGTGTGCAAAATCAAGTCGTCTTATATTATTGAATGAAATACATCATGAGTGTCTGTATTTGTTTCTACTGTCTAAGAAGTAGTATTACATCTTTTAAGTTATTATTTAGGGCATACCCATTGCACTAGTTGTGTTGCCATATCCAGACGTAGTTCTTTCTACACGTTGTATGTTTGTGTTCACGATGCCGTTTTCCTCAACAGTGCGGCAAGGCGGGAACGGTGTCTCGGAACATGAAAGATTTGTGAAGTATTCCTCTATTGTCTTGTTGCTTAAATTAATTACATTTATTTACATTATTTAGTTATCATATTTAAAGTGCAGTTTAGATACATCAGCCAATCAAGTGCTATGTCTGCTTTTCTTATAATTATGCTATTTACATATTTTAGGTGTTTTACTCCTTATATGGCGAGTCTGTGTCTCATGTTTTTATTGTTTGTGCCATTTTCTGTGTCTGGATCAACATCCGTGTCTGTGACTGTGTCTGAGTTTGCGTCCTCCCATGGAAACTGTTGTGTTTTTTGTGTGTTCGAGATCTGCTGTAAGGATTTTGTTCAGTATAATGCCCCTGAAACCACTGTAGCACCATTCTGACCCTGTAACACGGACAGTTATCTTGCTGAAGCAGTCTTCGCTGTAGGGGGGAGACTTCAAGCAGAAGCGATGCTGGTGGCGCGCGCTAATGTTCACGTGGTTCACTGCTGTAGTGGGGTCTTCGGTTACCACCGTAGACCCCGTAGAAGCCCAGCTCAACGTACCCCATAGCAAGATTCTGCCTTCACAGGCCTGCATCTGTGGTGCGGTGCATGGTTCAAAAATGGCTCTGAGCACTATGTGACTTCACATCTATGGTCATCAGTCCCCTAGAACTTAGAACTACTTAAACGTAACTAACCTAAGGACATCACACAACACCCAGCCATCACGAGGCAGAGAAAATCCGTAACCCCGCCGGGAATCGAACCCGGGAACCTCGGCGTGGGAAGCGAGAACTGCGGTGCATGTTTCGTGCAGCCATCTGCCTGGATGACGGTGTGCAAGGACCCAACCATCGACCTTGTGTAACAAGAAATGTGATTTATTTGACAGGCAACACGTTTCTTTAGATCCACAGTGGAAACTCTGTGACGCTGTGCCGACTGCAATCATAACTGACTACTCCCGCGTCCGGCCATCCTGATTTAGGTTTTCCATGATTTCCCTAAATCGCTCCAGGCAAATGCCAGGATGGCCGACTTCCTTCCCCGTCCTTCCCTAATCCAATGAGACCAATGACCTCGCTGTTTGGTCTCTTCCCCCCAAAGAACCCAACCAACCGTAACTGACTATGTCGTTGGGCCAACACAGGAATACGTAGGGGTGGAGTTCCATGTTCAACAATGACCAAAACACTTGTGCCTGCACCAGCATTGTATTGTGTCGTCAAATCTGCCACAGATCTCTGCCTATCCGAAACTACACAGTGGGGGATCCTAACCTCTACGTTTGGTAATGAGACATGGACGTCCAATATCACAAGGACTGCAAGTTATTTCAGCAACCTTCAACCACTTTGCATAGGTGCTCGTGACAGTAGTATGCCAACAGGCGACCATCGTCGCGGTTTCTCAGATTCTGGTTTCCAGTCGCACGGCCACAACGGCGTGGTCTTGGTCAAAACCGCTTATATCAGTGGATTTCCGGCCCATATCTTCGCTGTGATGACTGCTCATTCGTCTCTCTCCCGCATACATTGTTTCCTTACTGCGTCACGTGCCCGCAAGGCTACCAGAAGGCATTCAACCTCGCGGTGGGCAATTGTAATGTTATGGCTCATGAGTGTTCTCGAAATCTCATCGGCGATGTGCCCTAGAGCATTCCACCTGCCTGGGGTCTCGTAACATTTCCTTGACGTCACTGGGTCGCTGGCGAGTTGACGCAGCACAGAGGTACGTACCGCTCCTGGGGCAGCGTGGTGGGCACGTAGGGGAGCTCGCCCTCGAACGAGTCCTGCAGCACGAGCCCCTGGCGCTCGCCGTCGCCGTCGGCGTCCGCCTCCTCCGCCCCCGCGGCGGCCAGCAGCGGCGCGGGCTCCGCCCCCAGCACGGCGGCCGCGACGCGCGCGAACTCCGCCTCCGAGTCGGACGACATGCGCTCCTCCTCCGTGCTCGCCGCCGCCTGCGCAACCCGTCACCCACCTCTCATGTCACGGCCAGTCTGAACCCAGCGAAAACGAGACTGTGTTTTTATCCTAGCATGTATCAGGGTAATGTGGTGACAGAAGGTGGTGAAGCCGTGGATGTGGAGAACCGCGTAAGGAAGGCAGTTACTGTCTTCGTACAACTGTATCCAACAGAGAGAAACAGAAACATTACATGCATAACTAAAATTCGTATTTTAATACAAATGTGAACGCTATCCTCCCGTACGCTAGCCAAAAATTTAAAGCAGACGAAAAGATAACCATCACCATTGCAGAGCTTCGTATATAGGTGTCTCCGGCGCATAAAGGAATATCTGGTGGCCAGAAAAAAATAAGTAAACAAATCACACATCTATAGAAGAACAGATACGTGAAAGGGAGCGGAGATGGCTGGGGCACAAATTGAGAAAACCACACGGGGCAAACGAAACGAAGACACTGGAGTGGAAGATAACATCACCATTGCAGAGCTTCACATATAGGTGTCTCCGGCGCCTAAAGGAATATCTGGCCGCCAGAAAAAAAATAAGTAAACAAATCAGACATCTATAGAAGAACAGATACGTGAAAGGAAGTGTAGATGGCTGGGGGCACACATTGAGAAAATCACACGGGGCAATCGAAACGGAGGCTCTGGAAGAGAATTGCCAAGGAACGAGGAAGAGAGCCAGGCATAGAGGTACATGAAGAGGACGGTGGAAGGGGAAGCGATGGAAGTTTAAAGACCTGGACGGAATTTAAAGAAATGGCCAAAGGCAGATGGCAAGTTCTCATGGATGTCCTAAGCCCCATACGGGTCAAAGCAATTAAATGAACTCAAACGAAGAGTGGAAAATAGACAGATGTGCCATAAAACTGACCAGCGTGAGGCCAAGTTTTGGGAAAAAAATGATAATCACTACAAAGTAACCACGGTGATTAACAAAAACTTAGTGTTTTGAGAGGAAACTGACATTTTCACGCTGCTACATGAGATGTAAGAGTTCATCTCTCCGAGGCCTACCTATTTTGCGCATAAAAAGTTACATCGATGTGACATTTAACTCTCAATAAAAAAGAGAAACAAAAATTCTGAAAAAAGCAGTCAAAAGATTTGTTAAAGTAGGAAAAAAAATAAATTAGAGAAACATTTGACGCACCTTTGAATGACGCTTGACGTGAGGTTCATCAAACGGGTCGCCGATTGAGAATTTAAAATTCAACGCTTAACTTAGAATTTTAAAGAGTACTAGAGGATATTTGTCTGGTAGATTATGTAGTCTCGTTTGCTGTAAATGGTTTCGAGCATCATTAAAGGTGCATCAGCTGTTTCTACAACATGTTTTACATCTTACTTTCAAAACGATCAATTAACAAAACATTTTACTTTTTCAGTTTTTTATTATAAATGAGATTATTGTCTACAGCCACCACAAAGCTACTAACATCTTTATTGTTCCAGTGCGGGGTACTCTGGAAATCACTCAACAATTCCGCGAAGATTCAGTTTTTTTAATATAACTTTTAAGAACGTAACTTAAAGAACGATAAAATTAGCACATCTATATAATTAAAAAAAAAGCTAACCCTCGTTTGCACTTACGAATTTGTACGAATTCGACATCCAGAACAACGGCAGCCTGCGTCTCCCTGTCGTCTACCAACTATGTTACCCATATTCCGGGCAGATTAAATATCAAAATCAGCTGTCGATTAAACGTCCGATTATTGTCAACCCACGACCTTCGACCTTGTAAGCAGACGAATACGAAAAGTATAAATTAACGCCCTCAGCGTACTTCTCTACAGTTCAAATTATCACCTGAAAGACGAGTGGGTACTTTTAGCATTTGCCTACAAATATAAGGACGAAACGAGTTCTCAATTTATCTTCGGTTGGTTCTAAAATTACGTTTTGAAGTAAATAAGTATTATTTGAAATAACTGACGTTTTTGTTGCAAAGAGTCCATTTTCAAAATGTTGTTTTTCCATTTACAGACTACTGTACTGTTTTGAAAACATACTATCAAAAAAGCGGCGGTTCCGTGATGAAAGTTAACATTAGGAAGACTTCCAATTTTTATCGAAAAGATAAATAAATGTTATTCTAGCAGTAGTAGAGCTATACTGAGCGCGGTGCATGACTGCGGAAAAAATAACGGCTGCAGTTTGTCTTTGCTTTCAGTCATTCGGATTACCAGCACTGCACGACCATGTAGGCTGATGTTACAAGACCAGAGCAGCCAAACCATCACACCGTGGCCCCTGCGACTACTGAAAAGCCTGTTGCCCCTCTTCAGGAATCAGAATTTCGTCGGGCCTCACAACAGATGACCCTACGCACACCTAAAATGTGGCTACCTGTATCTTAGGGGCACACAAGCCACCAAACCTCGCCACGGTCTATGGCTTCTGACATTTTTATTTTACAGAGAAATACTTACATTTAGTTTTATATGGGCGTCCTTATATTTAACATGAGACAAAATGGAAAGCTGAATTTATCATTGTAATATAATGATTGCACAACAAACTTTATTTAACAATTTCCTTTTTCCTATACGTTACTTTAGGTTTCAGTTACGCAAAGACTGCATTACAATTCTGAACTCAACTTTTTTTCATATGTTGTTAAATGCAATGATATGCGCTTTAAGCATTTCTGCGTAACAAACCGGAGTGCCAGTTTCCATCGTAAACATTCTAGATATAATTGTGTATCTCGTCTGTGTAAGCCGCACGTCATTTTAGCTGTGTTTGCGACATTCAGTTGTCAGCTGGACGTGCCCACAAAAGCCGATTCGTGGCTAAATAAATATTATTTTCCAGAACATCAGGTAAGCGTTTCCTATTTAGTATACAGTAATATTTCTTCGTTCATTTCTTTAACAAACCGATTAATCGCTCACTTGAACAAAAATGTTTTACCGCTGAGTCACTATCATTTGTCATCGGCGAAAGATGAAAAACAAAAAAAGTCCTCTATTCTCTCTTGTCTGGTAGCAGTTTTACGGCACGGGCACAAGATAGAATTGCGTTCTTGTATGTACGTGAGTCCTCTAAAACAAAATCTGGGTTCATCAGTGCGTTGCCTACATTTTTTGGAGTCCTAAAATCATATCCATATACCTTACAGGACAGCCAGTTCAGAAGTCACTGTAAACTAGATAAAAGCAGGACCTGATAACCTTTTTCTTTAAAAAATGTATTATATAATTGCAATGACGGAATGCCAGTACCATATGTAAAGCAACTACTACGGACATTAAAAAGACAAATTCAATAAAGCTTTGGCCAGGTAACTGACGAGGGAACTTTCCCAAGTGTCAATAAACGATCTTGATGAAACTTGTCGTTTGTGCGGAGGGGGAAGATAATGCGATACGTATTTTTTTAACTGTGCCCAGTTACCCAGAAGGTAATTTTTGCATATTAGATTTGGAGGGAATATCTTCGAGACGATGATATAAAAAATGTTTCTCATATAAAAATTTGTATGTAATTGACGTTCTTGAAAACTTTATAACGGAATTATGAAATAATTTGAAATTTTGAAAATATCTCACTACCAATAATTAATTTTTAAAATGAAAACGTTAGCTACAACTTGAATTAAATAATCTTTCAAACTACATTCATCCATGTGTAATAAAGCTGGTTCCTGAAATACCATTTTTGGAAAATGTGCTGTACACAATGTGCTGTCAGAGTATTTTCAACAGCTAACCAAAATATGTAAAAATTCATTACCGGTCTAATTATATATTTTACTTATATTTGTTTTATGTTTTAAATTCCTATTTCTGTTTTACAGTCTTTCTTGTTTTTGTTTTTTAAATTACCATTGCACAAACGTGTATTTTCTTAATTTAAAATCATAATTAAGTCATTATTATGATAGATAGTAATTGCAACAAAGATAATTGGTAAATAAACGCTTAAAACATTACTTTTTCTTACACCTTGCACATAAAATGAACTAAATGTCTTATTGTGATTATTTGCATAACAGAGAACATACGATGAAACAAAATTCAGCAGGAATTCAAATTATCGCAGGTGATACTCTAAATATCCGAATTTGTATTAGGCAAATTTCTGTTCATTGGCCGGCCGGTGTGGCCGAGCGGTTCTGGGCGCTTCAATCTGGAACCGCGCGACTGCTACGGTAGCAGGTTCTAATTCTGCCTCGGGCATGGATGTGTGTGATATCCTTAGGTTAGTTAGGTTTAAGTAGTTCTAAGTTCTAGGGGACTGATGACCTCAGATGTTAAGTCCCATAGCGCTCAGAGCTATTTTTCTGTTCATTGGTAAGCCCCGGTGAAAAGAATTGATTACGTACTAGTGACTGTAGCTTGATTCTATTGTTCCTCAAGCGGAGATAGACATCAAAATTATTCAACAGAAACTCTTTTCAGAAAGTTCTTCCAATATCAAAAGCCATATATGTACCACTTCTGAACCTGTCCCATCGTGTTCCTTGGGATTACCAGATGAACAAGTTTTTTGTCCTACGGTTAATGGCCAAACTGTTTTTTCACACTCACTGCCCACCTACTCATAGTTTTAAAAGAAATTAACGTGCGCCTGGATCAAGAATTCTAGAATCTCTTTTTGAAGCCCTATTGTCCTTGTGACAGCATCGAAATCTGGTAAACAAACGTCTGATCAGGTCAAAAGGTATTTGAAAGATGGTTTCTCCCAGTGAGGGAGAAAAATCTGTATTACTGTTAGATGCTTAGGTCTCTCAGTGTGAAAAAAAAAAAAAAACTGTATAGAGCACCATACCTTGTTCATCTGGTGATTCCAAAGGCCACGACGGTACAGGTACAGTCGTGAGATGTATATGACTTTTGATGTTGGAAGAACTTTGTGAGAAGATTTTTAGATCTAGTGCTGTTATCAATTTTGATGTGAATCTCCGCTTAAAAAACAATATGACGAAGCTGTAGTCACTAGTACAGAATCAATTTTTTTCACCAAGGTTTACAAGTGTACTGAAATATCCTTGACACAAATCAGGATGTTTATAAGATCACCTGTGACAAACTGAAATCCTGCTGGAATGTGTTTTATCTTGTATTCTATATGCTTATTATCTGAAGAAATGTTGTCCATTTTACGTGTATGGTGTAAGAAGACGTTATGTTTTACGCGTTTATTTACAGATTATCATTATGGTAATTATTTTCTATCATAAGAATGAATTACTTATTATTTTCAATTAAAGCAATACACGTGCATAAACAATGAATGTAGAACAAAAATAACAATTTAAAATAATAAACAAATATAAGTAAAACAAATAACTTGACTAATTATGAATGTTTATGAATTTAACTGGGTATGGTGAAAATACTCTGACAACTCATTTTGCGTAGCTTATTTACCCAAAATGGTGTTTCAGAAACTAACTTTGTTATGCTTGGATGTATGTAGCTTGAAAACTTATTTAATTTATATTGTAACAAATGTTTTCATTTTTCAGAATTAATAAGTGGTGGTGGGATATTTTGCACAATTTCAAATTCCATTATACAATTTGCAAGAATGTTAATTACGTATCAACTTTTATACGTGAAACATTTTCTCATATATCATAGTTTCAAGGATATTCCCTCCAAACCTAATATGGAAAATTACTTTTCAGGATGTGTTTCACCCCTTACAAGTGAAATTGGGCCCCCAAAAAATACGGATTGTATTATTCTTCCCCATTAACAGACCAACCAAGTTTTAACAAGATTATTTATTGACACTTGGAAATGTTCCCTCGTGAGTCGTAGGCTGGAGACACGGTAGTCAGACGGAGGTAAACACTTCCACCTGTTATTGAGCGAGAAAAAATTCGTTGCGTTACTTACTGAAGTCCCTCATAAAACTACGGATTTTAGCTGCATATTTTCTCGTATTCGAAGTTGGCCGCCAGGCCGCTCAGAGTGCAGCACGGGCCTCGCACTGTCTGCAGAGTGGTGGTGGCTCACCTGTGCTGGGAGGACGGCGCTGCCGGCCGGGGAGACCTCCTCGGAGAGCGCCTGGTGGGCCACGCTGCAGCCGCCCAGCTGTACTTGCCCACCGCCTGCCTCAGCGTCCAGCGACGGCGGCTTCACCGCCTCAGGTCCAGCCTCCGGGGGACACTCCGGCTGCAGCTCCACCACTGCCACACTCTCCGCCGGCCGCACCTGGGGCAACCAAAACACATCAAACCGCTCACCTCTCACCGCCTGGCTGACACTCACAACTCAAGTCCAACATTAAACAAGTCCACCACCAAACGTTAGTTTCTCTGCAAAGGGATAACACAGCGCTACATTACCCCGAGGCAGTTGTTCTGAACCTGGGAGTGGTTACTCTGTTATGGGCAAATTTTGTGAGGGGTAAAAAACAAAAGTGATGTATTGATCATATACAGTTGATGTTCCTGACTCACACTGAGTCTTAATTACATCTATGATAATGATGTAGGCTGAAACAATGAATTAAAATTTTGTGCCAGCACCAGGAATCGAACTGGGGTCTCCTACTGACTGGGCCACTGCACCACACTGGCACAGCTGTTACCACACCTGCAATTCCTCTCATTCCTAAGGTGCTAATCCAATACCAGATAGCCTCTGCAATACTGATGCGGGTCGAGAAGAGGGATAGCTATGGTCTGAGGCATGGCTGGAATTTATATTGGTGAGGAAGACGTCTTAGGATAATCCGTGCAGTTGTGGTAGTCACAGTGCCAGTGTTCAGCTCATAAGCCTATTAAGCAGGAGACCCACATCCGAATCACAGCACTGGTACAAATTATAATTCAGTGCTTCAGCCTACATCATTATTAGAAAAACAAAAGGGTTTCGTAGTGATTTGGTGGTTTGGAGCTGCAAAAAGTGTTGTTGTGATCTTCAGTCCTGAGACGGGTTTGATGCAGCTCTCCATGCTACTCTATCCTGTGCAAGCTTCTTCATCTCCCAGTACCTACTGCGACCTACATCCTTCTGAATCTGCTTAGTGTATTCATCTCTTGGTCTCCCTCTACGATTTTTACCCTCCACGCTGCCCTCCAATACTAAATTCGTGATCCCTTGACGCCTCAGAGCGTGTCCTACCAACCGATCCCTTCATCTAGTCAAGTTGTACCACAAACTCCTTTTCTCCCCTATCCTATTCAATACCTCCTCATTAGTTATGTGATCTACCCATCTAATCTTCAGCATTCTTCTGTACCACCACATTTCGAAAGCTTCTATTCTCTTCTTGTCCAAACTAGTTATCGTCCATGTTTCACTTCCATACATGGCTACACATACTTTCAGAAACGACTTCCTGACACTTAAATCTATACTCGATGTTAACAATTTTTTCTTCTTCAGAAACGCTTTCCTTGCCATTGCCAGTCTACATTTTATATCCTCTCTACTACGACCATAATCAGTTATTTTGTTCCCCAAATAGCAAATCTCCTTTACTACTTTAAGTGTCTCATTTCCTAATCTAACTCCCTCAACATCACCCGACTTAATTCGACTACATTCCATTATCCTCGTTTTACTTTTGTTGATGTTCATCTTATATCCCCTTTTCAAGACACTGTCCATTCCGTTCAACTGCTCTTCCAAGTCCTTTGCTGTCTCTGACAGAATTACAATGTCATCGCGCGAACCTCAAAGTTTTTATTTCTTCTCCACGGATTTTAATACCTACTCCGAATTTTTCTTTTGTTTCCTTTACTGCTTGTTCAGTATACAGATTGAATAACATCGGGGAGAGACTACAACCCTGTCTCACTCATTTCCCAACCACTGCTTCCCTTTCATGCCCCTCGACTCTAATAACTGCCATCTGGTTTCTGTACAAATTGTAAATAGCCTTTCGGTCCCTGTATTTTACCCCTGCCACCTTCAGAATTTGAAAGAGGGTATTCCAGTCAACATTCTCAAAAGCTTTCTCCAAGTCTAGAAATGTCAGAAACGTAGGTTTGCCTTTTATTAGTTTAGCTTCTATGATAAGTCGTAGGGTCAGTATTGCCTCACGTGTTCCCATATTTCTACGGAATCCAAACTGATATTCCGCGAGGTCGGCTTCTACCATTTTTTCCATTCGTCTGTAAAGAATTCGCGTTATTATTTTGCAGCCGTGACTTATTAAACTGATAGTTCGGTAATTTTCACATCTGTCAACAATTGTTTTCATTGGGATTGGAATTATTATATTCTTGTTGAAGTCTGAGGGTATTTCGCCTGTCTCATACATCTTGCTCACCAGATGATAAGAGTTTTGCCAGGACTGGTTTACCCAAGGCTGTCAGTAACTCTAATGAAATGTTGTCTACTCCCAGAGCCTTGTTTCGACTCACGTCTTTCAGTACTCTATCAAACTCTTCACGCAGTATCATATCTCCCATTTTATCTTCATCTACGTCCTCTTCCATTTCCATAATATTGTCCTCAAGTACATCGCCCCTGTATAGACCCTCTGTATACTTCTTCCACCTTTCTGCTTTCCCTTCTTTGCTTAGAACTGGGTTTCCATCGGAGCTCTTGATATTCATACAAGTGGTTCTCTTTCCTTCAAAGGTCTCTTTAATTTTCCTGTAGGCAGTATCTATCTTACCCCTAGTGAGATAAGCCTCTACATCCTTACATTTGTCCTCTAGCCATCCCTGCTTAGCCATTTTGCACTTCCTATCGATCTCATATTTGAGACGTTTGTATTCCTTTTTGCCTGCTTCATTTACTGCCTTTTTGTATCTTCTCCCTTCATCAATTAAATTCAATATTTCTTCTGTTACTCAAGGATTTCTACTAGCCCTCGTCTTTTTACGTACTTGATCCTGTGCTGCCTTCACTACTTCGTCCCTCAAAGCTTGGTCTCGAACCCTGAAATCAATTTCATGTTCAGTACTGCCACTATACTGTGCGCAACTGAACATCCTTTCTCTTCACTCGCCGCTTCACGCTGTGTACATGAAAATGTATCTGTATGATACCAGTAAAATCTCTGAAATTGTGTAATTCCATTTGTATAAGTACCTGCACCTGGGCTTGGCTTTCAGACTGGATCAGCCTTTTACTTTCGATGCTGAGATGCCATTACAAAAACTGCAGAACCTCGACAACAATTCTGTTCATTTGTGAGGAGGAATTTAAAGTAAATGCGTGTAGTTGTGTGAACCGTTGTGCTAAGGTCGCTTAGTGCCGACCGCGCCTACCTACACTATGTGGCCAAAAGTATCCGGACACTTGGCTGAAAATGACATACAAGTTAGTGGCGCCCTCCATCGGCAATTCTGGAGTTCAACATTGTCTTAGCCCACCCTTAGCCTTGATCACAGATTCCACTCTCGCAGGCATACGTTGAATCAGGTGCTGGAAGGTTTCTTGGGGAATGGCAGCCCATTCTGCATGGAATGCTGCACTGAGGAGAGGTATCGATGTCGGTCGGTGAGGCCTGGCAACGAAGTCGGGGTTCCAAAATATCCCATATGTGTTCTGTAGGATTCAGTCCAGGACACTGTGCAGGCCAGTCCATTACAGGGATGTATTATGAACAGGTGCTCGATTGTGTTGAAAGATGTAATCGCCATCCCCGAACTACTCTTCTACAGTGGGAAGGAAGAAGGTGCTTAAAACATCAATGTAGCCGTGTGCTGTGATAGTGCCACGCAAAACAACAAGGGGTACAAACCCCCTCCATGAAAATTTGAATCACACCATAACAAAACCGCCTCAGAATTTTACTGTTGGCACTACACACGCTGGCAGATGACGTTCACCGGGCATTCGCCATAACCACACCCTGCCATCGGATAGCCACACTGTGTGCCGTGATTCGTCACTCCACACAACGTTTGTTCACTGTTCAATCGTCCAATGTTTCCTCTCCTTACACCAAGCGATGCGTCATTTGGCATTTATTGGCGTGATGTGTGGATTTTGAGCAGACGCTCGACCATGAAATCCAAGCTTTCTCACCTCCCGCCTAACTGTCATAGTACTTGGAATGGATCGTGATGCAGTTTGGAATTCCTGTGTGATGGTCTGGATAGATGTCTGCCTATTATACATTACGACGCACTTCAACTGTCGTCGGTCTCTTTCACTCACGAGGTCGTCATGTACGCTTTTGTGCTGTAAGTGTCCCTTCACGTTTCCACGTCACTATCGGAAACAGTGGACCTAGGGATGTTTAGGAGTGTGGAAATCTCGCGCACAGAGACGTATGACACAAGTGACACCCAATCACCTGACCACGTTCGAAGTCAATGAGTTCGGCGGAGCGCCCCATTCCGCTCTCTCATTATAATGACTACTGAGGTCGCTGACACGGAGTAACTGGGGGTAGGTGGAAGCGCAATGCACCTAATATGAAAAACATATGTTTTTGAGGGTGTCAGGATACTTTGGATGACATAGTGTAGTTCTCTGGAGACGCGGGTTCGATTCGCGTACTTGGTACAAATTTTCACTCACTGCTTCGGTCTATATACTTGTAATTATTTTCTAGTTTTTAGTCTTATGTGCGTGAAATATTTTAGTCGAGTTCAAACATTTTGACAAGATTATCACAGAGATATGATAAACTTGATTTTTGTTTTCGTTTACCTTCAGCTGAGTCAGACAATATATAGCATTCTTCAATCTCCGTAATAGACGATAAAGGTAAAAATAAGAGAGAATCGATCTCACTGGAAGACTTACCAGCAATTATTGTTCTTGCGTACTATTCGCGACTGTAACAGGAATAGGGAGAAATGCAATTTTCATAAAGTACGCTTCCACACACACCAGAGAAGGAACGAGTTCGTATTGGGTTGACAACCAGTTCTGAGCTATGTTGAAAGTTTGAAGTCTGTAGGTCATCAGGAAGTTAGTTACAGAATTTCTGCCGAACAGACTGTTGGACCAAAGGTCAACTTGTAAAGATGCATACAAACTAGGCCAGTGAAGGCCAACGAAAGAAACACGACTGCTTCATTGGCCGAGATTTGCTTAGTGTGTATGGCCGCAGATCGGAGCCAACGAAGCGGTTGGCATCCGTTGCGGTTCGGTCTGCTTGTGGTAATGTGAAAGCGTTGATGGTGGGTTGGGCTTGTGTCTCCTCTGCAAGAGTGGAAGTCAGGTGGAATTTTCGTAGTTTCTGCAGCGAGTTGCTGCGTGTGTTTATTTATTATATTTAAAAGCAATGGAGTATGCAGTGGCATAGTTATAGCTGACAGAGTTTCATCACGAACGATAATGTTTCGGGATGCTACGAACTACGTTTATGAAAAAAATTGAAAAGATTTGACATATTGAGAGAAATTAGTAAGCCTACAGAAAGTAATGTTAATGGCGTGAAAGAAATGAAATCTAGTCTGTATTGAGGTCTTTTCGCTCGTGAATGACAAAGAGAAACAAATAAAACTGGGAGTGGGGCCGAGTGGTGCCTAAAAGAGGTGTCACCTTTCGAAAATTTAGGACCTTCAGAATTGAACAACGATTCGAAATTTATAGCTTTCCTTCGTAATAGCCGGTAATCTAATTCAGCTTTGAGGCGTGACATTAATTATGCCCAACCTCAGTTCTGCACTTTTTAAAAGAGAGGCTGACCGCTTGTATCGCTTCTTTTCCTTCTTCTTTTTCTGACGATCAGCTTATTGCAGTAAAATAAATGTTGTCATTCAGCGTCAAGTAAATGCTCTTCTCCCCTGAAACAACCGGCCGATGATATACTAATTAAAACGCTTCTTTATACACTACTGGCCATTGAAATTGCTACACCATGAAGATGACGTGGTACAGACGCGAAATTTAACCGACAAGAACAGGATGCTGTGATATGCAAATGATCAGCTTTTCAGGGCATTCACACAAGGATGGCGCTGGTGGTGACACCTACAACGTGCTGACAAGAGGAAAGTTTCCAACCGATTTCTCATACACAAACAGCAGTTGACGGCGTTGCCTGGTGAAACATCGTTGTGATGCCTCGTGTAAGGAGGAGAAATGCGTACCAACACGTTTCCGGCTTTGATAAAAGGTCGCATTGTTGCCTATTGCTATTGCGGTGTATCGTATGGCGACACTGCTGCTCGCATTGGTCGAGATCCAATGACTGTTAGCAGAATATGGAATCAGTGGGTTCAGGAGGATACGGAACGCCGTGCTGCATCCCAACGGCCTCGTATCACTAGCAGTCGAGATGACAGGCATCTTATCCGCATGGCTGTAACGGATTGTGCAGCCACGTCTCGATCCCTAAGTCAATAGATGGGGAAGTTTGCAAGACAACAAGCATCTGCACGAACAGTTCGACGTTTGCAGCAGCATTGACTATCATCTCGGAGACCATGGCTGCGGTTACCCTTGACGCTGCATCACAGACAGGAGCGTTTGCGATGGTGTACTCAACGACGAAGCTGGGTGCACGAATAGCAAAACGTCAGTTTTTCGGATGAATTCAGGTTCGGTTTACTGCATCATGATGGTCGCATCCGTCTTTGGCAACATCGCGGTGAACGCACATTGGAAGCGTGCATTCGTCATCGCCATACGGGCGTATTACCCGGCGTGATGGTATGGGGTGCCACAGGTTACACGTCTCGGTCAACTCTTGTTCGCATTGACGACACTTTGAGCAGTGGACGTTACATTTCAGGTGTGTTACGACCCGTGGCTCTACCCTCAATTGAATCGATTCATTTTATTAGGATAGTGCACGACGGCATGTTGCAGGTGCTGTGCGGGCCTTTCTGGATACAGAAAACGTTCGACTTTTGCCCTGGCCAGCACATTCTCCAGATCTCTCACCAACTGAAAAAGTCTGGTCAGTGGTGGCCGAGCAACTGGCTCGTCACAATACGCCAGTCACTACTCTCGATGAAGTGTAGTATCGTGTTGAAGCTGCACGGGCAGCTGTACACGCCATGCGAGCTCTGTTCGACTCAATGCCCAGGCGTATCGAGACCGTTATTACGGCCACAGGTGATTGTTCTGGGTACTGATTTCTCAGTATCTATGCACCCAAATCGCGTGAATATGTTATCACATGTCAGTTCTAGTATAACATGTTTGTCCAATGAATACCCGTTTATCATCTGGATTTCTTCTTAGTGTAGCAATTTTAATGGCCAGTAGTGTATCAATAACAATACGGGAGCGACCTCGAAAAGTTATCGCAGCCAGCTGCAAATCCACGTGGGCGAAACCCTCGTCCGCGAGCCCTCGGTGTGGTGAGGATGAGAGGCCGAACGCCTAAGCGTTGGCGACCGACCGTCTGCCTGGTTCATTGGCCGTCGTCGGTCGGCGTTCGCCGGCCTACCGTGTACAGAGGTGGGAAGGAGAGACTCGCCTGCGCGGTGTCGGGCTGCCGGTCGCGCCTCTCGGCGGCGCCGGCGGGCTCCGGCAGGTCTGCGGGCGGCGCGTCCAGCGGGGGCCTGGCCTGCGGCGGCTGCTGCTGCTGCTGCTGCTGCCCCTCCTCCGGCGGGCGGCGCGGCTTTAGCTTGCGCAGCTCGCTCAGCCGCTCCTCCTGCTCGCGCTCCGACCGGAACGGCGTCCGCTGCTGGCGCGGCGGCTCCGCCGGCGGCCGCTCCGCCCCTGCCTCCCTCTCCCTCTCCTCCGCTTGCTGCTGCTGCTGCTGCTGGGACTTCTTGTGCGGGGGTGGCGGGGGCGGCTGCTCGGCGGCATCGGCGGTGGTCGTGGGGGTGGCAGTGGCAGCGGCGGCCCTGTTGCAATAATTCCGTGACGTGCACGTGCGGCCGCACACATTGATGCTAGAGGATGCAAAAATTAGCAATTTTAATATCAGAAAACTTCAGAAGTGGCAAAAATGCCACCGATTAATGGTGGAGAATTTTATACTAGTGTCCCTGGGAATATATGACGGGCCGGCCGGAGTGACCGAGCGGTTCTAGTCGCTACAATCTCGAACCGCGCGACCGCTCCTGACGCAGGTTCGAATCCTGCCTCGGGCATGCATGTGTGTTATTTCCTTAAGTTAGTCAGGATTAAGTAGTTCTAAGTTCTAGGGGACTGATGACCTCAGATGTTAAGTCCCATAGTGCTCAGAGCCATTTGAACCATTTGAATATACGGCGTGTTTTGGTTGGCGTTTCAGTTTAGTGGCTGATTTGGTTGGTCGGTTTATTTGGGATCCCTTCAGACTAGGGAAGGATGGGAAAAAAGTTCTTTGTGCCCATCTGAGCACTTGTCTGAACAGATTTAGAGAAATCATGGAAAACCTAAATCACGGTGGCTGGACGTTTGAACCGTCGTCATCCCAAATGTGAGTCCAATGTGCTAACCACTGCACCACCTCGCCCGGTCTGGTTGTTGATTTTAGAATCACTGGAAGAAAAGCCAGAGTAAATACCGCCATAACCACTTTTCCGCATTTCCTACACTTTTTATTGTTAGAAATTTGGTTGTGTTTTGTGCAGCTTTTGTACATCTTTTGCCTTCTACACATTGAAGTGGTGTAAAAAATATAAACGGTGAACAGAAAGCCTTTGTTTACAGACTATACAGTCCAGCATGAGTATGCCAGCCAGGCAAAACAAAAACTGAACATGAGCAGAAGGTTGAGCGATCTTGTGTGGAATCATTTAAGCTGTGAGAACAACTCACACTAATCTGTTGGCACTTGTGGATTAGACCGTCCAATGGTCCGATTACCTAAATTCGATGCTAATTAACTCGGAAATGATGCAACATACCCAACTTTTTCTTAATAATTATTTCTCAGTCCAACCTACAGTATAACGCCCTGCTTGTGACCACCATATTTATATATATATGTATGATCACCAACAACAGCGAAACGAGGATAATGGAATGTAGTCGAATTAAGTCAGGCGATACTGAGGGAATTAGATTAGGAAATGAGACACTGAAATTAGTAAAGGAGTTTTGCTATTTCGGGAGCAAAATAACTGATGATGGTCGATCTACAGAGGATATAAAATGTAGACTGGCAATGGCAAGGAAAGCGTTTCTGAAGAAGAAAAAATTGTTAACATCGAGTATAGATTTAAGTGTCAGGAAGTCATTTCTGAAAGTATTTGTATGGAGTGTAGCCATGTATGGAAGTGAAACATGGACGATAAATAGTTTGGACAAGAAGAGAATAGAAGCTTTCGAAATGTGGTGCTACAGAAGAATGTTGAAGATTAGGTGGGTAGATCACGTAACTAATGACGAGGTTTGAATAGGATTGGGGAAAAGACGATTTTGTGGCACAACTTGACTAGATGAAGGGATCGGTTGGTAGGACATGTTCTGAGGCATCAAGGGATCACAAATTTAGCATTGGAGGGCAGCGTGGAGGGTAAAAATCGAGAGGGAGACCAAGAGTTGCAGATTCAGAGGGATGTAGGTTGCAGTAAGTACTGGGAGATGAAGAAGCTTGCAGAGGGTAGAGTAGCACGGAGAGCTGCACCAAACCAGTCTCAGGACTGAAGACCACAACATATATATATTCTGAATTAAGGTACCCCACACCGTTTTCCTGTCTGTGTGTCATGGCTTATCGCAGGAACTGCTGTACCGACTTCGGTATAGTTTTCTCTAAGAGACGGACTGATTCACGAAAAAGGTTTGTGTATCTGACTACATTTTAAAACAAGTCGGCCGCGCAGGGAGCCGTGCGGGCACCTCGTCACGGCCCGCGCGGCTCCCCCCGTCGGAGTTTCGAGTCCTCCCTCGGGCATGGGCGTGTGTGTTGTTCTTAACGTAAGATAGTTTAAGTTACGTTAAGTAGTGCGTAGGCTTAGGGACCATGACCTCAGCAGTTTGGCCCCATAAGACCACAAATTTCCAACAACAAGTCATCCAACAGTAGGTACACGAGAAAAACCAGGCTGGGTCACAAGTGTGCATGTGTGTGTAGAATATATTGTTATTAGTTTGCGCGTGAGCTATTTATAGAATGACATTCTCGATACAGATATTTCATTACAGTAGTAGTATGTAGGGTACATGCATTACAGTAACCACAGAAGAAATCTTTCTTTGGTGTTGTGTACTCTTGAAGTAATAAAAATTCATTTCATACACTTGTAACTAATGTTGTACTATGCCTCGTGGTACAACCATCATAATCATCATCATGCATTAGTACATGTGCAGGGTAATTTTTCAGCTTTGACATGAACATCATCGGAACATTTTTTCATGCATTTCTAGGTAATAAAGTCTAGTGGGAACCCTCTTATTCAATAGTTTATTTGTTTACATTATATTCAGAATTAGCGAGTAATCTGCTACAGGGTCATTATTAACTTTTGTTCCGGCAAGCTGTAAATGGAAGGAAGAAAAATTAGAGTTTAATCTTCTGTCAGCATTGGGGCCTTAGAGAGGAAGTGCTGTCTCCGATTAAGAAAGGATGGTGAAGGAAATCGACCATGTCGTGTTCAAGGGCATTTGCCTGGAGCGATTTGGGGAAAATGCAGAAAACATAAATCTGGATGGGTGGACAGGGATTTGAACCGTTGTTCTCTTGAATGCGAGTCCAGTGTGCTAAGCGCTGCGCCACCACGCTTGTCAGCAGGCTGTGGAGCCTTGTGCAAGGGAAGAGAAGGTGCTCAACCAAACAGAAGCTGCGACTGAAGTAAGAAGGCAGAGTTTACTCCACCCACACGCGACAGCTCCTAACCTCACACATGGCGGAAAGCGATATAACCAGTTACTCCTCAACTGGGAGTGTTGAAGAAAGTGGTGTACGCAGTTACTGGTCATATAGAATTACAGTACCTGTATTTAAAAACGTGTATAGGAACAAGTCAAATATAAATACAGATAACCATAACCATTCACATTATGAAATTCTATCTATTTGATTAAATTAGTTTTCGAAGCTTTTCAGGCTCGTCTTCAGATGGGGCTGGGAGAAGTAGCGTGGTGCAGGGTGCTGGCTATGCGACAACAAGATAGGGAAACACTTAAATGTACCGTCTTGAGTAATAGTTATACGACAAGATGTGTCGAAAAACGAATTTATTTACTTAATGTGACAGTGTGCGGTATTGCTATTAACATCCACATAGCACCTTCGATTTTCATTACCTTTAGTTCACAAAATTAATCAATATTCACTATAGACAATTCCACCACAAATCCGCTAGCCTCCAGCATGTCCTACACAACCGATGTATGCTACAGAGATCTTCGATCGAATATGTAACTTTTTTAGCTTGGAAACCGTTCTTTGGTTTTTAGTAAGTAAGATAATGATTGCGTATGCTGGTATAGATAGGCGTTAACACGAATGTTGTCAAAACTGTTTTAAGGTAAATACGGGTTAAGAAAATTGCACCTGGACAAAACTTTAAATTAAATCCTGCTCTGTCTCTGTTCGTATTTTTACAAGGCTTTCAATTGCCAGTAATTTTGTTAATTAATTCCACGAACGGTTTCGAAGCTTAAAGCTTCAGCTTCAGGTCCCACAAAATAATTTTGGGTACAGAAATGTGCGGGGGGCGGGCCAGTCAGTGATGGGTGATCACACCCACATGAAACAAAGGCATGGGAGCGCATGATCAACAACCAGAATGTCTCCGGATCAGCACGACACGGAAGTGACTACTCATGGAGCTTGAGACTCCGAAAGAGGTGGTAGAATAAATTAAGGAAAGCGAGTTTTTATTCTATAAATACGTTCCTCAGTTGCAGATATTCACCTGATCAAATATTTTACTTGGAATATTGGATTATAGTAAACACAGATTTAGTTTATTGCAGCAGTTTATTTTTATATGTACACGGGCACTAGATTTAATGGACAACATTTACGTAATTAACTACTCTAATTTTCTTAGGACATTTTTCTCTCTAACAATGTAGTGGGCTATGAACGTCATTGGCTTTTTGAAGCAACAGTTTACCTGTAGAAGTCTTACTTCGATTGATATCAGGAAAATTGTTTTTTGTTACGTTACCAGCTGGTAATATAGCTATAATTTATGTTTCTCACTTCAGTCTGGTGTTTGAAGAGTTAATGTGGTGCTATATGTGATGATAAAAATTTACAGAAAAAGTGTAGCAGTTGTAGAGGGGTCATCTCCTTTATCACACTGCGTAAAGTTTCTGCGAAAGAGGTTTACAGGATACGTGAGTTTATCTCATTGGGTAGCGCTCTGATCATTTGTTGTCACGGTGCACTATCGTTCAATTCATTTTGTCATTTTCGTGCATTGGGGTTCTGTTATACCATTGTAAATACCTTTTTGAAGTAAGAGTGGTGTAGCCAACGCTTTTGCAGTTGTTATGTCACATCTAAACAATGTACATAACCTAAAAATATTTTATAACGTTGTGAAATTGTAATGTTTTAAACAGTATACCATTTTACTAAATTAATTTCTGTAATTCAAATTATGGTAATAATTATACAAAAATTTAAAATATAAATCGACGTTTTACGTCAGTCAACGTATATCTATGTATTTTATAATCGCAATGTTAAGCCACCTTAGCCAAACTTATCTTTCTTAGCACACTTCAAATCTGGTGCTAATCTGAGTTAGTTGCGAAGCTTAGTTTTGTAACATACTAAGGCTCTGTAATGAAACGCAAATAGATTTATGTGTCAGAAGAAATAAGAAGACATTAATTTATAAGATAATTGAAAACCAGCAGGTCAACTTGTGGGTTCTGTTATACCATTGTAAATTACCAAAATGCAGGATAATCATGGAGATTCAGTGAAGTTAAGTGGAATCGAACTCAAGCAAAATACAATATTGTGCAGGACTTTTGCTTAGTAAACTTCATAATACATGCTACACATATGTATATTATTATATTTACCGATATATTATATTAATATTTATTATATTTATATTTATTACATTTACCGAACCATTAACACGCAACGAGAGAAGGTTACAAACACCATGGACTTAGGACTAACAGAAGAACATTTGGTCATATTTTTGCAGTTGGAAATACCAGGGTGGTTCCGAAAGTAATGCCTCCTCATTTTTGTGGTGACTTTAGACGTCTGCGCCACGTGTCGCTGATGTAGTGCCAATGCCTGAACCTTCCTCTTTCATTTGCAGGTGGTTCCGTCGCTCTGCGGCAGTCGGCGCCAGCAGAGGCGTGTCCCAGAACGGAGTCTGATATGGACGCGCGTGTAAAACGGCGTTGTGTGATTGAATTCGTTACTGCTGAAGAAACTGCGCCGATTGAAATAGATGGACGCTTGCTGAAGGTGTATGGCGACGATACAGTAGCGGTGAGCAATGTGAGGCGATGGGTACGGCGTCTTCAAGGTGGTGAAAAGGGTGAGCGTGACAAGCCACGGGCCGGTCGACCCTGCACACCTGTCATCCCTCGCAATGGAGAGCGTCCTGATCAACTGGTCCGTGCTGATCGGCGGACAACCACCAGAGAACTGTGTGTAAAGCTGAATGTCAGCTGTAATGCCTTGGAAACAATGTTGGAAAATCTTGGTTATCTGAAAGCCTGTCCGAGATGGGTCCCACTGATGCTTAAAGCAGAACAAAAAACTTACAGAATGGAAATTTGAGGGGATCTGCTGGACCAATAGGAAGCGGAAGGCGACAATTTTCTGAATAGCGTCGTCACCGGAGATGAGACATGGTGTCAACACTACGAGCCGGAATCCAAAAGACAATCCACGGAATGGCAACAAGCGTATTCTCCGTCAAAGGAGAAATTCAAGACACAGCCGTCTATAGCCAAATTGATGTGCACAGTCTTCTGGGATAGCCAGACTGTGGTCAACTCGCACGCTACAAGACGACGCTGACTATGCTGAAAGCTTTAATTCCTAGGGTAAGGCCAGAGAAGAAGACCAACTTCCACCTACAACACGATGACGCCAGGCCCCATACCATTTTTGCGAGCACGCAACTCACAGCAAAATTCGGCTGCACTGTCTTACCACATCCACCGTAAAGTCCCAATTTAGCGCCCTCAGACTTCCATCTCTTTGGGCCTGTGAGAGATGGACTACGTGGTGAGCATTTTCGAGACTCAGATGCTGTTGCCAAAGCTGGTTCTGATTGTTACAAGTGGGCCACGCACTTTCTGGTTCAAAAGTGCGTACCGAATGTTGATGACTATGTAGAAAAATGACAGTCTATAGCTGAAATATTGCTCTATTTAGCTGTGCTGTTGTGATCTATGTATCTCCTGTAGTTTTCATGAAGATGATAGGCCTCTCCAAACCGATTCACACTCATGTTGCTGAGGCCATGTCAACCATTTACATCAGGCCCATACAGAGAGCATCGTGTAAATCAGAACAATTACTTTCTGATCATCTGACAGATGATAATGTTACGAATAGAATGAACGCAATTGTGAGTTGATTACATGTATGTATGAAGCTACCAATGCGTTGTCGATGGATAGGACTGTCTAACAGTGATGTCACAATAACTGTGCGATTACCGTAAATCACTTTTACTAAAAATCCCAATATGGAGTTGGTCAATAGGCGAAGATGTTTCGATACAAAATTTGTCTGTGGTCCACACTGCCACAGAGGAACATGGTTCTCTGTGTGTCCTCACACTGATGCCATGTGAAGAGGACAGCTATAGAGCTGAAAAGTTCTGACCTGAAATGACACCTGTACCCGTCTATGGGATCGTGGACTGTGGTTAGAGCCATGGAGGCACACTACACATGTTATAAAGCCATCAGGGACACCGTGCTCCACCTCGTTTGTTGCCCAGTCATGCTAGACTACAGCTTGTTTTGACCCGCCATTAGGTACATTGACGTTAGATTTACAGAGTCAGGCGTCACTATTAATTACGCCGCATCAGGAGAATACGGCATCAATGGACGCCAGAGTTTGAGGCCGACACTACGAGCCGCTGCGCACCTACATGTTGTCGTTAAGCCGGTAATCGATATGATCTATACTGCCCCCCGCAACGAATCTCTGGTTGTCTCCCTGTGTATCTTTCCTCCTAGCGCATTTGAAATTCGAACTATTTTGTGTCCTACGCGAACGTGGAGGTAGTTATTATGTCTGCTGTCGACCTCTCATTCCGTTTTAATATGCTTCAAGCTGGAGTAAGAAGACTCATCTACGCCTTTAATAATTTTTCAATTAGAATATTTTGCTGAGTGTAGCAGGACTATTTACACAGATAATCAGGCTATTGTGTTAGTGGTTGCCATAATGTGAAGGCTACCTGAAACTGCATTTATGTTAAAGAATGAGTGCAATATCATGTTAAAAATATCCTGTTCCTTCTCTGTAACCTTCGCACCAGTCCCAGTATATTCATACAACAAGACTCGTCAGGAACATCTCCAATGCGATGAGACATCTGATATTGCCACAATCTGGTGACAAGCAAAAATGTTCAAATGTGTGTGAAATCTTATGGGACTTAACTGCTAAGGTCCTCAGTCTCTAAGCTTGCACACTACTTAACCTAAATTATCCTAAGGACAAACACACACACCCATGCCCGAGGGAGGACTCGAACCTCCGCCGGGATCAGCCGCACGGTCCACGACTGCAGCGCCTGAGACCGCTCGGCTAAACCCGTGCGGCAGTGGTGACAAGAGAATTTCTCGGAAGATAAGAAATTAATAATGAGAGAGGTGGAAAGAAAGCGGTAATTAGTAAAGAACTAATTCCAAGGGTTGCATTGGAATGAATATGGGAGTGCAGGAAACTAGGAAGTGAGGAAGAGAGCGAGGGAGGGGGTGGAGAAGGTAGGAGCAGGGGAAGGGAGGAGTTGGGGCAGGAAGAATTTGGGGAAGGGAGGAGTTTGGGAAGAGAAGAGTTAGGGAAGGGACAAGCTGGGAAAGGAGGTAGGGGTTTGGGAAGGGAAGAGTTGGGGAAACGACAAGGTGGGGAGGAGGGTTGGAAATCGAGCAGATAACGACAAGAGGCTGCTTGGGGGAGGAGGTGGGTAAGGAAGGAAGCGAGGAGATGGGGAAGTGTGGGGAAGAAGGGATATGGCTGGAAAGAGAAAGTGTGGGAAGGTAGATGTGGGTAAATGCGGAGGTGGGAAAGGGCGTGGGCCGTGAAGGGAGGAGTGGGGGAAGTGGAGAAAGGAAATGAGAGGAGGGGGGAGAGGAACTGTGGTCATGGACACCTCTGTGGCATATCGTCGATGTTTATTAAGCTGTTAGGTTAGTGAGCCTTTCAGGAAGTGGGACAGGGCACTCACCTGTCGAGCCCGGAGCCCGCGATGACGTCCGCGAGCCCCTGGCACTCGGCCGGCAGCAGCTGCGCCTCGTGCATGGCGCGCCGCTTGTTGGAGGCGGCCCGCCGGTGCGCCTGCGCCTCCTCCGCCCCCGCGCCGCCCCCGCCGCCGCCGCTGCCGCTGCCGCGCCGCTCCGGCCTGTGCACCACGGCGGCGGCTGGAGGCTGGCTGGCGGCCGCGGCGGCGGCAGGTGGCGCCGGCGCCTCCGCCTCCGAGTCGAATTTGAACTCGACTGTCGCCAGCGGCTCCGCCGCCTGCTGCGGCACCTGCCACCACAGCACACACAGGGCAAGTGTGAGAATTTCAATACAAGTCCTTCCAATCCATATGTGGCATACAGCAAACCAGTGCTTGACAGTATTGGTTAAAAACAGTCTTGGTAGCAATTTTAGTTTTTTTATTTTTCAACTACGTGGTTCGGCTTATTTAGGCATCTTGAGGTTGATCTTAATTTGGTATTTCTCAAAACGATCCTTTTGACAGTGTTGCCAACGGGTATCGTCGAATACATCAGACCAACATCGCTTTCGTTAAACTCAGTAAAAACTTTTTGAAGTCCATCTTGAAAAGTTTTTACTGAGTTTATCGAAGGTGATGTTGACTTGATGTATTCAACGATGCCCTTTGGCAACACTGCCAAAAGGATCGTTTTAAGAAATACCAAATTAAGATCAACCTGATGATGCCTAAATAAGCCAAAACGCGTAGTTGAAAAATAAAAAAAAACTAAAATTGCAACCAAGTCTGTTTTTAACCAATACAATAGTGAGAATTTCATTTTAACGGCTGAGTTTATTGCAATAAAAATTCGCATTAACTTGGCAATAGTCGAGTAAAGATAATTCAAAAAGTAAAATGAATTACTATTATCTTATTATGTGGAGCACTACATACATACTGATATCATCACTGGGATATAGCGATCTGGTTATTGTTAGCGCTACAAACTTTTGTTCTTTCTCAGTCGCAGAATTCGGATGGTATGTTCCACAATCAGGTTCGATGTGACTGATACATCTGATGATGGGATGTGTATTGCGCAATCTGTAATGTCTGTAGTATGAGTAATCACCATCAGCGAGGTACAATCCGTAATGTTTCATATAATTAACTGCTAGCAGTTGCGGGCCTCAGAGATGCCATCGTCCTGATGGAGAGATTAAAAATGTATTGCTAGAAGTCATGCAAACATATTAAAGTGATAAACTATGCAAATGCATTGCTAGACTAGATAAAATGTCAGAATTATTCCGTGGAGTCAGTTTGGGACTATGTCTGTATAACAATATGTCGAGCATCAATACACATTTGATTCGATCATGTGTCCTCGTTATTGGCAAAGAGTATGAACGACCACATTACTTTTAAGAACAAAATTTGAGTCAAACACTCAGGTAAATTGTTTAATGGCAAAACCAGTGTCAGGTGACCACTGCAGTCATTCTCAGCAGTCCATAAGTACTTCTCGGCCGACGACTGCTTCAGAGCATGCTGGGTGTAAACACTTCCATCACGCTTCTGATCAGAACTGGAGAATGCGTAGTAGGAAACAAAGGGAGGAACTGTGCTATCACAGACCACACTTAACAAATTCCACACTTGACAAATTCAAACAGCTGGAGGAAAAAGTTGCTCAATACGAGGCCAGGAGCACACAATGGCGTGGACATAGGGGTGGTGTTCCACAAGCTTATGTTTCAGTTACTGTTCTACGCATGAGACAGCTGTGGTTACCGCCTCCTGTATTAGATGTAACTTGGGGCGCAGGTAGTTCCCACGTGTCAACTGCCACTGACTCTCGTATCACTGGACATTATCCTACCCCATAGCAGAGAGATATTTCATCAGACCTAAAAGTTTCAAGACTGGATTCGAAACAGAGAAAAGTTAATAAGATACTTTTAATGTTACAAGTGTTCCATATAATCTTGCTTCTTCGGTCTTGCCGAACCATCGGGGACTCATTCTGAAATTTGTCCTTTCGTGGTAGGTTCGTACTCATAACTCTCAGCCTCGCCAACCGTGATGACTTTTTCCAGGAAAGATTTTTCCGTATTTTGCATTTCAATCAAGTCGCAGGAGGCGTCCGCATTTTCTTTTTGTTGCGGAGTCAGGGTGTTAGAGACTAACTTTGTACTCATTTTTTTTGTTCCTCGAAATATTCTGGAGAATGTCTTGAACACTTGATTTAGAGTTATTCTGATTTGCGGTTTGTCACACAACGAAGTTGCCACATTACAGCCGTAAACCCACTACTGAACGCTGCCTGCTCACAACTGGTGTGCCAAATGGACGCCGTTGTTTACAGTCTTTATGTCAAGCTGCCACTGTAGTTACTACGCTGATGTGGCTTATACGCCAGGAATAAGATCAGTCTTGGTACATTTTGGTCGGATGGTGTACATAGTATGTATACTCCACAGGAGTGCGATAGGACTGTTGTTGTTTATCTTTCGTATTAATGGCCTAGCTGTTAGTGTTAGATGCAAACTAATGCATTTTCGTAGATCATGAACTTATGTACGAGAAAATTCTATCCAGTAAAACTTACAATGATATCCCGTTAGATCTCAACACAGTATCAGACAGATAGAAACACAAACAAGCAGCTCTTAATGTAGTTAAATGAAATGATGTGCGCCTCATGAAACGTTAGAGTATGACATACTTTAACAGCAGTATTAATGGGTGACAACTAGAGTGACTCATATATAAAATGTTGGGAATAGCAATGTGTGTAGACGATAAGTGAATGACCCGAAACGCGGAGTTGTAAGTACTGCAAATGGCAAATAACGATTCTCTAATAGCATACTGGGAAAGCACAATTAGTCTACGAAAGATGCTGGATACAAGACATTTATATACTTAAGTGCTGTTTGAGGACTAATAGGGTAGTTTTCATCCGAATGGTCATAGGCTTGTGTGTCTAGTGAGTGAGTGCAGCTCAAATGTTGAAAAATATTACCTGGCAGACTGTAAAGTTATATTGTGAGCCTCACTGCCACTTTCTTAACTAATGTGTGCTAATTTTATTCTGAGAAGCTCAGTAATGCATGCAAATACCAAGCGAGGCGCAGTTGGACAGCAAGAAACTCTTTAGCGCGCAATCCCCACAACGATAGTAGTTGTGAATTTTTGAGTGTGGACTCTAAAAAAAAACCAAATAAATAAATAAATTGATTTGTTAAAAAAAAGAGGACAGTTAATCTAAATCTTGTGGAAAGAGGACGTGATGTTAGGCCGTCGCTCAGAGTGTATCGTTACATGTAATGAAAACTGCTATTGTAGTGATAAAACTGAGTAAAGTATGTGTAAGAGTTGCCAAACATTTATGTATACAAATTTTCTGGAAGTGAAGAACACAAGTGTTTTTTTTTTTTTTTTTTTTTTTTTTTTTTTTTTTTTTTTTTTTTTTTTTTTTTTTTTGAAAAGGTGGTGAACTCCGTTGTCGTGGCCGGCTATCAATCGACAGAATTGTAAGTGTACAAAGTTCACTAAAATACACGAAAGGAAATGCATTCTCTATAGTTTTCATTCAATACGTAACAACCTCTCATAATTTCTTATTACAAGTAATTAGATTATGATCTTGTACAATAGTATGGTGCTGAACTCCACTAATCAATTTTGATGGAGCAGGACGTGTAGTTTGAAGGAAGTTTGTGTGCCAAGCAATCTCCTTTTCTCACGAAAAGCAGATTGCTGTTTGATCGTATTTACTTACAACAGTGGTCCCTTAGGTATGGTAAGCTACGAAAACTTGGGCTCAAAGCTATCCATAATACGGCCAAGTAACCACCAGAGTCGTACTTTAAGTCTTATAACTTACTCCAAATTATAATACATCACTAACTGGTGCAGAAGCTAACCATTGAAGGAGGCAGCAACCAAAATTCAGGTACCAGTTACGACTTAAAGTCTCAATCAAAATCAATCTCTCTCTCTCTCTCTCTCTCCAAACACATATATAAATATTCATATTATTAAGATAAAAGTCATTTTATAAGACACACAAAGGAAGTCGGCGTGCCTCTTTCGAGAACTAATTAGAGAACCTCATCTTTCCGGGCAGAAACTACTCTGCGTGACAAAAAATGTGAAGGATCTAAAACACGTGTCTGATGTCACTGTAACTTTGACGAGAGTTACAATTCTCTGTGACACGTAGAAAGGCCACGAGAGTGCGATAATAATGCTCGTGTTTATTGTTGTTAACAGGCCTGTTAGCGTAAATAAAGGACGTGAACAATGTCACATGTTGAGTGATCATTGTGAAGGATACGGAGATGCCACATACTCGCATGAGACAGCGTTATCAGCACCTGACAGAGTTTCAAAGGGATCCCATCGCGAGTCTCCAATCGGTCAGCTTTCCGAAGCGTGTAGTATCCAAACTTTTGGGGCATTAAGATCTGACAGTGGCCCGATGTTGGACTGCACAAAGCTGTGAGGGCAGGCATATTCATCAAGGTTCCGGATGACCACGTCAGACAAGGAAGGATTGCTGTACAGTGCACAAGCCACATCGATATCCGTTTACATCTGCGCCTGTCATCTGTGAACGATTCTGCCTGCAAAATCTGAGTAATCCGACACCACTGGTCGTAAAATAATAGCAGCAAAATTGGGGAAGTACCGTCCCCTGCACAGGCTGTCATTAACACCATAACATAATCGGCTGCATCTGTAGTCTGTGACCGGAAGGCATCGACTGTTGATGAATAACCGCTGGATTATGTTCAGCAATGAATTGTGGTTCTGCGCCACCGTGGACGATCATCGTTAACGAGTATAGCGGCGACTTAGCGAGAGGTCCCATTCTTCCAATGTTTTGGAGATGGATAGCGGTATTACTCCTGCTACCATGATGTGAGGATCTTTCGAGTATGAGTGAGTGATGGAATCTGAGGGCACGATGATGCATTATGGACAGCCTAACCATGCGACAGTAACATGGTGCCATTTTTCAACAGGACAGTGTTCTTCACAGTAATTCACACAGAATATGGTTGCATGCGAAATGCTTGCTCTAACAATTATTTATCATACTTATTATTGGTGGTTGCTTGCTGTGAAATGTCCAGGGGCACACACATTGCAGAATCGTGTTTGGCTGCTGAACACTGTATTGTCTTTGGATCTTGTCTGGTAGGTACTGACCTGTTACTGTACTGGTTGGTGCTCCTGGTGGTTGCCCTATCCTGTACACAGTCGGACACATGTGCAGTTGGAGGTAAGGTATCCCTATCACGAATTGTGTGTTGCCCTGTACTGTGCTACTGGATGTCGTTCTGCTAGTAGAGGTTCCCTGGTAGAGTTGTGTGCCGCAGATGACTGTCATAATCTGCAATCAGGTGACCTGCGCTGTGGTGTTGGATGTTGTGTGGTTATTTAGAGGGTGTGGGTGCCACAGATTTTTATTGTGCCCTGTACTGTATGTTTTGTCAGCGATGTAAATACCTCAAAGTAAGTGTAATCCTACACAGCGCTGCTGGATGTTTAGGTGTTAGCGGTTCTCTGTCAGGTACCAGAGGTAGATACTACAAAGGGTTTCCGTACTCATTACTGGACACAGTTACTGTTGGAGGTTTCTCTACCATGAAATTACTGTAACCCCGTAGTGTGCTACTGGATGTTAAGACGTTGCTGGTTTTCTGTCTCACAGTGGAGGCAGAAGTTACAGGTGTCTCTGTGCTCTGTATTAGACGCAAGTGCTGTTGGAAGTTTTCCTTCCGTGAAGGTGATGTAACCCTGCAGTGCACTACTGGATGTTGTGATGTTGGCCAGTCTCTATCCCATAGCAGATGTAGACGCTGCAGATGATTCTAATACTCTGTACTGGATGCATGTGATGTTTGCAGTTTCCCTGCCATGTGATACGTGGGGAGGCGCCGGCGCCAGTTGCTTTCTCCGTTCGATTCACCCGGGTCGATTGTTTCCCTCTGGCGTTGCTTATCTTGGCCTCGCTGGCTGGTGGTGGTGCTGGTGGGCTGGCGGGAGACTGGGTTTTGGCTTCGGAACGGCCGGTACGTGTCGCTGCTCAGAGGGTGAAGCTCGTGTCTGCGTGGAGTTAGCTGGATTTGACCGGTGTATGTGACTCGGAGTGCGGAAGCGGGCCTGTTATTGCAAGTTCTCGAGGCGTGACTGGGCCATGGTCTTCTATACAGGACGCTGAGCAATGTGTTATTCATTTTGGCTAGTGGAATAGAACTACGTACCACGCAGCTGTGTATTGAAGAAGTAGACATTCAAGCTTTCTAGTTTTGCCATCGGGCCTACCGGTGTTATCACTAGCTTCTACCTTTTCTTATGAGTGTCAATGTTGTATTGGAACTGCGACGTACTGGTGTAATAATATTATGCCTTGTATTGTCGTTGTTTCTGTTGGCTGTGGCTCTGTCTTTGTGCTTTCCTGTTGCAGCATTGCAGCGGGCACTTAGTCCATGTCTGAATCGATGTCCGGAGTACGACGCCTTGGGCGACCAGAACCAGAGGGAACGGAGGTTCTTTTGGCCGCGGGGAAAATGGCAATCGATACGTCGGTTACTGAATTCTTTGGGTTGCAGTGAGTGGGGATCTTGCATTAAGTTAGGTTTCCTCTGCATTGGGACGCCAAGGCGTCTGTTCCGTTTGCTATACTGATTATATATTTACCTTCAAAACCATAAAGCAAGGAGACTAGTGTTTTGAATTATACCTTACGTGCAGCGGGAGTTGAACTTAGAGAAATACTTGATGGGTAGCGGAAATTGGAAATTATGTGAATTGTCCTATTGCGCTTGCCCAGGTGACCTATTTAAAAGAAACTTATTTCATCTTTATTATTCAAGTGACCTTTATTAAATGAAACTGATTTTACCTTTTATTATTGAAGCGCTTACGAGAACTTCTAGTTTGCACCTAATTCAATTAGAAAGGTATTGTGTAATGTATTTTTCTGATTTGTGAATAAGAGACACTTGTACAAAGTTTTTGGGTAAATACTGTGCCCTTTGGGTAAAACTGTTGATCAGTAATAAATTAGTTGTATCTTGCAAGTCCTCTGTACTTATTTCACTTGTCACCGGTTTGCACGTAACCACCACGTTGCACCGTGGAGTCAGTGTTAACGTGCTGTCAGATGTTTGGCCGGTGGCGTTACTCTAGGCTACAGATGATCTGTTTATTGTGTATTGGACCCAAACGCTATTGGAGGTTTCCCTAGACTGAATTCTGTGCAAACACTGTACGGTGCTATTGGATGTGAAGTTCTCTCTATCCTACGTCGGAGGTGGATGCTACAGACGGTTTTGGATGTTCCTTTGAGGTGGTGTCGCTTGTTTACGCTACGGCTGGCGCTGCATACCCTGGACTCCGGCGACGGCAGGTCTCCCGGAGACGGCTGCTCTGCGTGTCCGGCCTTCTTGCGGTCCTTCTTCTTGAATAGCGCCGAGAAGACGCCCTTGGAGCGCGGCTTGGCCTCCTGCTGCTGCGCCGGCTGCTGGCGCTCGCGGCTCTTGCTGCGAGACCGCGACCTCTCGCGGAAGCCGTCGCCCAGGATGGTGGAGAAGCTGCTGGGCACACCACAGCACGGCACAGCGTCAACCAGTACTCTGGCACGTCACTGTCTTACCGAGTCTAGCAAGCAGGGCGCTGCTGAGTAAGCACCCCCAGGGGGCTGTTCACCGTACTTGTACACGTGCGTAGCCTTCTAGCAGCTTACACACTACGGATGACATTTATCCCGAAAGAATAGAGAGGGGGAAGTGCAGCAGGTCGACTACTACAGCACTTGGTACAGTCCAAGAAATACTTTCTGTCGCTACCGCCTGCATCCCGCATTGTGCGCAGGGTCGGCAGGGTTAAGTACGGATTTGACACGGTTAATTGAAAGGGGTCGCCACATGTCCTTCCTGCCGCCACCCCATACCCCCAGGACGGAATCAGTGTACCCCAGCAGTTTGCGTCAATTGTAAATCGTGAAATAGTCGGAATGTGTTTCAAATGTCTGCGAGTCATGTAACTGAGGCGGGACGTGGGGACTAGCCCGGTATTCACCTAGTAGGATGTGGAAAACCGCCTAAAAACAACATCCAGGCTGGCCGCCACACCGGCCGTCATCGTTAATCCGCCGGGCGGATTCGACCCGGGGCCGGCGCGCCTACCCGAGTCCAGCAAGCAGCGCGTTAGCGCTCTCGGTTACCCTGGCGGGTAGTCGAAGAAATACTATCTGATGGAAACTATCCAGAACCCCGATTATATGCGTATTTTTTTTGGGTCATCAGTCTACTGACTGGTTTGATGCGTCCCGCCACGAATTCCTCCAATGTGCTAACCTCTTCATCTCAGAGTAGCACTTGCAACCTACGTCCTCAATTATTTGCTTGACGTTTCCAATCTCTGTCTTCCTCTACAGTTTTTGCCCTCTACAGCTCCCTCTAGTACCACGAAAGTCATTCCCTCATGTCTTAGCAGATGTCTTATCATCCTGTTCCTTCTCCTTATCAGTGTTTAACACATATTCCTTTCCTCTCCGATTCTGCGTAGAACCTCCTCATTCCTTACCTTATCAGTCCACCTAATTTTCAACATTCGTCTATAGCACCACATCTCAAATACTTCGATTCTCTTCTGCTCAGGTTTTCCCTGTACTCCAGACGTACATCCTCAGGAATTTCTTCCTCAAATTAAGGCCGGTATTTGATAGTAGTAGACTTCTCTTGGCCAGAAATGCCTTTTTTGCCATAGAGAGTCGCTTTTGATGTCCTCCTTGCTCCGTCCGTCATTGGTTATTTTACTGCCTAGGTAGCAGAATTCCTTAACTTCATTGACTTCGTGACCATCAATCCTGATGTTAAGTTTCTCGCTGTTCTCATTTCTACTACTCATTACCTTCGTCTTTCTCCGATTTACTCTCAAACCATACTGTGTACTCATTAGACTATTCATTCCGTTCAGCAGATCATTTAATTCTTCTTCACTTTCACTCAGGATAGCAATGTCATCAGCGAATCGTATCATTGATATCCTTTCACCTTGTATTTTAATTCCACTCCTCAACCTTTCTTTTATTTCCATCATTGCTTCCTCGATGTACAGATTGAAGAGTAGGGGCGAAAAGCTACAGCCTTGTCTTACTCCCGTCTTAATACGAGCACTTCGTTCTTGATTGTCCACTATTATTATTCCCTCTTGGTTGTTGTACATATTGTATATGACCCGTCTCACCCTATAGCTTACCCCTACTTTTTTCAGAACCTCGAACAGCTTGCACCATTTTATATTGTCGAACGCTTTTTCCAGATCGACAAATCCTATGAACGTGTCTTGATTTTTCTTCAGACTTGCTTCTATTATTAGCCGTAACGTCAGAATTGTCTCTCTCGTGCCTTTACCTTTCCTAAAGCCAAACTGATCGTCACCTAGAGCATTCTCAATTTTCTTTTCCATCCTTCTGTATATTATTCTTGTAAGCAGCTTCGATGCATGAGCTGTTAAGCTGATTGTGCGATAATTCTCGCACTTGTCAGCTCTTGCCGTCTTCGGAATTGTGTGGACGATGCTTTTCCGAAAGTCAGATGGTATGTCGCCAGACTCATATATTCTACACACATTCTGATGGAATGTTATCTATCCCTTCTGCCTTATTTGACCGTAAGTCAAATCCCGATTCTAATACTGGATCCCCTATCTCTTCTAAATCGACTCCTGTTTCTTCTTCTATCACATCAGACAAATCTTCACCCTCATAGAGGCTTTCAATGTATTCTTTCCACCTATCTGCTCTCTCCTCTGCATTTAACAGTGGAATTCCCGATGCACTCTTAATGTTACCACCGTTGCTTTTAATGTCACCAAATGTTGTTTTGACTTTCCTGTAAGCTGAGTCTGTCCTACCGACAATCATATCTTTTTCGATGTCTTCACATTTTTCCTGCAGGCATTTCGTCTTAGCTTCCCTGCACTTCCTATTTATTTCATTCCTCAGCGACTTGTATTTCTGTATTCCTGATTTTCCCGGAACATATTTGTACTTCCTCCTTTCATCAATCAACTGAAGTATTTCTTCTGTTACCCATGGTTTCTTCTCAGCTACCTTCTTTGTACCTATGTTTTCCTTCCCAACTTCTGTGATGGCCCTTTTTAGAGATGTCCATTCCTCTTCAACTGTGCTGCCTACTGCACTATTCCTTATTGCTGTATCTATAGCGTTAGAGAACTCCAAACGTATCTCGTCATTCCTTAGAACTTCCGTATCCCACTTCTTAGCGTATTGATTCTTCCTGACTAATATCTTGAACTTCAGCCTTCTCTTCATCACTACTATATTGTGATCTGAGCCTATATCTGCTCCTGGGTACGCCTTACAATCCAGTATCTGATTTCGGAATCTCTGTCTGTCCATGATGTAATCTAAGTGAAATCTTCCCGTATCTCGCGGCCTTTTCCAAGTATACCTCCTCCTTTTGTGATTCTTGAACAGGGTATTCGCTATTACTAGCTGAAACTTGTTACAGAACTCAATTAGTCTTTCTCCTCTTTCATTCCTTGTCCCAAGCCCAAATTCTTCTGCAACCTTTTCTTCTACTCCTTCCCCTACACGTGCATTCCAGTCGCCCATGACTGTTAGAGTTTCGTCCCCCTTTACATACTGCATTACCCTTTCAATATCCTCATACACTTTCTCTACCCGTTATCTTCAGCTTGCGACGTCGGCATGTATACCTGAACTATCGTTGTCGGTGTTGGTCTGCTGTCGATTCTGATTAGAACAACCCGGTCACTGAACTGTTCACAGTAACACATCCTCTGCCCTACCTTCCTATTCATAACGAATCCTGCACCTGTTATACCATTTTCTGCTGCTGTTGATAGTACCCGATACTCATCTGACCAGAAATCCTCGTCTTCCTTCCACTTCACTTCACTGACCCCTACTACATCTAGATTGAGCCTTTGCATTTCCCTTTTCAGATTTTCTAGTTTCCCTACCACGTTCAAGCTTCTGACATTCCACGCCCCGACTAGTAGAACATTATTCAATATTTTTCTCATGGTAACCTCCCCCTTGGCAGTCCCCTCCCGGAGATCCGAATGGGGGACTATTCCGGAATCTTTTGCCAATGGAGAGATCATCATGACACTTCTTCAACTACAGGCCACATGTCCTGTGGATACACGTTACGTGTCTTTAATGCAGTGATTTCCATTGCCTTCTGCATCCTCATGTCGTTGATCATTGCTGATTCTTCCGCCTTTAGGGGCAATTTCCCACCCCTAGGACAAGAGAGTGCCCTGAACCTCTATCCGCTCCTCCGCCCTCTTTGACAAGGCCGTTGGCAGAATGAGGCTGACTTCTTATGCCGGAAGTCGTCGGCCGCCAATGCTGATTATTTATCAAAATTTAGGCAGTGGCGGGGATCGAACCCGGGACCGAAGACGTTTTGATTATGAATCAATGACGCCACCCCCCCCCTTTTTTTTAAAATCTCATTTTGATCGTTTTCGTTCGTTGTATTTCCTCGGTGCGGACGTCGCGAGACATCCGTTTATGTTCGTTGTTGCTCGATTAACTCAGTTTTTTTATTACAGAGGGCAGCTAACCCTCTGACCGAACACGCTGAGCTACCGTGCCGGCGACCCCTAGACCACTAAATATCAGTAGAGGTGGACACCAGTGTACAGATAGCCAGGGAGCACTGTCAGTAGAGTGGTAACAGCATTTGAGTCCATCAGGACTTCGAACGTGGGATACTCATTGCAGTACTTCATCCATTATCGACATTTGGATCCTTCTAAAGCTGCCCCACTCGACCGATGCTGATGTAACTGCGAAATGGAAAAACCGAGGAACAACCACAGCCAAACTAGCACCAGGCAGACCTCATGAACTAATGGCCATGGACCGTCGAGCTATACAGAGGGCGATGATAAAAACATCGCATGAAATCAGCAAAAGCAATCACTCGTCAGTTACGAAGTGCTGCCATCAGTACAACCAGCGCAGTGACTGACTGTACAATGGTGGAGCATCTCCTCAGGAGCCACACATGTCAGTGGTCGCCACGAAGTGACACTTGATGTGCTGTTAAGAACGACGACACTGGGCGGCGGATGATTGGAAAGCAGTGATCTGGGCCGATGAATCACTCTATACCCTGTGGCAATCTGACAGGCGGGTTTTGGTTTGGCGAATGCCTGGCGAATATTACCCCATTACGTGTAGTGCCAACAGTGAAATACGGAGATGATGATATTGTGGTATGGGGACGTTATTCGTCGTCGGGGTATGGTCCCTTTAGTGCTCCTGTGAAAACGTGGAACACAGTATGTATTATGTACAGTTTGTAGACAATGATTATTTGTATCATCCTGACGAAGCACCATGCTGCAAAGCAACACCTGTGAGCCAATGGTTTCTGGACAGCAACGTTCATGAAATGACTGGCATGCTGAAGGTCTGGGTCTGAACCCAATGGGACACCTTTTGGAGGAGGCAGAAAGTCGACTGTCCAGTGTTACTGTCTTCTGTGGCTTGGGCTCTTGAAGAAGAATTTCATTCAGGCACCTCATTGAAAGTATCCCCATCAGATTTCAAGCCATCATAAAGGAAAAGCGTGGACATTCTCCATATTACCTTCCACTAGTAGGTGTCCAGATACTTTTAATCAGTGTAGTCTACATGGGAGTATTCGTGAAGTTTTCAATGTAATCTAGAAAAAAAAAGTGAGGTTATGTAATTACTTTTCTCCACGACAGTGCCGTAGCACACTGCTACAGGAACCAAAGCCAAATTCCGCAGCCGGTAGATAACGTCCACCACTGCAGGATGATTAGTTTCTTGCATTTGATGAGGAATAACGGTGCAACAATCCATGCAGAGTTAGTAGAAGCATACGACAAGAATACACCATCATAGGACACGGAGGTCAGGTGGAGGACAAGCTTCAACGGTCGTCAATGTTTCAATGTCGAAGAACCAAGCGCCAGACCACATCTCCATGAAGAATCCGCAGTTGCAAGAGAAGCGGAGATCCCAGCGCTTGAAGGCCGTATTGTTTAAGTCGATTCTATAGTGGAAAAGAGGGAAATCAATCATGGGTCATTTTTCAGCCCGTTACACGACAAGGTTCGCCGTCCGCTGACTTCCACGACTGCTGACACGTGTGCTGAATGGCTGCCGAAATGGGACCGCAGTGGAGCTGTGTCAGGCCAATCAGGATGTCTTCTTTAGGGTTTATCACTACGATTTTTAAGCATGCAAAAATTGTGAATTCACTATAACCGGAAAAGATGAAACCCACTCACTCTCGGGCAGGGTTACACTGAGCGTCTTTTGGGGCTACCATAGTGTGGCGCTAACAGATTCCGTTTGTAAGGAACAACCCGCGACAGGAGCTTGTTGCCGAAATTTCCTGGCGAGGTTACGGGAGGCTGTCCGTGCGGAGCGTCACAGGAAAGCTGTCTGAGGGAGAGTTTTTGGTTGAAGGCAACGCCGCAGCTCTTTCTGCGCATCAGACCCACTCGCCCAAGATGCTTCTTTGGGCTCTCGCATTTTTCCTCACCATACTCCCGTATTCTCCTGACATGGAAACCCGTGACTTCTTCCTGCGGGGCGAGACGGCGCGCACTGGACTCGCATTCGGGAGGAGACGAGGAGACGCACACTGGACCAAATCGCTTCAAAATCTGGACGTACTAGACAAATGGATCTAAAATTAAATTGTATAAAACTCTGTTTTTTGAGCTGCTGATTACAAATCTGAGGTAGGAATTACAAAATTCAAAATGGCGGATCCAATTTTGCGGTTCAAAAGTGGCATATTTAGCGGATTCGAGTGAAACATCAGGTTTAAAGTATTTTAATGTCACTGAGAACGATTAGAAGTTGAAATTGCTGTATTGAAATGTTTTATTCCATATTTTAAATTTTCAGTCGAAATCGTATAAACCCGCTCGTATCGTTATCGCTATCAGAGGGGTTGCTGTCGGGTTTTCACTGGGAGATGGTTCGAAAAGTATATCTTTCAATATCTTGAATTGCCATTCTATAGAATGTCGAGATGAGAGGATTCAGAGATGCTAGAAGGTGGTGGAATGTGACATGCATCGTTTTATCACAGGAATATTTGCGTGTAAAATCTCGAACACGCCGGATATCGTTATTCCGACATACCTGCGCGTCTTCAGGTAGCCAACAAATCTGCAACGGAGGAGCTTCGATTATAGAATATCCGTGCATGAAAACTGCGTGAACTGATGTCGGCGTCGGGCATTATTACAGAATATTTTACATTATTGCACAATAATTGCCTCTCGTGGGGCACTGCCGTGCGGTAGAAAAATAACTATACATTAAAAACGCACAAATATGCGCACGTAAAAAATGTACGGCCCTTTTCTTTCCCGTGACAGAAGCATCATTGGGATAGTGTACCTGGATGCGTAACAACAATTTTTGATACCACAGATCGATGAGAATGACCTTGAACGAAATGTTTACTTCATACAAGACGGTGCACCACCCCATCACCTGGCGGACGTCCGGGATTTTGTCAGTGACCGCTTTCCAGGTCGATGGATTGGCCGTGACACGCCAACTGCATAGCTCCCACGCTCCCCAGACCTGACACAACTCGATTTTTTTATGGGGATTCATCAAGGATATCGTGTTTGCACCTCCTGCGCCGACTTCTCTACCTGAACTTAGAGCAAGAATTTACGCTGTCACTGAACAAATTACACCTGCAATCCTGTAGTGCGTTTGGAAAGAAATTGACTTCCGATGGGATGTGTGCAGGTTAACCAACAGAAGCCACATCCAAGAGCTTTAGTTTAAGGTAAAAAAAACTTGATGCGATTCCCCTACAAAACGACACTAAATCCAGCTCTTTATCTTCTTTCAATTAATTTACAATTTTTTTAAAGTTTTGAAGTCCTTTTTGAAACACTCTATACATGTCTTCTATCAAGGCCAAACGCTGTGTGTTGTACTGGCATCACGAGGCTGAGTGCACCCCGAAAAATGGCAACAGCGCATGACGGCCTAGATGGTCACCCATCCAAAAGCCGACCACACCCGACAGCGCTTAACTTTGGTGATCTCACGGGAACCGGTGTATCCACTGCGGCAAGGCCGTTGTATATTCCTAACCAGCACTTTTCACTCAGTCACCCTTTTTCCAATCCTACAAATTTGTCCGTTGTTGGTTTACCTTCGGTGGTCTGGCCGCCAAGCAACCTTTAAAAATAGTGAACAAGATCGGAGGGCTACCACACGATTCACTCCATTACACCACTGGCGCCCGACGTGGGACAAAGAAACGGGCCGGCAACATTAGGCTACATTGCGTGTAGTAGAGCTGTGCGACCCCTCACAGTACCCGCAGTAACTGCCTCGCTCACCTGCCGGACTTGTTACGGCGGACACCGGTGGAGCCTGTGGGCGACTCCGGGCTGACGACGGTGGAGGGCGTGGTCTCGCCGCCCCCGCTGCTGCCGCCCCCGCCGCCCCTGCGGAAGAGCGATGCGAACGAGCTCTTGCGCGACACGGAGCCGGGCGACGGCGTGCGCGAGTCGGCGTCGCGCAGGGCGCCGCGCTGGGGGCGGCGCGACGGCTTGGGCGACGCCGACGGCGTGCGCGAGGGGGCGGCGCCCGTGGGCGGCGGCGACACCGGCAGGCTGAGCGACGCGGGCGCCGCCGGCTTCTCGGCCCGCCGGCTCTCCAGCTCGCGCACCACCTGCCGGCAGATGACGCCCTCTCACAGCTGCCTCGCGTCGCGCGGTCAGCGACCGGGTATCGTTGTACGAGAAATTCTGGGTATCGTGGTGCAACGACAGTCAATGTAAGTAAGGGCACGACAATGGGAGCGGTGAGGTGCCACAAGTGCCCCAAGGAAATGTGGTGGGAGTGCCATTATTCTCTATACACATAAATGATCTGATGGACAGGATGGGCAGGAGTCTGCGGTTGTTTCCTGATGATGCTGTGGTGTATAGGAACATGTCGAAGTTGAGTGATTTTAGGAGGACATAAGACGACTCAGACAAAATTTCTAGTTGGTGTGAAAAATGTAAGTTTTGGAGAATGAGTAGGAAAAACAAACCTGTAATGTTGGGATACAGTGTTAGTAGTGTCCTGCTTGTCACAGTCACGTCGATTAAATATGTGGGCGTAACGTTGGAAAGCGATGTGAAATGGAACGGGGGTCTGATGATTGTGGTAGGAGAGGCGAATGGTCGTCTTTGCTTTATTGGGAGAATTTTCGGAAAGTGTGGGTCATCTGTAAAGGAGACCGCATGTAGGACGATAGTGCGACCTAGTGTTTCGGATCGGTACCAGGTTGGGCTGAAGGAAGATATCGAAGGAATTCGTTTTCGAATGGAGCAGGAAAGGAAATGACAGGTAGTGGTACAAAGTGCCCTACACCAAACACCATATGACGGGTTCGGAGTGTGTATTTGGATGCAGATGTCAAACTCCGTACGTCTACATATCATCGGTGGGTATTTGAATCATTAGACTCGGAATTCCTTGTAACAGTAGAACGGTCAGCAGAGTGCAGTTACCGGAGTGTTGTTACTGGGCCTGGTAGGGTATATGATGGACGTCAATAGCGGTCAGGGATTACTGTAAAGTCTGACGCGTAATCGTGTGAGGCAGTATCATCAGCACCTGACAGTTTTTCAGAGGGTCCTCATTGTCGGTCACGATTTGGGCAGTTGGTCGAATCGTTCCATACCCATATTTATGGGACAGTCTGACATGACTGTGGCCTTAGTATTACGTGGCAACATGAAAGCAGGCATATATTAGATTTACTTTCATTCCAGTTGATCTGTAGCGAGGACGTCCTCCAGAATGTAGAACATGCCAGAAAAACAACAATAAATGACAAATATTTACAACTCAAAAAGATAAGCTAATGTAACATTCCACAGGTCCCAAATGGCATGGTTGTAATTTTTTAATGAGCGCTATGTGAAAGTATCATTTTACAAATACTAATGCACCGAATTTAAAATAAAAACAGTTTTTTATTTATTTATAAGGTAATAAACGTGTAATACAACTACTAAATACTTATTTACAATGAACACATTACTGAACTGAACTGGTGCAGAAGGTAGATTGTACACACACACACACACACGCACACACACAAACACAAACACACACACACACACACACTTATTTACAATGAACACATTTTTGTTGTTGTTGTTGTGGTCTTCATTACTGAGACTGGTTTGATGGAGATCTCCATGCTGCTCTATCCTGTGCAAGCTTCTTCATCTCCCAATGCTTACGGCAATCTACATCCTTTTGAATCTGCTTAGTGTATTCATCTCTTGGTCTCCCTCTACGATTTTTACCCTCCACGCTACCCTCCAATACTAAGTTGGTTATCCCTTGATGCCTCAGAACATGTCCTACCAACCGATCCCTTCTTCTGCTCAAGTTGTGCCACAAACTCGTCCTCTCCCCAATTCTACTCAACACCTTCTCATTAGTTATGTGAGCTACCCATCTAATCTTCAGCATTCTACTGTAGCACCACATTTCGAAAGCTTCTATTCTCTTCTTGTCCAAAATGTTTATCGTCCATGTTTCACTTCCATACATGTCTACACTCCATACAAATACTTTCAGAAATGACTTCCTGACACTTAAATCTATACTCGATGTTAACAAATTTCTCTTCTTCAGAGATGCCTTCCTTACAATTGCCAGTCTACATTTTACATCCTCTCTACTTCGACCATCATCAGTTATTTTGCTCCCCAAATAGCAAAACTCCTTTACTACTTTGTCTCATTTCCTAATCTAATTCCCTCAGTATCATCCGACTTAATTCGACGAAGACTAGGCTATTGAGGAAGAAGAGAGAAATGTAGAGAATAAGAATGTGGAACTCGAAGAAGAAGAGGAAGTAGAGGAGGAGGAGAAAGAAATGGAGAGGAGAGTGTGAGGAACGCAACATGAAGGTTAAGAATTACGGAAGAAGAAGGGCGGAGCGTGCAGAGGGCAGGGGGAGGGCGGCGCACCTCCTCGGCGAGCGCGCGCTCCTTGGCGGCGAGCAGCTCGCGCTCCGCGGGGCTGACCACGGGGCTGACGTTGGGCAGCAGCAGCGGCAGCGGCGGGCCGTCCTCGGGGCGCCGCCTCCGCCGCCTCCCGCCGTCGCCGTCGCCGCCCCCGCCGGACGAGCGCCGCGACGCCGGCCGGCTGCCGTCGCCGCACGCCGCCGCCCCCAGCATCGACCCGTCCACCTGCCGGCACACGACACTGCTCCTTCACTGTTTCTTACCGGTCTTCCTCACTCCGCCAGCTACGATATCGGCTCTCTGCACATTCCTGGAAGTCTTGCTTCCAAATTACAAGATCCCTTAGTATCAGAATACACCACCTGACAAAAAAAGTGAGGCACCGAGATCTCAGATTTACGAGCCCATTTATGAGTACGATATTGCCCTCCCTCTGGCCTGGTTATATGCGCTGACTCGGTTGGCAGGGGTGTCCTCCTGAGGTAAGCTGCCCCCGACTGCTGTAACTGGTCCTCAGTATCCTTGACATTGGCACTGGGACGGAGTTGACGGCCGAGTTGATCCTACGCACGTTCCATCGTGGACAGATTGGGGATATTGTTGATACGGTAGTACAACATCGCGCAGGCAGTTCGTAGTGACACGAGCCACGTATGGACGAACACTGTCCTGTCGGGTAATGGCGCCACAGTAGTGTCACGTGGAACGTAACACGTGAGGACTCAGGATGTGCGTGACGTACCGTTGTGACGTCACTACCAGCCGTGATCCGAAATACTACCCTATGGCTCCCCACACTATGGCGCCAGCCTTGCTCGCTGCCATACTCGTCCACAACGGTCGCCTGGGGCAGTGCAGAACCACGATTCATCTCTCCAGTCCACTGCCGCGGCAACACTCCAAAAGCAGCCGTTTTGGTTGTGCTGTTACGGCGGTATGGAACGGTAATCCCTTAGTCCGGCTGCTGCCAGCCTCCGACCAGTGGCGAAGGATGGCAGAATTGTTGCAGGGAGTGCACTACTTGTTCTCGGATGGCAGGCACAGTGGGGTTTAGGATGTGCTTGGTGTACAACACCGCGATTCTTCCCAGTGGCCGACCGGAACATTGACGTAGAGTACGCCCGCCCTCACGTCCCTGTACAATCGTGTGTCGAGCCACCGCCATTTCCGAATGCCCCACAAATCTGGAGGTTGCTCGATTAGGCCGGCCGGTCAAATGGAGGCGCACAGTGAGGCTCCTGTCAAATTTTGTCATTTGCTGATACAGTGTCTCACATGAGTACACGGTATCTCCGTCTTCTTCACAGTGATCAGTCGACATCTGATCCTATTCACGTCCTTTATATATTCCACCAGGTATGGTAACAACTGTAAACATGAAGAGTATTGTAGCAGTCTGGTAACTGATCTGCCTGTCACAGGCACTTGTTACTTTAACCTCTCATACACCCATCAGTGTTGTGTGCGACTTCGAACATTCATTTGACATCCGACCGTGTCTGCTGGTAGCTTTACTTTTTTTTTTATCAGGCAGTGTGTATGTTGTATCCTTGGGATCAAATGCCATAGCTTGGAAGTACCTCGACGGGAATTCATTTTACTTAAGAGTTGACGGCCTACCGCAGCTGGTAGCATATTTACACGTCATTTTTTCGTGTCTCTCCTGCGACGTCAGTCAAAAGTGGAGCGTACACTTCCCCGATAGCAAATGAATCTGCTACCAAGGAAAGAGACGCACCTGCAACAGGTGTATACTACTGTCAACTAAATGACCAAACGATTCATGCAGAGCGCCAAAAACAAATGCAGCGAGTTAGTCAGGCCACGGTCTCCAACTGTCAACTGGAGCAGCTCCAGGTATCAACAAGTTCTACAGGTGGATTCTATGCAAACTACACCACTAATGATCACGTTCAACAGGCAGTCGTAAATTGGATATTTTATGACCGTTAACGAACGCCAGAATATAGTAAGAATTTGCACAGAATTGATGACTGGTGCAGGCTCTCGCAGTTGACCCTGAACATAAATAAATGTAACATATTGCGCATACATAGTAAAAGAAATCCATTACTGTACAGCTACACTGTTGATGACAAACTGGTGGAGACGGCGTTTGCCGTAAAATATCTAGGCCTAACTATTCAGAGCAACCTTTAGTGCAATGAGCACATAAAACAGTTAGTGGGAAAAGCAAACCGGTTTTCCCACAGTCTATGATTCAATACCATACAATAGTCCAAACGTACGTTCTTAGAAATTTCGCCCTCAAAGTAAGCCACTGTAAATGTGAATTTCTGGTACATTAATAAACGTTGTAACCGCCACAATGCTGAATGCAAGAATGCGACCGTGCATGCATTGTGTTGTACAGGCGCCGGTTGTGAGTTTGTGGGATGGAGTTTCATGCCTCTTGCACTTGGTCGGACAATACAGGCACCGTAATTTCTGCTTGTGTGTGGCGCAATTGTCGTCCGACGATGTCCCATATGTGCTCGCTGGAGACAGATCTGGTGACCGCGCAGGCCAAGACAACATATTGATACTATATAGAGCATTTTGTGTTACAACAGCGGTAGGTAGGCGAGCCTTTCCTGTTGGAAAAAAAAACCCGTCGAATTCTGTTCATGATTGGCAGCGCAACAGGTCCAACCACCAGACTGACGTACAAAGATGCAGTCAGAGGGCCTGGTGTAACCATGAGAGTGCTCCTGCGGTCATACGAAATCGCACCGCCGACCATGAGTCCAGGTGTAGGCACAGTTTGGTTGCAGGCCCTCAACTCGCCTCCTCCTAACAGACACAAAGCTACTGAGACAGAACCAGCTTTCATCAAAACGCACAGCAGACCTCAACCGTGCCCTCCAATTAGCTTTCGCTCGACACCACTGAAATCGCAAATGGCTGTGGTTTGGGTCGGTGGAATACACGCTACTGGACGTCTGGCTCCGAGCTGTCCTTCAAGTAACCGATCTGTAACAATTTGTCGCGTCACAGTGGTGCCACCTGCTGCTCAAATTGGTGCTGCAGATGCGCCAGACCCATACGCCGATCACGATGGTCTTCCACCTCGGTAGGGCCACGTGACCGTCCAGAGTCCGGTCTTCTTGCGACCGTGCATTCTACGTGAGCACCGCTGCCAGCAGTCATGTACGGCGGTTGTATTCCTGCCAAGTCTTCCTGCAGTATCGGAGAAGGAACATTCAGTTTCTTGCAGCCCTATTGCACGGCCTCGTTCAAACTCAGTGAGGTACTGATAATGGCGTCTTTGTTGCCTTAAAGGCATTCTTGACTAACATCAGTTTACCACGGCCAATCTCAAACTACGCTCACGCTCGCTACATTGTTCATTTAAAGCAAACCTCGATTTGTATCCTCACAGTGGCACAGCTGGCGCGAATCTTACGCGACTGGCTCGAATTTTACGTAAACATCATCATTCAGATGTAGAAACACTCGTGGTCGTGCGGTAGCGTTCTCGCTTCCCACGCCCGGGTTCCCGGGTTCGATTCCCGGCAGGGTCAGTAACTTTATCTGCCTCGTGATGGCTGGGTGTTGTGTGATGTCCTTAGGTTAGTTAGGTTTAAGTAGTTCTAAGTTCTAGGGGACTGATGACCATAGATGTTAAGTCCCATAGTGCTCAGAGCCATTTGAACAATTTTTTTTGTGGAAACACGTTACCAACTATCATTAGTGACGTACCACTCACGCTTGGTGTTGTGATCTTTTCCGTTAGTGTATATTTCTCGATAACGTTTTACAGGAAAGTTATCAGACTAATTTCGAATACTTCCGACACGAACACTGATTACAAACAATTTTTTAAAAATCTGGATATCGATTGATGTTTTTCGAACAGGTAGCAGCTAGTCTTAAAAATGTGCTTTGAAATGCCAGTTAGCTCTATGTAGCAGAGTCTTGAGGTCGTGGTTTCTCCAGGGTACAGCTGCTATGTGTGTCCCGAAGATCAGGCTACTAAAAGAAAGGTCTGACCTAACACCTTCCACAAGACTTCCACGTTCAGCTGCTTGCTGGATAGTGGAATGAACAAATGAATTAACGTAAAACATGGATTAATAGATGATGAGAAGCAATTCATTAGTTTTAACTACCTATCTAACTTACTAAAAGAAGTGCTTAAAAACCGGTCGTAACATATTTTTCCACTGACGACACCTTTACCGAGACTTCAGCACAACGCTACTAAACAAATCCTACTGAACACACTGCATTTTTGAAAGGTTTTTGTTGCGGTTTATCATTCAAAACTACATTTTTTCGTAATACACAAGTATAAATACAAAAACCACCACATACGGTGTGCCAGCTGCGCGAGAGAATCAGCATGGCAACTGCTCTGTTTGCTTCTGTAAGCCATTACAGCACAGGACCCGTGACCTCACGGGAAAATCGCTGCTTTGTCTCTCAGAGTCATAAACATCGCATATTGAATACCGCTAGATGCCACGCAAGGCAAGTTTTAAATTTAATTTTAAATCATTCCACCTGGACAATTCCTTCTGTTCCACTGACGAATTTCTGCTTAAAATTTTTTCGTTTAGTCGCATGAGTAGGAATAAAATGAAAACATGTTCATTAATGAGAATACTAACCATGTTTACATATCCTATAAATCGACTCGTTCGACATCATTTCGATAAAAGAACCGTCCAAATGAACTACGGACTATGTAACTACACTCCTGGATATGGAAAAAAGAACACATTGACACCGGTGTGTCAGACCCACCATACTTGCTCCGGACACTGCGAGAGGGCTGTACAAGCAATGATCACACGCACGGCACAGCGGACACACCAGGAACCGCGGTGTTGGCCGTCGAATGGCGCTAGCTGCGCAGCATTTGTGCACCGCCGCCGTCAGTGTCAGCCAGTTTGCCGTGGCATACGGAGCTCCATCGCAGTCTTTAACACTGGTAGCATGCCGCGACAGCGTGGACGTGAACTGTATGTGCAGTTGACGGACTTTGAGCGAGGGCGTATAGTGGGCATTCGGGAGGCCGGGTGGACGTGCCGACGAATTGCTCAACACGTGGGGCGTGAGGTCTCCACAGTACATCGATGTTGTCGCCAGTGGTCGGCGGAAGGTGCACGTGCCCGTCGACCTGGGACCGGACCGCAGCGACGCACGGATGCACGCCAAGACCGTAGGATCCTACGCAGTGCCGTAGGGGACCGCACCGCCACTTCCCAGCAAATTAGGGACACTGTTGCTCCTGGGGTATCGGCGAGGACCATTCGCAACCGTCTCCATGAAGCTGGGCTACGGTCCCGCACACCGTTAGGCCGTCTTCCGTTCACGCCCCAACATCGTGCAGCCCGCCTCCAGTAGTGTCGAGACAGGCGTGAATGGAGGGACGAATGGAGTCGTGTCGTCTTGAGCGATGAGAGTCGCTTCTGCCTTGGTGCCAATGATGGTCGTATGCGTGTTTGGCGCCGTGCTGGTGAGCGATACAATCAGGACTGCATACGACCGAGGCACACAGGGCCAACACCTGGCATCATGGTGTGGGGAGCGATCTCCTACACTGGCCGTACACCTCTGGTGATCGTCGAGGGGACACTGAATAGTGCACGGTACATCCAAACCGTCATCGAACCCATCGTTCTACCATACCTAGACCGGCAAGGGAACTTGCTGTTCCAAGAGGACAACGCACGTCCGCATGTATCCCGTGCCACCCAACGTGCTCTAGAAGGTGTAAGTCAACTACCCTGGCCAGCAAGATCTCCGGATCTGTCCCCCATTGAGCATCTTTGGGACTGGGTGAAGCGTCGTTTCACTCGGTCTGCACGTCCAGCACGAACGCTGGTCCAACTGAAGCGCCAGGTGGAAATGGCATGGCAAGCCGTTCCACAGGACTACATCCAGCATCTCTACGATCGTCTCCATGGGAGAATAGCAGCCTGCATTGCTGCGAAAGGTGGATATACACTGTACTAGTGCCGACATTGTGCATGCTCTGTTGCCTGTGTCTATGTGCCTGTGGTTCTGTCAGTGTGATCATGTGATGTATCTGACCCCAGGAATGTGTCAATAAAGTTTCCCCTTTCTGGGACAATAAATTCACGGTGTTCTTATTTCAATTTCCAGGAGTGTAAATACACGTGTACCGTCTAAGAGGCCAGGCCACACGGCAACAGGCTTCCGTGGCTGTTGTCACTCTCAATAAAAATCATCTGGGCTGTTGACCGCGTTGTCAATATACTCTCAAGAGCGAAATAAACTGTTACACCTGCCTAATGTCGTGTACGGTCCCCGAGAGCATGCAGAAGCGCAGCAACACGACACGGTACGGATTCGACTACTGTGTCAAGTAATGCTGGAGGGAACTGACTCCATGAATCCTGTAGGCCTGTCACTAAATCCAAAGGATTACAAGCGGGTGGAGATCTCTTCTGAACAGTACTTTGCAAGCCATCCCAGATATGCTCAATAATGCCGGCCGCTTCAGTCTGAAAGCGCCCGACTGCTACGGTCGCAAGTTCGAGTCCTGCCTCGGGCATGGATGTGTGTGATGTCCTTAGGTTAGTTAGGTTTACGTAGTTCTAAGTTCTAGGGGACTGATGACCTGAGATGTTAAGTCCCATAGTGCTCAGAGCCATTTGAACCAAATATGGTCAATAATGTTCATGTCTGGGGGATTTAATGGCGATCGTAAGTGTTTAAACTCAGAAGAGTGTTCCTGGTGCCACTCTGCAGCAATTCAGGACGTGGGGTGTCGCATTGTCCTGCTGGAATTGTCCAAGTCCGTTGGAGTGCACAATGGACATGAATGGATGCAGGTGATCAGATGGGATGCTTACGAACGTCTCACCTGTCGGGGTCGTAGCTAGACGTATTATCACTCCAACTATACACACCCTACACCATTACAGAGCCTCCACCAGCTTTAACAGTCCCCTGCTGACATGCAGGGTCCATGGATTCATGAGGTAGTCTCCGTAATCGTATACTTCCATCCTCTCGATACAATCTGAAAGGAGACTCGTCCGACCAGGCCACATGTTTCCAGTCCTCAGCAGTCCAATGTCGGTGTCGACGGGCGCAGCCGAGGCGTAAAGCTTTGTGTCGTGCAGTGATCTAGGGTACACGAGTGGGCCTCCGGCTGCGAAAGTCCACTTGTTGATGGCCCAGCATTGAAGTCTGCAAAAATTTGCGGAAGGGTTGCACATCTATCACGTTGAACGATTCTTTTCAGTCATCGTTGGTGCCGTTCGTGCAGGATCTTTTTCCGGCCGCAACGATGTCGGAGATTTGATGTTTTACCGGATTGCTGATATTCACAGTACACTCGGGAAATGGTCGTACTTCATCGCTACCTCGGTAATGCTGTGTCCCATCTTTCGTGCACCGGCCGACTATAACACAACGTTCAAGCTCACTTAAATCTTGATAACCTGCCATTGTAGCAGCAGTAACTGATCTAACAGTTGCTCCTGACACTTGCTGTCTTATATAGGCGTTGCCGATAGCAGCGCCGTATTGTGCCTGTTTACATATCTCTGTATTCGAATACGCATGCCTACACGTTTGTTTGGCGCTTCAGTGTATAAAACTGTCCGACGTTTCGGCCTTACTTAAGGCTTTGTGCTGAGCTAACTGCAGTGTACTGATTCTTATCTCACCTTCTTGTTGCTAGTTTGTATCTGTATACATTGTTATAAAAACAGGGCTGCTCGCTTTTCACAATTTTTATAACAAGGCAACATATCAAAGAAATGGAGATTTTAGAAATAAACATTGTATGTATTTGTATTGTATGTTAACCGGGGACCTAGAAACGACGGAGAGGCTCCGTCCCCGCCGCAGCCGCAGTGGTCCACAACTCCACGACGACTACCGCAGTCCACTTCACCCCTCCGCCGCCCCACACCGTACCCAGGGTTATTGTGCGGTCCGGTCCCCGGTGGACCCTCGAGGGAACGTCTCACACCCCTATGCTTGCGTGGTAATGGTGGTGTACGCGTACGTGGAGAACTTGTTTGCGCAGCAATCGCCGACATAGTGTAACTGAGGCGGAATAAGGGGAACCACCCCGCATTCACCGAGGCAGATGGAAAACCACCTAAAAAGCGTCCACAGACTGGCCGGTTCACCGGACCTCGCCACAAATCCGCCGGGAGGATTCGTGCCGGGGACCAGGCGCTCCTTCCCACTCCGGAAGCCGTGCGTTAGACTGCACGGCCAACGACGCGGGCTGAAATAAACATTACTCGTTTTTCTTAAGAAACCAAAACTTTTACCACTGATGTTATGACGAATTGAAATGCCTTTTTTTATCGAGTTACTAGTACAAATAAAAGGAATACCTGAAAATAGCGGTTGCTTAAAACCAGAAGAGCGGCTGACCTGTGCGATGGCCTCCTTGGCGCTGGGCGGCAGCTCGTCCAGCTCGATGCTGGGCTGCGCCAGCAGCGGCTTGGAGCCGCAGAAGGACGTCTCGAGCAGCATCTTGTGCGGCGACGGCGACCGCCCGCCCCCCGACGACGCCACCGACAGGTGCGACGCCGCGCTAGACGCCCCCGACGCCGCCGAACCTGCGGCAGAGACACAGGGAGGTTGAAGCGGTATTGAATTGCATATTTCATGACAGGTGGATTGGTCGTCGAAGCGCCATACCGCGGCCCGGACGTTCACCGGATCTGACGTTCCCAAATTTCTTTCTGTTGGGAAAGTTGAAGGATATTTGCTATTGTGATCCACCGACAACGCCTGAAAACATGCGTCAGCGCATTGTTAATGTATGTGCGAACATTACGGAAGGCGAACTACTCGCAGTTGAGAGGGCTGTCGTTACACGTATTGCCAAATGCATTGAGGTTGACGGACATCATTTTGAGCATTTATTGCATTAATGTGGTATTTACAGGTAATAACGCTGTAACAGCATGCGTTCTCAGAAATGATAAGTTCACAAAGGTACATGTATCACATTGGAACAACCGAAATAAAATGTTCAAACGTACCTACGTTCTGTATTTTAATTTAAAAAACCTACCTGTTACCAACTGTTCGTCTAAAATTGTGAGCCATATGTTTGACCATTACAGCGGCATTCGTCTGTATAAAAAACGAACAGTTTACTCTTAAAATTTCAATGTTTGACAATGCTATCTGTCATCGGGCCACAATTGTTCGAGATTGGTTTGAAGAACATTCTGGACAAAGTGAGACCTGAGTTTCTCCTGGCATATACAAATTTCAATATCTTCCGGGTTATTAATCCAGGTAACATTTTCAGCGACTGCCGATATTTCGCCGGGAGAATACCCTGCCATTTTCAAGGCAAACTGCAAAGGACAGGCGATGTACATGCAAATTTAATACAGGAAAGATAACACACACACTCAACAACTAGCACCACCAAAGATGACCAAAGTCAGAGCTATCGATAGTGAGGCTACGCACTCACAGGTGAGATAGCATTGACTCTGTCCCTCTGTGTTTTGACTAGGGAGAGAGCGGGATTCCAAACAGAGTTTAAACAAAAACCTCCATCCCTATTAACGAGGTTGCTCGCTAATTTAATATCAACTGCCTGCTTAATAACTGTCCCATTAGCTGGACGTGCATGCCAATATCTCGGTGTTATTATATAACATGGGGTGACCAGTATCCAAGCAATGTTCGGCAATAGCAGATCTACTTGTCTACTGTAATCGTGTGTGCCGTTTATGCTCAGTACATCGGTCCTCCACGGTCCTGATAGTTTGACCAATGTACAGGGTGTCCAGAAAAGGACTCCCTGATTTCAAAATTAAATATCTCGAAAACAAAGATCGATAGAGGAATGCAGTAAACGGTATGTTTATTATGTAAGCTGTAAGAAGTTTATACAGCAGTTTGAAAAGCTGCTAACAAATGGCGCCATACGTAATGCCTAGTATAAATTATGATCTGAAGCCCAGAGCGATCAGTTCCACTATTGAAACGTGAAAGGAGGTTAGCGTACCGAAGGAAGAGATTAAAACCATATACTCCATTGAACAAGGTGTTTTTCTGGTGCTAGAGTACCACAGGTTAGAAGAGAGTCCTGCGGCAACAAGGCGAAGTTTTCAAGAACGATTTGATGTTCCAAAAGGACCCGATGCGAAAACCATTCGTACGCTCTTTGTAAAATTTCAACGAACAGGCAACGAGCGTAACTGATGATCTAGTGGGGCATGTTGGCCGCAAGAAAACCGCAGTTACGCCTGAAAATATCGCCACAGTTTCTGGAATTACTCAGCGGAATCCAATATCATCCGTGCGTAGAATTGCATATGATACTGGTTTGAAGCGTTCCTGCACGCAGAATATATTGAGAAAGAGCCTACACATGTTTCCATTCAAAATTCAGACCCACCAGGCCATACCCGTACGAGCTGTGCAACAAAGGGTTGTCTTTGCTAATCAGATGCTCAGAATGATTGATACTGAAGGATTTGATGTTGGCTGCATCTGGTTCACAGATGAAGCACACTTCCACCTAAATGGATACGCGAATAAGCAGAACTGGCGACTTTGCGGTTCCGAAAAGCCATATTGGTGTGAAGCGAAACCCTTGTATTCTCCTAAAGTTACTGTGTGGACTGCAGTATGCAGCAGAGGCATTATTGGCCCTGTTTTCATTCGAGAAACGGTCACTGGTGCACGTTACGTTGCAATTTTGGAACAATTTGTCGCCACAGAGCAAGCGTTAGAGGATAGACCAGATACTAATGGTTTATGCAAGATGGAGCCTGACCACATCGGTGTATCGCTTTCTTGAGGAATACTTCTGGAATCGAGTCATTGCTTTGCAATATCCCAATTTTTTTGGTGCAGGTATGGATTGGCCTCCATATTCGAGTGATTTTACTCCCTGTGACTTTTTTTTGTGGGGCACAGTGAAAGACATGGTCTACCCGAAGCATCCCGCCACGCTGGACGAGCTTGAATCGGCGATCTCTGTGGCATGTGAATCCATTTCGGTTGAGACACTACGAAATGTGATGGCGAATTTCATTCTTCGTTTGTGCCACCTCTGTAGTGCCAATGGTGAACATTTTGAAAACATTGTGATGTGATTGTTTGCAAAGATTGTTTTCATACGATTATTTCACATATATATGCTGATATGAGCTGTACGAGCTGTACAGCTCACAGCGCCATCTGTTAGCAGCTTTTGTAACTATTATTTCAAACTGCTGTATAAACTTCTTACAGCTTTCACAATAAACATACCGTTTTCTGCATTCCTCTATCGATCTTTGTTTTCGAGATATTTAATTTTGAAATCAGGGAGCCCTTTTCTGGACACCCTGTATGTCATGCCGCAGCTACAAGGAATGCGATATACACCCGCCTGAGTCAGACCAACATCATCCTAAACAGAACTCAAAGAACTCTAATTTTAGATGGAGGTGGAAAACACATTTCCCATGGTATATCCGTAAAACACGACCGATCTTGTTGGAAGTGTTTCCTACGTAAGGCGGAAAGGCGGTAGATTTAGGTGTCGACTCAGAATTATCATCAGTCACCCGATGTACAGTTGGTCGATAGCGCAACGCACGTTCAATCTGTCTATCACTCGTGTTCGTCTGTCTGATTCGTTGCGGTTAATTGAGACTAGGTTTGGTGCTGAATTAAATAATCTCTGTCGGCATGTGTTGACATGGAGAGAGACCAAATCGAAACTCACTAAAATTATCAGTCACATTGTTTACTTCTACGGGGAGGAAATGTATCGGTGTTTACGTAAGTTGGATAAACTTCGTAGCTGTCGAGTTAGACTGCAATGTACTTTGTCGTTTTTATTGAGGTGTCGTGATGAAAATCGTGTCCCAACCTTTGCCAAGGTTGTGCACCATATTAATTCTCCTGCCGCCAGTCGCATCAAGCAACGTGCTGGTTTGGCTCTTGTTCGTGAAAGGATGCATTGGAGTTGACGCCTTTGAAACCCGCCTGTTTCTTTAGATATTTTGTTTGGACTCATGGTAGGGAGAGTATGATTGCCTTTCTAGAATATCTGAACTCGATCCACCCGAACATTCGTTTTACGATGGTGGTGGAAGAGGATGGTTGCCTTTCCTTTCTTGACGTGTAGGTTAGGTTCAAATGGCTCCGAGCAGTATGGGACTTAAAATCTGTGGTCATTAGTACCCTAGAACTTAGAAATACTTAAACCTAACTCACCTAAGGACATCACACACATCCATGCCCGAGGCAGGACTCGAACCTGCGAACGTAGCAGTCGCGCGGTTCCGGACTCAGCGCCTAGAACCGCGAGACCACCGCGGCCGGCGTGTAGGTTAGGAGGAAGGATGATGGATCATTGGGACATGCAGTCTACAGGAAACGTACTCACACCGACTTATACTTACAGGCTAATAGTTGTCACCATCCGGCTCAGCGTGAAGGGGTACTTCGTACATTGGTACACAGAGCACATGTCGTTTGCGACGCTGAGACTTTGCCAGCTGAGCTGTCCCATCTTGAAGTCACGTTTCGTCAAAATGGTTATAGTGATAGACAGATTGAACGCGCGCTGCGCTATCGACCAAATGTACATCGGGTGTTTGATGATAATTCTGAGTCGACACCAAAGTCTACTGCCTTTTCGCCTTACGTAGGAAACACTTTCAACAAGATCGGTCGTGTTTTACCGATATACGATGTGAAATGTGTTTTCCGACCTCCATCTAAAATTAGAGTGCTTTGAGTTCTGTTAAGGATGATTTTGGTCTGCCTCAGGTGGGTGTATATCGCATTCCTTGTAGCTGCGGTATGACATACATTGGTCAAACTATCAGGACCGTGGAGGACCGATGTACTGAGCATAAACGGCACACACGATTACAGCACCCAAATAGATCTGCTATCGCCGAACATTGCTTGGATACTGGTCACCCCATGTTATATAATAACACCGAGATATTGGCATGCAAGTCCAGCTATTGGGACAGTGTTATTAGGGTAGCAGTTGAGATTAAATTAGCGAGCAACCTCGTTAACAGGGATGGAGGTTTCTGTTTAAACTCTGCTTGGAATCCGGCTCTCTCCCTAGTCAAAAAACAGAGGAACAAATGCTACCTCAGCTGCGAGATCGTAGTCTCACTATCGATAGCTCTGACTTTGGTCATCTTTGGTGGCACTAGTTGTTGAGTGTGTGTTATCTTTTCTGTATTAGTCTGTGAACCTGTCCTTTGCAGTTTGCCTTGAAAATGGCGGGGTGTTCTCCCGCCGAAATATCGGAAGTCGCTGAAAGTGTTACCTGGCTTAATTCCCGGAAGTTATTTGGAATATTCTGGACAATTTTCGCACACAGATCGCCCAACATGAATCTCATCGCTGATTTATGGGACATAATCGACAGGTCATTTCGTGCATTAAATCCTGCACTGGCAACGCTTTCGCAGTTATGGACAGCTATAGAGGCAGCGTGGCTCAGTGTTTCTTCAGGGGACTTCCATCGACTTATTGAGTCCGTGCCACGTCGAGTAACTGCGCTACGTTGGGAAAAAGGAGGCCTGGCACAATATTAGCAGGTATTTCATGACTTTTGTAACACATGGTTTTAATTAGAGAACAGCTATTCGAATAGATCCATTGTGGGCTGTAACAATCGTAAGACAACTAAAGTTGTTAGATATTCAAATGCATTAATTCGGACCCGATTTACGCTGAAAAACATTAGTTCCAATTTTGGCCACCACGTGAAAATCTGGCGCTGTACATAATCTAGTCGACGTCTCCGGTGATCATATTAAAAACTTCTGCAAACGGAGGTTAAAAATAACATCGACATTATACCTTTCTCACTTTTTTGACCTTTACTTCCCACGTCTCATTCCTAATCCATTATATATGAAAATATTTCTGTACGTCTCTCCTGCATTTACAGCGCCAGATATGCACATGGTGGCCAAAACTGAAACTAATTTTTTCACTGTAAATACGTTTTGCATTAACACATTATAATATCCAATTATTTTCGCTACCATACGATAATTACTGAGTTGCTACACTTTCATTATAACCACCCAATATACAAACCGATGTTATATATAGGTAGATAGTCATATGTTAATATGGATATCTTTTCACATATTATTTCAGTTCATCCAGTGTCAGGGGCTACCACTAGAGTTTACTCGCGACTCACAAAAAGTAAGGAGCTTATTTATGGATTACTTCCCGATGTGCGTCTTTTCAGCGATGCAAGTACGGATGCCAATGCGCAACCAGATTGAATATCGCAGGTGGAGTAGCTGTTGGAACGAGAGGATATTCAGCGAATTGACAGGTCGGTCTGTTCGCGCGACTTAAATCCCATGTAGGAGGCGTTGTGGAGACGTATTCACGTGCACTAGCGTCCACCCAGCAGTTGCCAGCTCTGCTGCTGGAGGAATGGAACGCCCTGCCACAAGAACTTCTTTTCAACCTTGTGGGGAGCACGACAGCCTGTTGCAGAGCATGCACTACAGTCTGTGGTGATCACACACCAATGGAGAGCCATGTCTCGCATTTGTTATTATCCAGGGATCATATAAAATCACCATGACTTCAGCGTCAGTATTGCCTTTGCATCAAAGCGTCATTTCGGTTTGTCTCATTGCGTCTTTCTTTCAGCTGTATTCTGTACTGAACTGTACTACGCTGTTTCAGTTCGTCCTATGTATGGACCAAGTTTCATCGAGCTACGATACTTGGCAGTGACTTATTATGCGAAAGTTAATTTAATTCTTAACACGTGAAGCGACCCAGTGGACGCACTTGACAACGCGAATGAGACTCACATTGCCTTTCATACTTTTAAAGTACACTCATGCTTATAAATGAAGGATAATGCTGACACATGGTGAAACAACACTCTGGTGGGCGGTTTGCGGGTTTAAATCACCTCGGGGTATGACCATGCGCTGCATTTGACCTGCGGTCATCACACGTTGGCGCTGGCAACATTCCACATAAGCAGAAGTGTGTTGGTGCATGTCAGAGTACGGTGCAGCGAGTAAGTGTGCAGACATTTTCGGATGTGCTAATGGCGACTGTATGTTGAAAATGGCTCAAAGAACACATATTGATGACGTTATGAGGGGTAGAATAATAGGGCGCCTGGAGGCTGTCAAACACAGCACATAGTAGCACGGGCCCTCCGGGTGCCAGAAAGTGTGATCTCAAGATTATGGCAACGATTCCAGCAGACAGGAAACTTGTCCAGAGGCTACAGAACGGGATGTCCACAGTGTAAAACACCACAAGAAGACCGATATCTCACCATCAAAGCTCGCAGACGGACACAGAGTACTGCAGGTAGCCTTGCTCGGGACCTTACCGCAGCCACTCGAACAACTGTCCCCAGGCACCCAGTCTACAGACGACTGAGCAGATATGGTTTATTCGCCCGAGACCTGCAAGGTGCATTCCACTGACCCCTGGTCACAGGAGAACCCGTAAAGCCTGGTGCCAAGAACGCAGTACACGGTATTGGAACAGTGGTCCCCGGTTATGTTCACGGACGTGTCCAGGTATAGTCTGAACAGTGATTCTCGCTGGGTTTTCATCTGACGTGAGCCAGGAACCAGATACCAACCCCTTAATGTCCTTGAAAGGGGCCTGTATGGAGGTCGTGCTTTGAAGGTGTGGGGTGGGATTGTGATTGGTGCATGTACACCCCTGCATGTCTTTGACAGAGGAACTGTAACAGGTCAGGTGAATCGGGACGTCATTTTGCACCAGTATGTCCGCCTTTTCAGGGGTGCAGTGGGATCCCACCTTAGAAGATGAACAACTATATTTTAATTTTTATAGATCTTCAAGGCGATGACCAGTACAAAGGTTCCTTTGTACAAAGGATGACACCGTAAACGCAAGGATGTCTCTGCTGGGAGGGAGTTGGTGGTTAGGACCGGCCAAGTAGGTAACATCTGTAGACTTCGCTCAGAACACGCTTGGAAAAGTGACCGATTCTTTTTAAGAACATCCATTAAGGAGACCGTGATTAGAATAGAAAAGTCGCTCGTAGCTGCCACGAATCTGTACAGCAACGTCATCTAACACTCGGGCACTTTCCGATAATATTTTATACAGGCAATAGATTTATCGACGTACTGAAACGATGAGCTGCGCAAGTGCTAATACGTCACTGACAGAGAATTTTGCTGCACGATCAAATTAATACTCCAGTAATTACCGTTTTCTTTTAAAACTGAGCGCTAAATGTCTTTATCGAAATTCGATAGGTCGTGGAAGAAGGAACTCATCGACATAACAGCCATCTGCGTGAATATTTCGGAAGCAAAGGCTGCCATGTGAGTGCTGTTTTCCACAGTACACTGCGGGTATAAATTGTAACTGACGCAGTATAATGCTTCATGTGCTTTTTGTTAGTTTTGAACGTAGATGTTCGCTATGAGAATTTTTCCCTCATGTGAGTAGATTATTGTAAAATACGAGTAAATAGTACTGTAATTGAATCCTCTCTGCTATTATTCCTGTAGCTGGTTACACCCTGTCACTCTCTGATTAGTGTTACTGGGGCCATCAGCCATACTTACGTACGAGAGCCATAGTCTTTTTAACAATTCCGTTCTACAGGAAAGTGTAAATGGCTGGATTATGGGACATGCTTCCATTTGATTCACCTCTCCCCCACCCATTTTACATGTTTAAATACTTGAAATACCTGTAGATCATAATTTGTTTTTATATAGTCTCCCATGTAACAAAACGCTTTTATATTTGACATAATCTCTCAGGAACCGTACAGCTTTCATTCAGCGAACCCTCACAGGATTTCTTATTCACCATTACATAGAGGACTTTTGCCATGGCCAGTAACGTCGCGAGATTTGTCCCCGATAGAACACATGCGGCACCAGTTAACACGTCAGCCCCGCCCCAGTGCCAGTGATATCGATGTATCTCAATACCGTGATTACATTTTCAGCAGGACAATACTCGTCCACACGTAGCACGTGTCTCTATGGACTACCTGCGTGGTGCTGAAATACTATCTTGTTCAGCAGTAACCCGGGATATATGCGCTATAGTACTTCACGCATGGCACCAGTTCGTTAGTGAACTCACTCTCAACAAACATCAGCAATGTCAACCACAGCAATACTATCAATAGCAATGCACTCTTCAACACGAGTCGTGCTGATATAACTTTGCATTAAATAATACGTTTCCCATGTATTTGGACAAGATGATATTTGAAGCGTACTCGCGTGCAACTGACTGCGAGAAAGCAGCATTATCGTTGACGCTCTCTCTATTCTCGGACCTAAGGGAGCTTTGGTTCTGCTAACTATTGTGAAAAGATATAGTCTAGCTTCTGATCTGAGTATGCACGAATGTATTACGACTTAAGAGTGAAGGCATTGTAACGAGACCGCTATCTTTAATTGAAAGGCATTTTCTGATTTTGTGCAAGAATAGTAAGTCAATAAACCAATTTCTCGGCATCATAAACGAGATGTGTATTGTATAAATTATTCTCCATCTTATGGTTTCACATTTCCAAATATTTGTGCATGCCTACGAGACATTTCCTTGGACTGTGGAAGCTAGAGCTTGCAAACTCTATACGGTCACTATTTTAAAGACTCTTAAACAATTCCACTTCGACGGACAGGCTTTCAAAGAAATGAGAGTCGGACTGTAATTAACGTAGAATAAGATTTCTACAGATTCATTACGCTGAGTCTACCTGAACAGAAACGTCGTCTAGTGAGATCTGTTTGGTTATTTACTCATTTCAAAGACCTAAACTCTTTTCTTAGAGAGACTGAGAAACGAAGAACTAATTCCTTAAATCAGCAATAATAATAATAATAATAATAATAATAATAAAACCAAAGCAGTAATGAAATGAATAATAATAATAATAATAAAAGCAATTCATCGAGGTTAATTTTTGTCTCTGAAAGGAAATTTTTAACACAGATCTCCATACAATATCTGTGTTCAGTGTGAAATAATGACTCCTCTCATGAATCATGATATCTCAGTATAAATATAACAATTTACCTTTCACGCGAGAGGGAGTTACACTGGTTTCGGTTCACGAAACCACCATCACTGTAAGGAAAGCTGGACAGCATACATATCAGTACAATGGCATTTAAATACAAATTTGCCTCTAGTCACGTGGCATTGTACTGATACGTATGCTGTCCAGCTTTCCTTACAGTGATTGTGGTTTCGTGAACAGAAGCCGGTAGAGGAATAGAGTTGTGTTGGCTAGCATTTTTTCAAGTATTCAAGTACTTGACAGTTGTAGACTTGTTTTAAGAAAAGTATGAAGAGATACAATTGCGAGCCAGCTTGCCTAAGGAGAGGAAAGAACGGCTTTGTTACAGCCTTCCCAACCGAGTCACAGCAAGCGTCCAGCCTACAGGGACTAGCAAGTGGGCTCATACTGCCAATGTGATTTAATTTTGTAATCGCTGAAATGACACCACATATCCTCTAAACCCGTGAAGTTTCATTTCGTTTCCGCCTGTAGTTGTGTCATTCTCTTTCTTTGTGAGGAAGCGTAATTTCCATTTGCTGGTAGCGACCAAGATTTTAGAGGGGTATCCCCGCGTTGTAAGACATATTCTGGAATTGGAACTTTCCTCCTGAATGTTCCGAGCTGGGACTCCCTCTGGGCCATTACCTCCTCGCCTGGTGTTGAGTGCAGAGTCCTTGACTGCCCAATGCGTCATTACTCGAATTCGCACAGTACATGTATGGTGTACAACGATTATAACAAGTCATTGCAAAGCGACAGAAATAAAGGGTCTGTGACTATTTCGGTTTCAAGGGACACTGTACATGAAAGATCCAGACAGATGTAAACTGTGCGGCGCGTCGCGACACGAACTCGGCACCACTCATTTATAAGGTAATTCGCTTAGAGGCTGAGCTTCCGCGAAGATTCAAGTTGGGAAAGACATACAGATAGAACTGAAGCTGTGTGGATGTGTAGCAAGAGTATTACAATGTCGACAAAACACTGTCGAGATTTTTTCTGAAATGATATCTGTAAAGCTAGAATTAACACATACGGGTTTACTGCTGTGGGCTTCAGTCCGTAGACCGGTTTGATGCAGCTCTCTGCGCTACTCTAATGTGTGCAAAACTCTTCATCTCTCCGTAACTTTTGCGACCGACATCCATTTGAATGTGGTTACTGTATTCGGAGGAGAGTCTTCCTCTACAGTTTTTACTCCTCATGCTTCCTTCCTTTATCAAACAGACGATTCCTTGATGCCTTAGTATGTGTACTGTCAATCGATCCTTCTTTTTATCAACTTGTGCACAAATTTGCTTTCTTCACAATTTGGGTCAGTATCCCCAAATTAGTTACCCGATCCACCCATCTAACCTTTAGCATTCTTTCGTAGCACCACATTTCAAAAATTCACTTCTTCCCTGAAATGCTTATCATCCACGTTTCAATTTCCATACAGAACTACACAACAGACAAATACCTTCAGAAAAGATTTCCTATCACTTACATTAGTTTTGAATGTACTTTTTCTGTGATCTTTGTCTTGCTATTCCCAGCTGCGTTTTATATCGTCTCTAATCACCAATCATTATTTATCTTGTAACTCAAATAGCAAAACTAGTCTACTGCTTCTAGAGTCTACTTTTAGTGTCTAATTTCCTCAGAACTGCTTGATTTAATCCACTATACACCACTAGCGTTGTTGCAATTCGGTAGATGCATATAAGTCTTAAAGTGCGTATAGGCTATACAGGGTGGTCGGAAATTCCCGTTACAAACTTCTAGGACTTGTAGAGGGGAGTGAGTGCGTAATAGTTTGAATAGGAACACATGTCCGGAAACGTACCGTTTTCGTGCTACAGCCGTCTGAAACGATGTTTGCTAGGAATGTTTGCAACGCGGTAGTCATAGTGAAAGGTGCTTAAGTCAGATCGACTGATGTGATTTGACATCCTATCCTACTTCACTGATCTGGCTGAGCCTCATTCAAGCGTCTGTCAGTGTTTCAGCAACACGGCTGAGTACAAGTTTGCATAACACACCGACATGATCTTCCTGAATGGCGAAGCTCACCGCAATGGAAGAACTGCTCGTCGCCTCTATCAAGATAGTTCTCCACAACTTCAGACTACATCGCGTACCCTTTTCGCCACAATCACGCAGCGGTTTCGAGAAAGGATACCTTCCAGCGGCGCTCCAGGGAGGCCCCACACGCCCGAACTGGAAGAGGCATTAGTGCATCATGTTGATGAGAACCCGTCAACAAGTACACGAGCAGTCTCATTGTCTATTAACGAGTGGAAATGTAAAACAAGTGATTCACTGGATCACGCCCAGTCAACTACATGTAAAAATGGTCGCATTACCAACACGTTCTCAAATGGTTGTAGCACGAAAATGGTACGTTTCTGAAAGTGGGTTCCTATTCAAAATGTTATGTACTCACTCCCCACTACAAGTCTTAGAAGTTTGTAGTGGGAATTTCCGACCACCCTCCACATTCTACAATTGTTGGCTTTATTATGTTGAACCCATGAAGTGCTGCAACGACAGGAGTGGTAAGAGGTAATGTACTCTTCGTTGGACGCATCTGAAGGAACAGAATAATAATTAGAGTCGTTCAATTGGTTTTCACATTTTTGATTACGGACGTATCACTGACGAAATAATTTCCTTTACCTTTGTTGGCCCACATCAATATTTGCAGGGCACTGAAGAGTAAGTTTTACAGCGGTCCACAGAAACATATGACTATGTTTCAATGAAACACTAATGATGCTTTCGCAGAGCTACCCGTTTTTCTTGAAGTTATGTGTAGATGTTACACCATTCGCTATTAAACTTTTTCAGTATCAACTTTTGATTTCGTTTCGACAGAGGCACTTCATTAGTTCGCTGTCTTGCATCACATCTATTCGTGAAAATTCTAGAGGAAGTGTAAAATACTCAGTAACGACAAGCAACTCTTTGATCGATTTGTGGCTCGGTTTTGGATACGAGTTGAGTGAACTTTTGCCAGCTAGTTCTCTTCTGACTAAAAGCCGATTTCTTTGTTTCAGATACGTTTACTAGACTGTCGCATAATGAAGAGAGTGTAAAAAGTCTCCAAAAACGGTGTCTTCTATTTCTACGAGTGGCGGTATTGCTCAAAACAGGAAGTCGCTGTACTGGCCGAGATATGCGCCTACCTGTCTTCTCATTTCCGTCTGCCTGTCAGGTAGTGAGTACACATTGTAGGCAGTGTTGCGTGTGGGTACCACGCATCCTGACAGATCCTCAGCCCTTTTTTGCAGTGAATCGCCCACTATTTCGAATACACCCTGCTCCGTTCGCTTTGAATCAGATGCATTGGTCACACGCTCCTCTAATGTTTGCGCATTGTCGATGGCTGTGCATATGAGTACACTACTCCCTTTAAACGTCCTAATATCCAGGAGGTCCACGGATTCAGGTCCGATGAGCCGGGAGGCCACGCTTCTGGACCTCGTCTAGCAATCAACTGGCCAAGAAATGTCGCGTGAGGTACCACCGCAAGCTCCATCGATAACAGGCTGCAAGCCCGTCGCGCTTAAACCAGTCTTTCTGCCCAATAGCGCCGCCGATTCTTCGCGCAGAAAGCGGTGATAGGTAGCACCTGTTAATCTGTTCCATAGACTGTGTGGCCCTATTAGGCTGTCAGGAGCAGTTCCTGGCTTTCAGGTGAAGCGGAAAGAGATAACGCACATTTTGGAAACGTTGTCTAAGTCCCGTAAATTACGTATGGAAAAATATAAATGCTTGCCAAACGTTTAGCACACATTAATCGCCTCTGAGAAAAATATCGCTTCTGTAAATATATCAATGAAACTGAAATTTTAAACAGTATATAAAATTGACTGTATTATGCCAAACTTTCCTCCTGGGGTAGGTAATATGACGCACCATGGGTAGTAGAGATCAGTCATGATTGTACTTCTGGAACTTGTTAGTTAACTAAAAAGATGAGTCTAGCAGACTGGATCTTTTATTAAATTACAAGTTAAGAGAAACAATGAAGGAGTTAGACAAGGCCTAACTGCCATAAACGCGTGTGGTAATTGATACAAAAGTAAAAACTGAATGAAACTGTTCGTAGGTAGATAACGAACAAAGAAATTCCAAGATAGAAAGTATTATTTTACTTTTGTATAACTGCAATTTTTTCTGATTTTTCTTCTAATTTCTTCCACAAATCGCCCATACGTTGCTCTAAACTGAACAATCTACATCCATTCACCGTTTGCACGCTACACATTGTAACCAGTCACCTTTCCATTGGGTTTCAGAGTGAAGTTCCGGACATTCTACACATTCATCTTCATCGAATTCCTCTGAGTCAGCACAGCGTTGGCCGCATTTCTCAAATCATCTACACTTCAAGAAATTCGGATCGTTATCCGTATACAGGTATTGGGTATGATATATTTAACCAGCAGGCACAACGGAGGTGATATACACATATCAAAACAAGTTTTGCATCACGTCGGTTCCAAGAGTTCCAGCACATGTACAGAAAATTGGAATAGAGATCAACAAAACATTATTTCCGCCCTTTTTATTGCTCATGAAAAGCACACATTGCATGTTGGACCACCATATAGCGAGACCTTCAGGGGTGGTGATCCAGATTTCTGTACACAGTAGCACGTCCTCTTGCATTGATGAATGCCGGTATTCGTCGTGGCATACTATCCACAAGTTTATAAAGGCAGTGTTGGTCCAGATTGTCCCACTCTTCAACGGCGATTCGGCGTACATCGCTCAGAGTGGTTGGTGGGTCACGTCGTCCATAAATAACCCTTTTCAATCTATCCCAGGCATGTTCGATAGGGTTCATGTCTGGAGAACATGCTGGACACTCTAGTCGAGCGAGTTCGTTATCCAGAAGGAAGTCATGTACACGATGGGGGCTCGACATGTCGTCCATGAAGACGAATGCCTCACTAGCATGCTGCCGATATGCTTGCACTATCGGCCGGAGGACAGCATTCACGTATCGTACAGCCGTTACGGTGCCTTCCACGAGCACCAGCGGCGTACGTCAGTCCCACATAATACCATCCCAAAACAGCAGGGAACCTCCACCTTGCTGCACTCGCTGGACGGTGTACCTAAGGCGTTCAGCATGACTGGGTTGCCTCCAAACACGTCTCCGACGATTGTGTGGTTGAAGGCATATGCGACACTCATCGGTGAAGAGAACGTGGACGGCCGCTGTGACCGAGCGGTTCTAGGCGCTTCAGTCCGGATCCGCGATGGTGCTACGGTCGCAGGTTCGCATCCTGCCTCGAACATGGTTGTGTGTGATGTCCTTAGGTTAGTTAGGCTTAAGTAGTTCTAAGTCTATGGGACTGATGACCTCCCATAGTGCTTAGAGCCATTTGAACTACAGACAACAAGAGCAGTGTACCACCTTCCTGGTGGAATGACTGGAACTGATCGGGAGTTGGACATCCTCCAACTATAGGCGCTGCCCATGCATGGTTGTTTACATCTTTCGGCGAGTTTAGTGTGATCTATGAACAGTCAAAGGGACTGTGTCTGTGATACAGTATCCACAGTCAACGTCTATCTTCAGGAGTTCTGGGAACAGACCTGATGCAAAGCTTTTTTTTTTTTTTTAATATGTGTAGACCAAATGTACTACACTGTAGGCGCGAAAAGCCCGCACCATAAGGTTGAAACCAATTTTATGTTTGCGTATTCTCTCCTGCTACTTCGATGCGTCCACTGCCCTAAAGAAGCAGTGAAGAAGACGCGCCTTGCCTTTCCGCTGTAAAAATTTCTGACTAAGAATTAACACTCCCCACGCCATTATCATTAATCTGTCTGTCGCTTGCATTATTCGGTTTTTCATTAATTCCTTTGTGTGCTCATTATATAACTAGACCGGACTATCTTCGCAAAATTTAAGACACTACGCACGGCCAGTCGGTGGCAAAAAATTCGCTCCGAAAACTTGCTCACAGTTTCTATAGAACTTGCAGCACGCCCGTCCTTTAGAACCAGTAACGAATAGATTGGCACTACCACATACCGGCGAGTATGACAACGGAAGGTGTTTATTGTCACTTTGTCGCCGTAAGGCTGCTTGCTTTACTCTGCACTAACACTGAAGCAATCGCCATGTATCATTTCTACAACTGCTCGAGAAGTTGCATCTGCTCACACGTGCGTATTGTGGTAATTTACCACGCCACAGTAAGACAATATACACCACCAAATAGTATACATAACTCGTCACAAGTTAAGCGGGCCATCTCTCGACAGGTATAGGTTTCTGTAGGTTTAAGTATAGGAACTTTTATTCTAGTTTTGGTCAATACTACCTCCTGCAAGAATACGCGACATTTTCTTTTAAAGAGCCTATAATCAGGAGTTGTTCGTATCTCGACTAGATGTTTGTTTTCATAACGAAAATGGGGACTTTCCGACCTAAATACACTAGTGGCCATTAAAATTGCTACACCATGAAGAAATGCAGGTGATAAACGGGTATTCATTGGACAAATACATTATACTAGAACTGACATGTGATTACATTTTCACGCAATTTGGGTGCATAGCTCCTGAGAAATCAGTACCCAGAACAACCAGCTCTGGCCGTAATAACGTCCTTGATACGCCTGGGCATTGAGACAAACAGAGCTTGGATGGCGTGTACAGATATAGCTGCCCTTGCAGCTTCAACACGATACAACATTTCATCAAGAGAAGTGACTGGCGTATTGTGACGAGCCAGTTGCTCTGCCACCATTGACCATACGTTTTCAATTGCTGATAGATCTAGAGAATGTGCTGGTCAGGGCAGCAGTCGAACATTTTCTCTATCGAGAAAGGCCCGTACAGGACCTGCAACATGCGGTCGTGCATTATCATGCTGAAATGTAGGGTTTCGAAGAGATCGAATGACAGGTAGAGTCACGGGTCGTAACACACCTGAAATGTAACGTCCACCGTTCAAAGTTCCGTCAATGCGAACAAGAGGTGACCGAGACGTATAACCAATGGCACCCCATATCATCACGGCGGGTGATACGCCAGTATGGCGATGACGAATACCCGCTTTCAATGTGCGTTTACCGCGATGTCACCAAACACAGATGCGAGCATCAAGATGCTGTAAACAGAACCTGGATCCATCCGAAAAAATGACATTTTGCCATTCGTGCACCCAGGTTCGTCGTTGAGTACACCATCGCAAGCGCTCTTGTCTGTGATGCAGCATCAAGGGTAACCGCAGCCATGGTCTCCCAAATGACAATCCATGCTGCTGCAAACGTCGTCGAACTGATCGTACAACTGGTTGTTATATTGCAAACGTCCCCATCGGTTGACTGAGGGATCGAGACGTGACTGCACTTTCCGTTACAGCCACGCGGATAATATGTCTGTCATCTCGACTGCTAGTGACACGAGGCCGTTGGGATCCAGCACGGCGTTCCGTATCACCCTCGTGAGCCCACCGATTGCATATAATAGTCATATAATAGTCATGGGATCTCGAACAACGCGAGTAGCAATGTCGCTATACGATAAACCGCAATCGCGATAGGCTACAATCCGACCTTTATCAAAGTTGGAAACGTGAGCCGGCCGGGTACCTCAGCGGTTCTAGGCGCTACAGTCTGGACCCGCGCGACCGCTACGGTCGTAGGTTCGAATCCAGCCTCGGGCATGGATGTGTGTGATGTCCTTAGGTTAGTTAGGTGTAAGTAGTTCTAAGGTCTAGGGGACTGATGACCTCAGAAGTGAAGTCCCATAGTGCTCATACCTATCTGAACCATTTTTTCGGAAACGTGATTGTACGCATTTCTCCTCCTTACAAGAGGCATCACAACAACGTTTCACCAGGCAACGCCGGTCAACTGCTGTTTGTGTATGAGACATCGGTTGGAAACGTTTCTTATGTCAGCACGATGTAGGTGCCACCACCGGCGCCTACCTTGTGTGAATGCTCTGAAAAGCTAATCATTTGCATATCACAGCATCTTCTTCCTGTCGGTTAAATTTCGCGTCTGTAGCACGTCATCTTCAGGGTGTAGCAGTTTTAATAGCCAGTAGTGTATTACACATAACTCGTCACAAGTTAATCGGGTCATCTCTGTACAGGTATTAGTTTCTGGAAGTATAATTATAGGAACTTTTCTTGTAGTTTTGGCCAATAATACCTCCTGCAGGAATACGTGACACTCTTTTTAAGAACCTATAATTGGGATTTTTACTTATCTAGACGTGATGTTTGTTTTCAAAACGAAAATGTGGGCATTCTGACCTAAATAGAAATAGCCATAGGTCGTGCCTGGCTGGGTCAGTCGGTAAGAAGATTTCGGGTTTGAGACAGTTTTGACTAGCGCGGAGGAATGGAAACAGCGTCTAGTGCGCGGCCGACTGAATGGTTCCCTCGGGATATCTTTGCCTCGTCCGACAGGAAACGCTGAACAGCCAACTGCCCGGACGGCGGCGTGCGTCATCTCACCTTGCAGCTGTCGGCGACGCAGACCTAGGTCTGAGCGCGGTGGCCTAGGCTGCCGCGCCTACGAGGCGCGGCTTCCGCCGTGGACTGCAGGTTGCATACAGTGCAAGGCGGCAACAGGTCGGCGCTCTCGGCCGCCGGCGTTGGAGGGGGAACACTCACCCCTCACTGCCGCCCCGCCTAGGGAGGCTAGGGCTGTGCGGGGGCGGGGGCGGGGACGGTTTAGTCTCTGGAAGGCAGTGTGGGCACCAGTCCAGCCACCACAGGGGCGCAACCAGTGCGTTCTTCTCGGCGGGGAACGATGTCACAGGCGACGGAGCATACGAGGTACTGTGTATCGGTCGCCATAGACCGATCGGTCGCTTCCACAATAAAAATAGGCACAGAAGCCCTACGACATGCTGCTTTTGGGCTCTTCAGACGCTGGTGGACATCATCTCTCCCATTAGCAGAAACCTGGGAAGGGAGTGACTCAAGGGACCCCTTCCTGGCGAGAGGAGCTGAAGAAGACCTACGCAGCTGAGAAGTGGGGACTGGTGTCCTTGATGGTGATGGTTGAGGGGGTGGGGGAAGGTGCTCCCAAGAGAGGTGGTGCCGGATCAACGGGGGGGGGGGGGGGGGGGGGAGGGGGTGATCCCCCACCATAAAGGGGCAGGGGAAGCCTTCTGGCTCTGAAAGCCGACTGGAATTCATGGAACTGTTGGGGCTACCACTATTCTCGTAGCTGCGGCATACAAGGAGATCAAAGCCACAGGATGTAAGTGTTCCAATTTCGTTTTAGCCTCGGGGATATGGTGCTAACACCACGTAACACTGTCCTAGTCTCGGTAGTGATCTCGTTACGTCGAGTAAGTGACTCTAAAAGTCTCTTCACGCATGGAACATCCAGCTGAAGCCACTCACTGACGATTAGCTCCAGTAGAGCTGCCAAATTGCAGGATTTTTTTATTGCTAAGTTTCACTTCCTGTTCAGAGTAACCCCCGACGTTTCCTGTGGGGTAATATCAATAAAGACAGTGAAGTGAGGAACGGACGTGTGCAGCCCTGTGTAGCGTATTTATCAAAAAGATATACGTGATTCAATCAAATTAATGTGCGCACTTGTCAAAAGCCTGAATAACCACATTTTGCAGCACAGACGTGCAGGAAGAGGGTTCTGGAAGCTGTGGTAAGTCCATTGTTGTGGCCAGTTGAACTACGTCTCGGTTGAGGATCCATGACAGGAACAGCACCATCCAACTGGTCCCACAGATCCTCGACTGGGCTTAATTCAGCGAGTTAGGTGGCCAGTGGAGTACAGTCAGCTTATCCTGGTATTGTTCAAACATGCACATACACTGTGAGCTGCGTAACACGTTACGTTCTGCTGCAATCCCAGGACCTACATGCCTCGCTCACACCTACATGTAGGTGTGGACGTGGTATTGAAGGATGGACGTGTACTTGAGTTGATCCATTAATCCTTCCAGAGAATGTGCCACAAAAACATTTCCCAGGCCATAAAGCTACTTCCTACAGCTTGGACGCTTCCGACGATTGTTGCGGGCTGTACACGCCATTGGCAACCTGTCCGGTGGAGAATAATACGTGATTCATCTGAAAAGGTCACCTGTCGCCACTCAGTGGGCGAGCAGCTGCGCTACTGGCGCCCAAATTCCAGCCTTCGCCGTCGATGAGCAGCAGTCAGCATGTGTGCACGAACCAGGCACCTGCTGTAGGAGCCCATACGCGGCATTGTCCGTTGCGGAGACACTGTTGGCAGCCCCTTAGCTCATCTGGGCTGTCAGCTGCTGCTTATCCACACACATTTCCGCAGCTGTCGTTCACCCATCTCACCTATGGCTCGTGGTGTACCATAGTTGTCTTGGCACAGGTTTCGGACAGTGTCATTTTGCTATGCACAGCTACTTTAACCACGGAGGTATATGAGCAGTTTAAAAACTTAGCTGTTTCAGAAATGCTTCCACCTTTGGCCCGAAAGCCAACGATCGCGCCACTTTGGACGTCAGGGGAATCGCTCCGTTTCCGCATTACGACAACGACTGGGTATCGTCTCAGTTGTGCGACTGGATTAGTGATTTCCTCTCAGGAAGGTCGCAGTTCGTAGTAATAGACGGCAAATCATCGAGTAAAACTGAAGTGATATCAGGTGTTCCCCAGGGAAGCGTCCTGGGACCTCTGCTGTTCCTAATCTATATAAATGACCTGCGTGACAATCTGAGCAGTTCTCTTAGGTTGTTCGCAGATGATGCTGTAATTTACCGTCTAGTAAGGTCATCCGAAGACCAGTATCAGTTGCAAAGCGATTTAGAAAAGATTGCTGTATGGTGTGGCAGGTGGCAGTTGACGATAAATAACGAAAAGTGTGAGGTGATCCACATGAGTTCCGAAAGAAATCCGTTGGAATTCGATTACTCGATAAATAGTACAATTCTCAAGGCTGTCAATTCAACTAAGTACCTGGGTGTTAAAATTACGAACAACTTCAGTTGGAAAGACCACATAGATAATATTGTGGGGAAGGCGAGCCAAAGGTTGCGTTTCATTGGCAAGACATTTAGAAGATGCAACAAGTGCACTAAAGAGACAGCTTACACTACACTCGTTCGTCCTCTGTTAGAATATTGCTGCTCGGTGTGGGATCCTTACCAGGTGGGATTGACGGAGGACACCGAAAGGGTGCAAAAAAGGGCAGCTCATTTTGTATTATCGCGTAATAGGGGAGAGAGTGTGGCAGGTATGATACGCGAGTTGGGATGGAAGTCATCAAAGCAAAGACGTTTTTCGTCGCGGCTAGATCTATTTACGAAATTTCAGTCACCAACTTTCTCTTCCGAATGCGAAAATATTTTGTTGAGCCCGACCTACATAGGTAGGAATGATCATCAAAATAAAATAAGAGAAATCAGAGCTCGAACAGAAGGTTTAGATGTTCGTTTTTTCCGCGCGCTGTTGGGGAGCGGAATGGTAGAGAGATAGTATGATTGTGGCTCGATGAACCCTCTGCCAAGCACTTAAATGTGAAATGCAGAGTAGTCATGTAGATGTAGATGTAGACGACCGCATTGTGACCCCCTGGTCCTCCTGACATACTTTATATACCCTTCACTGTTAGTGGAGTCACCTGTCTTTGTAGATGATTGATACATGTTGACTTCAAACATAGACAGTGGTCAAGTTAATGTGACTGTACATTTGATCACTGAACATGTTGCAATAAACGTCACTACTCGTGTTCACTCTAACGTAAATGTAACCGTCTCTAAAAGGCGGTCAAAATATCACAGAATCACTTCTACACTGAACAACACATTCTGCTCAGAGACGGCTGAACGCCTCATTGAGTTGTCGGTGGACTCGACGCCCCACATCGAATAACAGGCAAAATCTCGACTCGTAGACCCACACTACCCGCCACCAGTCAACTTCCGTCTAATTTCTGTGTGCTTTGCCCCCATGAAGACGTGTATTTTTATGTACCCTTCAGAAACTTTACAAGTTATCCTATTATAAGTGTGCAGTAGACACTGTGTTCGATTGGAGGCTGGCAGTGACTGACAGTAGCAATTGCTATCCTATTTGAAACGTATCATCAAGGACAGGGCGTGGCAGTCGTAGAATTCGCACCAAACCCTCGCGTCCAACATGAGTACCTTCTGTGCTTTCGGCTCTTGAGAAAGAATGACTAGTTCTCTACACAGATTCAGACACCTCACCGAATGTCTCCTAAATAGACTTCAAGACGTCATAAAGGTGAAGGGTGGACAAACCCAAAATTTATGAATGGTGGGCTCCATGTGGTTCCCAAATCATGCAACGACCGTAAACCATAAAATTACCAAATGTGCGGCAACCAGTCGCAAAATCATGTTTTATTTATTCACTTTTGCAAATCGATTTCAACTGATTAACAGCCATCATAGGTGCTTTCAACCAATATGTGCCCTTAGTAGTTATACTGTGTTAAGCAGAGATTAAAAAAAGTGAGGTCTGCTTAAGACATATTACTACTCAGGGCACATATTGGTTGAAAGCACCGATGATGGCTGTTAATCAGTTGAAATCGATTTGCAAAAGTGAATAAATGAAACATGATTTTGCGACTGGTTGCCGCATATTTGGTAATGATTTGTCGACTTAGAGGTGATGGGATACTTCTGATCACATAATGTATCTGAAGCAGGTAATGTGTGTTAAAGCCTAGAGGAGGCCTATTCCTAACAGTGGACGTCGAATGGTTGATGATGACTGCAGGTGGAAATATGTAGTTTGTTGTGCCGATCGCTTTTTCCATGAACATGATGATGATGATGATCATCATCATCATCATCAACACCATAATTCGTGACAGTGGCTAGATAGGACTGTGTAAAAAATAATGGAATGTGTAAAGATTGGACTTTGTACAGGTGCTGATGACCGTGTAGTTGAGCGCCCCACAAACTAAATATCATGCGATAGCTCTTCACTTTCCTGTTCAGCTTCTTGTTGGACTATCGATGGTCGAAGCCCAGCTGTGGTGTCGCCGGTCAGCTGAATATACAACATTCGGCTGGCCTGGGACACCGGATGATCATGTGAGAAGAAATCAGAGAGCAATATGACGCTGCTTAGTGACCAACAAGTTGTCACGTAGAATGAGAACGCCCACTAAAGCGTGCAGGCTGACGATGACCGAGAGAGTACGCGATCGGCCGAGCGGCAGACGGCCGGAGGCCGGGATGCGCAGAGAGAGTGGGACCCACCTACGGAGGAGAGGCGCGACGTCCTGCCGGTGCTGACGATGGACAGGGAGTCCTTGCGCTCGTGCGCGGAGGCGGCGGCGGCGGCGGCGGCGTCCAGCTCGTACTTGGAGAGCGAGCCGCCGCGCGGCCGCCCGCCCGCCTCCTGCTTGACGCCGGGGCCGAGGCCGCGGGCGGAGCGCGCAGAGCCGCGCCGGCTGCGCGGCCGCTCCTCGCAGCCCACCGGGTCGTCGTCGCCCAGGTCCAGCTCCTCCGTGCTCGAGCGCAGGTCCGCCGCGTCCTCCTTGAAGCCCAGGCCCAGCTTGCACGGCACCTCACCTGCAACCGAGGCGGCGGCGAGCCACTTCAAATGCCATCCTACCACAGCGTTTAGAAAAACTTAACTTTCGTGCAATTATATACCGGGAGTCAGTATAAATTTGAAAACTTAATAAACCACGGAATAACGTAGATAGAGAGGTACAAATTGACACACATCCTTGGAATGAGGTGGGGTTTTATTAGAAAAAAAAAGTTCACAAAGTGTCCGACAGATGGCGCTGGACAGCAAAACGTCAGTGACTGCACATGACAATCGTATATAAAAGGAGCTGTAATAAGAGAGAGAGAGAATCCGCCCCCTCCCCCCTACCTTTTACAAATCCCTTCAGATCCTTGAACGCCATGCTCTCCGCCTCGCCTATCGCATCCGTCTCCCCTCCCCCTCGCGGATCCTGTACGACCTCATTCCGTTCCCCCAGCTCCTCCTTTTCCTTGAAAGGATACGGATCCTGTACACCTCCCGTAAACTCGATCCTCCTCATCCACTTGTCTCCCCCATCCTCTCCCACCCCTGCCCGCTGCCGCACCTGTATTCCCACATCCCACCCGGTCTCCATCTCTCCACCCTCCTTACCCTCTCCCAAGGTGGCTTTTGCTGGCTCCCCCTGCCTGATGATGCCCTCCTCCCCTCCATCTACCCCTCCTATCAACTTTGATCCTCCCTCCCTCTTCCTGTGTTTGTTCCTTTGGGCACCCTCCCTTCCCTTCTCTCCCCCTTCCCTCCCTCCTCCCTTTCTTCCCACTCCTCCCCCGGGCTTCCCCTCCAGCCCTTCCTCGATCTCCTACTTTCGTCTCCTCCGCCATTGGCATCCTTGCTCACCCCTCTCCCTCCCACTTCCCCTTTTTCCCCTCTTGGCAGGTCCCCAGACTCGTACACACTCTGTGGACATTCGTGCACTGGAGATCATCGCCATCAGTTTCGCGTGTGTGTGTGTGTGCCGTCGTTTTGTGTTTTTAGTGTCCACCGTCACGCTCGTACGTTCACTTGTGCCGTCGGATTCATCAGTGTTCCGTGCGCTGTGTCAACATGTTTTCAGTGTCGTTATAGTCGAGTGTCAACGGCTCCGTGTTTTTTTTTTTGTATTTCTGTGTCCACTATTTTTTGCCCGTCACTATGTTTATTCTGGTTCTCCATGCTGTGTTATGTCATTGTCAACTCTATGGCTGAAGAGCGGCGTAGCATGCCGCTGACAGCCTTCATTGTCAACTCTATGGCTGAAGAGCGGCGTAGCATGCTGCTCACAGCCTACCTGATTGCACAGGTATGAAAATAACAATAAAGAAAAAAAAAAAAAGAGGGAGAGAATCAGATGGGCCAGCAGTCGCAGCATGTTGAAGTTACCTCAAAAGGCATTTTTAGTGAAGCTGTATTATGAGAATGGGGAATATGCTAGTTCAGCGTCACGATCCTATCGCCATAGCAAAGGGATTCGAACGGGTAAATGTCCTTTGACAAATGGAGCTATGGCGAGAATGATTTCGAAGTTCGAAGCCACAGGTTGTTGAGACGATACACCCCGTAGTGGCCGACCGAGCACAAGGCGTAGTGCTGCTGAGACAGTTTAGGAAGAAATGGAGACTGTAGCGGGTTCGTCCTTGCACAGGAAAGTCAGCGCTCGTGCAGTCGCACGTCGCACCGGCATTCCATACACTACTGCTTGGTTGGCACTTAGGCGTACCCTCCGATGCTATCCGTCGGAATCATGAACTGTTACCTGGCGATTTAGTGAAGCAGAGGGCATTTGCGGTGTGGGCGTTTCAAAAGATGGCGGAAGATGACGATTGGTTGAGTAACGTGTTGTGGACCGACGAAGCTCATTTCACGCTCCGAGGGTCTGTCAGCGCCCACAACTGCAGAATTTGGGCTATCGAAAATCCTAGAACTGTCGTGGAAACTCCGTTGCATGACGAGAAAGTCACGGTATGGGTTGGATTTACCACATCTACCGTTATCGGGCCTTTCTTTTTCGAGGAAATGCGTGATTCTGGTTTTGTACCGTAACTGCTACCGTGACGGGTCAGAGGTACGCCGATATGTTACAGAATCGCATCATCCCCAGCCTGACTGATAAACACCTGCTGGAACGTACGATGTTTATGCAGGATGGTACTCCACCCCATATTGCTAGACGCATGAAAGATCTCTTGCGAGCGTCGTTTGGTGATGATCGTGTGCTCAGCCGCCACTTTCGTCATGCTTGGCCTCCCAGGTGCCCAGACCTCAGTCCATGCGATCATTAGCTTTGGGGTTACCTGAAGTCGCAAGTGTATAGTGATCGACCGACATCTCTAGGCATGCTGAAAGACAACATCCGACGCCAATGCCTCACCATAACTCCGGACATGCTTTACAGTGCTTTTCACAACATTATTCCTCGACTACAGCTATTGTTGATGAATGATGGTGGACATATTGGGCATTTCCTGTAAAGAACATCATCTTTGCATTGTCTTACTTTGTTATGCTACTTATTGCTATTCTGATCATATGAAGCGCTATCTGTCGGACATTTCTTGAACTTTTGTATTTTTTTGGTTCTAATAGAACCCCATGTCATTCCATGCATGTGTGTTAATTTGTACCTCTCTATCTACATTATTCCGTGATTTATTCAGTTTTCAAATTTATACTGACTTTTTGACCACCCGTGTATATGAAGATAGTAACTGTTCTCGAAAGAGCAGATACGATTGATGACGATGCAGCTTCTCTAGAATAAATGATAATTTATTGAAACCCTCAGGTGCCGACAGGTGTTGATATACCTCGATGGGACAGCTGAAAATGTGTGCCCCACCGGGACTCGAACCCGGGATCTATTGCTTTCATGGCAGACGCTCTGTCCACCTGAGCCACTGAGGACACAGAAGAATAACGCGACTGCAGGAACTTACCCCTTGCACGTTTCCCGTGTCCTCGGATGGATAGTGTGTCTGCCATGTAAGCAGGAGATCCCGGAGTCCCAGTCAGGGCACACATTTTCAGGAATCCCCATCGAGGTACATCAGCAACACCTGTCGGCAGCTAAGGGTTTCAATTAATTATCATTTATTCTAGAGAAGCTGCACGATGATCAATGGTATCTGCTCTTTCGAGAACAGTTACTATCTTCTATGTATATTTAAAGGCTACCCAGCCATTGACCTTCCTCTGTGCGAATGCGCACAGATTGCCCGAACTATTACGGAAATCGTCACCTTAGTGTGCGCGAGTAATGAGTGAATGGGCAAATATCTGTTAAGTACATTATGTATGTAGATTGTGGACAGTTGGGAATGTGGGTCTCAACGGAGGCGTGCAAGGGATAAGTCCCTGCATTCGCGGTATTAATCTGTGTCCTCGCTGGCTCAATGGATAGAGCGTCTGCCATATAAGCAGGACATCCCGGGTTCGAGTCCCGGTCGGGGCACACATTTTCAGCTGTCCACATCGAGGTATATCAACAACACCTGTCGGCGGCTAAGGTTTCAATTAATTATCATTTATTCTAGAGAAGCTGCACGATGATCAATGGTATCTGCTCTTTCGAGAACAGTTACTATCTTCTATGTATAGTTAAAGACTACCCAGCCATTGATCTTCCTCTGTGCGAATGCGCACAGATTGCCCGAACTATTACGGAAATCGTCACCTTAGTGTGCGCGAGTAATGAGTGAATGGGCAAATATCTGTTAAGTACATTACGTATGTAGATTGTGGACAGTTGGGAATGTGGGTCTCAAGGGTAGCGTGCAAGGGATAAGTCCCTGCATTCGCGGTATTAATCTGTGTCCTCGCTGGCTCAATGGACAGAGCGTCTGCCATATAAGCAGGACATCCCGGGTTCGAGTCCCGGTCGGGGCACACATTTTCAGCTGTCCACGTCGAGGTATATCAACAACACCTGTCGGTGGCTAGGCTTTCAATTAATTATCATTTATTTCATGGAACTGATGGCTTTCAACACAGCTGATTTCAATCGTACTTAACAAACAGAATAAAAACATTTCACAATTCAGGCAGTGGTCGCAAGAGAAAAAGTTTTAGAGACTGATGCGAAATCACAAAGCGAGTCCCATAGGGTTCACTCTTGGGTCCACTTATATTTCTTATACAGGGTGATTTTTTTCCACCGTTTACAAACTCTAGGGATTGATCGATGAGAGGATACTGAACAAAAAAGGTCTAATGAGCTTATGTAAAGAAACGGATGGTTTTCATGCTAGAGACCATTTATTCATTCATACTTTGTTACAGAGACTGTGGTCTAATGCGCGCTGTACCACGCCGCCACAGTTACGATATGCATGGTCTCCTAGATGGTGCTACTGTTCCTCATACGTCATGCCCTAGTGCCCTCTCCTGCCAACGTACTTCGTAATGTAGTGTCCGATTCACTTCTCTCGCTAACTCCCTTTCTAGTGGGTGTGTACAGCGTTGTACACAATGGTTCCGTATTTTAATCGAGAGCTTGCCGACACGGTGTGTTTACTTACGGAAAGGCAAATAGCGACCGTGGGCGGGCAGCAGGGTTCTATCAGGAGACCTATCTCCACCGACAACAAGCACAGCCTTCAGGTTTTTGCAACAGTTTGTCTGAGACAGGGTCGTTTTAGAAAGCAGGAAATCAAGAAGGATCTAGTCGAAATGTTCGGAAACCATACTTGCATGAAAATGTGATTAACGCTGTGGAAGGCGACCGTCGTGTCAGTACCAGGAAGTTGGCCCGCCAGTGTAGGGTAAGCCAGACGATCGTCCGGAACATTCTTCACGACAGCTGTTACTGTCCGTATCACTTAGCGCGTGTGCAGGGATTACTAGCGACAGAATTTCCCCGTCGAGAGCGGTTTTGTCACCGGTTTCTTCACCAGGCATCCATCCTGTTCACAGATGAGGTCACCTTTACGCGGAGTGGTATCTTCAGCTTTCATAGCAGTCGTCTGTGGGATACTATGCAGAATCAGGATGGTATGGTGATAGCGAATCATCAGCATCGGTGCAGCCGGAATGTGTGGAATGGTATAATAGGCGATCCTATTTTGTGACCAGTCTCCCTTCTACGGCGCCTAACAGGCCGGAACTATCAGCGTTTCTTGCCAGCCGGAATGTGTGGAATGGTATAATAGGCGATCCTATTTTGTGACCAGTCTCCCTTCTACGGCGCCTAACAGGCCGGAACTATCAGCGTTTCTTGCCAGCCTGAATGTGTGGAATGGTATAATAGGCGATCCTATTTTGTGACCAGTCTCCCTACTACGGCGCCTAACAGGCCGGAACTATCAGCGTTTCTTGCCAGCCGGAATGTGTGGAATGGTATAATAGGCGATCCTATTTTGTGACCAGTCTCCCTTCTACGGCGCCTAACAGGCCGGAACTATCAGCGTTTCTTGCCAGCCGGAATGTGTGGAATGGTATAATAGGCGATCCTATTTTGTGACCAGTCTCCCTTCTACGGCGCCTAACAGGCCGGAACTATCAGCGTTTCTTGCCAGCCTGAATGTGTGGAATGGTATAATAGGCGATCCTATTTTGTGACCAGTCTCCCGTCTACGGCGCCTAACAGGCCGGAACTATCAGCGTTTCTTGCCAGCCGGAATGTGTGGAATGGTATAATAGGCGATCCTATTTTGTGACCAGTCTCCCTTCTACGGCGCCTAACAGGCCGGAACTATCAGCGTTTCTTGCCAGCCGGAATGTGTGGAATGGTATAATAGGCGATCCTATTTTGTGACCAGTCTCCCTTCTACGGCGCCTAACAGGCCGGAACTATCAGCGTTTCTTGCCAGCCTGAATGTGTGGAATGGTATAATAGGCGATCCTATTTTGTGACCAGTCTCCCTTCTACGGCGCCTAACAGGCCGGAACTATCAGCATTTCTTGCCAGCCGGAATGTGTGGAATGGTATAATAGGCGATCCTATTTTGTGACCAGTCACCTTTCTACGGCGCCTAACAGGCCGGAACTATCAGCGTTTCTTGCCAGCCGGAATGTGTGGAATGGTATAATAGGCGATCCTATTTTGTGACCAGTCTCCCTTCTACGGCGCCTAACAGGCCGGAACTATCAGCGTTTCTTGCCAGCCGGAATGTGTGGAATGGTATAATAGGCGATCCTACTTTGTGACCAGTCTCCCTTCTACGGCGCCTAACAGGCCGGAACTATCAGCGTTTCTTGCCAGCCTGAATGTGTGGAATGGTATAATAGGCGATCCTATTTTGTGACCAGTCTCCCTTCTACGGCGCCTAACAGGCCGGAACTATCAGCGTTTCTTGCCAGCCGGAATGTGTGGAATGGTATAATAGGCGATCCTATTTTGTGACCAGTCACCTTTCTACGGCGCCTAACAGGCCGGAACTATCAGCGTTTCTTGCCAGCCGGAATGTGTGGAATGGTATAATAGGCGATCCTATTTTGTGACCAGTCTCCCTTCTACGGCGCCTAACAGGCCGGAACTATCAGCGTTTCTTGCCAGCCTGAATGTGTGGAATGGTATAATAGGCGATCCTATTTTGTGACCAGTCTCCCTTCTACGGCGCCTAACAGGCCGGAACTATCAGCGTTTCTTGCCAGCCGGAATGTGTGGAATGGTATAATAGGCGATCCTATTTTGTGACCAGTCTCCCTTCTACGGCGCCTAACAGGCCGGAACTATCAGCGTTTCTTGCCAGCCGGAATGTGTGGAATGGTATAATAGGCGATCCTATTTTGTGACCAGTCTCCCGTCTACGGCGCCTATCAGGCCGGAACTATCAGCGTTTCTTGCCAGCCGGAATGTGTGGAATGGTATAATAGGCGATCCTATTTTGTGACCAGTCTCCCTTCTACGGCGCCTAACAGGCCGGAACTATCAGCGTTTCTTGCCAGCCTGAATGTGTGGAATGGTATAATAGGCGATCCTATTTTGTGACCAGTCTCCCTTCTACGGCGCCTAACAGGCCGGAACTATCAGCGTTTCTTGCCAGCCGGAATGTGTGGAATGGTATAATAGGCGATCCTATTTTGTGACCAGTCTCCCTTCTACGGCGCCTAACAGGCCGGAACTATCAGCGTTTCTTGCCAGCCGGAATGTGTGGAATGGTATAATAGGCGATCCTATTTTGTGACCAGTCTCCCTTCTACGGCGCCTAACAGGCCGGAACTATCAGCGTTTCTTGCCAGCCTGAATGTGTGGAATGGTATAATAGGCGATCCTATTTTGTGACCAGTCTCCCGTCTACGGCGCCTAACAGGCCGGAACTATCAGCGTTTCTTGCCAGCCGGAATGTGTGGAATGGTATAATAGGCGATCCTATTTTGTGACCAGTCTCCCTTCTACGGCGCCTTACAGGCCGGAACTATCAGTGTTTCTTGCCAGCCGGAATGTGTGGAATGGTATAATAGGCGATCCTATTTTGTGACCAGTCTCCCTTCTACGGCGCCTAACAGGCCGGAACTATCAGCGTTTCTTGCCAGCCTGAATGTGTGGAATGGTATAATAGGCGATCCTATTTTGTGACCAGTCTCCCTTCTACGGCGCCTAACAGGCCGGAACTATCAGCGTTTCTTGCCAGCCGGAATGTGTGGAATGGTATAATAGGCGATCCTATTTTGTGACCAGTCACCTTTCTACGGCAACTAACAGGCCGGAACTATCAGCGTTTCTTGCCAGCCGGAATGTGTGGAATGGTATAATAGGCGATCCTATTTTGTGACCAGTCTCCCTTCTACGGCGCCTAACAGGCCGGAACTATCAGCGTTTCTTGCCAGCCTGAATGTGTGGAATGGTATAATAGGCGATCCTATTTTGTGACCAGTCTCCCTTCTACGGCGCCTAACAGGCCGGAACTATCAGCGTTTCTTGCCAGCCTGAATGTGTGGAATGGTATAATAGGCGATCCTATTTTGTGACCAGTCTCCCTTCTACGGCGCCTAACAGGCCGGAACTATCAGCGTTTCTTGCCAGCCGGAATGTGTGGAATGGTATAATAGGCGATCCTATTTTGTGACCAGTCACCTTTCTACGGCGCCTAACAGGCCGGAACTATCAGCGTTTCTTGCCAGCCGGAATGTGTGGAATGGTATAATAGGCGATCCTATTTTGTGACCAGTCTCCCTTCTACGGCGCCTAACAGGCCGGAACTATCAGCGTTTCTTGCCAGCCGGAATGTGTGGAATGGTATAATAGGCGATCCTATTTTGTGACCAGTCTCCCTTCTACGGCGCCTAACAGGCCGGAACTATCAGCGTTTCTTGCCAGCCTGAATGTGTGGAATGGTATAATAGGCGATCCTATTTTGTGACCAGTCTCCCTTCTACGGCGCCTAACAGGCCGGAACTATCAGCGTTTCTTGCCAGCCGGAATGTGTGGAATGGTATAATAGGCGATCCTATTTTGTGACCAGTCTCCCTTCTACGGCGCCTAACAGGCCGGAACTATCAGCGTTTCTTGCCAGCCGGAATGTGTGGAATGGTATAATAGGCGATCCTATTTTGTGACCAGTCTCCCTTCTACGGCGCCTAACAGGCCGGAACTATCAGCGTTTCTTGCCAGCCGGAATGTGTGGAATGGTATAATAGGCGATCCTATTTTGTGACCAGTCTCCCTTCTACGGCGCCTAACAGGCCGGAACTATCAGCGTTTCTTGCCAGCCGGAATGTGTGGAATGGTATAATAGGCGATCCTATTTTGTGACCAGTCTCCCGTCTACGGCGCCTAACAGGCCGGAACTATCAGCGTTTCTTGCCAGCCGGAATGTGTGGAATGGTATAATAGGCGATCCTATTTTGTGACCAGTCTCCCGTCTACGGCGCCTAACAGGCCGGAACCATCAGCGTTTCTTGCCAGCTGGAATGTGTGGAATGGTATAATAGGCGATCCTATTTTGTGACCAGTCTCCCGTCTACGGCGCCTATCAGGCCGGAACTATCAGCGTTTCTTGCCAGCCGGAATGTGTGGAATGGTATAATAGGCGATCCTATTTTGTGACCAGTCTCCCTTCTACGGCGCCTAACAGGCCGGAACTATCAGCGTTTCTTGCCAGCCGGAATGTGTGGAATGGTATAATAGGCGATCCTATTTTGTGACCAGTCTCCCTTCTACGGCGCCTAACAGGCCGGAACTATCAGCGTTTCTTGCAAGCCGGAATGTGTGGAATGGTATAATAGGCGATCCTATTTTGTGACCAGTCTCCCTTCTACGGCGCCTAACAGGCCGGAACTATCAGCGTTTCTTGCCAGCCGGAATGTGTGGAATGGTATAATAGGCGATCCTATTTTGTGACCAGTCTCCCGTCTACGGCGCCTAACAGGCCGGAACTATCAGCGTTTCTTGCCAGCCTGAATGTGTGGAATGGTATAATAGGCGATCCTATTTTGTGACCAGTCTCCCTTCTACGGCGCCTAACAGGCCGGAACTATCAGCGTCTCTTGCCAGCCGGAATGTGTGGAATGGTATAATAGGCGATCCTATTTTGTGACCAGTCTCCCTTCTACGGCGCCTAACAGGCCGGAACTATCAGCGTTTCTTGCCAGCCGGAATGTATGGAATGGTATAATAGGCGATCCTATTTTGTGACCAGTCACCTTTCTACGGCGCCTAACAGGCCGGAACTATCAGCGTTTCTTGCCAGCCGGAATGTGTGGAATGGCATAATAGGCGATCCTATTTTGTGACCAGTCTCCCTTCTACGGCGCCTAACAGGCCGGAACTATCAGCGTTTCTTGCCAGCCGGAATGTGTGGAATGGTATAATAGGCGATCCTATTTTGTGACCAGTCTCCCTTCTACGGCGCCTAACAGGCCGGAACTATCAGCGTTTCTTGCCAGCCGGAATGTGTGGAATGGTATAATAGGCGATCCTATTTTGTGACCAGTCTCCCTTCTACGGCGCCTAACAGGCCGGAACTATCAGCGTTTCTTGCAAGCCGGAATGTGTGGAATGGTATAATAGGCGATCCTATTTTGTGACCAGTCTCCCTTCTACGGCGCCTAACAGGCCGGAACTATCAGCGTTTCTTGCCAGCCGGAATGTGTGGAATGGTATAATAGGCGATCCTATTTTGTGACCAGTCTCCCGTCTACGGCGCCTAACAGGCCGGAACTATCAGCGTTTCTTGCCAGCCTGAATGTGTGGAATGGTATAATAGGCGATCCTATTTTGTGACCAGTCTCCCTTCTACGGCGCCTAACAGGCCGGAACTATCAGCGTCTCTTGCCAGCCGGAATGTGTGGAATGGTATAATAGGCGATCCTATTTTGTGACCAGTCTCCCTTCTACGGCGCCTAACAGGCCGGAACTATCAGCGTTTCTTGCCAGCCGGAATGTGTGGAATGGTATAATAGGCGATCCTATTTTGTGACCAGTCTCCCTTCTACGGCGCCTAACAGGCCGGAACTATCAGCGTTTCTTGCCAGCCGGAATGTGTGGAATGGTATAATAGGCGATCCTATTTTGTGACCAGTCTCTCGTCTACGGCGCCTAACAGGCCGGAACTATCAGCGTTTCTTGCCAGCCGGAATGTGTGGAATGGTATAATAGGCGATCCTATTTTGTGACCAGTCTCCCTTCTACGGCGCCTAACAGGCCGGAACTATCAGCGTTTCTTGCCAGCCGGAATGTGTGGAATGGTATAATAGGCGATCCTATTTTGTGACCAGTCACCTTTCTACGGCGCCTAACAGGCCGGAACTATCAGCGTTTCTTGCCAGCCGGAATGTGTGGAATGGTATAATAGGCGATCCTATTTTGTGACCAGTCTCCCTTCTACGGCGCCTAACAGGCCGGAACTATCAGCGTTTCTTGCCAGCCGGAATGTGTGGAATGGTATAATAGGCGATCCTATTTTGTGACCAGTCTCCCTTCTACGGCGCCTAACAGGCCGGAACTATCAGCGTTTCTTGCCAGCCTGAATGTGTGGAATGGTATAATAGGCGATCCTATTTTGTGACCAGTCTCCCTTCTACGGCGCCTAACAGGCCGGAACTATCAGCGTTTCTTGCCAGCCGGAATGTGTGGAATGGTATAATAGGCGATCCTATTTTGTGACCAGTCTCCCTTCTACGGCGCCTAACAGGCCGGAACTATCAGCGTTTCTTGCCAGCCGGAATGTGTGGAATGGTATAATAGGCGATCCTATTTTGTGACCAGTCTCCCTTCTACGGCGCCTAACAGGCCGGAACTATCAGCGTTTCTTGCCAGCCGGAATGTGTGGAATGGTATAATAGGCGATCCTATTTTGTGACCAGTCTCCCTTCTACGGCGCCTAACAGGCCGGAACTATCAGCGTTTCTTGCCAGCCGGAATGTGTGGAATGGTATAATAGGCGATCCTATTTTGTGACCAGTCTCCCGTCTACGGCGCCTAACAGGCCGGAACTATCAGCGTTTCTTGCCAGCCGGAATGTGTGGAATGGTATAATAGGCGATCCTATTTTGTGACCAGTCTCCCGTCTACGGCGCCTAACAGGCCGGAACCATCAGCGTTTCTTGCCAGCTGGAATGTGTGGAATGGTATAATAGGCGATCCTATTTTGTGACCAGTCTCCCGTCTACGGCGCCTATCAGGCCGGAACTATCAGCGTTTCTTGCCAGCCGGAATGTGTGGAATGGTATAATAGGCGATCCTATTTTGTGACCAGTCTCCCTTCTACGGCGCCTAACAGGCCGGAACTATCAGCGTTTCTTGCCAGCCGGAATGTGTGGAATGGTATAATAGGCGATCCTATTTTGTGACCAGTCTCCCTTCTACGGCGCCTAACAGGCCGGAACTATCAGCGTTTCTTGCAAGCCGGAATGTGTGGAATGGTATAATAGGCGATCCTATTTTGTGACCAGTCTCCCTTCTACGGCGCCTAACAGGCCGGAACTATCAGCGTTTCTTGCCAGCCGGAATGTGTGGAATGGTATAATAGGCGATCCTATTTTGTGACCAGTCTCCCGTCTACGGCGCCTAACAGGCCGGAACTATCAGCGTTTCTTGCCAGCCTGAATGTGTGGAATGGTATAATAGGCGATCCTATTTTGTGACCAGTCTCCCTTCTACGGCGCCTAACAGGCCGGAACTATCAGCGTCTCTTGCCAGCCGGAATGTGTGGAATGGTATAATAGGCGATCCTATTTTGTGACCAGTCTCCCTTCTACGGCGCCTAACAGGCCGGAACTATCAGCGTTTCTTGCCAGCCGGAATGTATGGAATGGTATAATAGGCGATCCTATTTTGTGACCAGTCACCTTTCTACGGCGCCTAACAGGCCGGAACTATCAGCGTTTCTTGCCAGCCGGAATGTGTGGAATGGCATAATAGGCGATCCTATTTTGTGACCAGTCTCCCTTCTACGGCGCCTAACAGGCCGGAACTATCAGCGTTTCTTGCCAGCCGGAATGTGTGGAATGGTATAATAGGCGATCCTATTTTGTGACCAGTCTCCCTTCTACGGCGCCTAACAGGCCGGAACTATCAGCGTTTCTTGCCAGCCGGAATGTGTGGAATGGTATAATAGGCGATCCTATTTTGTGACCAGTCTCCCTTCTACGGCGCCTAACAGGCCGGAACTATCAGCGTTTCTTGCAAGCCGGAATGTGTGGAATGGTATAATAGGCGATCCTATTTTGTGACCAGTCTCCCTTCTACGGCGCCTAACAGGCCGGAACTATCAGCGTTTCTTGCCAGCCGGAATGTGTGGAATGGTATAATAGGCGATCCTATTTTGTGACCAGTCTCCCGTCTACGGCGCCTAACAGGCCGGAACTATCAGCGTTTCTTGCCAGCCTGAATGTGTGGAATGGTATAATAGGCGATCCTATTTTGTGACCAGTCTCCCTTCTACGGCGCCTAACAGGCCGGAACTATCAGCGTCTCTTGCCAGCCGGAATGTGTGGAATGGTATAATAGGCGATCCTATTTTGTGACCAGTCTCCCTTCTACGGCGCCTAACAGGCCGGAACTATCAGCGTTTCTTGCCAGCCGGAATGTGTGGAATGGTATAATAGGCGATCCTATTTTGTGACCAGTCTCCCTTCTACGGCGCCTAACAGGCCGGAACTATCAGCGTTTCTTGCCAGCCGGAATGTGTGGAATGGTATAATAGGCGATCCTATTTTGTGACCAGTCTCTCGTCTACGGCGCCTAACAGGCCGGAACTATCAGCGTTTCTTGCCAGCCGGAATGTGTGGAATGGTATAATAGGCGATCCTATTTTGTGACCAGTCTCCCTTCTACGGCGCCTAACAGGCCGGAACTATCAGCGTTTCTTGCCAGCCGGAATGTGTGGAATGGTATAATAGGCGATCCTATTTTGTGACCAGTCACCTTTCTACGGCGCCTAACAGGCCGGAACTATCAGCGTTTCTTGCCAGCCGGAATGTGTGGAATGGTATAATAGGCGATCCTATTTTGTGACCAGTCTCCCTTCTACGGCGCCTAACAGGCCGGAACTATCAGCGTTTCTTGCCAGCCGGAATGTGTGGAATGGTATAATAGGCGATCCTATTTTGTGACCAGTCTCCCTTCTACGGCGCCTAACAGGCCAGAACTATCAGCGTTTCTTGCCAGCCTGAATGTGTGGAATGGTATAATAGGCGATCCTATTTTGTGACCAGTCTCCCTTCTACGGCGCCTAACAGGCCGGAACTATCAGCGTTTCTTGCCAGCCGGAATGTGTGGAATGGTATAATAGGCGATCCTATTTTGTGACCAGTCACCTTTCTACGGCGCCTAACAGGCTGGAACTATCAGCGTTTCTTGCCAGCCGGAATGTGTGGAATGGTATAATAGGCGATCCTATTTTGTGACCAGTCTCCCTTCTACGGCGCCTAACAGGCCGGAACTATCAGCGTTTCTTGCCAGCCGGAATGTGTGGAATGGTATAATAGGCGATCCTATTTTGTGACCAGTCTCCCTTCTAAGGCGCCTAACAGGCCGGAACTATCAGCGTTTCTTGCCAGCCTGAATGTGTGGAATGGTATAATAGGCGATCCTATTTTGTGACCAGTCTCCCTTCTACGGCGATAACAGGCCGGAACTATCAGCGTTTCTTGCCAGCCGGAATGTGTGGAATGGTATAATAGGCGATCCTATTTTGTGACCAGTCTCCCTTCTACGGCGCCTAACAGGCCGGAACTATCAGCGTTTCTTGCCAGCCGGAATGTGTGGAATGGTATAATAGGCGATCCTATTTTGTGACCAGTCTCCCTTCTACGGCGCCTAACAGGCCGGAACTATCAGCGTTTCTTGCCAGCCGGAATGTGTGGAATGGTATAATAGGCGATCCTATTTTGTGACCAGTCTCCCTTCTACGGCGCCTAACAGGCCGGAACTATCAGCGTTTCTTGCCAGCCTGAATGTGTGGAATGGTATAATAGGCGATCCTATTTTGTGACCAGTCTCCCTTCTACGGCGCCTAACAGGCCGGAACTATCAGCGTTTCTTGCCAGCCGGAATGTGTGGAATGGTATAATAGGCGATCCTATTTTGTGACCAGTCTCCCTTCTACGGCGCCTAACAGGCCGGAACTATAAGCGTTTCTTGCCAGCCGGAATGTGTGGAATGGTATAATAGGCGATCCTATTTTGTGACCAGTCACCTTTCTACGGCGCCTAACAGGCCGGAACTATCAGCGTTTCTTGCCAGCCGGAATGTGTGGAATGGTATAATAGGCGATCCTATTTTGTGACCAGTCTCCCTTCTACGGCGCCTAACAGGCCGGAACTATCAGCGTTTCTTGCCAGCCGGAATGTGTGGAATGGTATAATAGGCGATCCTATTTTGTGACCAGTCTCCCTTCTACGGCGCCTAACAGGCCGGAACTATCAGCGTTTCTTGCCAGCCTGAATGTGTGGAATGGTATAATAGGCGATCCTATTTTGTGACCAGTCTCCCTTCTACGGCGCCTAACAGGCCGGAACTATCAGCGTTTCTTGCCAGCCGGAATGTGTGGAATGGTATAATAGGCGATCCTATTTTGTGACCAGTCACCTTTCTACGGCGCCTAACAGGCCGGAACTATCAGCGTTTCTTGCCAGCCGGAATGTGTGGAATGGTATAATAGGCGATCCTATTTTGTGACCAGTCTCCCGTCTACGGCGCCTAACAGGCCGGAACTATCAGCGTTTCTTGCCAGCCTGAATGTGTGGAATGGTATAATAGGCGATCCTATTTTGTGACCAGTCTCCCTTCTACGGCGCCTAACAGGCCGGAACTATCAGCGTCTCTTGCCAGCCGGAATGTGTGGAATGGTATAATAGGCGATCCTATTTTGTGACCAGTCTCCCTTCTACGGCGCCTAACAGGCCGGAACTATCAGCGTTTCTTGCCAGCCGGAATGTATGGAATGGTATAATAGGCGATCCTATTTTGTGACCAGTCACCTTTCTACGGCGCCTAACAGGCCGGAACTATCAGCGTTTCTTGCCAGCCGGAATGTGTGGAATGGCATAATAGGCGATCCTATTTTGTGACCAGTCTCCCTTCTACGGCGCCTAACAGGCCGGAACTATCAGCGTTTCTTGCCAGCCGGAATGTGTGGAATGGTATAATAGGCGATCCTATTTTGTGACCAGTCTCCCTTCTACGGCGCCTAACAGGCCGGAACTATCAGCGTTTCTTGCCAGCCGGAATGTGTGGAATGGTATAATAGGCGATCCTATTTTGTGACCAGTCTCCCTTCTACGGCGCCTAACAGGCCGGAACTATCAGCGTTTCTTGCAAGCCGGAATGTGTGGAATGGTATAATAGGCGATCCTATTTTGTGACCAGTCTCCCTTCTACGGCGCCTAACAGGCCGGAACTATCAGCGTTTCTTGCCAGCCGGAATGTGTGGAATGGTATAATAGGCGATCCTATTTTGTGACCAGTCTCCCGTCTACGGCGCCTAACAGGCCGGAACTATCAGCGTTTCTTGCCAGCCTGAATGTGTGGAATGGTATAATAGGCGATCCTATTTTGTGACCAGTCTCCCTTCTACGGCGCCTAACAGGCCGGAACTATCAGCGTCTCTTGCCAGCCGGAATGTGTGGAATGGTATAATAGGCGATCCTATTTTGTGACCAGTCTCCCTTCTACGGCGCCTAACAGGCCGGAACTATCAGCGTTTCTTGCCAGCCGGAATGTGTGGAATGGTATAATAGGCGATCCTATTTTGTGACCAGTCTCCCTTCTACGGCGCCTAACAGGCCGGAACTATCAGCGTTTCTTGCCAGCCGGAATGTGTGGAATGGTATAATAGGCGATCCTATTTTGTGACCAGTCTCTCGTCTACGGCGCCTAACCGGCCGGAACTATCAGCGTTTCTTGCCAGCCGGAATGTGTGGAATGGTATAATAGGCGATCCTATTTTGTGACCAGTCTCCCTTCTACGGCGCCTAACAGGCCGGAACTATCAGCGTTTCTTGCCAGCCGGAATGTGTGGAATGGTATAATAGGCGATCCTATTTTGTGACCAGTCACCTTTCTACGGCGCCTAAGAGGCCGGAACTATCAGCGTTTCTTGCCAGCCGGAATGTGTGGAATGGTATAATAGGCGATCCTATTTTGTGACCAGTCTCCCTTCTACGGCGCCTAACAGGCCGGAACTATCAGCGTTTCTTGCCAGCCGGAATGTGTGGAATGGTATAATAGGCGATCCTATTTTGTGACCAGTCTCCCTTCTACGGCGCCTAACAGGCCAGAACTATCAGCGTTTCTTGCCAGCCTGAATGTGTGGAATGGTATAATAGGCGATCCTATTTTGTGACCAGTCTCCCTTCTACGGCGCCTAACAGGCCGGAACTATCAGCGTTTCTTGCTAGCCGGAATGTGTGGAATGGTATAATAGGCGATCCTATTTTGTGACCAGTCACCTTTCTACGGCGCCTAACAGGCCGGAACTATCAGCGTTTCTTGCCAGCCGGAATGTGTGGAATGGTATAATAGGCGATCCTATTTTGTGACCAGTCTCCCTTCTACGGCGCCTAACAGGCCGGAACTATCAGCGTTTCTTGCCAGCCGGAATGTGTGGAATGGTATAATAGGCGATCCTATTTTGTGACCAGCCTCCCGTCTACGGCGCCTAACAGGCCGGAACTATCAGCGTTTCTTGCCAGCCTGAATGTGTGGAATGGTATAATAGGCGATCCTATTTTGTGACCAGTCTCCCTTCTACGGCGCCTAACAGGCCGGAACTATCAGCGTCTCTTGCCAGCCGGAATGTGTGGAATGGTATAATAGGCGATCCTATTTTGTGACCAGTCTCCCGTCTACGGCGCCTATCAGGCCGGAACTATCAGCGTTTCTTGCCAGCCGGAATGTGTGGAATGGTATAATAGGCGATCCTATTTTGTGACCAGTTTCCCTTCTACGACGCCTAACAGGCCGGAACTATCAGCGTTTCTTGCCAGCCGGAATGTGTGGAATGGTATAATAGGCGATCCTATTTTGTGACCAGTCTCCCTTCTACGGCGCCTAACAGGCCGGAACTATCAGCGTTTCTTGCCAGCCGGAATGTGTGGAATGGTATAATAGGCGATCCTATTTTGTGACCAGTCTCCCTTCTACGGCGCCTAACAGGCCGGAACTATCAGCGTTTCTTGCCAGCCGGAATGTGTGGAATGGTATAATAGGCGATCCTATTTTGTAACCAGTCTCCCTTCTACGGCGCCTAACAGGCCGGAACTATCAGCGTTTCTTGCCAGCCGGAATGTGTGGAATGGTATAATAGGCGATCCTATTTTGTGACCAGTCTCCCATCTACGGCGCCTAACAGGCCGGAACTATCAGCGTTTCTTGCCAGCCGGAATGTGTGGAATGGTATAATAGGCGATCCTATTTTGTGACCAGTCTCCCTTCTACGGCGCCTAACAGGCCGGAACTATCAGCGTTTCTTGCCAGCCGGAATGTGTGATGTTGGTATAATAGGCGATCCTATTTTGTGAACAGTCTCTCGTCTACGGCGCCTAACAGGCCGGAACTATCAGCGTTTCTTGCCAGCCGGAATGTGTGGAATGGTATAATAGGCGATCCTATTTTGTGACCAGTCTCCCGTCTACGGCGCCTAACAGGCCGGATCTATCAGCGTTTCTCTCCAGCCGGAATGTGTGGAATGGTATAATAGGCGATCCTATTTTGTGACCAGTCTACCTTCTACGGCGCCTAACAGGCCGGAACTATCAGCGTTTCTTGCCAGCCGGAATGTGTGGAATGGTATAATAGGCGATCCTATTTTGTGACCAGTCTCCCTTCTACGGCGCCTAACAGGCCGGAACTATCAGCGTTTCTTGCCAGCTGGAATGTGTGGAATGGTATAATAGGCGATCCTATTTTGTGACCAGTCTCCCGTCTACAGCGCCTATCAGGCCGGAACTATCAGCGTTTCTTGCCAGCCGGAATGTGTGGAATGGTATAATAGGCGATCCTATTTTGTGACCAGTCTCCCGTCTACGGCGCCTATCAGGCCGGAACTATCAGCGTTTCTTGCCAGCCGAATGTGTGGAATGGTATAATAGGCGATCCTATTTTGTGACCAGTCTCCCTTCTACGGCGCCTAACAGGCCGGAACTATCAGCGTTTCTCTCCAGCCGGAATGTGTGGAATGGTATAATAGACGATCCTATTTTGTGACCAGTCTCCCTTCTACGGCGCCTAACAGGCCGGAACTATCAGCGTTTCTTGCCAGCCGGAATGTGTGGAATGGTATAATAGGCGATCCTATTTTGTGACCAGTCTCCTGTCTACGGCGCCTAACAGGCCAGAACTATCAGCGTTTCTTGCCAGCCGGAATGTGTGGAATGGTATAATAGGCGATCCTATTTTGTGACCAGTCTCCCTTCTACGGCGCCTAACAGGCCGGAACTATCAGCGTTTCTTGCCAGCCGGAATGTGTGGAATGGTATAATAGGCGATCCTATTTTGTGACCAGTCTCCCGTCTACGGCGCCTATCAGGCCGGAACTATCAGCGTTTCTTGCCAGCCGGAATGTGTGGAATGGTATAATAGGCGATCCTATTTTGTGACCAGTCTCCCTTCTACGGCGCCTAACAGGCCGGAACTATCAGCGTTTCTTGCCAGCCGGAATGTGTGGAATGGTATAATAGGCGATCCTATTTTGTGACCAGTCTCCCTTCTACGGCGCCTAACAGGCCGGAACTATCAGCGTTTCTTGCCAGCCGGAATGTGTGGAATGGTATAATAGGCGATCCTATTTTGTGACCAGTCTCCCTTCTACGGCGCCTAACAGGCCGGAACTATCAGCGTTTCTCTCCAGCCGGAATGTGTGGAATGGTATAATAGGCGATCCTATTTTGTGACCAGTCTCCCGTCTACGGCGCCTAACAGGCCGGAACTATCAGCGTTTCTTGCCAGCTGGAATGTGTGGAATGGTATAATAGGCGATCCTCTTTTGTGACCAGTCTCCCGTCTACGGCGCCTATCAGGCCGGAACTATCAGCGTTTCTTGCCAGCCGGAATGTGTGGAATGGTATAATAGGCGATCCTATTTTGTGACCAGTCTCCCTTCTACGGCGCCTAACAGGCCGGAACTATCAGCGTTTCTCTCCAGCCGGAATGTGTGGAATGGTATAATAGGCGATCCTATTTTGTGACCAGTCTCCTTCTACGGCGCCTAACAGGCCGGAACTATCAGCGTTTCTTGCCAGCCGGAATGTGTGGAATGGTATAATAGGCGATCCTATTTTGTGACCAGTCTCCCGTCTACGGCGCCTAACAGGCCGGAACTATCAGCGTTTCTTGCCAGCCGGAATGTGTGGAATGGTATAATAGGCGATCCTATTTTGTGACCAGTCTCCCTTCTACGGCGCCTAACAGGCCGGAACTATCAGCGTTTCTTGCCAGCCGGAATGTGTGGAATGGTATAATAGGCGATCCTATTTTGTGACCAGTCTCCCGTCTACGGCGCCTATCAGGCCGGAACTATCAGCGTTTCTTGCCAGCCGGAATGTGTGGAATGGTATAATAGGCGATCCTGTTTTGTGACCAGTCTCCCTTCTACGGCGCCTAACAGGCCGGAACTATCAGCGTTTCTTGCCAGCCGGAATGTGTGGAATGGTATAATAGGCGATCCTATTTTGTGACCAGTCTCCCTTCTACGGCGCCTATCAGGCCGGAACTATCAGCGTTTCTTGCCAGCCGGAATGTGTGGAATGGTATAATAGGCGATCCTATTTTGTGACCAGTCTCCCTTCTACGGCGCCTAACAGGCCGGAACTATCAGCGTTTCTCTCCAGCCGGAATGTGTGGAATGGTATAATAGGCGATCCTATTTTGTGACCAGTCTCCCTTCTACGGCGCCTAACAGGCCGGAACTATCAGCGTTTCTTGCCAGCCGGAATGTGTGGAATGGTATAATAGGCGATCCTATTTTGTGACCAGTCTCCCGTCTACGGCGCCTATCAGGCCGGAACTATCAGCGTTTCTTGCCAGCCGGAATGTGTGGAATGGTATAATAGGCGATCCTATTTTGTGACCAGTCTCCCTTCTACGGCGCCTAACAGGCCGGAACTATCAGCGTTTCTCTCCAGCCGGAATGTGTGGAATGGTATAATAGGCGATCTTATTTTGTGACCAGTCTCCCGTCTACGGCGCCTAACAGGCCGGAACTATCAGCGTTTCTTGCCAGCTGGAATGTGTGGAATGGTATAATAGGCGATCCTATTTTGTGACCAGTCTCCCTTCTACGGCGCCTAACAGGCCGGAACTATCAGCGTTTCTTGCCAGCCGGAATGTGTGGAATGGTATAATAGGCGATCCTATTTTGTGACCAGTCTCCCTTCTACGGCGCCTAACAGGCCGGAACTATCAGCGTTTCTCTCCAGCCGGAATGTGTGGAATGGTATAATAGGCGATCCTATTTTGTGACCAGTCTCCCTTCTACGGCGCCTAACAGGCCGGAACTATCAGCGTTTCTTGCCAGCCGGAATGTGTGGAATGGTATAATAGGCGATCCTATTTTGTGACCAGTCTCCCGTCTACGGCGCCTATCAGGCCGGAACTATCAGCGTTTCTTGCCAGCTGGAATGTGTGGAATGGTATAATAGGCGATCCTATTTTGTGACCAGTCTCCCGTCTACGGCGCCTAACAGGCCGGAACTATCAGCGTTTCTCTCCAGCCGGAATGTGTGGAATGGTATAATAGGCGATCCTATTTTGTGACCAGTCTCCCGTCTACGGCGCCTAACAGGCCGGAACTATCAGCGTTTCTTGCCAGCTGGAATGTGTGGAATGGTATAAAAGGCGATCCTATTTTGTGACCAGTCTCCCGTCTACGGCGCCTATCAGGCCGGAACTATCAGCGTTTCTTGCCAGCCGGAATGTGTGGAATGGTATAATAGGCGATCCTATTTTGTGACCAGTCTCCCGTCTACGGCGCCTATCAGGCCGGAACTATCAGCGTTTCTTGCCAGCCGGAATGTGTGGAATGGTATAATAGGCGATCCTATTTTGTGACCAGTCTCCCGTCTACGGCGCCTAACAGGCCGGAACTATCAGCGTTTCTCTCCAGCCGGAATGTGTGGAATGGTATAATAGGCGATCCTATTTTGTGACCAGTCTCCCGTCTACGGCGCCTAACAGGCCGGAACTATCAGCGTTTCTTGCCAGCTGGAATGTGTGGAATGGTATAATAGGCGATCCTATTTTGTGACCAGTCTCCCGTCTACGGCGCCTATCAGGCCGGAACTATCAGCGTTTCTTGCCAGCCGGAATGTGTGGAATGGTATAATAGGCGATCCTATTTTGTGACCAGTCTCCCGTCTACGGCGCCTATCAGGCCGGAACTATCAGCGTTTCTTGCCAGCCGGAATGTGTGGAATGGTATAATAGGCGATCCTATTTTGTGACCAGTCTCCCTTCTACGGCGCCTAACAGGCCGGAACTATCGGCGTTTCTTGCCAGCCGGAATGTGTGGAATGGTATAATAGGCGATCCTATTTTGTGACCAGTCTCCCTTCTACGGCGCCTAACAGGCCGGAACTATCAGCGTTTCTTGCCAGCCGGAATGTGTGGAATGGTATAATAGGCGATCCTATTTTGTGACCAGTCTCCCGTCTACGGCGCCTAACAGGCCGGAACTATCAGCGTTTCTTGCCAGCCGGAATGTGTGGAATGGTATAATAGGCGATCCTATTTTGTGACCAGTCTCCCTTCTACGGCGCCTAACAGGCCGGAACTATCAGCGTTTCTTGCCAGCCGGAATGTGTGGAATGGTATAATAGGCGATCCTATTTTGTGACCAGTCTCCCGTCTACGGCGCCTATCAGGCCGGAACTATCAGCGTTTCTTGCCAGCCGGAATGTGTGGAATGGTATAATAGGCGATCCTATTTTGTGACCAGTCTCCCTTCTACGGCGCCTAACAGGCCGGAACTATCAGCGTTTCTCTCCAGCCGGAATGTGTGGAATGGTATAATAGGCGGTCCTATTTTGTGACCAGTCTCCCGTCTACGGCGCCTAACAGGCCGGAACTATCAGCGTTTCTTGCCAGCTGGAATGTGTGGAATGGTATAATAGGCGATCCTATTTTGTGACCAGTCTCCCTTCTACGGCGCCTAACAGGCCGGAACTATCAGCGTTTCTTGCCAGCCGGAATGTGTGGAATGGTATAATAGGCGATCCTATTTTGTGACCAGTCTCCCGTCTACGGCGCCTAACAGGCCGGAACTATCAGCGTTTCTTGCCAGCCGGAATGTGTGGAATGGTATAATAGGCGATCCTATTTTGTGACCAGTCTCCCTTCTACGGCGCCTAACAGGCCGGAACTATCAGCGTTTCTTGCCAGCCGGAATGTGTGGAATGGTATAATAGGCGATCCTATTTTGTGACCAGTCTCCCTTCTACGGCGCCTATCAGGCCGGAACTATCAGCGTTTCTTGCCAGCCGGAATGTGTGGAATGGTATAATAGGCGATCCTATTTTGTGACCAGTCTCCCTTCTACGGCGCCTAACAGGCCGGAACTATCAGCGTTTCTTGCGGGTGACGTTGCCTCCGCTGCTGGAAGAAGTGCCACTGGCGATTCGAAGCGTTATGTGGCTGCCACATGATAGTTCTCAGCCCACTTCGCCGTTAACGTCGGGACACAACTCAGTCGTGTCATCCCTGGTCGACTGATCGTACGAGGGGGTCCAGTTGCATGGCCTGCTCTTACACCCGATCTCAACCCGTGCGACACCTGCTTATGAGGAGGTTTCAAAAGTATCGTGTATGCAGAGCCCCTCGCAGACGTGGAGACACTGGAGCAGCGTATTAATGCTGCCTTTAACGCTATTCGGATGCAGCCTGGCCGATGTGGACGAGTGAGACAGAACATGCTGCGGCGCGTACACACATGCATTGAGGCATGTGGAAACCATTTTCGAGGCATTCTGTAACTGTGGCTGCATGGTACGGCGCGTGTTAGGCGGCAGTCTCTATAACAATGTATGACTGAATGAATGGTCTCTAGCATCGAAACCATGCATTTGTAGACTTAAGTTCATTAGCCCTTATTTCTTCCGTATCCTCTCGTCGATCAATCCCTATAGTTTGTACATAGTGGAAAAAAATCACCCTGTATATGTGAATGACCTTTCACTTAAGCAGAATTGGTACATTTTGCGGGCGATACTAATGTTACAACAAATCCCGTTAGAGAAAGCAAAAGGAGACATTTTTAATGATGTTTTTCAAGCAGTTATTAAGTGGTTCTCTGAAAATGAGCTCTCCCTCATCCCTTAATGTCGTGAGCTGTGAATTCGCATCATACAAAAGGGACGCTAATAAATTGAAGGTTAACTGGTTTTCAGTGCCATTTATGGTACATGTAAATTCTACACGAATATGCCAAACCCTCTGACATACGCTTCCATTTACTCAGTTTTTTTGTTACTTGTAGAGCGACTAGCTTTTAGCCTCTTTGTTCATGACACACAAACACACACACACACACACACACACACACACACACACACACACAAACACGAGAAGTTATTGTAATTATTTGGACAATTGCAGCTAGATACAAAGTTAAGTTCATTTATGAAAATTATTTATTTGTTCTCTAACATATATATGCAGCGACGTTGTAACGCAAACTAAATATAGTTTCACAACTTTTCATAATTTATAACAATTGTGTACGAGAAATTTCTCATACCAACGGTACGATCGTCTTGGGGGAAGACATGGCACCTAGAAAGCGACGTCATGCAACATATCTGAATGAAGATAGGTAATGCAACAAATGTTAACATTCTTAAGTTGAAAATTAATTATTATTCTGTAAAACAAACTGACTGACGGTATCTCATGTTGACTAGGTTTCGATCAGCAATGCAGGTGCCGTTATGGAGGGGATCCACTTTAGGTGTTCCTTTTCTGGGACAGCATAACATTGTGACGCCGAACTGTGTGCGGTGGGGTGAAAAAGACAGGTACGGAGAGGTAGTCTGAGGGGTCGGAAGCCTCTCCAGTTCCGTACTCACGTTAGTAATGTCGAGAATTCCGAGTTAGTGCGACCATCTCGAATATCGGAAGTGGCAGAAGCAGATGGTGGGGAAACGCCGACCCTGTTATTTATGCTGAGGAGTGCACGATCTGACGTTGAATGCAGCTACCAAGAGCACAATAATGGTCACCCATCCGAAACTTCACCTCAACAGTGGCGTCTCAGCATCTGCACACTCAAGGAAAGGCACCTCTTACGTTGCTCAACCATTTTCAGAATTGTGAGAGCTCATGCAGTATTGCAAAATGTGTGCTGCAGTCTTGGAAAACAGAATACTTCAAGTAATTGTCATTAAACTGTTTTTACCTTAAGTTTCCCGGTTCCTCTATTCAGGCAAATTTAAGAGACACGTTTGAGGGTACAAATGTTTTTCACAAGTTCATATTACAACAAAAACTTGTCATCCTAAACATCGTAAGAATACGATGCTGAAACGATCCCTCAAAGCTAAAGAACTGTTTATAAATGGTGTGGCCGCTTTTCTTGTTTAAATTTTCTGAGAACATTTTTCAGTTTTCTTGGCCAAATTTTCTAAAGTAGTTATTAACAAGACAACTTTTTAGCTCACATTTCCGAATAGAGTTTTGCATATATAACGAGTGTGCTACACTTATATTATAGTCAGCTTATCCATCTTGTGTTTGAGTTCGCAGATACATTAAACGTAGAGTTACGTACTCTACGTTTAATGTATCTGCAAACTTTTTATTTCTGTTTAAAAGTAAAGTCTTTAAACAAAATATTTCAGATAAACTCAAAGTTCAAAATTCAATTTCAGTCACCTTTCCTTCAGAAATGTAGGATAAATTTTCTCCCTCACAGCCGGCGATCAATTTTCATACGTTTACCTTGATTTATGGCGGGAAGTCCTACGGCAACTAACCACAGCTCTCGTCGACTCTTACAGGGGGAAATGCTGTTTCGGAATCTTATTGGAAACACAAACGTCCAGAAGTTGTGAGGAAGGCAGGCAATGACTCATTTCGTGTGACGGTTAGGACATTCTTCTATTGTGGATCGAAACATCCGAACAATTCTGCACTTAAGTGATAAAGTTTGATATTATAAAGGGTCTTACCAAAATAGGAAAATAAGTTACGAACACTGCTCAGAAGTTCTATAAATATTTTGTGATGTGAAAGGTGGGAAATATTTAGTTTTGTCAAGTATAGAAATATGTATAGCCCGAATGGGTGAATTCAGGTAAAAGCTCTTGGGATAGTGACACGCAGAGACAGAGAATGAAATATTCATTTAGTGCAATACGAACAATGAACCAGTGGTCTAGCGGTAGCGTATTTGAACAGTAATCAAAACGTCATCGGTTCTGAGTTCGAACCCCGTCACCACTTAGAGTTTGACTAAAACTTATCAGCATCGGCGGCCGAAGACTTACGGCATTACAGGTCACCATCTTCCTGCCAACGACACTGTCAAAGAGGGCGGAAGAGCGGCCAGAGGTTCAGGGCATTCTCTTGTCATTGGGGACGGGAAACTGCCCCTAATCAGCAATGGTCAACAGGAAGAGGATGCAGACGGCAATGGAAACTACTGCATTAAAGACACATAACATATATCCACAGGACATGCAACTGAAAAAGTGTCAGTATGATCTCTCCAACGGCAAAAGATTCCTGACTAGTCCCCCATTCGGATCTCAGGGAGGGGACTGCGAAGGGGAAGGTGCCCATGAGAAAAAGATTGAATAACCAACGAAAGGGTAACATTCTACGAGTCGCGGCGTGGAATGTCAGAACCTTGAACATCTACATCTACATGACTACTCTGCAATTCACATTTAAGTGCTTGGCAGAGGGTTCATCCAACCACAATCATACTATTTCTCTACTATTCCACTCCCGAACAGCGAGCGGGAAAAACGAACACCTAAACCTTTCTGTTCGAGCTCTGATTTCTCTTATTTTATTTTGATGATCATTCCTACCTATGTAGGTTGGGCTCAACAAAATATTTTCGCATTCGGAAGAGAAAGTTGGTGACTGAAATTTCGTAAAAAGGTCTCGCCGCGACGAAAAACGTCTATGCTGTAATGACTTCCATCCCAACTCGTGTATCATATCTGCCACACTCTCTCCCCTATAACGCGATAATACAAAACGAGCTGCCCTTTTATGCACCCTTTCGATGTCCTCCGTCAATCCCATCTGGTAAGGATCCCACACCGCGCAGCAATATTCTAACAGAGGACGAACGAGTGTAGTGTAAGCTGTCTCTTTAGTGGACTTGTTGCATCTTCTAAGTGTCCTGCCAATGAAACGCAACCTTTGGCTCGCCTTCCCGACAATATTATCTATGTGGTCCTTCCAACTGAAGTTGTTCGTAATTTTAACACCCAAGTACCTAGTTGAATTGACAGCCTTGAGAATTGTACTATTTATCGAGTAATCGAATTCCAACGGATTTCTTTTGGAACTCATGTGGATCATCTCACACTTTTCGTTATTTAGCGTCAACTGCCACCTGACACACCATGCAGCAATCTTTTCTAAATCGCTTTGCAGCTGATACTGGTCTTCGGATGACCTTACTAGACGGTAAATTACAGCATCATCTGCGAACAGTCTAAGAGAACTGCTCAGATTTTCACCCAGGTCATTTATATAGATCAGGAACAGTAGAGGTCCCAGGACGCTTCCCTGGGGAACACCTGATATCACTTCAGTTTTACTCGATGATTTGCCGTCTATTACTACGAACTGCGACCTTCCTGACAGGAAATCACGAATCCAGTCGCACAACTGAGACGATACCGCATAGCTCCGCAGCTTGATTAGAAGTCGCTTGTGAGGAACGGTGTCAAAAGCTTTCCGGAAATCTAGAAATACGGAATCAACTTGAGATCCCCTGTCGATAGCGGCCATTACTTCGTGCGAATAAAGAGCTAGCTGCGTTGCACAAGAGCGATGTTTTCTGAAGCCATGCTGATTACGTGTCAATAGATCGTTCCCTTCGAGGTGATTCATAATGTTTGAATACAGTATATGCTCCAAAACCCTACTGCAAACCGACGTCAATGATATAGGTCTGTAGTGGTAGGAAAGCTGGAAAATCTGAAAAGGGAAATGCAAACGGTCACTTTAGGTATAGTAGCGGTCAGTGAAGTGAAATGGAAAGGAGACAAGGATTTCTGCCCAGATGAGTCCAGGGTAATATCAACTGCAGCAGCGAATAGCATAACGTCAGAAGGATTCGTCATGAATAGGAAGATAGGGCAGAGAGTGTGTTACTGTGAACAGTTCAGTGACAGGATTGTTCTCATCAGACTCGACAGCAAACCAACAGCGATAACGATTCTTCAGGTATACATGCCGACATCACAAGCTGAAGATGAAGAGACAGAGCAAGTATATGACGACATTGAAAGGCTAATTCAGTTTGTAAAGGGAGATGAAAATCCAATACTAATGGGGGAATGGATTGCGGTTGTAGGGGAAGCAGTAGGGGAAAGGGCTACGGGAGAATATGGCCTTGGTACTAGGCATGTGAGAGGAAAAAAAATTGAGTTCTGCTATAAATTTCAGCTCGTAATGGTGAATACTCTGCTCAAGAATCACTTGGAAAAGACCGAAAGACACGGGAAGATTTCAGATTACATCATCGTGAGACAGACATTCCGAAATCAGAACATAATTTAGTAGTGACGAAGAACAGGCCTAAGTTTAAGAGATTAGTCAGAAACAATCAATACGCAAAACGGGATATGGAAGGACTAAGGAACGAAGAGAACACTTGAAGTTCTCTAAAGCTGTAGATACTGCAATAAGGAGTAGCTCAGTAAGCAGTTTAGTTGAAGTGGAATGGACATCCCTAAAAGGGACAATCACAAAAACTGGAAAGAAAAACATTGTTTGCAAAGAAGGAAACTGCGAAGAAACCATGGTTAACAGAAGAAATACTTCAGATAATCGATGAAAGAAGGAAGTAGAAAAATGTTCAGAGAGATTCATTTATACAGAAATACAAGTAGCTGAAGAATGTAATAAATAGGAAGTGCAGAGAAGCTAAGACGAAATGGTGGCATGAAAAATGTGAAGAAATCGAAAAAGAAATGATTGTCGGAAGGAGTGGCTCAGCATTTGGTGATACTAAAAGCAAGGGTTGTAATATTAAGAGTGCAACTGGAATTCTACTGTTAAATGCAGAGGAGAGAGCAAATAGGTGGAAAGAGTACACTGAAGGTCTCTACGAGGGGCAAACTTACCTGGTGAAGAGAAAGAAGAAATTGGGGTCAATATAAAAGAAAGACGGGACCCAATACTAGAATCAGAATTTAAAAGAGCTTTGGAAGTCTTAAGATCAAATAAGGCAAAAGATATAAATAACATTTCACCAGAATTTATAAAATCATTGGGCGAAGTGGCAACAAAGGACTATTCAAGTTGGTATGTAGAATGTATGATTTTGGCGATAAAGCATTTGACTTTCAGAAAAGTATCATCCAATCAATTCCGAAGACTGCAACAGCCGACAAGTGCGAGAGTTTCCACAAATCAGTTTAACAGCTCAAATCAGTTTAACAGCTCATGCATCCAAGTTGCTTACAAGAATAACATACAGAAGAACGGAAAAGAAAATTGAGGATGTGCTAGGTGTCGATCACATTGGCTTTAAGAAAGGTAGAGGCACCAGAGAGGCAGTTCTGACGTTGTGGTTGATAACGAAACAAAAACTAAAGTAAAATCAAGACACGTCCATAGGATTTGTCGACCTGGAAAAAGCGTTCGACAATGTAAAATGCGGCAAAATGTTTGAAATTCTGAGGAAAACAGGGGTAAGCTATAGCGAGAGACGAGTAATAAACAACATATACAAGGACCAAGAGGGAATAGTAAGAGTGGAAGACCAAGAAAGAAGTGCTCAGATTAAAAAAAAAAAGTTTTTAAGACAGGGATATAGTCTTTTGCCCCTACTGTTTAATCTATACCTCGAAGATGCAATGATGGAAATAAAGTAAGTGTCACGAATGGAATTAATATCGAAATTGAAAGGATATCAATGGTAACATTCGCTGATGACGGTGCTATCCTAAGTGAAAGTGAAGAAGAATCACAGGAGCTGGACTCAGAGTAAATCGAAGAAAGGTGAAAGTAATGAGAAGTAGCAGAAATGATAACGGCGAGAAACTTAACGTCAGCACTGATGATCAGGAAGTACATGAATTTAAGGAAGTCTGCTACTAAGCGTCAAATACCCAACGACGGACGGGGTAAGGACAACATCAAAAGCAGACTATCACTGGCAAAACGGGCATTCCTGGACAAGTGTCAAACATAAGCCTTACTTTGAGGAAGAAGTTTCTGAGAATCTACGTTTGGCGCACAGCACGGTATGGTAGTGAAACATGGACTGTGTTAAAAGCATTTGAGGTGTGGTGCTACAGAAGAATGTTGAAAATTAGGTGGACGATCAGGTAACGAATGAAGAGGTTCTGCGCAGAATGGGAGAAGAAAGAAATATATGGAAAACACTGAGAAGAAGAAGGGACAGTATGATAGGTCATCTGTTAAGCATCAGAGAGTAACTTCCACGTTGCTAAAGGGAGCTGTAGAGGGGAAAAAGTGTAGAGGAAGACAGAGATTGGAATATATGCAGCAAATAATTGAGGACGTAGGTTGCAAGTGCTACTCTGAGATGGAGAGTTGGCACAGGAGAGGAATTCGTGTCGGACCGCATGTAACTAGTCACAACACTGATGAGTGGGAAAAAAAACATTGGCATTAAGTGCACAAGAGAATACTCTTTATATATAAATACCTTAATTTGTTACAATTTTCCAATAGTCCATACGATTACCTGACCTTCTAACAATATCGCCATACATGAGTAATGCTGTTTTCGGACTTGCAAGTTTCATGGACTCATTAGTAATCTAGCTGTAACTGAAGGCAAGTGCCATATGTTGTCAGTATAATTGCAACGGCTGCAGCAACTATTTCATATCGTGGAGCTCCATAAGATAAAACTGTCTGGTAGGTGCTGCTATCTGCTACTTCTTATTACAACTTTTCTCATCTTGTGTGTTTCTTGTTATTACAACTATAGGCAGCAATGTAATTAATAAGAATTTTAATTGTAAAGTTTTGCTTTTGTTTTGTGTATGATTTAAATTACTTTCACTGTAATGATACAGTATAATGTAAAGTTTATGTGCAAGCTTCTTGTGGGTACTTTTACATTTTTACACTTTTAAGAGTGGTCGGCAGAGAAAATATTAAGCTCTTTGACTGTTAACTGTGTGGCACGCCTGTGGAAACAAGGTGGAAGTTAAGTTGATCGTGGATATTGTGATGCTTTGGTGTTGTTTGTTTTGATAGTTTTGGTGGCTGCAGTTTTATGGAAGGAGCTGCTCTGGAGAGTAAACTGATGGAAGATATAGCAGGACTGTTATTCTCCAATACTTAATGCAGTTAGCTGAAAGTGGATTGGCGATTTATGAAACTGCAGCTGTAGATTACCAATTACAAATCACAGCTACAATAAGGTGCCGAGATTAGTTAGGTTGCATCTAGGCCTTGTTAATTTGTACACGAGCCACTCACTAAACTTAGAAATGTTTCCAAGAGTAATACATTCATTTTAAACAGGAGACGCGTGTATTTGGTCGTAGTTGAATACTTGACCCTTAAACAATTTTTTCCACTGTCCCGTACGATGAATAGTTGGCACAGTTTCCCCAAGCACAAACTAAATAATTAAACAGTAGAACAATTTATTCATACCATTATTTGTTTTCCAGTCAATATTCGTGGCAAGTAGCATTCCACTTAGCAACTACTAAGTCTGAACTAAAACTATTAGTGACCGCTTCATAGAACGGAAGTTGCCAGCACTACTTATTTCTAACATAGGAGCTTAAATTTGTACGATGGGTACAAAAGTACTGATATGATATAGGTTAAGAACATGTTTTTCTCATCTTGTGTTTTTCTTGTATGGAAACACTGCATGATGCTGTACTTGGCGCTCAACAATAAATTGTAAGAGGCGGTACCTGATGCTCTAATCACATTTAACTTAAAAAAACAAGTACGTTTTTACTGACTTTTAAGGTTTCTTTAAATTGTATTATTTGCTTTCTGTCTGTACTATTTTGGAGGTAACATTTGTTTTCCTCTGTGATGCCTAAGTGATGAAGGTTAAGTTTGGCAAAACATCAATGAGTGATCAGTTGGGAAAGGAAAGTAAATGATCGTGTCACTGGTTTACGGCACGAATATTTGTAGACACCTTTATGTAGCACCCAATATGTCAGCTCAGAGAGGAGTTCATGATGCTTAAAAAAACGCTTGTCATTAATTAACGAGAGTGCTATACATTCCGTTAATTAACTGACTAACATTTACATGCTGAGTGCGTATGACACTCGCTATAACCTCAACACTGTTTTGATTGATTAAATTTCAGTTTTATTGCAACGTGGAAATTATAATGAAGTGCTAATACTCTGAGGCATTTATTTTACCAGAAGTGGATGCTTGAGGTTTTGTTGTTGTTGTTATGGTCTTCAGACCTGAGACTGGTTTGCTGCAGCTCTCCATGCTACTCTATCCTGTGCAAGCTTCATCATCTCCCAGTACCTACTGCAACCTACATCCTTCTGAATCTGCTTAGTGCATTCATCTCTTGGTCTCCCTCTACGATTTTTACCCACCACGCTGCCCTCCAATGCTAAATTGGTGATTCCACGATGTCTCAGAACATGTCCTACCAACCGGTCCCTTCTTCTGATCAAGTCGTGCCACAAGCTCCTCTTCTCCCGAATTCTATTCAATACCTCCTCATTAGTTATGTGATCTACCCATCTAATCTTCAGCATTCTTCTGCAGCACCACATTTCGAAAGCATCTATTCTCTTCTTGTCGAAACTATTTATCGTCCATATTTCACTTCCATACATGGCTACACTCCATACAAATACCTTTAGAAACGACTTCTTGACACTTAAACCTATACTTGATGTTAACAAATTTCTCTTCTTCAGAAATGCTTTCCTTGCGATTGCCAGTCTACATTTTATATCCTCTTTACTTCGACCATCATCAGTTATATTGCTCCCCAAATAGCAGAACTTCTTTACTACTTTAAGTGTCTCATTTCGTAATCTAATTCCCTCAGCATCATCCGACTTAATTCGACTACGTTCCATTATCCTCGTTTTGTTTTTGTTGATGTTCATCTTATACCGTCCTTTCAAGACACTGTCCAATCCGTTCACCTGCTCTTCCAAGTCCTTTGCTGTCTCTGACAGAATTACTATGTCATCGGCGAACCTCAAAGTTTTTATTTCTTCTCCATGGATTATAATTCCTACTTCGAATTTTTCTTTTGTTTCCTTTACTGCTTGCTCAATATGCAGATTGAATACAACATCGGGGAGAGGCTACAACCCTGACTTACTCCCTTCCAAACCATTGCTTCCCTTTCGTGCCCCTCGACTCTTATAACTGCCATCTAGTTTCTGTACAAATTGTAAATAGCCTTTCGCTCCCTTTATTTTACCCCTACCACCTTTAGAATTTGAAAGAGAGTATTCCAGTTAACATTGTCAAAAGCTTTCTCTAAGTCTACAAATGCTAGAAACGTAGGTTTGCTTTTCCTTAATCTTCCTTCTAAGATAAGGCGTAAGGTCAGTATTGCCTCACGCGTTCCAAAATTTCTACGCAATCCTAACTGATCTACCCCGAGGTCGGCTTCTATCAGTTTTTCCATTCGTTAGTTATTTCGCAGCTCTGCCTTATTAACCTGATAGTTCGGTAATTTTTACACCTGTCAACACCTGCTTTCTTTGGGACTGGAATTATTATATTCTTCTTGAAGTCTGAGGGTTTTTCACCTGTCTCATACATCTTGCTCACCAGATGGTAGAGTTTTGTCAGAGCTGGTTCTCCTAAGGTTATCAGTACTCCTCAAAATACAAATGGAACTTTAATAACTCGTATACAGTCTGTGGAGAGGAACTCTGACAGTTTCAGGATTCCGCTAATAAACAAAATGGTGGACTAGAATTCAAATTCCTAATAGCAGAGCCGCTCTGCCATCATGAAAAAAAATGACGAATAAAAAGATCAGAACTACAATGCAAGACGCATCACGATTCAAGAAAGGTGGTTTCAGTTAAGTCCACTGGAACTGATGCAGCAAGTCATTGGTTTCACATTACAGGCCTAAGACCTAACAGCAAGCCCGCATCTCGTGGTCGTGCGGTAGCGTTCTCGCTTCCCACACCTGGGTTCCCGGGTTCGATTCCCGGCGGGGTCAAGGATTTTCTCTACCTCGTGATGGCTGGGTGTTGTGTGCTGTCCTTATGTTAGTTAGGTTTAAGTAGTTCTAAGTTCTAGGTGACTGATGACCATAAATGTTAAGTCCCATAGTCCTCAGAGCCATTTGAACCATTTTTTGAACCAAACTGCAAAGGACAGGCTGTACTAATGTGTAGTAAGTGTAACGGTCATCTGTGTCTAAACGGGAGCGTAAAATATTTCCAATAATTTCACGAATAAAGGGTTTCCTGAATAGCACACAATTATTTAAAATATATGCCACCATGTATATTTTTATCATGTAAATCCTACCAATTTATTATCAGAATGATAAAATCTTTTACTAAATGGATTATTGTCAGTGTTCAATTTCTTAAATGCTTATTGCTATAAATAGGTCACCTACTCAATTATATCTGACAGGTATAACGTAACTCTCATCTGACCTTACATACTTCATGAAATTTCATTGCTGGTTACAAAATATGGCTTTCTATTAATTTATTTCAAGAAGTAATTTATTCAGGTATTAGGGAGCTAAATCTTGAAGAAAAAAAAAGACGCAGTATATCCAGTAACTACAAATATAAAACTGTACTAACAGCTGATGTAGCACATGAGCAGGAGCCAGTAAACGGGGTAGAACGGTCCAAGTGGCTCAGAAAGGAGTTCAGTGAGCACAAACAAAAACTTTCGATCACTTACTGAGCAACATAAAATATGTGATATGTGACGACCTAACCTAAAATCGTGTGACTGGTGGGAGGCACGCTACGGTAGGGGTTGCAGCGGCGATGGTCACTGTGTCCAGATGGCTTCGTGGTCAGAGTGTCCGCCTAGTAAGCACGAGGCTCGGGTTCGAATTCTGATACGGCGTAAATATTCAAATTTCCACATTGATTTAAATCAATGCCCTCTCGCAGCCAGTGTAATTACAATGTGCCTTAATTCTTAGTGGCTGGAGGATCAGAATGGTGTCTGTTCTTTCAGACATGTCAAAAGAACAGATACCACATATATATGTAATTAAAGCAAAGATGGCCAATGATCTCTTCAGTGCTTATGCACACCAGGCCAGAACTCTTACAGGAATAACGGGCAGAGGCACCACATTAGTAGTGTGAGGGTGTTTGTGCAGCCCGTGTAGCTGTGATCAGCACTGCATCCGGATGGCTCAGCGGTCAGCGCCTCTGCCTAGTAAGCAGCAGACCCGAGTTTGAATCCCAGTCTGGCATGAATTTTCAACTTCCCAGTTGATTTAAAACAATGCCCAGTCTCAGCCAATGTCTTTAATTCCTTTGTATCTAAACTCATTTCTCCTAGACAACTACTTCTATTCCACAGGGGAATTCTTGTTGACTAATTCCTGAACTAAACATGTTACTAAGCTTTCCAAACAAATATGTTCATCTGCTTGGGCATTCCATTACTGTTAGCCTTCGAAACAAACGAATTAGCCTCTTGACATAATATGTCCATTCAATACTGTCATATTGAATAATTTTCTGGGGTAAATTCACCACTTGGATAGAAAGTATTGATTGCACAAAAGCGAGCAGTAAGAATAATATCTGGTGATCACCTGCGGTCGTTATGTAGTTGAGAGTTACGCATTTTTACTGCACCATCACAATACATGTATTTGCTAGTTAAATCGTCAGCAATAAACAGTCAAAATTTGAGAATAGTGATGTCCATAACTACAACACTAAAGGCAACAATGGCCTTTTTTTGCCTATTATTAAAGCTGTCTGTGGCTCAGAAAGGGGTTGAATAAATACTAACAAAAGTTATATATTATTTACCCAGTAACATAAAGAAACCGACGGACAGCAAAGAAATTTTGAAATCCAACCTATACTCATTTCTCTTGGACAACGCCTCCTATTACATGAACCAATTTTTATTTAAAACTTGGTGGCCTAGAGAAAAATCCGAAGTTTTTACGTGCAGCAGCATGAACAGCGCTAAAAAACAAACAATGTGCTCATTAATGCTAACAGTAATCACGTATACATATCCTGTGAAGCGACTCCTTACACACCACGTAGATAAAAGAATCATTCATTATAGGGCACATTTGTATGACTGAACGGCTAACCCAGTCCATGGTGCACGATTCCACTTGCAGGTTGCCTGTGTCACAGCTTCCATGATTTTCAGTAATTTATCTAATTACTGACTGAATTGAAAAAATTTAAAAATACACTGACGGAAAAAACTCCCAACGCCAATAGGTGTGTTTTTGCATCGGGAAGATGGTGTCTCTTCAGATTTCGCGCCAGTGGCATATGACAGGTGTTAGTGGCGCCACTATGAGGGCACACGTCGTCCTGACGGCAGGAGATACAGCTGTCAGTAGTATAAAGGCTTACAGAACGAGAGAGGTAGGAAGCTCCTATCCCCTCTACATCCCGTACTGTATATCATTTTGGTAGATGCATTGCGGTGGCTGAGGCAATTGTAAGCACAGTGGGCTCACATTTGGGAGGACAACAGTTCAAATACCTACACAGAGTACGCGAAATAACTTGCCCCCCTTCTAACAGCCGTGTACCACAAGTCTCTAGAAGAACGGAAGGTTCCAAATGATTGGAAAAGAGCACAGGTAGTCCCAGTCTTCAAAATGGTTCAAATGGCTCTGAGCACTATGGGACTCAACTGCTATGGTCATTAGTCCCCCAGAACTTAGAACTACTTAAACCTAACTAACCTAAGGACAGCACACACATCCATGCCCGAGGCAGGATTCGAACCTGCGACCGTAGCAGTCGCACGGTTCCGGACTGCGCGCCTAGAACCGCGAGACCACCTCGGCCGGCCCCAGTCTTCAAAAAGGGTCGTCGAGCAGATGCGCAAAACTGTAGACCTATATCTCTGACGTCGATCTGTTGTAGAATTTTAGAACATGTTTTTTGCTCGAGTATCATGTCGTTTTTGGAAACCCAGAATCTACTCTGTAGGAATCAACATGGATTCCGGAAACAGCGATCGTGTGAGACCCAACTCGCTTTATTTGTTTATGAGACCCAGAAATTATTGGATACAGGCTCCCAGGTAGATGCTATTTTCCTAGACTTCCGGAAGGCGTTCGATACAGTTCCGCACTGTCGCCTGATAAACAAAGTAAGAGCCTACGGAATATCAGACCAGCTGTAAGGCTGGATTGAAGAGTTTTTAGCAAACAGAACACAGCATGTTGTTATCAATGGAGAGACGTCTACAGACGTTAAAGTAACCTCTGGCGTGCCACAGGGGAGTCTTATGGGACCATTGGTTTTCACAATATATATAAAGGACCAAGTAGATAGTGTCGGAAGTTCCATACGGCTTTTCGCGGATGATGCTGTAGTATACAGAGAAATTGCAGAATTGTAGCGAAATGCAGGAAGATCTGCAGCGGATAGGCATTTGGTGTAGGGAGTGGCAACTGACCCTTACCATAGACAAATGTAATGTATTGCGAAGACATAGAAAGAAGGATCCTTTATTGTATGATTATATGATAGCGGGACAAACACTGGTAGCAGTTACTTCTGTTAAATATCTGGGAGTACGCGTGCGGAACAATTTGAAATGGAATGATCATATAAAATTAATTGTTCGTAAGGCGGGTACCAGGTTGAGATTCATTGGGAGAGTCCTTAGAAAATGTAGTCCATCAACAAAGGAGGTGGCTTACAAAACACTCGTTCGACCTATACTTGAGTATTGCTCATCAGTGTGGGATCCGTACCAGATCGGGTTGACGGAGGAGATAGAGAAGATCCCAAGAAGAGCGGCGCGTTTCGTCACAGGGTTATTTGGTAACCGTGATAGCGTTACGGAGATGTTTAGCAAACTCAAGTGGCAGACTCTGCAAGAGAGGCGCTCTGCATCGCGGTGTACCTTGCTCGCCAGGTTTCGAGAGAGTGCGTTTCTGGATGAGGTATCGAATATACTGCTTCCCCCTACTTATACCTCCCGTGGAGATCACGAATGTATAATTAGAGAGATTCGAGCGCGCACGGAGGCTTTCAGACAGTCGTTCTTCCCGCGAACCATACGCGACTGGAACAGAAAAGGGAGATAATGACAGTGGTACGTAAAGTGCCCTCCGCCACACACCGTTGGGTGGCTTGCGGAGTATGAATGTAGATGTAGACATAAGTTTTCGCTGATTTCTTTGAACCGCTTTAGGAAAATGCTGGGATGGTTTCCTTATAAAGACAATTACTGATTTCCTTCCCCATCGTTGCCCACCCTGGTCATGAGCTTCTTCTCTAATGACCTCGTGGTCACTGGGACACTGAACCCCACATCTTCCTTCATTCATTTCAGTATGTGGATCTTCAGGAAGCGTCAGAACAGCCGAGGCCCTCCTCCTCTCACGTGAGCCCGCCGTCAGTTGGCAGCAGAGTCCCCGGCCACTGACCTGCGAACAGCTCCCTCTCCGGCGAGCTGTTGTTGGAGTCGTGGTGCGAGCTGGAGCTGGCGCGCGAGATGTCGATGCGCGGCGTGGACGGCGTGTGCAGCGACGACGACGGCTGCGGATCCTCGCGGATGCCCGGCAGCTTGCCGCCCCCGCTGCCGCCTCCTCCGCCGCCGCTGGGCGGCGGGCTGTCCTGGTCGTCGCTGAGGTCCTCCAGCGAGGCGAAGGGCGCAGGGCCCATCCGCCGCTGACGGTACGTGGCGCGCTTCGCGTTCACCTGCTGCAACACCGCACAACATACGCGGCCGTTCAGCGCAACGAGGCAGCAAGCCTTCCCCACCCCCGCCCCAGCCTCAGCCTCCTGCTTATCCCCACTACCAGGACCGCCTCTCCCATCAGTCTGGTCTCGGCAGCCAACTGCATGAATGTGTGTGTGTCTGTTGTGTAAGTCAGAAGAAGGCCTTCTGGCCGAAAGTTTACGTGTCCGGCAATATTTTTGTTGTGCCTGTTTGTGACTCACCATCTCCGCTATACAGTGTGCAGCAGTCTATCCTTTTTATAATATTAGCAGTTTTATAATATTAGCAGTTCCTATTTTACACGTCAATCTAAAACTGTGCGATAAATTTTTGTATTTTCGTCCCATATTTTCCGAAGTAGCGTAAAACAGCTTGTAAATTGCAAAATTTAAGTACCACTGTTAAACTATAAACCTGGACAAGAGCCAGTAAGACTCGCGCTCTGTACATACTTAGTCTACATTTATATATAAAAGGCTTGTCTGCGCACCCACTGACAGACTTTTCTCCATGACTATCCAATACCACTCGTGTTTGTGGTGGTAAATACACTCCTGGAAATAGAAAAAAGAACACATTGACACCGGTGTGTTAGACCCACCATACTTGCTCCGGACACTGCGAGAGGGCTGTAAAAGCAATGATCACACGCACGGCACAGCGGACACACCAGGAACCGCGGTGTTGGCCGTCGAATGGCGCTAGTTGCGCAGCATTTGTGCACCGCCGCCGTCAGTGTCAGCCAGTTTGCCGTGGCATACGGAGCTCCATCGCAGTCTTTAACACTGGTAGCATGCCCCGACAGCGTGGACGTGAACCGTATGTGCAGTTGACGGACTTTGAGCGAGGGCGTATAGTGGGCATCCCGGAGGCCGGGTGGCCGTACCGCCGAATTGCTCAACACGTGGGGCGTGAGGTCTCCACAGTACATCGATGTTGTCGCCAGTGGTCGGCGGAAGGTGCACGTGCCCGTCGACCTGGGACCGGACCGCAGCGACGCACGGATGCACGCCAAGACCGTAGGATCCTACGCAGTGCCATAGGGGACCGCACCGCCACTTCCCAGCAAATTAGGGACACTGTTGCTCCTGGGGTATCGGCGAGGACCATTCGCAACCGTCTCCATGAAGCTGGGCTACGGTCCCGCACACCGTTAGGCCGTCTTCCGCACACGCCCCAACATCGTGCAGCCCGCCTCCAGTGGTGTCGCGACAGCCGTGAATGGAGGGACGAATGGAGACGTGTCATCTTCAGCGATGAGAGTCGCTTCTGCCTTGGTGCCAATGATGGTCGTATGCGTGTTTGGCGCCGTGCAGGCGAGCGCCACAATCAGGACTGCATACGACCGAGGCACACAGGGCCAACACCCGGCATCATGGTGTGGGGAGCGATCTCCTACACTGGCCGTACACCTCTGGTGATCGTCGAGGGGACACTGAATAGTGCACGGTACATCCAAACCGTCATCGAACCCATCGTTCTACCATTCCTAGACCGGCAAGGGAACTTGCTGTTCCAACAGGACAATGCACGTCCGCATGTATCCCGTGCCACCCAACGTGCTCTAGAAGGTGTAAGTCAACTACCCTGGCCAACAAGATCTCCGGATGTGTCCCCCATTGAGCATGTTTGGGACTGGATGAAGCGTCGTCTCACGCGGTCTGCACGTCCAGCACGAACGCTGGTCCAACTGAGGCGCCAGGTGGAAATGGCATGGCAAGCCGTTCCACAGGACTACATCCAGCATCTCTACGATCGTCTCCATGGGAGAAAGCAGCCTGCATTGCTGCGAAAGGTGGATATACACTGTACTAGTGCCGACATTGTGCATGCTCTGTTGCCTGTGTCTATGTGCCTGTGGTTCTGTCAGTGTGATCATGTGATGTATCTGACCCCAGGAATGTGTCAATAAAGTTTCCCCTTCCTGGGACAATGAATTCACGGTGTTCTTATTTCAACTTCCAGGAGTGTAGCCCTTGATCTCATGCTGTTAGTAAGGGAGTTTGGTCGCAGTGGGTGGCACTGGGTGAGTGTGACGAGCAAAAATACGCGAAATGTGGAGCAGTAAATACTCTTAGATAACTAATGAGGTGGTATTGAATAGGATTGGGGAGAAGTTTGTGGCAGAACTTGACTAGAAGAAGGGATCGGTTGGTAGGTCATGTTATGAGGCATCAAGGGATCACAAATTTAGCTTTGGAGGGCAGCGTGGTGGGTAAAAATCGTAGAGGGAGGCCAAGAGATGAATACACTAAGAGATTCAGAAGGATGTAGGTTGCAGTAGGCACCCGGAGATGAAGAAGCTTGCACAGGATAGAGTAGCATGGAGAGCAGCAGCAAACCAGTCTCAGTACTGAAGACCACAACAACAACAACAGGAAAAGCTATACACTCTGTGAATGACGAAATTTACGGTTCACGTGAGAATGCGTGGGTGGAAGACAAGGGGGCTAACGATTTCAGAAATGTTGGGAAGCATTGATCTAGACCTAAATCGCATGCAGTCGGTCTGGAATCTCGTAAAGAATAAGATCCGTGGTCGTAATACACGAAAAGCATCACTCTCTAACCCAATAACCAAAAAAATAAGGCTATGCTCTTGCTGCTAGTAAATAAACGCCGTGTGTGGCCTCGTGAGGTCCAAAATTTTCGACCTAACACTCTTCGATGATGGCTGTAAACTTGAATTAAAAGTAACACCAGAATTACTAGAGCACAGGAAAAGTATGTCTGTGAGTAATTAATGCGAATGTATTCCGTGGGTTACTTGATAACGCGTTAGGTCGACATAGCAAGGGTGGCGTCTAACCCCACTGACAGCAATTTTTTTTAATGGTTGCCACGTGAAACTGTTGTATGGGATGTAAAAACACTTTTCTGTGTTTGTAGCAATGTTGCTTTGGTTGTCTGCTTTCGCTTGGTTAGTTGAAAGTAGCAAACCTATAGATGGCGCAAGTATAGATACATGTGGTGTTCTGTCGGACAGTGCGACAGAATAGACACCTCTCACGATTAGACAGCTATTGCATTTGTAGTTTCACAGAATACGCATAAACAGTGGGGCAACAGAACAAAAAAACAATTACATCACACGTGCAGAAATATTAATAATAATATAAATAATAATAATAATAAGTGGCTGCAGATGGCAGCGTCGCGTACATTACATGTGCGCGTTGTGGCTAGGGTCACGCACAGACAAATGCGTCTGCAGTTGGTATCCAGTTTGCACGCTACAGGCACTGCTGTAGTGCGACATATTCACTGGGACGTTATCGACATTCTCGTTGAACTGTCGCATAGCAACTGTCGTGTACATAAGAGGTTGGTTCAATAAATAAAGCTTAGCATTTTTATAAAGAGCCATTAATATACATATACAAACGTCCTTGTTGGTGCTTCAGATTTGACATTTGTTCTGTGCGCCAGTGAAGTTTCAAACCGTTCTGGCAGATAGCAGAGCCGTAGTACAGCGTCATAATGGCGTCCACATATCACGCACATTACAAGCAGCGTGCTGTTATTGAATTCTTGTATGCGGAAAAAGAAACCGTGGTGAACATCCATAAACGTTTGTCTGCAGTGTATGGCGATGCTGCAGTTGATAGGTGTACAGTTGGGCGATGGATACAGAAAGATAGAGCCTCAGGACATGCGGAAACAGAGAGCTCTACGATCAGCTACGCTCGGGACGTCCTGTCACAGCCACTGCTCCAGACATGCTGAATCGTGCGAATGCCATTATTCGTGCCGACCGGCGCACTGAAACGTCCCCTTAGAAAACTTAATGAATTACTATGCTGATAAACCTCTAACGTTATTTGATTTTTAAACAGCTGAGCAGAACTGAACGTACTCAGACATTTCGCTCTTTACTCATTCTGATCATCACTAAACTAACACACAATATTTTTAGCGCAACGCAATCTGACTTTCAATAATCCCTACAGAAGAATGGTCATGACTAACAATAACCTATACCTTTCATGAATCACTTACCTCACAGAAATCTTCGTTACTCGAACTACTGCAATACAGCGAGCGCCAATACCTCCAGCTAAGTAAAAGATTCTAACTACTGAAGGCACTAACTACTGATAGGCATACTAAGCAAATGAAAGATTTTGATAGAGAACAAACAATGTACACTCCTGGAAATGGAAAAAAGAACACATTGACACCGGTGTGTCAGACCCACCATACTTGCTCCGGACACTGTGAGAGGGCTGTACAAGCAATGATCACGCGCACGGCACAGCGGACACACCACGAACCGCGGTGTTGGCCGTCGAATGGCGCTAGCTGCGCAGCATGTGTGCACCGCCGCCGTCAGTGTCAGCCAGTTTGCCGTGGCATACGGAGCTCCATCGCAGTATTTAACACTGGTAGCATGCCGCGACAGCGTGGACGTGAACCGTATGTGCAGTTGACGGACTTTGAGCGAGGGCGTATAGTGGGCATGCGGGAGGCCGGGTAGACATACCGCCGAATTGCTCAACACGTGGGGCGTGAGGTCTCCACAGTACATCGATGTTGTCGCCAGTGGTCGGCGGAAGGTGCACGTGCCCGTCGACCTGGGACCAGACCGCAGCGACGTACGGATGCACGCCAAGACCGTAGGATCCTACGCAGTGCCGTAGGGGACCGCACCGCCACTTCCCAGCAAATTAGGGATACTGTTACTCCTGGGGTATCGGCGAGGACCATTCGCAACCGTCTCCATGAAGCTGGGCTACGGTCCCGCACACCGTTAGGCCGTCTTCCACTCACGCCCCAACATCGTGCAGCCCGCCTCCAGTGGTGTCGCGACAGGCGTGAATGCAGGGACGAATGGAGACGTGTCGTCTTCAGCGATGACAGTCGCTTCTGCCTTGGTGCCAATGATGGTCGTATGCGTGTTTGGCGCCGTGCAGGTGAGCGCCACAATCAGGACTGCATACGACCGAGGCACACAGGGCCAACACCCGGCATCGTGATGTGGGGAGCGATCTCCTACACCGGCCGTACACCTCTGGTGATCGTCGAGGGGACACTGAATAGTGCACGGTACATCCAAACCGTCATCGAACCCATCGTTCTACCATTCCTAGACCGGCAAGGGAACTTGCTGTTCCAACAGGACAATGCACGTCCGCATGTATCCCGTGCCACCCAACGTGCTCTAGAAGGTGTAAGTCAACTACCCTGGCCAACAAGATCTCCGGATCTGTCCCCCATTGAGCATGTTTGGGACTGGATGAAGCGTCGTCTCACGCGGTCTGCACGTCCAGCACGAACGCTGGTCCAACTGAGGCGCCAGGTGGAAATGGCATGGCAAGCCGTTCCACAGGACTACATCCAGCATCTCTACGATCGTCTCCATGGGAGAATAGCAGCCTGCATTGCTGCGAAAGGTGGATATACACTGTACTAGTGCCGACATTGTGCATGCTCTGTTGCCTGTGTCTATGTGCCTGTGGTTCTGTCAGTGTGATCATGTGATGTATCTGACCCTAGGAATGTGTCAATAAAGTTTCCCCTTCCTGGGACAATGTATTCACGGTGTTCTTATTTCAATTTCCAGGAGTGTATTTACCTTCATAGTGTTCAAAAGTCATAATATAGCTATCAGTTCATGATATCCAGCATTACAAATTTACTGTTTCTGGCAGACACACGTCCAGATCGTCCGCTCTTAAAATTCTGCCATCTCTCTCCCCACATCCACCACTGCTGGCGGCTCACCTCCAACTGCGCAACGCTACCTGCTGTTCACATCCGATTGCCCAACACTACAATAGCGAATATTACAACAACCAGCCACAGACTGCACACAGCACAGCCAGTGATTTTCATACAGGGCGCTAAGTGGCGTTACCAACATAAAAACCTAAACAGCCTGCTTACAGCATCACAACACGACAATTGGCTCTACAGTTGTCGGTGAGCATTGGTAGAGAGTCTGCAATGATCGTGACTCTCGGATATTCAGAGAGGTGCTGACGATGGGGTCCACCATTCATCACCCTAAAGTCCAGACCTGGCATACTCTGTTTTCCACCTCTTTGGACCGCTTAAAGATTTTCTACGGGTATCACACCTTGAAGATGGCGAGAGTGTCAGTCATGCAGTGAAAACATGGCTACGCCTACAGCACGAGAGCTTTTAACAGCAGGGGATACATGCGCTTCCTCAAAGTAGGCGTGTGGCCGCAGAACGTGGTGGACAAAAATAGGACATGGACATGACGTATTGATGTGTATTGTCACCAAATTCTGACTCTTAAAATTAGCATGTTCTGAGGAAAAAAAAAGTGGGGCATTACGTATTCAGCGACCCTCCTGCAACGCCGGAAATAACTGAAGATGAGGCAAAGTCTGCACCATTCCTACTGGACATAGTTGATCAATGGAATACGTCGAATGTCACAGGAGAGGAAATATTGGATATCGACTAGCGCGCAGCAGGTGGAGCGGAATGGTTCGTTTGTGACCAAGTGGCTAGAGTCGACATATTCGATATCGTCGTCAGAACGATCTTCAAGCGATGGAAATGATGAAATGCCACAGAAGGATTTTTTACGTTATGCACCTAATTATTAATTAATGCTTAGTTACCAATACATTAATCTTATTATTTACTACTGTCACTTTTATTATATGTATTATTATTATTATTACTACTATTATTACTATTACGTAATGCAATTGTTTCTTTATTTTTCTGTTCTGATTGTATATTGTGTGACACTACAGATGTGTTCTATTGATTTAGAACTTTCAAAAAAACAAAGGAAAGCGGACTGCCAAGAGGACACTGCTGTAAACTCCAAACAGCCCTTCAAAATATCGTAAACGTGTTGTACTATATACTGCTTTCACGCACAATGCATTAAAAAATAAATAAATAAATAAATTGCGTTGCGACCTTAAGCGTTATCAACTTACCCACGGAATCCATTCGCATTAATTGCTCAGAGATACACTTTCCCTGTGCACCGTAGGTCTGGTGTTACTTTTAATTAACCTCTACGCTTGTTCTGTTGGACAACAGTGCACAGTGCGAACCATATCGGAGTTTTGGTCGGTACTCTATCGACATACAACGTTTGACACCGATCTGAGTGTGCGACACCTGGAGGTTTGGGTGTGAGAGACGCTTTCACAGCCCCGTTTCGTTGCAGGTTTTACGCTGTTCCACTTCCTGACTAGCAGCAGGGAGTGCGATAGTTGCTGCCACTTCACCATACATGTGTTGGCTTCCATCGTCTGGCAAACATCCATGTGTAGATTGACTGACGTTGTGCAGTAGAATGTTCGTGGCTACTTCGTTACTGATCAACTCCTTTCGTTCATGATTCTCAGTTCTGAAGATTTATCTACGCTTTTTCATTTATCACTCTCTCTAGGTATTAGACGAGTTATCATTGTTCATCGTTTGATTCTATATAGATTTTATGTTCGCTTAGCTTCACCCAAAGCACGTTGGAAGCTCGTCAAATAACCCAGAATTGCGCGCTGGATAAGTTCCGTTCTTTGTAACACGACTGCTCGCATTTTTTGTTTTTATCAAGAATGAAGTTGTCATAATTTCAATTCACTGATTGTTGATTGGTCTGTTATTTCTCCCCGTTCCCTTCATTAAACAAGTCATTTCTTCCTATAGGTCGTTTAGTCTGGTGTCTTCACGGTCCAGGAAACAGGAGGCTGCTAGGCAGGATGGTTTTTTATTTGCTAAGGTGACAAGCAGAGTCTGTCATTCACAACCCGACAAGCATCTACGCACTGTAGAGACCAAATCTACAGTTGGACGAGGGGGTGGAATTGTGAAGGGACGTTGTGTGTAAACCGTAGGTTTGGAATGCTGAACCAGTTTCAGTCAAACTTTGTGCAGACATCGTAAAATGCCTAAAAAAACACGGGTTGTCGAGCATACATGGCGCTGACATATGCAGGGACGAAGTTGAGAAGATGGTGGAAGAGATAAATCCGGGGCCTTCACGGTGTTTGGCTGACTGGTCACATCTGGCACCTATTGGCAGGGGAGGGATGTAAAAGGGTCTGACTCTATTCGAATAAACTTCCACGATTTGCACTTCGTATATTTTACCAAGAGTACGGAGTATGTTAGTACGTACGAGGAGTTTTGACTGCTGAGTTCCAGGCCAGTACCAGCTGTTCTAGTCTGGTCCCCGCCGCAATAGAACAGGGGAAGGACGCACGTCTGCAGTGTCGGACTAACGATATGACCACAGGCGCATCCATTGCACAACCTACATGCCAGACACATGAGTATCAGTCAGTGTGAACAGTTGCCAGAATATAGGGAGCCACGTTTTCCGAGTGCCGGCGGTGCTGTAGCGCCACGGACACAGAGTCGTGGAATGCGACTGGTTGTTTGCCCTTCATCATCTACAGGTAAAACAATAATACGATCGTGAACAATTTACACGTGTGCGTAGCAATATGTTACCAGTTATTCTTTACCTCTCCTTTCGACTATTGGTAACCTCTTTTTATTATTCTTAACATTTGTTTGCGTTTCTCAATGTAATTCTCTCCTTCCCTGTGTATTTCCTCCCCGATCTCTGGATCAGTCTCTTTCCATTGATGTTTTCCTTCTTTTTAAATAGTGGTTTAATATAGTGCTGGATGTTTATAGAAAAGGATACAATTTTGTAACGTACTATGGACTGTAGCAACAACAGTTATAGGCTATCTGATCAAAAGAACCTGGACAGCCGTATGTAATGCCGAACGCGTAGCTGAGGAAAGCTCTGTGACTTCGAACATGGACTAGTCATTGGATGTCACCTGATAAAGAAATGCGTCAGGGACATTTCAACCCTTGTAAAGCTGGCGGAGTCGACTACTGGTGCTGTGACTGTGGAGAGGACTGCGAAGAAAGAACCACAGATAAACCAAAACCAGACTGACCTGGTGTACTGATGAACACGGACCGACGTGCACTGGCAGAGAGGGGTTGCAGGAAATGGCATTAAATGAGCGAAAGGAATCACTCGTGAGTTGCAAAGTGCTCCTGGCAGCTAGCCTGCACGAGGAGTGAAGAGGAATGGCAGACAGTGCTCGAACAGCTACTCATAGGCACAAATTTCTGTACTCGATGTTAAGCGACACTGGAGGTGGTGTAGAGGGCGACGCTATGGCAGCGGTGACTGCAGACGGCTGTTCTGAAGTGATGAATCACGCTGACCCCTGTGTACTCTGGTGGAAGCAATTGGGTTCGACGAATGCCTCCACACGTAGTGGTTAGAGTGAACTATGGAGTAGGTGGTTTTACGATAGGTGGAGAGTCTTTTTCGTAGTTAGGGTGTGGTCTTGTTATTGCCCTTTCTAAAACTTTGCCGGCCGGAGTGGCAGAGCGGTTCTAGGCGCTGCAGCCTGGAACCGCGTGACCGCTACGGTCGCAGGTTCGAATCCTGCCTCGGGCATGGATGTGTGTGATGTCCTTAAGTTAGTTAGGTTTAAGTAGTTCTAACTTCTAGGGGACTGATGACCTCAGAAGTTAAGTCCCATAGTGCTCAGACCCATTTGAACCATCTAAAACTTCCATGCGGAGGGATATGAATTGTTTCGTGCACACAATAAAGGAGTGGTTCGGAGACGGTGACTGTTTGCATTAGATTGATAGTGCACCCAAAGGTTTGCAGATAATTCTATTCCCAAAATGGAATGTGCTGCACAGAGTCCCGAGCTGTAACTATTGGAATACCTTTAGGTTTAGTCAGATTATTGACTTCGCTCCACATCCCAGTGTTCATCACAACTTTCTGTCGCTGCGACTCTTGATAGGAAAACGGAGTGCAATTCCTTAATGTCAACAAATAGCTAGCTATTCATTTTGATCAGTTAGTGTAAGCATTCAGTCGTTTATAGGCTGCAGACCACAAGTAAAAGTAGCAACAAGTAGTAAATGAAATGTGCATAGAGTTTGGGCCTTACCGGTACGCCGGTGGTGAGGGCCATGCTCCGCGCCTCACGTCATGGCTGCTGCGAGCCCAGCCCAGCTGCCAGCCGCCGGCACAGCGCCCTCAGCTGCACGCCTCAGCCGCCCTGGCCAACACACCTCCCGCCGGCATAGCGCTTCTGCTTCTGGCAGGCTCCGCGCCGCTGCTCCTGGCCAGGTGCGCCTGCCAGCACAGAGGGCAAAAACCTGTGGTCAGCGCGCAGTCTGGCAGCGCCTCTGTGTGTGCACGGCATTCCCTGCATCTACACAGCTAGCCGCGAAATTGCAATGCTAGGAAAGGTAGCCAACACTGGGTGCGTACAGTACGGTAGAAGGAACATGCACTGAAGAGCCAAACTGGTGCACCTGCGTAATAGCCTGTAGAGCCACCACGAGCATGCAGAAGTGCCGCAACAGGACGTGACATGGATTCGACTAATGTGATTTCCTGTCAGAAAGGCCACAGTTCGTAGTAATAGACGGAAAGTCATCGCGTAAAACATAAGTAATATCCGGCGTTCCCCAATGAAGTGTTACAGGCCCTCTATTGTTCCTGATCTATATTTACGACATGCGAGACAATCTGAGTAGCCGTCTTAGATTGTTTGCAGATGATGCTGTCATTTACCGCCTTGTAAAGTCATCAGATGATCAAAACGACTTGAAAAATGATTGAGATATGAATGCGTATGGTGCGAAAAGTGGCAATTGACCCCGAATAAACAAAAGTGCGAAGTTATTCACATCAGTACTAAAAGAATTCAGCTAAATTTCTATTACGCGATAAGTCACACAAATCTAAGGGCTGTAAATTCAACTAAATACTTAGGGATTGTAATTAGAAATAACCTAAATTGGTACGATCTCATGGATAGTGTTGTGGGCAGAGCTAACCAAAGACTGCGATTCATTGGCAGAACACTTAGAAGGTGCAACAGGTCTACCAAAGAGACTGCTTACACTACGCTTGTCCGCCCTATTCTGGAGTACTGCTGTGTGGTGTGGGATCCGCATCAGGTGGGACTGACGGATGCCATCTAAAAAGTACAAAGAAGAGCAGCTGATTTTGTATTATCACGAAGTACGGGAGATAGTGTCACAGACATGATACGTGAATTGAAGTGGCAATCATTAAAACAAAGGCGTTGAGATCTTCTCATGAAATTTCAATCACCAATTTTCTCCTCCGATTGCGAAAACATTCCGTTGGCACCCACCTACATGGGGGGAAATGATCATCACGATAAAATAAGAGAAATCAGGGCTCTTACGGAAAAAATTAAGTGCTCGTTTTTCCCGCGTGCCGTTCGAGAGTGGAACGGTAGAGAGACAGCATGAAGGTGGTCCATTGAAATCTCTGCCAGGAACTTTATTGTGAATAGCAGATTAATCACTTAGATGTAGATGTAGAATGTCTGAAGTAATGCTGGAAGGAGCTGACACCAGCAATCCTGCTGGCCTGTCCATAAATTCGAAAGAGTACTAGAGGATGCACATCTCTTTTGAACAGCACGTTGCAAGGCATCCCATATATGATCAATAATGGTCATGTCTGGAGAGTTTCGTGGCCAGCAGAAGTGTTTAAATTCAGAAGTGTTTTCATATAGCACCTCTATAACAATTCTGGACGTGTGGGGTGTCGCATTGTCCTGCTGGAATTGTCCAAGTCACTCGGAATGAACAATATACATGAGTGTATACAGATGATCAGACAGGATGCTTATATAAGTGTCACCTGTCACAGTCGTATCTAGATGTATCAAGGGTCCCATCTTACTCCAACTGCACACGCCCCGCAGCATCACAGAGCCTCCACCAGCTTGAGTAATCCCCTGCTGACGTGGACGGTCCCTTCACTCATGAAGTTCTCTCCATACCCATACACGTCCAACCGCGCGATACAATTTGAAACGAGACTCGTCCAACCAGGCAACATGTTTCCAGTCATCGACTGTCCAATGTCGGTTTTGACACGCTCAGGCGAGGAGTAAACCTTTGTGATGTGCAGTTACCAAGGGTACATGAGAGAGCCTTCGACCCGAAATCCCATATCGATCATGTTTCGTTGAATAGTTCGTACGTTGGCATTTGTTGACGGCCCAGCACTTAAATCTTCAGCAATTTGCGGAAAGGATGCACTTCTGTCACGTTGAACGATTCTCCTCAGTCATCGTTGGTCCCGTTCTTCCAGGATCATTCTACGGTCCCAGCGATGTAGGGGAGTTGATGTTTTAGCGGAATGCTGACATTCAGTGTACAGCGGTGAAACACGGGAAAATCCCCATTTCATCGCTACCTCTGAGATGCTGTGTCCCATCGCACGTCTGGCGACTATAACACCATGATTAAACTCACTCACATCTTAATAACCTGCCATAGTAGCAGCAGTAACCGATCTAAAACTGTGCCAGACTCTAGTTGTCTTACTTATATAGGCGTTATCGACCAGAGAGGCGTATTTTGTGTGTATACATATCTCTCTATTTGGATACGCATGCCTATACCAGTTTGTTTGGCGCTTGAGTGTACGTTACATATGCTTGACTTCATTCAGGTATGCGAGCGATCTAAAGTAATATGACACATAGATGAAAAACGTCGACAGCCAATATCGCTAATTATAATTTTCTCCTTTAAACCAGTCTGTGGACATGAGACTGTCCAGTCAGCACAGTACACATGATATTTTATGTTAATCTTATTTTATTATCAACCACTTTCTGCATGTCCCTGGAATTATGTGTCATGTATTGTACATACGATCAGCATAAAATCTGACTGCGGGAATTTAGATTTGCTGGAAACAGTCATCAAAAATGAAATTGCAATTAGCGATTTTGGCTGTTGAACTTATTGCTGTTACATTTCAAAGAACATATGATGAAATTTTGGGAGTGATTCAGGGTTATCTAGGGTGCTGCTCTAACTCAACCCAACTGAGCCTGCCACAATGAGACGGTCAAACCAATCCTGCTTCAGCTCTAGGACAGCATTCATCAGCTATAGTGGCTGCCATGCGGTGACAGCCAATCCCTTGGCAACCAGCATCCACACTTTTGCAAGTGTGAGAGATCTGGAGAATGAGTTGCCAGGGTAACATTCATCTACATCTACATCTACATCCATACTCCGCAAGCCACCTGACGGTGTGTGGCGGAGAGTACCCTGAGTACCTCTATCGGTTCTCCCTTCTATTCCAGTCTCGTATTGTACATGGAAAGAAGGATTGTCGGTATGCTTCTGTGTGGGCTCTAATCTCTCTGATTTTATCCTCATGGTCTCTTCGCGAGATATACGTAGGAGGGAGCAATATACTGCTTGACTCTTCGGTGAAGGTATGTTCTCGAAACTTCAACAAAAGCCCGTACCGAGCTACTGAGCGTCTCTCCTGCAGAGTCTTCCACTGGAGTTTATCTATCATCTCCGTAACGCTTTCGCAATTACTAAATGATCCTGTAACGAAGCGCGCTGCTCTCCGTTGGATCTTCTCTATCTCTTCTATCAACCCTACCTGGCGCGGATCCCACACTGCTGAGCAGTATTCAAGCATTGGGCGAACAAGCGTACTGTAACCTACTTCCTTTGTTGTCGGATTGCATTTCCTTAGGATTCTTCCAATGAATCTCAGTCTGGCATCTGCTTTACCGACGATCAACTTTATATGATCATTCCATTTTAAATCACTCCTAATGCGTACTCCCAGATAATTTATGGAATTAACTGCTTCCAGTTGCTGACCTGCTATTTTGTAGCTAAATGATAAGGGACCTATCTTTCTATGTATTCGCATCACATTACACTTCGCTACATTGAGATTCAATTGCCATTCCGTGCACAATGCGTCAATTCGCTGCAGATCCTCCTGCATTTCAGTACAATTTTCCATTGTTGCAACCTCTCGATACACCACAGCATCATCTGCAAAAAGCCTCAGTGAACTTCCGATGTCATCCACCAGGTCATTTATGTATATTGTGAATAGCAACGGTCCTATGACACTCCCCTGCGGCACACCTGAAATCACTCTTACTTCGGAAGACTTCTCTCCATTGAGAATGACGTGCTGCGTTCTGTTATCTAGGAACTCCTCAATCCAATCACACAATTGATCTGATAGTCCGTATGCTCTTACTTTGTTCATTAAACGACTATGGGGAACTGTGTCAAACGCCTTGCGGAAGTCAAGAAACACGGCATCTACCTGTGAACCCGTGTCTAAGGCCCTCTGAGTCTCGTGGACGAATAGCGCGAGCTGGGTTTCACACGATCGTCTTTTTCTAAACCCATGCTGATTCCTACAGAGTAGATTTCTAGTCTCCAGAAAAGACATTATACTCGAACATAATACGTGTTCCAAAATTCTACAACTGATCGACGTTAGAGATATAGGTCTATAGTTCTGCACATCTGTTCGACGTCCCTTCTTGAGAACGGGGATGACCTGTGCCCTTTTCCAATCCTTTGGAACGCTTCGCTCTTCTAGAGACCTACGGTACACCGCTGCAAGAAGGGGGGCAAGTTCCTTCGCGTACTCTGTGTAAAATCGAACTGGTATCCCATCAGGACCAGCGGCCTTTCCTCTTTTGAGCGATTTTAATTGTTTCTCTATCCCTCTGTCGTCTACTTCGATATCTACCATTTTGTCAACTGTGCGACAATCTAGAGAAGGAAGCACAGTGCAGTCTTCCTCTGTGAAACAGCTTTGGAAGAAGACATTTAGTAATTCGGCCTTTAGTCTGTCATCCTCTGTTTCAGTACCATTTTGGTCACAGAGTGTCTGGACATTTTGTTTTGATCCACCTACCGCTTTGACATAGGACCAAAATTTCTTAGGATTTTCTGCCAAGTCAATACATAGAACGTTACTTTCGAATTCATTGAAAACCTCTCGCATAGCCCTCCTCACACTACATTTCGCTTCGCGTAATTTTTGTTTGTCTGCAAGGCTTTGGCTATGTTTATGTTTGCTGTGAAGTTCCCTTTGCTTCCGCAGCAGTTTTCTAACTCGGTTGTTGTACCACGGTGGCTCTTTTCCATCTCTTACGATCTTGCTTGGCACATACTCATCTAACGCATATTGTACCATGGTTTTGAACTTTGTCCACTGATCCTCAACACTATCTGCACTTGAGACAAAACTTTTGTGTTGAGCCGTCAGGTACTCTGTAATCTGCTTTTTGTCACTTTTGCTAAACAGAAAAATCTTCCTACCTTTTTTAATATTTCTATTTACGGCTGAAATCATCGACGCAGTAACCGCTTTATGATCGCTGATTCCCTGTTCTGTATTAACTGATTCAAATAGTTCGGGTCTGTTTGTCACCAGAAGGTCTAATATATTATCGCCACGAGTCGGTTTTCTGTTTAACTGCTCAAGGTAGTTTTCAGATAAAGCACTTAAAAATACTTCACTGGATTCTTTGTCCCTGCCACCCTTTATGAACGTTTGAGTCTCTCAGTCTAAATCCGGCAAATTAAAATCTCCACCCAGAACTATAACATGGTGGGGAAATCTACTCGAAATATTTTCCAAATTATTCTTCAGGTGCTGAGCCACAACAGCTGCTGAGCCCGGGGGCCTATAGAGACATCCAATTACCATGTCTGAGCCTGCTTTAACCGTGACCTTCACCCAAATCATTTCACAATTCGAATCTCCGTCAATTTCCTTCGATACTATTGCACTTCTTATCGCTATAAACACGCCTCCCCCTTCACTGTCCAGCCTATCTCTGCGGTATACATTCCAATCAGAGTTTAGGATTTCATTACTGTTTACGTCTGGTTTCAGCCAACTTTCTGTTCCTAGTACTATATGGGCGTTGTGACCGTTTATTAATGAGAGCAGTTCTGGGACCTTTCTATAGACGCTTCTGCAGTTTACTATTAGCACATTAATATTGTTATTCCTTGTTGCATTTTGCCTACTCCTGCCTTGCCGCGTCTCAGGAGGCGTCTTGTCGGGCCTAGGGAGGGAATTCTCTAACCTAAAAAAACCCCATGTGCACTCCACACGTACTCCGCTACCCTCGTAGCCGCTTCCGGCGTGTAGTGCACGCCTGACCTATTCAGGGGGACCCTACATTTGTCCACCCGATAGCGGAGGTCGAGAAATTTGCACCCCAGCTCTCCGCAGAATCGTCTGAGCCTCTGGTTTAAGCCTTCCACTCGGCTCCAAACCAGAGGACCGCGATCGGTTCTCGGAACGATACTACAAATAGTTAGCTCTGATTCCACCCCGCGGGCGAGGCTTTCCACCTTCACCAACTCCGCCAACCGCCTGTACGAACTGAGGATGACCTCTGAACCCAGACGGCAAGAGTCATTGGTGCCGACATGAGCAACAATTTGCAGTCGGGTGCACCCAGTGCTCTCTATCGCCGCCGGTAGGGCCTCCTCCACATCTCGGATGAGACCCCCCGGCAAGCAGACAGAGTGAACACTGGCCTTCTTCCCCGACCTTTCCGCTATTTCCTTAAGGGGCTCCATCACCCGCCTAACGTTGGAGCTCCCAATAACTAATAAACCCCTCCCCCCGTGTGCCTGCTCGGACCTTGCTGAAGGAGCAGCCACATGTCCACTCACAGGCAGAGCGGGCGATGCCACACGGCCAGCCTCCACATTGACCCTCCGCCTCGTGCGCCGCGAACGCCGCTGAACCCGCCACTCCCCTTGGGGAGAGGGTGGCCCAACCGCGCCCGGTACCCGCGAAGATGTCTCGACAGCAGGGACAGTGGGTGAAGCATCTAACACCTGGGGTGCACCATGCGACGCACCAGACTCCCCACTGCCGCTACACTCCGAGGCAGCAGCCTGAAGACGGCTGACCGCGGCCATCAACACGCTCAGCTGTTCGCGAAGAGTGGCCAGCTCCTCCTGCGTCCGTACACAGCAGCCACACATCCTAGCCATCCTAAGAAATCAATTTACTATAGAGTGTTAATCTCTATCGACGTAGAGAAAGACAGCAATTGGAAAATGCATTCTTGCGGTAATTTGTTGAATGATAACGCCCTGAAGACCACTAAGATATGACACAGCAGCTAGGCTTAAAACAGATGCTGTCCAAACAACCAGCAATGCTAGTGAGAGGTGGACATCTGTATCCAATAGCAGTTTCTACCATTACGTCAGGTGCTGTTCCCACATGACGATGACTATTGCAATCTGGCAATGTTCATTCTCACTGGAGCTTGCACCTACATCCATCATCATGCTGACTGCAGAACCGTGACTCGTCAGGAAATATGACGTGGTGACACTCGTTTGACGAGTAGTGTCGTTGAGCACGTCGCTATTGAAGTAGCTCCCTTTCTTTGCTATCTCAAGCAAAGCCGCAACAAAGGTCGCCATCCTAAATGAGCACCAGACATCGTAGCACCGTTGATGTGGACTCTTTCCTTACTGCAAACAAGTCAATTTCCTGACTCAAGGCACGTGACATTGCTGTATGATCCGGCACAACAGAGAACACAACTTGACAATACTCTCGGACGCTAGACGTGTGGGGCTATCAAGATGTTGCATGACGCAGAATGTTCATCCCTGGTAGCTGAGTGGTGGTTAGCTGCTCTCTGTAATAAATAAAAAAAAAAAACTGAGTTAACAGGTCAACGAGGAACTGGAACGGGTGTCTTGCGACGTCCGCACCGAGCAGATGAAACGAACGAAATCGAACAAAATGAGATTTATTTTAAAAAAAAAGAAAAAAAGGTGGTCAGCACGACAGAACGTCAGTCCTACGGGCCCGGGTTCGATTCTTGGCTGTGCCGGAGATTTTTCTCCGCTCAGGGACTGGGTGTTGTGTTGTCCTAATCACTTCCGGCATAAGAAGTCAGCCTCATTCTGCCAACGGCCTTGTCAAAGAGGGCGGAGGAGCGGATAGAGGTTCAGGGCACTCTCTTGTCCTAGGGGTGGGAAATTGCCCCTAAAGGCGGAAGAGTCAGCAATGATCAACGACATGAAGATGCAGAAGGCAATGGAAACCACTGCATTAAAGACACGTAACGTGTATCCACAGGACATGTGGCCTGCAGTTGAAGAAGTGTCATGATGATCTCTCCATTGGCAAAGGATTCCGGAGTAGTCCCCCATTCGGATCTCCGGGAGGGGACTGCCAAGGGGGAGGTTACCATGACAAAAAGATTGAATAATCAACGAAAGGATAATGTTCTACGAATCGAAGCGTGGAATGTCAGAAGCTTGAACGTGGTAGGGAAACTAGAAAATCTGAAAAGGGAAATGCAAAGGCTCAATCTAGATATAGTAGGGGACAGTGAAGTGAAGTGGAAGGAAGACAAGGATTTCTGGTCAGATGAGTATCGGGTAATATCAACAGCAGCAGAAAATGGTATAACAGGTGTAGGATTCGTTATGAATAGGAAGGTAGGGCAGAGGGTGTGTTACTGTGAACAGTTCAGTGACCGGGTTGTTCTAATCAGAATCGACAGCAGACCAACACCGACAACGATAGTCCAGGTATACATGCCGACGTCGCAAGCTGAAGATGAACAGATAGAGAAAGTGTATGAGGATATTGAAAGGGTAATGCAGTATGCAAAGGCGGACGAAAATCTAATAGTCATGGGCGACTAGAATGCAGTTGTAGGGGAAGGAGTAGAAGAAAAGGTTACTGGAGAATATCGGCTTGGGACAAGGGATGAAAGAGGAGAAAGACTAATTGAGTTCTGTAACAAGTTTCAGCTAGTAATAGCGAATACCCTGTTCAAGAATCACAAGAGGAGGAGGTATACTTGGGTAAAGGCCGGGAGACACAGGAAGATTTCAATTAGATTACATCATGGTCAGACAGAGATTCCGAAATCAGATACTGGATTGTAAGGCGTACCCAGGAGCAGATATAGACTCAGATCACAAAATAGTAGTGATGAAGAGTAGGCTGAAGTTCAAGACATTAGTCAGGAAGAATCAATACGCAAAGAAGTGGGATAAGAAAGTTCTAAGGAATGACGAGACACGTATGAAGTTCTCTATCGCTACAGATACAGCAATAAGGAATAGCGCAGTAGGCAGCACAGTTGAAGAGGAATGGAAGTCTCTAAAAAGGGCCATCACAGAAGTTGGGAAGGAAGACATAGGTACAAAGAAGGTAGCTGCGAAGAAACCATGGGTAACAGAAGAAATACTTCAGTTGATTGATGAAAGGAGGAAGTACAAACATGTTCCGGGAAAATCCGGAATACAGAAATACAAGTCTCTGAGAAATGAAATAAATAGGAAGTTCATGGAAGCTAAGACGAAATGCCTGCAGGAAACCGTGAAGACATCGAAAAACATACACTCCTGGAAATGGAAAAAAGAACACATTGACACCGGTGTGTCAGACCCACCATACTTGCTCCGGACACTGCGAGAGGGCTGTACAAGCAATGATCACACGCACGGCACAGCGGACACACCAGGAACCGCGGTGTTGGCCATCGAATGGCGCTAGCTGCGCAGCATTTGTGCACCGCCGCCGTCAGTGTCAGCCAGTTTGCCGTGGCATACGGAGCTCCATCGCAGTCTTTAACACTGGTAGCATGCCGCGACAGCGTGGACGTGAACCGTATGTGCAGTTGACGGACTTTGAGCGAGGGCGTATAGTGGGCATGCGGGAGGCCGGGTGGACGTACCGCCGAATTGCTCAACACGTGGGGCGTGAGGTCTCCACAGTACATCGATGTTGTCGCCAGTGGTCGGCGGAAGGTGCACGTGCCCGTCGACCTGGGACCGGACCGCAGCGACGCACGGATGCACGCCAAGACCGTAGGATCCTACGTAGTGCCGTAGGGGACCGCACCGCCACTTCCCAGCAAATTAGGGACACTGTTGCTCCTGGGGTATCGGCGAGGACCATTCGCAACCGTTTCCATGAAGCTGGGCTACGGTCCCGCACACCGTTAGGCCGTCTTCCGCTCACGCCCCAACATCGTGCAGCCCGCCTCCAGTGGTGTCGCGACAGGCGTGAATGGAGGGACGAATGGAGACGTGTCGTCTTCAGCGATGAGAGCCGCTTCTGCCTTGGTGCCAATGATGGTCGTATGCGTGTTTGGCGCCGTGCAGGTGAGCGCCACAATCAGGACTGCATACGACCGAGGCACACAGGGCCAACACCCGGCATCATGGTGTGGGGAGCGATCTCCTACACTGGCCGTCCACCTCTGGTGATCGTCGAGGGGACACTGAATAGTGCACGGTACATCCAAACCGTCATCGAACCCATCGTTCCACCATTCCTAGACCGGCAAGGGAACTTGCTGTTCCAACAGGACAATGCACGTCCGCATGTATCCCGTACCACCCAACGTGCTCTAGAAGGTGTAAGTCAACTACCCTGGCCAGCAAGATCTCCGGACCTGTCCCCCATTGAGCATGTTTGGGACTGGATAAAGCGTCGTCTCACGCGGTCTGCACGTCCAGCACGAACGCTGGTCCAACTGAGGCGCCAGGTGGAAATGGCATGGCAAGCCGTTCCACAGGACTACATCCAGCATCTCTACGATCGTCTCCATGGGAGAATAGCAGCCTGCATTGCTGCGAAAGGTGTATATACACTGTACTAGTGCCGACATTGTGCATGCTCTGTTGCCTGTGTCTATGTGCCTGTGGTTCTGCCAGTGTGATTATGTGATGTATCTGACCCCAGGAATGTGTCAATAAAGTTTCCCCTTCCTGGGACAATGAATTCACGGTGTTCTTATTTCAATTTCCAGGAGTGTATGATTGTCGGAAGGACAGACTCAGCATACAGGAAAGTCAAAACAACCTTTGGTGACAGTAAAAGCAACAGTGGTAACATTAAGAGTGCAACGGGAATTCCACTGTTAAATGCAGAGGAGAGAGCAGATAGGTGGAAAGAATACATTGAAAGCTTCTATGAGGGTCAAGATTTGCCTTATGTGATAGAAGAAGAAACAGGGGATCCAGTATTAGAATCGGAATTTAAAAGAGCTTTGGAGGACTTACGGTCAAATAAGGCAGAAGGGATAGATAACATTCGATCAGAATTTCTAAAACCATTAGGGGATGTGGCAACAAAACGACTATTCACGTTGGTGTGTAGAATATATGAGTCTGGCGACATACCATCTGACTTTCGGAAAAGCATCATCCACACAATTCCGAAGACGGCAAGAGCTGACAAGTGCGAGAATTATCGCACAATCAGCTTAACAGCTCATGCAATCAAATTGCTGACAAGAATAATATACAGAAGAATGGAAAAGAAAATTGAGAATGCTCTAGGTGACGATCAGTTTGGCTTTAGGAAAGGTAAAGGCACGAGAGAGGCAATTCTGACGTTACGGCTAATAATGGAAGCAAGTCTGAAGAAAAATCAAGACACGTTCATAGGATTTGTCGATCTGGAAAAAGCGTTCGACAATATAAAATGGTGCAAGCTGTTCGAGGTTCTGAAAAAAGTAGGGGTAAGCTATAGGGAGAGTCGGGTCATATACAATATGTACAAAAACCAAGAGGGAATAATAAGAGTGGACGATCAAGAACGAAGTGCTCGTATTAAGAAGGGAGTAAGACAAGGCTGTAGCCTTTCGCCCCTACTCTTCAATCTGTACATCGAGGAAGCAATGATGGAAATAAAAGAAAGGTTCAGGAGTGGAATTAAAATACAAGGTGAAAGGATATCAATGATACGATTCGCTGATGACATTGCTATCCTGAGTGAAAGTAAAGAAGAATTAAATGATCTGCTGAACGGAATGAATAGTCTAATGAGTACACAGTATGGTTTGAGAGTAAATCGGAGAAAGACGAAGGTAATGAGAAGTAGTAGAAATGAGAACAGCGAGAAACTTAACATCAGGATTGATGGTCACGAAGTCAGTGAAGTTAAGGAATTCTGCTACCTAGGCAGTAAAATAACCAATGACGGACGGAGCAAGGAGGACATCATAAGCAGACTCGCTATGGCAAAAAAGGCATTTCTGGCCAAGAGAAGTCTACTAATATCAAATACCGGCCTTAATTTGAGGAAGAAATTTCTGAGGATGTACGTCTGGAGTACAGCATTGTATGGTAGTGAAACATTGACTGTGGGAAAACCGGAACAGAAGAGAATCCAAGCATTTGAGATGTGGTGCTATAGACGAATGTTGAAAATTAGGTGGACTGATAAGGTAAGGAATGAGGAGGTTCTACGCAGAATCAGAGAGGAATGGAATATGTGGAAAACACTGATAAGGAGAAGGGACAGGGTGATAGGACATCTGCTAAGACATGAGGGAATGACTTCCATGGTACTAGAGGGAGCTGTAGAGAGCAAAAACTGTAGAGGAAGACAGAGATTGGAATACGTCAAGCAAATAATTGAGGACGTAGGTTGCAAGTGCTACTCTGAGATGAAGAGGTTACCACAGGGGAGGAATTCGTGGCGGGCCGCATCAAACCAGTCAGTAGACTGATGACCCAAAAAAAAATTATCATAATTTCACCCCAATCGACACGCAAGTCACCGAAATGGCGTCAAATCGAGACTTGCACCCGGCGAACGATCTGCCCGACGGTACGGTAGGTCCTAGTCACACGACATTTTTACGATGCTGAATATGCCACTGTCTAATCCCGACAATCGAAAGTAGATGTTCCTCCGCCTTACACGAGGAATTACGTAATTTTTTCATTAAAAAGAATTCATAGGTGAATGAGGAGCCAGCTGCATAAGCTTTCCTCGAACACAGAGATGGCATTACTGCTACTTACATTGTGGGTCGCATTGAAATGATAGTTCAAGAATATGCATGCATACCTGTATAGCATACTTCATGCCTGTTTGACATTTGCTGCATGCCACCTTCATGGAGCTGCAATTTTAGTGTGGCGTAGTAGTAGGAATGCAACAGACATTTTGAACAAAGGGAGGAGACTGTTGAGCACCAGGTTGCCTAAATGCAGGAGCTAGTGCATGAAGTCAACGTGCCTGTGCCCTCGCTTCAGAAGTGCCTCCCTTTCCTAGCCCATGTCCTTCCTCTCCCTTTCCCTCCCTCTACCCTCCCTCCTCTCCCCCTTTCCTAAGCCCCATCAACTTCTTGGAAACAGTCCAATTATAGAGCTTCTAATCCAACTGCATTACACATATTTCGTCTAGTTATCCCTCAGCATCCCACTACCACGTCAGCTTGTCGAATCACATTTTCAGCTCCACCTTAACCCTAGTAATACCAAGAGGAGTGGGGGGTTACTTTATGTGTATCTTTTGAAAAGATTATGATGTAGTCAGTCACATTATATTTTTGAGATCTGAAAAATATATTTGTTGTTTTTAATGCGTTATTCTACCAGATTCCATATACGTTTTATATTTTTCTGTTAAACTTAACGCAAAAATGCAAATCTCATTGTCGATCGTAGGTGTTACTTATCTCAGTGAACGCCGTATTCAATATATCCAGGTCCAGGACCTTACTTGCACATCAATATCTCTTCCTAAAGTATGTTAAGATTAAAAGTGAACAAGGAAGAACGAAATTTACACAAAAATTATTTAGTGGTGGTCATAAACTCAGTTGGTCGCGCTATTGAAAGTGTGTTGATACTGCTAAGAGTGTGCAAAAAGGTATTTTCAGGTTCTGGGCCTGATTTACACATCATTATGTCTTTTAAAAGTATGTTGTTAATATAAATAAAACAACAATTACAGAAGGTTGTTTTTTCTTTAATTTTTTCCGAGTGCACATATGTAACCCTCCCCCGCCCTTGGTAATACACGTTGTGGGAAATGCCTGGTATTGTTAGTATTGCCACACCCCCTCTTTCTTGGGCGTAGACCAATCAGAGTGCTGCCGGCCGCGGTGGCCGAGCGATTCTAGACACTTCAGTCCGGAATCTCGTGACTGCTACGGTCGTAGGTTCGAATCCTGCCTCGGGCATGAAAGTGTGTGATGTCCTTAGGTTAGTTAGATTTAAGTAGTTCTAAGTTCTAGGGGACTGATCACCTTAGATGTCAAGTCCCATAGTGCTCAGAGCCATTTGAACCGATCAGAGTACTTCCTGTGGCAAGGGTGGTAGGGGCATAACATCATTCTCGTCCAATGGTAGTGCCAATTGCATAATTTCTGTATAGCGGTGTACATATTCCTGGGGCCATAAACAATGAGATATTATAGTGTGAATAGTTTGAGGAGATATGATCTTATTTTGCTACACTTTATGTAGCATGCCCAATCACACCTCTAGCGTCTCAATATCTCGGGATGTAATGGGAATATTGCGATTCAATCAACGCTATTGTGTATTTGCTTTGTCATGCTATGGATTGCTGAAGAAAAAATATAGGAGGTCTATTTAAAGAACATAAGTTTGTGTTAAAAAACACATATGCTTACGTTTTAGAATGTTTCCATATATGTACATTCATGGGCCCCAGCCCTACATTGATACCGGTGAAAGTCGTTTTCCAATAGCTGTTATTGTTCCAGAGATATTTTGGGTGGACAAGATAGCTGAGACACCCTGTATGTATTTCATACTTTGTGAAACAAACATGAGTTTAAAAAAAGCCGAAAAAAGATCATATGTTTTGTGAAATTATTTGTCTGGAAGTAAGAAATAGAACAGATTAGTGAAATATTTGACCTACCTTTGAGAAATGCTCGAAATGTTGTACAAGTGTGATGCGACTGAGAATTTAGATTGGAATGTTTAGCTTTGTATCTCAGAATTTTAAAGAGCACTTGGCAACATTTGTCTCAATAGTCTCCTTGTATGTAAATAACATATGAGTATCTCAGCTGCTGTGTATGATTTCGAGCATCATTCAAAGGCTTGTCGATTGGTTCTCTAATCTGTTTTATTGCTTACTTTTAGACGATTCATTTTACATAATATTTGACCATTTTTTTTTCAAATTCTTCTTATTAGTAGTTTTTGAGAAATGTTTCGCGTCACCAACCACCATTTAAGGGGAGAAGAGGATAATGCTATAAACCAGAAAACTATGGTGATCATACTGACTGACTAATACATCTTTTTATTATTTCGATTTTCAGCCTAGTTAAGGCTACGTTGCATTGGGGAGGATAACATCTGTTCTTATCCACAACAGGAGAGGGGAAGTCGCAGATCCATATGACACGTATCGCATAGGCACACAGACATGGGAATTACTGCAGGGAGCAAGTTGTTCAGAAACGCTGTCTTCGAATAATCTAATGCAAATCAATGCGAAAACAAAAAACAATTCAAATAAACGATTGATAAGTAGAATCGTCGAAACTACCAGACAGTTTCCAGTCCGAAGCAGAACGGCAAAAAGGCTTTCTCGAATTTCTTTAAAAGGCTGCTCGTTTAATTCGACTGTAACTCACATGGCTGCCAGCCCGTTCGGTACTGGCCGCTACGGAGTGCCGGACACAGCACTTCCGTCGTATGTTAGCTGCGTGCCTAGAGGTTCCTGAGGCGGACCAGTGGTGTGCCTGATGCAGCCTATGAAACCGCGACGGCCAGTTTACTTGACGGCACTAGGTGCGTGAACAAGTTTCGAAACTGCGCTACCGGCTACACCGCGGGCGCAGCCCGCGGTTGCGCGCGTCACTGACGAAGCTATACAGTTGTTCAAACTATGCCGACACGAAACTATTCCCGGCCCGGTGAAACATATCACTTGACAGCTCGCGTGTGGTTGGCTGCATTGCGATTGCGAGGTTGCAATAGCTGCCACCGCACACGCCCACAACTCCGAAGTATGTTTTTTGAACGCAAGCTACAACCAACGTTCATACGTAAGCGCAACAAAGCATGTTTTTCTAACAATGGAGAGAACGACGACAGAGACTAAGCGTTTAATAATATTGAAACCGGGAAATAAAAACACCCGAAGTTAATGACAATATCTATGAAAAGTCTTTCCAAATTGTTACAGTAGTAGCTGCATGTAAAACGTCGTATAACAGTGTAAATCTAAGCATACCAAATAACACGCTGTCCACACTCAGAGAAATAAATAAAGCGAAACATGCATAGCCTACCCGATTGCAGAGAGAGAAATAATTATTTCTGTATACATTTATATTCACCAATTTACGATATCAAAGACGCAATTCCATCCAGTTGTCCTTCAGTATTATCTGAATCGGCGCCAAAACCGTTGTCTTCGTCATCATCATCATAATCACAATCATCATAATCTTTAAGAGAAATCATTAATTGTTCGTTTTCATTTATAATGCCATCTATAGTCTGTGCTTCTCGTATGAGTTTATCAACATGGTCTACTTTTTTCCTCCATAAGGTAGCGTGTACAGTAGCAAGACTTTCACGTAGCAGTCTTTCCTCTTCTGTTATAGTAAAAGTCTTGTTGTTACTTCTAATGTACGCCTTGACTTCACTCCAACCAATTCAGTTGGATTAAAATGGCAGTGATAAGGCGGTAGCCTAATTACCAATTGTCCTCGTTTGCTTGCAATTTCATCTACAACGTATTTACGCGTCACAGGCTTATTTTGTTTTACGAGCGAGTATAACGGCAGCTTTGTCATGCTCATGTCCGCAGCAATGTCTCTCGCCTGCAACGACTGCCCCATAGTTTCTTTACGGTCATTAGTGGCCGTAGTTTCATCTAAAATCGCGGAATCGTATGGTGCATTGTCCATCACAAAAACCGTCGGAACACTAAACTGGAGCAACAAATTTTTAAAGCACGGTAGAAGCCGTGGGTGGTCCATATCCTGATGATAGTCACCGGCTTTTTTCGATTGGAAAACTAGAAGTCCTTCAGGCAAAAAGCCGTTTGAAGATCCTGCATGGGCCACAACTAATCGGGATCTTCTTCCCTTTGGCTGATGACCGCTGCTATTCGGAGTATCATCTGTCCAGCACTCCTCGACTGATTCTCCAGCATTGACCCAGGTTTCGTCTAACCATATGACTGGGTTTATGCGCTTTCCTACAATTTTGGGTAAGAAAATGGTACGAGCTGCAACGACATGAGCTTTTTCTAGTAACAGTTTTCGTCCATCTAACTTTTTAAAACGGAAGACCATACTTTTTAATATAATCTTAAGTGACATTTTCCCCCATGAGAAAAGTTCACTTTCTTTTAAAGAAATTAGCAACTTCTCTGTTGTGGGGTATTCTTTCCTTTTATAGTTATCCGTATTTGTGCCGACGAATTGCATCGGATTGGAAATAATCAATATCTGTAACAGGACTAGGCTGCTTTTTTTTCTTGCCTGGAGTACTTAAAAACACAATGTTTCTTCCACAGGGGCTTTCTTCCACACTGTTTACTTCACTGTATTGTAAATCTTGAAGTAGCACCACTTTCCTTATATCTGTTCTTTCACTGAGTCCTAGAGTTTTTGAGGTACGCTCTAAAACTTTATCGGCAGGAATCGACGCATGCCCACCAACAGAAACAAATTCTTTTCCTTGCTCGTAAGACTCACGCGTCCTCCGTAGCAATTCCAAAGCCAAACTATTTAGTGGCCCTTCACGGAGTAACGGATTGTCGCTTGGTGAACGACATCGTTTTGGTGACATTGGTTAACATATAAAAACTGTAGTCGAGGCGCTAATACAACAGCACAGCAGGCGTTCGCGCACTAACATACAATGTTTACATGGAAGCCGGCAACGTGGTAACGTCGACAGCGGAATCGGCTTTTGTTCGGTGCTGTTATTGGTTCAGAAGACGCGGCGCCTACCGTTTCTCACTTGTCTGTTAGTTATACTACTAACTCTACGGCGCTTGGGTAGTGACCTTGAAGTGACATGTTTCAGCGGCCCGGGTTTAATAGGTGCGCGTGAACTGGGGTTACGTGTCGTGTAGGTAGCCTCTCAACGAAGTTATTAGGGTATTTCAGAAAGAAACGAGCTGGAGGCCATGAAACGAAAACCGCTGAAGGGATCATAATAGCAATGCCTAAGAAAGAAGGTGTGGTCGGCGTAAGGGCACGTTGGTCACCCACTCGCTGGTGGAGGGAGACGGGCGCACACCCACGTGACAGATGGAGCACGGTTCACCGCGCTCAGGAGGAGAGCACGGCAAGTGCCACAAACTGGTCTCCCAGAAACCTGACTCAGTGGGGGAGGGACGAAACTAAACGAACACGTGCCTCGCCTTATCCGTAGACAGTCGATCGTCTCTGAGAAAACGACGCTCACAGTTTTCGAAGTACTTTCTACGCCTTTCAGCGCGCGATAGTCTCAGCCGAAATCGTGACACAGTGGCCAGCGTCTGGCTTCACACTTCTGCACCCCGTGTTCGAAACCTGAATTTTCTTTGTATCTTTGTTTTTACTTATCTGGTCGTGGCCGTAGGAGACTACTGGATGGACGTTTTCCAATGACGTTGTCCTTACTAGCCTACTATGTGTACGTGTGGTGAATGAATTAAAAAATTTATGAATGGGAAAACTATTTGATATTGTTTTCGGCTAAATTGCTGCAGTGTATGTTGATTCCTAATCAACTGCAAACGCCAGTATTTGGTAAACTGATTCGTTATGTATGATTTCCCGTGAAATTATTGCCAACGTGTGAAATCTCCAACAATGTTAACCACGTTTCTTTCCCGAGTGAGATTCATATGAAGACATGTTACAGTGGCAAACTTGACTTCGCGCGATGCGCGTTTCGGGAATTTCTATGCTTGAAATGTTTCATCCAAGAGAATGGACGCGAAGAATATATAAGTGCATAAGAATAAAATATAAGAATTAATACCAGAGTCAATATAAGAATGAACTATAAGAATATGAGAATTTAAAAAAAGACTGTAACCTCGGAAAATACGATGCAAATAAATATACCAAATTTATGGCACTTATTCTTTAACAAAAAATGGTTCAAATGGTTCTGGGCACTATGGGACTTAACATCTGAGGCCATCACTGCCCTAGAACTTAGAACTACTAAAACCTAACTGACCTAAGGACATGACACACATCAATACCCGAGGCAGGATTCGAACCTGCGACCGTAGCAGTCACGCGGTTCCAGACTGAAGCGCCTAGAACCGCTAGGCTACCGCGGCCGGATTATTGTTTAACACAGTTGTCATTTCACGATTATATAACGCCCTCGTATCCCCTAACTTGAGAAGAAACGCTACTGTAGTATCATTGCACGGACATGAGTAGATGAATGAAAAACAAAAATAAAAAATAAGAACAATAATCGGACTCAAAACTGAAAAATTGTGACGGTAGCCATTGTGCCAGCATGTCGTCTAAGATCAGAGCGCGTTAAGTGGCAGATCACTCAAAAACTTTGACCGTCGTTTTCTGAGAAACGCTCGAGTCCTACATATAAGCCGAAACGCGATTTCGCTTATTTTGACTCCCCTTTCACGAAGCGGAGATTCTGCGAACTCGGTTTATCGCACTTGCTGTGTTCTCCTCGTCGGCAGTCCTGAAATGTAGAGAAACGGGGGCTTTAAAACAAGTCCAAAGTGGCGTAGCGCGTTTCCTTACAGCGGATACACTGTAGGGAACGTACGGAGAGCACTGCACGTCCGTTGAGATTTCGACCGACATCTGGGGCAAGGTCTGCCACCGCAACTGCCCGGGCTACAATAACGGGGGCATCCGCCTCCTGAGAAATGGCATCGATAACGAGATGTGGCGTTCCAGATCGTGCGTCGTTGGTCAGAAACATCCGTCCTTCCTCGAATGGCTTGTACCGCGCCTTCGATCTTGCAGCCAGCATACATGCAATGCACTTCTCACAATTGTGCCATTCTTCCGTGGCTTTTCAGTGCCCCGCTGCCAGGAAGCGCGCAACGCTCCTTGCTCTTCTTTTGAAGGATCAACTTATCTGTTTGGAGCACAGCCGAATGCGGTATACGTGGGTGTGCGCCCGTGTAACGGCGAGTTTGTGACACCAGCGCTGCTACAGGGGCAGGCAGTGACGATACGATCCTTGCAGCGTTTTTCATTTCACAGCCTTCTTACAGATTCCTTTCCACAGACCATAATAAAAATGGCGTGGGGAAATACTCCGCTTCTTGGACGTGTGTGCTATGCGAAGGTTTTTGTGACACTTCAACAATGTTGAATGCAGGAACAAACCGCCACCTGTTGATGCACTTTAGGGTGTCCAACACTGCTTGAATATGCATAGATTTACAATACATGAGCTGAAATGCATAAGTTAATTCCATTAGAAACACATGCCCAAATGAACTATGAAAAGCACTTACAAGTGAAACACATGGCAGATGACATCTACTCACTTACCTAAAAACGTAAATGTGATCTGAAGTTCTGCTTCTGGTGGCACTGCTTCACGTTCTTGTCGAATCATTAACTCTATTAAGAAGAAGGTTGAAACAACTTCTCGAGTCTCACACAACAATTTCTTGCAGCAAGTAACAGAGCTACCGCCGTTTTAAGGTTCCGTGTCTCAATCGGTAAAAACGGAACCCTTATATGATCACTTTGTCCTTCTCTACGACTGCCTAAGACTACTTTTTCTCAGGAACGAGTGCAAGTGTCAAGTTGAAATTTATGTCATACGATAAGGTATACGGTCCCTTAACTGTGTAAAAAATTTAAGCTCCTAAGTCATTGCAGTCAAAAGGTGCGACCATTTAGGCTATACATTTCGATACTCGGAACCTCACTAGTCAAAACCAATTTGGTTCTTTCCGGTGACCGACAATCATGAAGAAAAGAAAAAAAAAATCTGAAAATTTTAAATTATAATCATATCGCTTTTTTTGGGAAATTGTGGTCCATCTGCCTGCGTGTCCTATCTATTAAGAGCCCGTTTTTTCAAGAGTGATCAGAGGTATCAGTTTGAAATTTATTTAAAATTCTAAGTCATGCTGGCCCTTGACAGTGTAAGTAATTTAAGCTTCTACGTCTACGCACTCAAAAGATACGGCCATGTATGTCACATAGTTTGGTACCCGCAAACTCAGTCATCATAACCTACCAACGATCCATCTACACACCCGTCGGGCCTGGTGGTCTGGCGGTAGCCGGCAGTGTGGCTGACAGTGTTCGATCGGATGGCTAGCTGACCTCTCCAGTAAAACGACTGAGTGAGGTATCCAACGAGCCACTTGCAGGTGTACATGTGTCGTCCACTCAGACCACAAGGCAACAACAATGGCGAATAAAGTGGAGCAAAAAAAAAAAGCGGTTAAGTGCGTGCCTGGACATGACAGGTCGCAGGATCAAATCTCGGTCAGATCTCGAAATTTCCGCTCTTCCTTTTAACCCAGCCTTCACCTATGAACGTTCTGAAGGGCCGCCAGAAACAACAGGTGGTTCAGTTCCCAAGTTAAATAGTACGCCTCCTTTTTCCGGGTGGATAACTGGGATAGGCTAGGGACGCGCTAGTCTCCGGAGTTGGGTCTAGTACAAAGAATGGCACTGGGTGATTGAGCCACACGAAATTATTATCCTTATCTGTACACATACTTAATTTTGCACGGGATCTTCAAAGCGCGAGTCGTACTCGCACTTGTTCGGTTTCTTTTAACAGTTAGCAACGGCAGTCTGCCTCCTGTAGCACTCCTTATCATGGCCGTGTCCGTGTGCCATGTCTTGGGCTACTTGTGGGGCGGCGGCAAAATACGCTGACAGAAAATAAATCACAACAACACCAAGAAGGAACTGTGCGACATTTTATCACCCCCCCCCCCCTCTTCTATCCTTCTACACACACCCCCCCCCCCCCCCCGCCCCATGCCCCGCTTGCACCTACACTCCACATGCCTACAGTCTTCAAAGAATGATTTATAGTATTCTAGACCTTGTGTTTCTTCTCAATTGTTTAGTACCTCTTTAAGAAGTAACTATGATCAATAATGTTACATTTATCTTTGTTGTTAAGAAATTGGAATTAATCCACTTGGGGCTTTCATATGTGGTAGCTGATACAGTTGTTAACATTACTATGTCATCTTTACGTCATATAAATATCACTACTATAAAATGCAAATAAGATTTATAGCACAAGATTACAGCCATATGTATCAGTACCACGGTGCTTTCACATTTGTAATTGTACCTCATCAACTATTAACAAATACTAGGATATCCCTACTCTTTATATTATTTTAAATTTAAATGTGCTATTTAACATGAAATCTTTTGATTCTTCTATTTGCTTAAATGCTTTTATGTGCTTGACATGTTTCACATATCTGTGTTATTTGCACTTATTCCTAAGTAGTGTTCCACCACGTATAATAGGATTTACACGCTTGATGGAACGTACATCAAAAATATCGCTTCAAACCTCACTGGTTAAATAATGAGTGAGTAGAATACGTAATTGCACTGTATTGTATTAATTCTGAATTGAGGCAAAATTATACAACTTAGAGTTGGCCATGTGTTAATTTCACGTACAAGGCAGTATATCTACCTACTAAAATGTACTTTAAACAATGTCAATGACCAGCTGGATTGCTATATTTATGGATGCAGCTAATATTATCGAGAGGTTTTTTACTGTTTATGTTTATGAGCAGGCAACTTCACTGTATACTAAGATAAACAGGTGCTGCAGAGATGTAACAACTACCAAAGAAAATAAATTGCTACTAACCTTTCCTATCCTACCGGTCACTGAGTCAAAAGACTAAAAAACGTCACTTGCTTGTAACAGGTATTTCTTTGACCAAGACCATTTGACACTTAGCCAACTGCCATTCAGTCAAGATGATGCACTCAGTAATGAAAAAAAAAAAGCAGTAGGCTCTGCCAGAAATATCGACTTTTAGACAATGTGTCTAATAATGTATTTTAACACGACAGTATGCCAACTTAGGCAGTTTATAACACTTGTAAGTAAACATTACAAATATGGATTTTTATACGGTTATATCAGTTGTAATGCGTTAAACTGTTATTGTCTAGCCTGTTTTCACAAAAAAAATTGATAATGGCACTTTGAAGCCGAAATCATGATTGCGTCAGTTTAAATGTAACAATGTAAATAAACAACAGTCTAATGGCGGTACTGGCTTTAAAGAGACATACACGAAAGTTGGTATGCCTGTTTCTACACTGAAGGATGATGTCTGTCAAATTTGAAGCCAGTCGCACAAAAGTGGTGCTAGTCGCACCACTATGAGGATACAAATCCCGTTTGCTTTAAATAAACGTTGAAGCGGTCGTGAGGGTTAGTTACCTAGGGGATTCCGGCCGCGAAGGAGCGCCTGGTCCCCGGCACGAATCCGCCCGGCGAATTTGTGTGAAGGTCCGGTGAACCAGGCCAGTTTGCGAATGGTTTTAGGCGGTTTTTCTTCTGCCTCGGCGAATGCGGGCTGGTTCCCCTTATTCCACCTCAGCTACACTATGTCGGAGATTGCTGCGCAAACAAGTTCTCCACGTACGCGTACACCACCATTACTCTACCACGCAAACATAGGGGTTACACTCGTCTGGTGTGAGACGTTCCCCGGGGGGGGGGGGGGGGGGGGGGGGGGAGGGGGGGTGGCGGGGGATCCACCGGGGGCCGAACCGCACAAAAAGCCTGGGTTCGGTGTGGGGCTGCAGAGGGGTGGACTGCGGTAGTCGTGGGGTTGTGAACCACTGCCGCTGCGGCGGGGTCGGAGCCTCTCCCTCGTTTCTTGGTCCCCGGTTAACATACAATCAATACAATACATACAATAACTAGGGGATCGGATGTGGTGAGTTGATGATGGCCAAGAATGCCTTTGAAGCCACAAACACGCCATTACCAATACCTCAATGAGTATGAGCGACATCTTGTAATAGCGCTGTGAGCAACTAGATGTTCCTTCTGCGATACTGCAGAAAGACATGGCAGGAATGTAGCCACTGTACATGACTGCTGGCACCGGTGATCAGGAGAATGTACCATCGCAAGAAGTCCGGCACCTGGACGATCACGTGACACTACCGAGAGGGAAGACCACCGTGTTCGGCGTATGGCTCTGGTGCATCGTACTGCATCTGCAGCACCAATTTGATCAGCAGTTGTTGCCTCAACGACACAGTGAACTGTTACAAATCGGTTACTTCAAGGACAGCTGCGGGCCAAACACCCTGTAGCGTGTATTCCACCGACACCAAACCACCGACTTCAGCGGTGTCAAGCGAGAGCTCATTATAGGGCTGGGTGGAGGTCTATTGTGTTTTCTAATGGCAGCTGGTTCTGCGTCGGTGACAGTGATGGCTGTGTGTTCCTTAGAAGGAAGCCAGTTGAAGATCTGCAACCAACCTGTTTCTGTACTAGGCACACTCGACCTGGGGTATGACAGCAACAGCACTCTCAGGGTTATCCCACGTACCCTGACTGTAAATTTGTACGTCAGCTTGATGGTTTGAACTGCTGAGCTGCCATTCATGAACAGCAGTCCGGAGGGTGTTTATCAACAAGATAACGCTCGTCCACATATGGCTGTTGTAACTGAACATGCTGCACAGAGTGTCGACATATTACCTTGGCGTGCTCGATTACAATATCTGTCTCCAGTCGAGTCGAGTAAATAAGGGACATCATTGGACAACTCCAGCTTGAGCGGCCGTGCGACAGCTACGGCGAAAATATAATCACATGTCAGTTCTAGTATAATATATTCGTCCAATGAATACCCCTTTATCATGTACATTTCTTCTTGGTGTAGTAATTTTTATGGTCAGTAGTGTAGCTCCCATACTCACCTTGTGGACATTCAACTTCGTTACACTATGCGTATCATATTTGGAACAATACTTGCTACTCCTGTCCAATGGCTGCCGGTGTTGTGTAACATACCACCTCCTCATATCAGAAGAGAAAAACATCTCGGTCATCTGTAGTCAAGAATACTGAATAACTCGTCACTGCCGGCCGGTGTGGCCAAGCGGTTCTAGGCGCTACAGTCTGGAACCGCGCGACCGCTACGATCGCAGTTTCGAATCCTGCCTCGGGCATGGATGTGTGTGATGTCGTTAGGTTAGTTAGGTTTAAGTAGTTCCTTCTAGGGGACTGATGACCTCAGCAGTTAAGTCCCATAGTGCTCAGAGCCATTTGAACCATTTTTTGAACTTGTCACTCCCAATTCACCAAGATGTGAGACAGCTAGAATCATCCAGGTTGAAGTCTCGTAAACCGGCATGTAAACCGGCCATGGAATTGTTAAACAACCATTTCGACCCCAAAGACAGCTGGCGGAAAGAATGGACATCTGCTCCACAGGGAATCTTGAAAGTCGAAGACCCAACATTAAGGCTCAATGGTTTTAGCTTGCCAAGACGCACTTGGAGCAGGCTTAACCGTTTCAGATGTAGTTTGGGAAGAAGTGCTTCGATTATTCATAATTGAGGTTGGGTGGACATCCCATATTGTGACTGTGCTGATGTTCCACAAACAATGAAGCATATAGCAGTGGGCTGCCCCCTCCGTGCCTTCCTTGGAAATGTGGTGGATTCCAACCTGGTTACTTCCGAAGTGGTGGATTGCATCAATGGCTTAGATTTTTTTTTTTCATCAATCTAGTGACTGGTTTGATGCGGCCCGCCACGAATTCCTTTCCTGTGCTAACCTCTTCATCTCAGAGTAGCTCTTGCAACCTACGTCCTAAATTATTTGCTTGACGTATTCCAATCTCTGTCTTCCTCTACAGTTTTTGCCCTCTACAGCTTCCTCTAGCACCACGGAAGTCATTCACTCATGTCTTAGCAGATGTCCTATCATCCTGTGTTTTCCACATATTCCTTTCCTCTCCGATTCTGCGTAGAACCTCCTCATTCCTTACCTTATCAGTCCACCTAATTTTCAACATTCGTCTATAGCACCACATCTCAAATGCTTCGATTCTCTTCTGCTCCGGTTTTCCCACAGTCCATGTTTCACTACCACACAATGCTGTACTCCAGACGTACATCCTCAGAAATTTCTTCCTCAAATTAAGGTCGGATTTGATATTAGTAGACTTCTCTTGGCCAGAAGTGCCTTTTTTGCCATAGTGAGTCTGCTTTTGATCTCCTCCTTGCTCCTGTATTTTAATGTGCTGTAGTACTGTATTTCATTGTGATTGTCATGTATCATGTGCTGCATTAATAAAAGTTGGACCCAGTCCATTCCACGTAAACACAGCTCACAACATTGTGCAGCCACCACCAGCTTACACAGTGCATTGTTGACAACTTGGGTGACGCTCGGAGTGGCCGCGCGGTTTGAGGCGCCATGCCACGGATTGCGCGGCCCCTCCCACCGGAGGTTCGAGTCCTCCGTCGGGTATGGGAATGTGTGTTGTTCTTAGCATAAGTTAGTTTAAGTAGTTTGTAAGTCTAGGAACCGATGACCTCAGTAGTTTGGTCCCTTAGGAATTCACCTACATCCACATGCACAACTTGTGGGCGTGGCTTCGTGTGGTCTGCGGCACACTCTACCCCTACCATTAGCTCTTATAAACCGACTCATCTGACCACGCCACAGTTTTCCAGTCGTCTAGAGTCCCACCGATATGGTCACGAGCCCAGAAGAGGCGCTGCAGGCGATATCACGCTGTTAGCAAAGGCTGCTACCATATCCTATTAACGCCAAATTTCGACGGACTGTCGTACCAGATACGTTCATCGTACGCCCCACATTGATTTTCACGGAATGTTGCTTGTCTGTTAGCACCGACAACTCTACGCTGACACGGCTGCTCTCCGTCTTTAAGTGATGGCCGTCGGCCGCTGCATTGCCTGTGATGAGAGGTAATGGCTGAAATTTAATATCCTCAGCACACTGTTGACACTGAATTCCTTGACGATTTCCGAAATGGAATGTCTAGCTCTAGCTTCCAATCCGCGTCCAGAGTCTGTTAATTCCCGGCGTGCGGCCACAATCAGGTCGGAAACCTTTTCATATGAATCACTTGAGTACAAACGACAAAAAATGGTTCAAATGGCTCTGAGCACTATGAGACTTAACATCTGAGGTCATCAGTCCCCTAGAACTTAGAACAACGTAAAGATAACTAACCTAAGGACGTAAAACACATCCATGCCCGAGGCAGGATTCGAACCTGCGACCGTAGCGGTCGCGCAGTTTGAGACGGGAGCGCCTAGAACCGCTCGGGCACTCCGGCCGGCGGTACAAATGATAGCTCAGCCAGAGAACTGCCCTTTTATACTTTGTGTACGCGATACTGCCGCCATTTGTATATGTGAATATCTTTATCCCAAGGGTTTTGTAACCTCAGTGTACATTCATAAGAAATATGTCGTAATTTAAACCCTATGAAATAGGAGCTTCAACTTTACTTACGAAACCCACTACGGTGCCTACCCCTTCTCAGAGCTCTACACTCCCTTGAGAGTCGGGAGACTTCCCAAAAGGTCTAAAGTGAGCAGTTACGGAGCAGCGCCGCCCAGGTGAGTGTGACGCCTGCCTCGAGCTGCGGCGCGGCCGCCGCCTTATCGCGAGCCACCAAGAGCAGGCGGCGCGCCGGCCTTGTGGGGCGTCCGGCCGCTCCTTATCCTGACGGAGGCTCCCCTCGCTGCGAGGCTTATCCTGCCGCGCTCTAATCCTGTTACGGCGCTGCTCGCCCCCACACGCCGGCCCCGGCCGCGGCACTGTCTGCTCCGGACGGCCACACCCCAAGTGTTCGTGATACGAGGCCTGCAACTGCCTCTGGTGACGTCACAGCCAGTGCGCGCAGGCGCGACTGCGCTACTAGCCCCCGGTACCATTTCCACGTGGCAATTGCTTCGCAAACGTACCCACGATTACGTATCGCGCATTCCTTGTAGATAACATTACCGTCTAGATCAACCGAGAAACGGGAATACAAACTATAAACACATTTCACCGACATTACTTTAACACTTAAAGTGCCAAGGCCGTAAAATTCCGTTCTTGTCCATGTTGGAAAGAATGCCATGGCCATAGTACACTGAAACGCCAAAGAAACTGGTATAGGCGTGCGGATTCAAATGCAGAGATATGTATACCCCCAGAATACCGCGCTGCGGTCGGCAACGTCTTTGTAAGACAACAAGTGTCTGGCGCAGCCTTTAGTTCGGTTACTGCTGCTACAATGGCAAGTTATCAAGATTTAATTGAATGGCTCTGAGCACTATGGGACTCAACTGCTGTGGTCATCAGTCCCCTAGAACTTAGAACTACTTAAACCTAACTAACCTAAGGACATCGCACATATCCATGCCCGAGACAGGATTCGAACCTGCGACCGTAGCAGTCCCACGGTTCCGGACTGCGCGCCTAGAACCGCGAGACCACCGCGGCCGGCAGATTTAATTGAGTCTGAAGGTGGTGTTATAGTAAGTGCACGAGCGATGGGACACAGCATCTCCGAGGTAGTGATGAAGTGGGGATTTACCCGAACGACCATTTCACTAGTGTACCGTGAATATCAGGAAGACGGTAAAACATCAAATCTCCGACATCGCAGCTGCGGGAGAAAGATCCTGCATGAATGTGACCAACGACGCCTGAAGAGTATCGTTCAACGTGACAGAAAGACAACTCTTCCGCGAATATCTGCTGATTTCAATGCTGGGCCGTGAAGAAGTGTCAGCGTGCGAACCACTCAACGAAACGTCATCGATACGAGTTTTCGGAGCCGAAGGCCAACTGTTGTACCCTTGATGACTGCACTACACAATGCTTTATGCGTAGCCTGGGCCCGCCAACACCGACATAGGGGTGTTGATGACTGGAAACATATTGCCTGGTCGGACGAGTCCCGTTTCAAATTGTATCGAGCGGATGGACGTGCACGGATATGGAGACAACCTCATGAATCCATGGACTCTGCATGACAGCAGGGGACTGCTGAAGTTGATGGACGCTCTGTAATCGTATTGTGCGTGTGCAGTTTGAGTTATACGGAACGCCTGATACTTCTAGCTAAGACTCTGACAAGTGACTCTGTAAGTAGGCTGTTTAGGTTTTCTTATTGGTAACGCCGCTTAGCGCTCGGTATGAAAAATCACTGGCTGTGCTGTGCGCAGTGTGTGTTTAGTTTGCATTGTTGTCTGCCATTGTAGTGTTGGGCAGCGGCAGCTGGATGCTAACAGCGCGTAGCGTTGCGCAGTTGGAGGTGAGCCGCCAGCAGTGGTGGGCGTGGGGAGAGAGATGGCGGAGTTTTGTAATTTGTAAGACTGGATGTCATGAACTGATATATATATTATGACTATAAAAGGTAAATACATTGTTTGTTCTCTATTAAAATCTTTCATTTGCTAACTGTGCCTATCAGTAGTTAGTGCCTTCCGTAGTTTGAATCTTTTATTTAGCTGGCAGAAGTGGCGCTCGCTGTATTGCAGTAGCTTGAGTAACGAAGATTTTTGTGAGGTAAGTGATTTTTGGAATGTATATGTTAATGTTAGTCAGGGCCATTCTTTTGTAGGGATTTTTGAAAGTCAGATTGCGTTACGCTAAAAACTATTGTGTGTCAGTTTAAGCACAGTCGTGTATAAATTTTTCTAAGGGGACGTTTCATATGTCGACCCTTAGCCAAGGATACCTCACTGGAATCTTCTGATTTTTTCTTGTAGTTTGTGTAGTTAGTGTAGCCTTTGTTTATTGCTAGCGCGTAATCATAGAGAGAATTTCCTTTGTAGTTGCAGTCTTTCATTGTTGTACAGTAAAATAGTTGTGGCATACATGACAGGACACAATCTTGCAAATACTGTAGATTCAGATTTTGCGTCCTCACCGTTTTCTCAAATAAATCAAGACACATTTTCTGTTTTTCGAACTGCGAATATTGGCGGTTCAAATGCATTGCCGAATAGCACTAAGGAACATGTTTCAGACACCAGTGCACTGTTATTACAATTAATGCAACAAATGGGACAAAAGCTTCAAAAGTTAGACACAATGGAACAAAATCAGAGACAAACACAGCAACAGTTGGACACAATGGAACATAATCTTCAAAAGTTAGACACAATGGAACAAAATCTTCAAAAGTTAGACACAACGCTTGAACAAAATCAGAAACAAATGGGACAGAATCTTCAAAAGTTAGACACAATGGAACAAAATCAGAGAAAAACACAGCAAAAGCTTCAAACATTAGACACAATGGAACAAAAGCTTCAAAAGTTAGACACCACACTTGAACAAACAGGTGAAGATTTAACTAATGAGTTACATAACCTCGAATCGAAATGTCAAAAAGTCTGTAATGACGTAAAAACACAAATTTGTGAGCATTTCCAACCTATTTTTTCGCGGCATGAAAATGCATTACAGAATCACGAAGCAGCCATAAAAGAACTGCAAACTATTGTTCATGAAAATCATGAGACCTTGCAAGCTAAAATTGACTCAGTTGCATCTACCGATTCGGTTACGCAACTTGCAAAAACTCAAGCGAACTTAAAGGACACAGTAGATACTCTGAAAATTGGTTCAGAAATACACACAGAGGAAATAATTTCACTGTCGGATAAAGTAGCCGAACTTTCAGATAAATTCACTAACTTATCTACGAAGGTAGATGATGATCTGAATGACACAAAACCTGTAGCCTTCACTGACACTGAAGAGTATGAACAAATTAGGAAATTCAAACAGAATCAAAATCAAATCAACAGACAGTACAAAAGAGAAATGCGGGAAGTACAAGATCAGTTGGCTCAAGTAATACAAGAATTACATATTTCAGAGGACACTCGCGCCCCAGTATGGGAAGAGGGACATAGCAATACAGAACAACCACAAAATAATAACACAGGGCATTTCGGAAATCATGAAAGTAATTGACAAGGTGCACCGAATTTTGAGATGGAACCGCCGATACGACGTAACAATGACCGATATGCTACCCGCCGACACGATGATTTTGACTATAAGCTGTTCATTACTGCACGTAAATTCAAAACATTTAAGAATTCTGGCAACGACATTCATCCACAAGCGTGGCTCCATCAATTCTCTCATTTTTTTTCCTCCCAACTGGTCATTAGAACACAGATTAGAATTTATGTGTGGCTACTTAGAGAATGAACCAGCTGTAAGAATGCGATCGGTCATTCACGATTGCCACAGTGAAGGAGAATTTTACCATGCCTTCCTCTCAGCATATTGGTCTCAAGCTACACAAGACCGAGTAAAACATAGCATCATAATGATGAAACATTTCGAACAATCTGAATTTTCCAGTCTTGTGAAATATTTTGAAGACATGTTGCACAAGAATCAGTACCTGTCTAACCCATACAGCCCGTCAGAACTCATCCGCATTTGCTTAATCAAATTGCCTGAACATTTAAGGAATATTATTTTGGCAGGGCGTTGCAAAGACGACATTGAAGCTTTTTAGGGACTGTTACAAGAATTAGAAATTGACACTGACAATCGCGCAACGCGAAAACAGGAACACGACAATTACAGGTCACATCCGTCGCAATTTCGGAATGAAAGAAATAATAACTGGACACGACAAGGCTATTCTCACAACACAATTCGTGACCAAAACAGACACCACCCGTATGATAACCGTTGGCAGAGTAAAAATAGTTACAGAGAAAGATCGCATTTCCGTAGTAATGACTATCACAGAGACAATCAGAGAAACAGACAATATGGAAACCAAAATAATTATTATCACGGGAGACAGAATAATTTCAGACGCAAGCGTCCACCACGCAGTGATAATTCAGGGAGAAATTCTCCACCACTTAACCGACAAAAAAGAAACTACAGGAACTACCGACATGACGACAGACGATATAATCATAACGACAGACCGGAATTTCATCAGAACTGGCGGGATTCAAACAGAGCTGGGCCCTCTCGTCAAGGTGAATTTGTAGAAGTTCGGTCTCCTAATCCCAATAACGACGCGCGCCAACAAAGAAACAGACAATGACTCGCACCGCAGGCAGCCGCGTGCGCCGGCTGGCTCAGAGAAAAATAACAAGAGCTAATCTTGAGCAAAATTCCAGTGTTTCTTACCGACGTAATCACATGATAATTGCTTTTCAGTTGACAGTCTGCGTACTAGGAAGAGTAAAGGTTTACACCACATTTCACATGTAAAACCGTTTATTGAATGATAATCTGCTTTTTAACTTTGTCTTTGCCATAAAATTTTTCACTTCACGCTACTAGTACAATTTGTCAGACTTAGAATCTGTTAACATGCAACCATGTTTGAAGTTAAATATCCATTCAAGAACCAAGAGAACTTATTTAAACAGAAATTACGAATGCATTGTTATAGTGAACAGACGTCACAGTGTTATTGTGCATGTACATTCTTGCTTGTTAGTTGCACGATTACGTAACGAATATAAGGCTGACATATTTAGAACAGTTACCAGTACTGCTAATGAGATTTTTATGCAACATTTTGGTTTACTTGAAAATACATTCTGGATTTAAAGTACTTTCTGTGAGATACCAGATGATACAGTGGTTAGTTTATGTGACAGCTACACGATTTTATCACGACGCTACTAATGAGTGACAATTTACAATGTTGCTTTTGCAGTTTATCTGTTTTCTATCTGCACAGTTTTTCTGAATTTTTCTGGAAAGTAAAACATGTTTTAGTAGTAACGTTTGTGGTATAGCTACAATGAGACAGCCTTTTCTGTAGCACAACAATACGTACAGTACAGTACTTACTTCATCACGGCAATAAGCGTAATAACTAAGATATCTATACGCAAAGCATTTCAATTTCGTTTATCATGAGGTAAGTACATTGACTTCTGCAGAACTTAGCTTTCGGAGGACAATAACTACGACACTTCCACAGAGATTGTCTTACAGCAAGACGCACATTTAGCGCTACAGGACATGCATTAAACTATTTATTTTTCAACATATTTGAATTACAAAGAAAGTTTTTCGTGATACATTTCATTCCATTGCTGTAATCTGTAACACCTGAGGATATAATTACATTAATCCTCAGGGGGGTACACGCTTACTTTGTGTATCATGTGTTTGGCAAGCACAAGGAGCCCTAGCTAATATGGTATTTGCTTATACAACTTTACACATCGGTACCATATTTCTATAACACATAAATTACACAGCTATCTGATCATTTAACTGAGAGACAAAATTTTTTTTTTATTACATCAGTGACACATGTTTACGCAATCACACAGTTGGATGATTTAACACCTATGAAATTGTATTTTTTCTGTACTTTGTGAACTGTTCATATTTTTTTTTGGAACCATTGTGATTCTATGAGAGCTTTGAATGATGTGTTTGGTATGGGGTCATAATTTTTAAAGTACGTTTGAGGTAGATGACACTTTTGAAATGAGCAGAGAATTTTTTTTTAGGTTTTGAAATTATTGCAGAAAGCAATGACGTTTTTGAGAATTTGACTGAGGTGTTATGATGTTATTATTACGACGACGATGTGAATTATGCTGTTGCGGTATGTTTATGATCAATAAGCTGATGCTATATGAGTTATTTGATTATGCTATGTATCTGTTATGATGAAATATTGAAGAAGTGTCGACGAATAAGGTAAGGAATAATGAGTAGTGTTTAGGGGCTCTGGTTTGTGAAAAAGGTTGTTGGAAACCAAGAATCGTACTTTAAGAGTTATGAAATGTATGTAAGTGCGTGAACGTATTACAATACCGACGAAAATTTTTTGGACACTGTTATATTTATAGGATTTTATTTTCTACACGTTTGTAATGCAAATTCTCAACCTGTGAAAATATTTTCATATGAGACTGCCACTGTAGCGGAAACTGGTGTCGTAAATATTTCGATAAGACAGTTAAGTGATCACCTGCCCGTAATGCGTCGTGGGCACCCAGCTGCGCGACAACCACCTGGCAAAAAGAAAGCCATTAGTGTGTGCCTTTCAGAGACACAGGTAAAAAAAAAAAGGAAAAGAGGCCATTATCCTCGCTATTGACATTAATACTTTGTAGAAAGCATCGCAAATACGACACGCTCAAACTTGAAAACATATGATTATACTGTGGAGCTCTTAATTTATGATATTTACTAAAATGCCTAATGAAACGATGAGAAACATTACACGGCTATTGTCTTGCTAGTTGAGAGAAATGCCATATGGATTGCTTTATATATTTATTTACTCATTTTGTTTAATATCTAGTTTCTAACTGCACTGAAGCATTGGTTAAAATAAATTTTATGGATGTACTAATATAAATATTTTATGCCTACAGATGCAGTAAATAATAACTTTATGATGTACTTAAAAAAAACGAAGTGTCACAAAAAGACATTTCCCTTCACAGAAATTGCATACAGAATTGTCTTTTCAAGTACATAGTAATATTTTTTTACAATAAATTTTTGTGGTGCACCACTTTAATTGCATAGACATTAAGATGTGAATAGACATTGTCCTTATCTGCATTGTTGTCTTTAGTGTAACATTTTTTCTGATTGAGCTTTGTCATGTTTAGGTATAAGTTATAGCATTTGCTGCGGCTGTTTGCCATTCATAGTGCTACTGAATGTCACTTTGTATTACTAGGTTAAGCCAATTTTATTACTAATTTATTTTTCTTGTTTGCTGCGCATTGCATTATATTAGTTGTAATATTACTGCCTTTTTTTGCCAATTTCCATTTTTTTATCATTGCTGTTTGTGTAAATTGTTTTGTGCTGCTGCATTGCCTCGTCCCGTAGTTAAGCATCTGAGCTCAGTAGATTTAAGTTAGCTTAAGAGGGGGTAGCCTATACAAGAGAATGAGTTGCGATGGATTTGAAGAAATGCACTGAGAGGTTATATGAGAAAAGTACAGAAAGCAGGTATAGATAGGACTTTTTGGAAATAATGAAGAACGAAGGGAGATCTCCGAGAAGTAAAGGAAGTTTTGTTTGCAAAATACTGCAGTAAAACAAACCCTGCCCTTTCCTTTTGTGTTATCCCACTATGTGTTTGTGTACCCTTGTGTATTTATGTTCTTCCTGTCTTTACATGTTTATCTGATAAGACTTATGTTGCAGAATTTTTCTAATACTAAGCTACATTCACTATGATGAGGAATACTGTTATCCTCAAATATAATTTGCATTAATAACGTGTTATTTACTTTGTAAAGATGTTTACACATTATTTATTCTGTTTTGTTCTAATGCTCATTCGTGAAGTTGATGTTTCGAAATTTTTTCTGATTTTTTATGTATGTGCTCCTGTCATAATTCCTGTAACACTGATGTATATGTTATTTCGATTCTTTTGTAAAGCCTGTATTACTGCAAATGTTATCTGTACTATTATGTTCTTTAATGATATTTTTGTACCTTTGTTATTGTATTCTCATGTTATAAAATTGTAATTGACACCTGTTCATCAAATTAAGTAACTTGTAAATTACATTTCACTGCACACGTTTCTGTTGGTCATAGTATATGCACAATATGTGAGAAGTAGGGATTGATAGTGTTTGCAAGTGTATTGATAATTCAGCAAAGGGACTGGTTAACAGCATTGCTGGTTCTAAGGACATTTCAAACAAATTCTTTGTGATTGGACAAGTGGTATTTTATGGACTTGCTATATTCTCCGCAAGACTCTTCGAGGGTGATTGTGCACCTGCACATTCGCAACAGATGGCTGTTGGCCATCTCTACAAGTACTGAAGTGGGTCTGCACCTTCGATGGCCCACCAATACCATTATTTCTACATGGACTGCAGTGGGTCTGTACCTCTGGTGGTCCACCAATACCCTAATCTCTACCAGGACTACAGTGATTCTGCTCTGTGATGACCTACCTACCAATAGTCTTCAACTTCGACTGACTCTGCTGTGGGTTTGCTCTGTTGTGGCCCATTACCTGTCTGCATGTCAAGAGTCAGCACAGTCTTTCCGTTGGAAGGACAACACTACTTCTTCAAAACTGCTTAGAAATCCACTACTTCCAAGTGCAATTTCTTTTATTGCTCAGACTCTGAGAAAAACACTGCATTTTTACTGTGATGAACGATCAGGACTGTCTTTATGGACTGTGAGAAAATTTTAGCTTTTGACCAACATTGTATCAATAAGTGTGTGCATTTGATATCTTTGTTATTGTAATTATGAAAAAATTTTTCAAATCTGTATTGGCCACTGCCCAAAACAATTTGTAATTTTTTTTGTGGGGAGCATGGGGGCTATGTAAGTAGGCTGTTTAGGTTTTCTTATTGGTAACGCCGCTTAGCGCTCGGTATGAAAAATCACTGGCTGTGCTGTGCACAGTCTGTGTTTAGTTTGCATTGTTGTCTGCCATTGTAGTGTTGGGCAGCGGCAGCTGGATGCTAACAGCGCGTAGCGTTGCGCAGTTGGAGGTGAGCCGCCAGCAGTGGTGGGCGTGGGGAGAGAGATGGCGGAGTTTTGTAATTTGTAAGACTGGATGTCATGAACTGATATATATATTATGACTATGAAGGTAAATAGAGTGTTTGTTCTCTATTAAAATCTTTCATTTGCTAACTGTGCCTATCAGTAGTTAGTGCCTTCTGTAGTTTGAATCTTTTATTTAGCTGGCAATAGTGGCGCTCGCTGTATTGCAGTAGCTTGAGTAACGAAGATTTTTGTGAGGTAAGTGATTTTTGGAATGTATAGGTTAATGTTAGTCAGGGCCATTCTTTTGTAGGGATTTTTGAAAGTCAGATTGCGTTGCGCTAAAAACTATTGTGTGTCAGTTTAAGCACAGTCGTGTAAAATTTTTCTAAGGGGACGTTTCAACTCGTACGTAAGTGTCCTGTCTGATCACCTGCATCCACTCATGTCCACTGTGCAGCCAGACGCACTTGGACAATTCCAGCAGGACAGTGAGACATCCCACACGTCCCGAACGAACACAGAGCGGCTCCAGGAACACTCTTCTGAGTTTATACACTTCCGCTAGTTACCAAACTAACCCACACATGAACATTACTGAGTATATCTGGGATGCGTTGCAACGAGCTGTTCAGAAGAGATCTGTGTGGTATCAACGTTCGATATCGCACTTGCTGGGGGCTGCAGTTATCGATGGCGGTCCTCACTAGTATCGCTGGGTCCGCGAGTCGAGACTAGCGCCGCCCCGCGGCTTGCAACAAGTCTCTAGCGTGCGCTCGGCCACTCTTGCTCGGGACGTCAAGTAGGAAAGTAGTACAGCCTTCAGCTGATAGGAAGCAAACTCCAACAAGGCGCTTAGTTAAAGTATGGCCTATGTGATGCCTCTACAGCTCTCAGTTTGTAATGAGACTACTGGCCATTAAAACTGCTACACCCAGAAGATATGCAGATGATAAACGGGTATTCATTGGACAAATATATTTTACTAGAACTGACATGTGATTACATTTTCACGCAATTTGGGTGCATAGATCTTGAGAAATCATTACCCTGAACAACAACCTCTGGACTTGATAACGGCCTTGATACGCCTGGGCATTGAGTCAAACAGAACTTGGATGGCGTGTACAGGTACACACGATACCACTGCTGGCCATTAAAATTGCTACACCACGAAGACGGCGTGGTACAGACGCGAAGTTTAACCGACAGGAAGAAGATGCTGTGATATGCAAATGATTAGCTTTTCAGAGCATTCACACAAGGTTGGCTCTGGTGGCGACACCTAAACCTGCCGACATGACGAAAGTTTCCAACCGATTTCTCATACAGAAACAGCAGTCGACCTGTGTTGACTGATGAAATGTTGTTGTGATGCTTCGTGTAAGGAGGAGACATGCGTACCATCACTTTTCCGACTTTGATAAAGGTCGGATTGTAGCCTATCGCGATTCAGTTTATCGTATCGCGACATTGCTGCTCGGGTTGGTCGAGATCCAGTGACTGTTAGCAGAATATGGAATCGGCGGTTTCAGGAGGGTAATACTTAACGCCGTGCTGGATCCCAACGGCCTCGTATCACTAAAAGTCGAGAAGACAGGCATCTTATCCACACGGCTGTAACGGATCGTGCAGCCACGTCTCGATCCCTGAGTCAACAGATGGGGACGTTTGCAAGACAACAACCATCTGCACCAACAGTTCGACGACGTTTTCAGCAGCATGGACTATCAGCTCGGAGACCATGCCTGCGGTTATCCTTGACGCTGAAACACAGACAGGAGCGCCTGCGATGGTGTACTCAACGACGAACCTGGGTGCACGAATGGCAAAACCTCATTTTTTCGGATGAATCCAGCTTCTGTTTACAGCATTATGATGGTCGCATCCGTGTTTGGCTACATCGCCATCAATGTACATTGGAAGCGTGTATTCGTCATCGCCATACTGGCGTCTCACCCGGCGTCATGGTATGGGTTGCCATTGGTTACACGTTTCGATCACCTCTTGTTCGCATTGACGGCACTCTGAACGGTGAATGTTACATTTCAGATGTGTTCGACCCGTGGCTCTACCCTTCATTCGATCCCTGCGAAACCCTACATTTCAGCAGGGTAATGCACGACCGCATGTTGCAGGTCCTGTACGGGCCTTTGTGGATACAGAAAATGTTCGACTGCTGCCCTGGTCAGCACATTCTCCAGATCTCTCACCAATTGAAAGCGTCTGGTCAATGGTGGCCGAGCAACTGGCTCATCACAATAAGCCAGTCACTACTCTTGATGAATTATAGTATCGCGTTGAAGGTGCATGGGTAGCTGTACCTGTACACGCCATCCAAGCTCTGTTTCATTCAATGCCCAGTCGTTTCAAGGCCGTTATTACGGCCAGAGGTGGTTGTTGTGGGTACTGATTTCTCAGGATCTATGTACCCAAACTGCGTGAAAATGAAATCACATGTCAGTTTTAGTACTGTCCAATGATTGCCCGTTTATCATCTGCATTTCTTCTTGGTGTAGCAATTTTAATGGCCAGTAGTGTATCTGTCCTCGGCGTCTATGTACAGCCCTACATGCAGTACTGGTAGGACAATGCGACGTGCAACACAGTGGGTGTGCGTGATTAGAAGAGCAGCGGGGTGCGTTCACCGCACCACTCTGTCCACCAAACTGCCCGGACTGAAACCCAATCGAGAATCTGTGAGACATCATCGGTTGGGCTGGTCGTGCCACGGGTCCTCAACCGGGAAACCTGCCGGTGGTGGCCACGCTACTCCAGTCGGCACGGCTCCACTTCCGTGTCCGTACTTTTCAGAACTAAGCAGTACGATCATACGTTTTGTTTCTAGCATATACCAACTGAAATAATAAAAAAAGTTGTTACTAACACAAAAATGGCAAGTAAATATGTGACTACGCCATTCCCAACCCGATGATGCTGCAAATACTTTTTTTCGGTCTGGAAGGTTAGGTTAATGAACTTATCGGGTCCGTGCGTACTTAACTATCAATCCTGTAACTGCTCCTGGGAGAGGATTCGTTATTTATGTAATTAATTCAAAGGCATTTTACGGGCATTTAGCAGCAGAGTAAGAAAGGAAAATTCGAAATATATGCAATGAACAGTGAAGTATTGGAATTCTGACAGCACCTAGTAACGTTTCAACATTAGTTATACATGTTCTCTTTCGGATCGAATAGCAGTAACTATGCAATTGGTATTAAATTTTAACCGAAGAACTAGTCCTTAAACTGCTATGACAATTCCTCGTGCGTTGATAAATAGAAAATAAGCAAGTTCATTGAAACAAAGTAACCACATAACTCTATTTGATTAATTTCGGTGGCTCGGAGGTTGCGTTGTCGACTGCTGTGCAGAAGATCACGTGTTCGAACCCACGTCAATATTTGAAATTTTCTTGTACTTTTTACTACTTTCTGTACTTTATTGATGGTAGAGATAATAGAGAATTATATCAGCATTAACATGCAATTCCAAACCACTGAAACCATACCACACTCTGCGTTTTCCGAGCATTCTGGACCACTGTTGGGCAAAATTCTGTCTGTAATAACCCTACCCGATGTGACTTCCATTGTTTCCCTTCGTTTACTTTACAGATATCTGAGCACTCAGGTGAGTCGACAGAGGGCGACGACGACCAGACTCAACGACCTCCCCGAAAGTTCCATGACAGGGTGAACTCACTCCTGGAGTTAAATAACAAGTCTTTGAGGTTTTGTTTCGAGAAAAGTACTGTAGAGCAGTTGCAACCAAATCTACTAGCAAGTTGTTGTTAACCTTATGATTTTACGCCACAGGAGCCTTTCAACTAGTGGTGGGTGATCTGTTTAAAGCACACACAGCAACTGCTTGCAGAGCTGTCCACAAGGCATCGTCCTTACGAGAAAATTAATGTCAACGGCAACTCCTCTTCTTTCATGCCTTTAGCTTGTTGGCCACAGTATCTGTTCTTTTTTTCTTTTCTTTTTTTTTCATTTATATCTTGACACTGGCCCACCACAATTTCCAGCAGCAAATATTTCTCTTATTCAGAGAAGTTTGATTGCCTCTTTTTCTGTTTACTCGGGCCCATGGTTATAGCACGATACCTTAGATAATAAGTACTGTGAATCAACGGTGTACGATAAATATATGCAATACAAGCCGACTTTATCCGTGTTCCCAAGCAGGCTATGCGCTACCTAATATCAAATCTGAACCTTCTTCGGTGGATCCAAGTTTAGCGTTATACAATAGAGCTGAGTCTTGAACGTAATTGAATTTCTGATCTAACGCCAGATTTGATCTCCAGTCAGCGATGTTTATACAATCCGCCCTCAGAGATATAACATCGTTATTTGTCGTAAAATGAGGCCAGCGTGGAACACGCGAATGCATAGCGCAGATGATGGTTTGGCTGCAGTGTTTGAACAATTTCCACTTCGTACGCAAAAAGGCTTATGTGACAATTTGTAGACAGCCTGCCCGCATCTCGTGGTTGTGCGGTAGCGTTCTCGCTTCCCACGCCCGGGTTCCCGGGTTCGATTCCCGGCGGGGTCAGTAACTTTCTCTGCCTCGTGATGGCTGGGTGTTGTGTGATGTCCTTAGGTTAGTTAGGTTTAAGTAGTTCTAAGTTATAGGGGACTGATGACCATAGATGTTAAGTCCCATAGTGCTCAGAGCCATTTGAACCATTTTTGTGGACAGCTCAGATCAGCGAATTGAGTTCTGGGAGGTGCGTCGAAATGCACCCTGCACTCTGTCAACACGTGTTTAAGACACAGCGAGACGTCCACAAGGTTTTACCCACTGCCCGCCTCCTTGAAGTTTTTGAACCCTCTCGTAACGGTTGTTTTTGCTGGTAGTTCTCTCCGATATTGCCACGGATAGTTCCGCAGAAATGTTGTCACAGGTTTGGATTGTGCTTACCAGATGACACACTCCCCTTCTTCTGGCCTGTCGCCGTTTGATGCACTCCAAGTTTGCAAGAAAGGACAATGGGGAGATGTTTGAGACCTGACAAACGTTTTGCGACAAACCACGATTCCGTATCTCCAATAGTTTCGAAGTTAGTTTTTGAAATGACAGCAGGACATCATGGACACCCTGTGCAATACTTTCGTACGTCTCAGACGGGTCCGCTTCAAGCTGTGCCACACTGCACTAACCTACGAGTAGCCTACCTCTACAGTCACTCAGATATACAAGCTGTCCAGTTTAACAGCTAAGCTGTTTACCTTGGGTATTTCATGAACTGTTTAAGATACGGTAATTCTGTTTTGACATATTGAATTAAGAAAAAGTCCTCGCTAAACGACATATGTATCCCTTCATAGCTTAACATGTCTGATGTTCTTTGCAAGTTGTACGTACCAAACGCTGAAACGTTTTTCATTCTTAACTTATGTTTGCTCTAAGCTTTGACTATTGCCTTCTCGTAATGTAACTTTATGTCAGTTTACCTATCTTCTGAAATTTTTCAGCTTGGTTAATACAAAATGAGACAGAAAGGACGGACGTTTTTAGAACAGCTAGTATTCAGGCTCAGGCGGTCGGAGTGGGGGCAGTGACGTGGTAACGTGTTCGGCAGCACCTTCCATTTTGTTTAGTCAAGGTTATGGAGCTGTGGACTGTGCAACATCGTGTGTTTAGCTACGATAGTTTTGTGCGCAATGCTGAGTCTATTGTTGCAGTGCAGCGTGAGTTTCGTCGCCATTTCAATCTCGCTACACATGATAGTGTTCCCATTCGTAACATCTTTTAACGTTGGGTAGAATCATTTCGAACACGAGGAACAGTTACGAACAAAAAACCAGCAGGAGCTCCTCGCTCAGTTCGGGCACAAGAAAATGTGGAAAGAGTTCAGCAAGCCATACACTGTAGTCCTGGTCGGTCCACTAGAAGACTCTAGACACTTGGCTGAGCTGCACCTCGTAATTGCTCGGTAAGGCGTATTTTGCATACTAACCTAAAATTTCATTCCTGCAAGATGGCCACTGTGCAAAAATTAGTCCCAAGAGATTATGAACGGCGGCTAAATTTTGCCTGAGGAATGGAGGCCATATTTGAGCAAAATGACAACATTATTTTGCTTAGAGTGGTGATGCTCATTTACACTTGAATAGAATTGTAAATCAGCAGAACTGTTGTTATAGGGTCAGTGAAAACCAAAAAATACTGCATGAGAAACCATTATGTAGTCCAAAGGTGACTATTTGGTGTGCTGTGACAGGTACAGATTTTTCCAAGACGAGAACGGAAACACTGTAACTGTAACCAATGAACGATATAGAGATGATCACTGAATTCTTCCTACCTGAATTAAGAAGAAAACGTATTCCTATCTGGCGAGTGTGGTTTCGGCAGGATGGAGCTAAGGCTCACATGGCAAGATTGACTATGGAACCAATTAAGACTGTTTTTCGTGGTAGAGTTATTTCCCGGTTCAGGGACATTAATTAGCCTCTTCATTCCCCTGACCTATCCATGTGTGACTACTTTTTGTGGGGTTACCTCAAATCACGTGTGTACGTGCATAAACCATGTACACTTGAAGAAATGAAGGAAGCTGTTCTTGTGGAAATCGTCCAAATAGACAGAGTCATGTTGCAGAGAGTTGAAGCCAACTGCCGAGAGCATCTTGAGAAGTGCATCACTGAACACAACCGTCACCTGGGAGATGTTGTTTTCAAGCATTAATTTTGGTAAATGGCAACACTATTTGAGTGTTATTCGCCCGCATCTCGTGGTCATGTGGTAGCGTTCTCGCTTCCCACGCCAGGGTTCCCAGGTTCAATTCCCGGTGGGGTCAGGGATTTTCTCTGGCTCGTGATGGCTGGGTGTTGTGTGATGTCCTTAGGTTAGTTAGGTTTAAGTAGTTCTAAGTTCTAGGGGACTGGCGACCTAAGATGTTACGTTTCATAGTGCTCAGAGCCATTTGAACCATTTTTTTGTTATTCTGTAATTAAAAAATTTTTTGGACACTCCTAACGATGTGTTGTTGATCTGAAAACCGTTCATCCTTAATGCCTCACGCTGTATTTCTGTCAGACTTATTTTTCTATCTATTATTTCATAGGGCTTTTAAACTCTCATTCTAATGAAGACATTCATACAGGTGTCGAAACCTATGTAAATGTATTAAACAATTATTCGTAACAGGCTGGTTCAGTTATTTCTCCACTGATACTAATAATTATTCAGTTAAAAAACGTCATGGAAGGATAGAATAACACTAACAAGAAGTACTATGCAATCATTTAATAGTATGGTTGAACAACATTTAGGAAAATATCAGATGGCGACATGAAATGACTGATAATACACTGCCCAGTGATTCATTATAGCTACAAGCATATCTTGGCGACTTGCAAAAAATTAAAAAAAAAAGGATCTGGTGAAGCAGAAATTTTTCTCTCAAACTGCATGGCTATGAGTGTATTGCACAACCAGTTACAGTTAGAAGCCGGTGATGTTGAAAATAAAAGTAAAAGTTTCGTTTCAAATTACTCTCCATTACGTGCTGCAACTACCCAGCGAATAGACCGCCTGTTTAAATAGGCGAACTAAATTAAATTCATTATGTGGGGCCACCACCAAGCTAAACACAGACGAACATAGTAAAGGTAAAAATTACACCAGTTTTTAATTAATTCGGGCAGATGCTGCAAAAACAAAGGTCATGTCAGCCGCGGACAGAATGGGTTGTTGGCTGTGGGGTCGGCAGCTCTGCCAGGGGCAAATGGCTATGGGGGCTCCACACAGCAGTACAGACACCTGTCTCGTAGCACACGCCTGCCTGTTAGTGTTCAGGTGTGCCACCAATAGGGCGACTTACTAGCTGCGAACCTGGTGTTGCCTGGGTATGTATTTATTCCAGTTCTATTAGCCCACCTCTTCCTTTCCCCTCTCTCTTTCCATTTCCTCCGCCATCCCCCCTGTCTGCTTCTTCTCTCCCTCCTTCTGACACCTTCTATACCCTGTGCTCTGTCTCCTCCTACCCTTCATTCTACCACCTGTTACTTCCCCCTCTCACTGTTCATCTACTTCTCTCCACTTTTTCTGCCCATCTGCTCTCCCCCCTCTGAGCCCATCCCCCTACTCCCTTTATCCCCTCCTCTCCACTCCCTTTATCATCTAATCTATCTCTGTCTCTGTCCACATCCTCCTCCTCTATATATCTATCTTTTCCTTATCACTTTCCTTATCCATTACCTTCTCCCCCACTCTGTCCCCATCTTCCTCCTCTCTTATCCTCCTACCCCCTACTTTGTGTCCATGTCTTTCTTCCCCACGTCCGCAGCTCGTGGTCGTGTGGTAGCGTTCTCGCTTCCCACGCTCGGGTTCCTGGGTTCGATTCCCGGCGGGGTCAGGGATTTTCTCTGCCTCGTGATGACTGGGTGTTGTGTGATGTCCTTAGGTTAGTTAGGTTTCAGTAGTTCTCTGGGACAGATGACCATAGATGTTAAATCCCATAGCATTCAGAGACATTTTCTTTTCTTCCCTGGTCTGTCTCAGACACAAGGTGCAGACGTGTAGGCGTTATGCTGTGCTCAGTGCACAGTAGGGCGATGCTCTCTTGCTGTGACCGGACGTGGTCGAACAACAGCTTGAAGACGAATCCTCCTTGCCGCACATTCCCATGCATCTCAACATCGGGTCCCTGTCACATCCAAATGCCATACAGATCTGGATATCTGACCAACCGGCCAGCTAGAGACCCACAATCAGACCCGTTTCAAACACCGTTGTGTGCTGATAATGCTGTCTCATACGAGTACGTGGCGTCTCCCTGTTCTTCACGGTGATCACTCAACATCTTACGTTGTTCACACCTATTCTATAGCCTCCCAGGCCTGGTACCAACACTAAACACAACCAACAGTAATACGATCAGACGGATGGAACTCTAATCATTTACGTACCCGCCAATGTTCTGTGCATGTACGAAGCTGCACTGACAACCGACCGTGTCTTTTCTTGTCGTGCAGTGTAATCGGAGAAGGTGAAAGGACTGGATTATGGAGAGTTTTGGTGTAAAAAGATGCTGGTGGAAAGATGGTAGGCAAGACGAAGGGGAACAGAAAAGGGTGACTCTATAGATGCTAAAATGATTACGCTACGTAAAATATCTATATGAAGTTGGTGCACAGAGATGAAAAATGTGAAGAGGTGTTACTAAGCACTCGAGTCAATGGATAAGTTAAGAGAATAAATGTGTGCATCAAACTCTCCCGCTGTCAGCCACCAACTGTGGTGTGAAAAAGAACTCGTTTTTATTACGAATAAAGAAACAGACGTGTGAAAATCCTTTAAATACTAAATCACTACAACAGGGTTAAAATGGAGGCGGTATACTGGCAAAAAGTTACCACGGTTCGTGAGAGGTGACTTCGAAATTAGCAGTAATCACCGCAAGTCCAGACTCTTTAAAGAAACTAACTGTCGTGTATAAAACAGCTTCAGACGGCTGATGACATTACAAATGATTTGAAGTGTTAAGTGACGTTGAAGAAAAGGTTTGAAATTATGTTTACAGTTTGTTGGAAGTCGCTAAGGCTCTCTTTCTCAAATACTGTATGAGTATAGTCTTGGTACTTGCGCGCCGTGAGTTATACTGGCTGAAAACATATACAGGGTGTCCCAACGGAAGATACCGACAAAACTTTAGGGGCAGCTTGCTTATACAGAAATAAATAAAAAATGGCTAGTAAACACAAACTCTAAAACGCATTCTTTAAGAGGTATGAGCACTTTTCGATACTATGAGACAGATATCTTCTACTGCAATGTCCTTGCTTTCCATATTTTGGAGGGAGGCAGTACTGTCCACAGTCCAAAACAAGGGAAAAAATGGTTCAAATGGCTGTGAGCACTATGGGACTTAACTTCTGAGGTCATCAGTCCCGTTGAGCTTAGAACTACTTAAACATAACTAACCTAAGGACATCACACACATCCATGACCGAGGCAGGATTCGAACATGCAACTGTTGCGATCGCGCGGTTCCAGACTAAAGCGCCTAGAACCTCTCGGCCACCACGTCCGCGAAAACAAGGAAAAAAAAGGATCTGAAGTCCATACTTTCAGAGTTATGAGTACTTATTTATCTTCGCTAATCTGAAACACATTGTTCTGAACAAGTGCTCATAGCTCTTGAAGTATACATTTCGGAGCCCATGTTTACTACACATTTTGTACTTATTCCTGTATAAGGAAGCTGTCCTTAAAATTTGTCGGTGTTTCTCTGTGACAGCCTGAACATACAGTTTCTAACTGAATTGCTTGCCTTACTTTGTTAAACCTTTACCGTAAGATTGTTCTTTATTGCTTAAAACATTGAAAATCAAACTTTTGTTACCGCTGGAAGCCATGATATACGCAACTTGCAATCGCGCAAGGTATTGGGTTTGTCGTTTAGGAACAGGTGTATTCATTTGGTGTTTCGCTAAGAGATCAGCTACCTGCATAGCGTAACGTTTGAAATCGTGCGGATCACATTTCGCGGAATTGATAACGCTTTCCCAACGTTTTAAACCTGCACGAATTCTACTGTTGGACAAAGCTACTTCTCTTGTGGCAGTCGGTGTTACTCGTAAAAATATCGCAGCCGAGTCACGTCGGCGCGAACTTTGCAGGAGTCGACCGCAACTCGTACTGTTTGCGAGGCCACCCGCCGCAGACTCGGCTTAGCGGGATCCCCGCCGGGACGCCTCGCGCCATCACAATCAGAAATCGTACGGAGTTTTCACCGAATCCACAACTCCTTTCTCGCATCGGCAACAAAAGTTTCAGTCAACACAAAAGATCAGTTTCGCAGACATTGCAGTAAAACGTCGTCCTCACAAAAAGTCGTCGAAGCCAATAAGACAGGCATAATGGAAGAGCTACGGATTACACAGTCTCTTCAAGATGCGGGGTGTTTGAAAGAATTCGTAACTCAGCACACAGACGAGAGTGAGCCGTGATAAATTTGCTGTTTTGAAGAGCGCACCGCAGCGTGTAGTGTGAAGCAGTCGCCCTCCGTTTCTGGCCCTGGCGCCGCTGTGGCAATCGCAGCTTTGGTGTCTCCCTCTGGTGGGAAAGGGGAAAGGGTGCCTGTTCACGTGCATTTAAGGGGCGCTATGAGCTCGCCAGTCGGTTAGTCTGTCAGTCTCGGCGAGTCTGGGCAGTTGGTCAGTCGGAGTGAGGATGGGTCAGTCTCACGTCTCTCTCTCTCTCTCGTTCGCATTTGTGCGGCAGTCAGTGTCTGTCTGTCGTCGGAGTGCTAGTATGTCTGTCGTTTGGATCAAACATTAGAGCCAGACAATGAGAGTCTTGCGACTCCGCCAGTAACAAAACTCAGCTAGTGGTCGCCCGGTCGGGGCTGAGTTCCTGCATCTGAGTCTGCGCGTTAGGCCGCTCGAATTGCTCGGGCAACGGTCATTGGCGGTTGGATCGATCGGTTGGTCGGTCGCGCACTGAGAGACAAGATGACTCGTTCGCCTTGAGCGTCGGCGCATGTGAGGTCCCCACGTGAGTCCTGTGGGCCGCGCCGTATAGCGAGGGGTAGAGGTTTCGCGGCCGACACGACAGCAACAGGAGTCCACCCACATCGGTCTGGCCGGTGCGAGCTGCGACGCCGTGAGACGGGAGATCGGCGCGCCTTCCTGCGTCCATTGAAGCGGCTGGCAGCGGACGGTTTGGGAGAGCGTTCTGGGGGTGCTGCGCCACGTCTTCCCCAGACACCGCAGTTTATCAGCAGTTAAGTGACTTGTGATATTTTGTTTCATTTACTTGTTAAATTCTACGTGTTTTCTTGGTCAGTCTATCGCCCCCAGCTGCTGGTCTGTCTCTCGTCCGCATTTGTTAGGCAATTAGTGTCTGTATGTCGGTCTGACGTACGTTAATAGCTGCCTGTCATGTTTGTCGGATTCGTTGTTTACTAATTTTTTGCTTGTGTAAGGGCCGAAATCCTGATATATGTTTTTACCTTGCATGTCGTCTTGAGAGGCGGTATATGTGTAATGTAGAGCATGTTTGTACATTTTATGTAAAACTGTATTTCATGGGTTTTTATTTAAATGGTCCTTTTAGCATATAAAGTTGCCACTCTTCCACCGTAAGAGTTTTCTTTTAAAAACAAGTTGTGTTTTTGGTGGTAAGTAATTTTTTCAATGTGAGTGTTTTGTACCATTTCCATCCCTCCTACAGGTGGATAGTTTATGTGTTTGTGTGAGTTGTTAAAATTTTTTAGTTTAAAGTAATTTAGTGTGCTACAGATTTGCACCAGTGTAGTCTTTCAGAGGTTGTTGTGAGCGGTCGTGATTACGGCCGTGTTAAAAGGGAGCGGCAACGTTCTCAGCCGGAAAGCTCATACTTTCAAAAAAAAAAAAAAAAAAAAAAAAAAAAAAAAAGTGTTATTTCTCCCTCTCAATAAATTGTAACTTGATATTTAGAGCGGGCTTCCTATTTATGATTTTTAAATCTGTTTTTTTATTTTTATTTTTTTAAAGAAATGGTTTTTAGTAATAAAATTTCCATTTGTCGAAAGAAATTTGGTTTCATCAGTTATCCACTGGCAACTACTTCCACGCTTACATAGTGTAATTAAATGTGTTAATGTTCTTGATGAATCGCTAGTAAATAAAGTAAATTCTTTAATAAAAGATTTTGAAAGTAAATCCACGGTTCAGAGAGCAGTATGCAAATGCGAGGACGACACACGGAGTGCCTGCTTTAAGAGATAAGTTTAGCGCTACGAAGCAGTACTGTATTTGTTACTAGCGGAGAAATCCGGCGTTGGCCAGATAATTATTTATAGCTCTGCGTCAGCGCCCGTACCACCTCTCCGTCTGGCTTCGTGTTTAATGTTTACGACGTCGTATCTCATGAAATATGTACCGTACAATGATATAAGCTTCTAAATACATTCGGTGGCATATGTGGAGACTGTCTGCTGAATGTACTACGAATAATGAGTTAGTACGAGCAACGAAGTAATAAATTTAAACGTCATGTACGGTGCGGCACTTTTTCACACATCTCATTGTTTATATCAACATATATCCTGAAAAACGTGTCGTACTGTGACATAATTTTGCATTTACATTCAGCGCTGTATGTAAATGCTGTCTGCAAAATATGTTCCGAATACAGTTTGTTGTAAAGAAGTAATAAATTTTAGCGCCATTGCCCATGCCATACTTTTACTGTGCGAACAGCGGAAAAGTACTAAGCGATAAACTTTTTTTTCCTTTCATCATTTTATTGCGGTTGTCAGAGAGAAAAAATTTCGTAAATCTTTGAAATTACATGTAAAGTCTGTTGCAAGACCTTAAGAACTCTTCTTCTCGAATGTCGCGTGAATAAAAGCTGGAATTCACTCGCCGCCGGCGTATCAAGGCAGGATCTATGCACCCAAATTGCGTGAAAATGTAATCACATGTCAGTTCTAGTATAATATATTTGTCCAATGAATACCCGTTTATCATCTGCGTTTCTTCTTGGTGTACCAATTTTAATGGCCAGTAGTGTAGTTGACTTTACTACATTAATGAATCTACATCTATATGACAACTCTAAAATTCGCAGAGGACTTCGCCGATCCGCCTTCAAGCTATTACTCTGCTATTCCACTCTCGCACAGCGCGCATGAGGAAATGATCACTTGAATGTTTCCTCTTTTTTTAAGTGTGCACCAACAAAAATTTTTCACTCTCTGAGGAGAAAGTTGGTGATTGGAATTTCATGAGAAGATTCTGCCTTATCGAAAATCGCTTTTGCTTTAATGACTACCACTACAATTCGCGTACCATATTTGTTGTACTCTCTCCCCTATTTCGCGATAATACAAAACGAGTCGTCCTTTTTTGAATTATTTCGATGTCCTCCGTCAATCGTACCTGATGCGGTTCCCACAAATCACAGCAAAGCTTCAGAAGAGGACGTACAAGTGTTGTGCAAGCAGTCTCTGAAACACGGGACTTACGGAAAGGCAGGATTCGGTGTGGACGAGACTTAGTTACCACTGGTTGCTCTGTTTTCTTTTCTTTTTAGATCACGTACACTTTAATTGGAACCATTGCAAATGAGGTTGATAATAAGGAACCATTACTAAATTTGACTGTTACTACACAATGTCTAACAAAAAAATTCTTAAGCAAGTTGCACTCACGGCTGAAAGCCTAATGACCATAAGTTCAAATTATTTTTCGGCTGAAGGCACCAATGGTAATAAATCAAAAACAATGTGACCATTGAAGGCCTGGATGGTAAATTCTATAATTAAACTTCTCCAAAAGATACTAAAATATTTTTTTTAAAAAAACAACCATCACAATTTCACTATTAAGAGACAATAGCTAATTAAACATTCTGAAGACAAGTTCCATTCACGGTTGAAGGGCTTATTGACAAGACATTCAAATTACTTGTCGGCTGAAGGCCCCGACAGTAATGATTCAAAATTAAAATAATTAAAAAAACAATCATCACAATCTCATTAAACTAAGAGAGAAGTGGGCTTCAGACAGTGCTCCAAGGATCGGCCTGGGAAAGTCACACAACTTCCTAACCGATGAGACAGGCAGCCAAGAGATGCATTCACTTAACCGGATGGCAACTCAGGCTGGTGACAGTTTAAACGCAGACCAACACTCTTGCAAAATCTACCTAACGTCTGGTAACCAACACAACGATGGAATAACCCAGGCAAGGCGGAACAGGCGGACAACACTCCATCTTCAGAATCCGGTGTTCAGAACACCCAGAAGCAGAAGGTAATCCAAAAGAACAAAATATCCGAACCACAATCAAGGAGGCTGTCGAACTACACACCTTACCGGACAGCAGTGGTAAGGCGAGGAAAGATACACTGCCGCGAAAATACGCTAATAATAATTGGCTCCTTTTACCGACCTCCCAACTCAGCAGCATTAGTGGCAGAACAGTTGCGAGAAAATTTGGAATACATTTCACATAAATTTTCTCAGCATATTATAGTCTTAGGTGGAGATTTCAATTTACCCGATATAGACTGGGATACTCAGATGTTTAGGATGGGTGGTAGGGACAGAGCATCGAGTGACATTATACTGAGTGTACTATCCGAAAATTACCTCGAGCAATTAAACAGAGAACCGACTCGTGGAGATAACATCTTGGACCTACTCATAACAAACAGACCCGAACTTTTCGACTCTGTAAGAGCAGAACAGGGAAACAGTGATCATAAGGCCGTTGCAGCATCCCTGAATATGGAAGTTAATAGGAATATAAAACAAAGGGAGGAAGGTTTATCTGTTTAGCAAGAGTAATAGAAGGCATATTTCAGACTACCTAACAGATCAAAATGAAAATTTCTGTTCCGACACTGACAATGTTGAGTGTTTATGGAAAAAGTTTAAGGCAATTGTAAAATGCGTTTTAAACAGGTACGTGCCAAGTAAAACTGTGAGGGACGGGAAAAACCCACCGTGGTTCAACAACAAAGTTAGGAAACTACTGCGGAAGCAAAGAGAGCTTCACTCCAAGTTTAAACGCAGCCAAAACCTCTCAGACAAACAGAACCTAAACGATGTCAAAGTTAGCGTAAGGAGGGCTATGCGTGAAGCGTTCAGTGAATTCGAAAGTAAAATTCTATGTACCGACTTGACAGAAAATCCTAGGAAGTTCTGGTCTTGCGTTAAATCAGTAAGTGGCTCAAAACAGCATATCTAGACACTCCGGGATGATGATGGCTTTGAAACAGAGGATGACACGCGTAAAGCTGAAATACTAAACACCTTTTTCCAAAACTGTTTCACAGAGGAAGACCGCACTGTAGTTCCTTCTCTAAATCCTCGCATGAACGAAAAAATGGCTGACATCGAAATAAGTGTCCAAGGAATAGAAAAGCAACTGAAATCACTCAACAGAGGAAAGTCCACTGGACCTGACGGAATACCAATTCGATTCTACACAGAGTACGCGAAAGAACTTGACCCCCTTCTAACAGCCGTGTACCGCAAGTCTTTAGAGGAACGGAAGGTTCCAAATGATTGGAAAAGAGCACAGGTAGTCCCATTCTTCAAAAAGGGTCGTCGAGCAGATGCGCAAAACTATAGGCCTATATCTCTGACGTTGATTTGTTGTAGAATTTTAAAACATGTTTTTTGCTCGAGTATCATGTCGTATTTAGAAACCCAGAATCTACTCTGTAGGAATCAACATGGATTCCGGAAACAGCGATCGTGTGAGACCCAACTCGCTTTATTTGTTCATGAGACCCAGAAATTATTAGATACAGGCTCCCAGGTAGATGCTATTTTCCTAGACTTCCGGAAGGCGTTCGATACAATTCCGCACTGTCGCCTGATAAACAAAGTAAGAGCCTACGGAATATCAGACCAGCTGTGTGGCTGGATTGAAGAGTTTTTAGCAAACAGAACACAGCATGTTGTTATCAATGGAGAGACGTCTACAGACGTTAAAGTAGCCTCTGGCGTGCCACAGGGGAGTGTTATGGGACCATTGCTTTCCACAATATATACACTCCTGGAAATGGAAAAAAGAACACATTGACACCGGTACGTCAGACCCACCATACTTGCTCCGGACACTGCGAGAGGGCTGTACAAGCAATGATCACACGCACGGCACAGCGGACACACAAGGAACCGCGGTGTTGGCCGTCGAATGGCGCTAGCTGCGCAGCATTTGTGCACCGCCGCCGTCAGTGTCAGCCAGTTTGCCGTGGCATACGGAGCTCCATCGCAGTCTTTAACACTGGTAGCATGCCGCGACAGCGTGGACGTGAACCGTATGTGCAGTTGACGGAGTTTGAGCGAGGGCGTATAGTGGGCATGCGGGAGGCCGGGTGGACGTACCGCCGAATTGCTCAACACGTGGGGCGTGAGGTCTCCACAGTACATCGATGTTGTGCCAGTGGTCGGCGGAAGGTGCACGTGCCCGTCGACCTTGGACCGGACCGCAGCGACGCACGGATGCACGCCAAGACCGTAGGATCCTGCGCAGTGCCGTAGGGGACCGCACCGCCTCTTCCCAGCAAATTAGGGACACTGTTGCTCCTGGGGTATCGGCGAGGACCATTCGCAACCGTCTCCATGAAGCTGGGCTACGGTCCCGCACACCGTTAGGCCGTCTTCCGCTCACGCCCAAACATCGTGCAGCCCGCCTCCAGTGGTGTTGCGACAGTCGTGAACAGAGGGACGAATGGAGACGTGTCGTCTTCAGCGATGAGAGTCGCTTCTGCCTTGGTGCCAATGATTGTCGTATGCGTGTTTGGCGCCGTGCAGGTGAGCGCCACAATCAGGACTGCATACGACCGAGGCACACAGGGCCAACACGCGGCATCATGGTGTGGGGAGCGATCTCCTACACTGGCCGTACACCTCTGGTGATCGTCGAGGCGACACTGAATAGTGCACGGTACATCCAAAGCGTCATCGAACCCATCGTTATACCATTCCTAGACCGGCAAGGGAACTTGATGTTCCAACAGGACAATGCAAGTCCGCATGTATCCCGTGCCACCCAACGTGCTCTAGAAGGTGTAAGTCAACTACCCTGGCCAGCAAGATCTCCGGATCTGTCCCCCATTGAGCATGTTTGGGACTGGATGAAGCGTCGTCTCACGCGGTCTGCATGTCCAGCACGAACGCTGGTCCAACTGAGGCGCCAGTTGGAAATGGCATGGCAAGCCGTTCCACAGGACTACATCCAGCATCTCTACGATCGTCTCCATGGGAGAATAGCAGCCTGCATTGCTGCGAAAGGTGTATATACACTGTACTAGTGCCGACATTGTGCATGCTCTGTTGCCTGTGTCTATGTGCCTGTGGTTCTGTCAGTGTGATCATGTGATGTATCTGACCCCAAGAATGTGTCAATAAAGTTTCCCCTTCCTGGCACAATGAATTCATGGTGTTCTTATTTCAATTTGCAGGAGTGTATAAATGACCTAGTAGATAGTGTCGGAAGTTCCATGCGGCTTTTCGCGCATGATGCTGTAGTATACACAGAAGTTTCAGCATTAGAAAATTGTAGCGAAATGCAGGAAGATCTGCAGCGGATAGGCACTTGGTGTAGGGAGTGGCAACTGACCCTTAAGATAGACAAATGTAATGTATTGCGAATACATAGAAAGAAGGATCCTTTATTGTATGATTATATGATAGCGGAACAAACACTGGTAGCAGTTACTTCTGTTAAATATCTGGGAGTATGCGTGCGGAACGATTTGAAATGGAATGATCATATAAAATTAATTGTTGGTAAGGCGGGTACCAGGTTGAGATTCATTGGGAGAGTCCTTAGGAAATGTAGTCCATCAACAAAGGAGGTGGCTTACAAAACACTCGTTCGACCTATACTTGAGTATTGCTCATCAGTGTGGGATCCGTACCAGATCGGGTTGACGGAGGAGATAGAGAAGATCCAAAGAAGAGCGGCGCGTTTTGTCACAGGGTTATTTGGTAACCGTGATAGCGTTACGGAGATGTTTAGCAAACTCAAGTGGCAGACTCTGCAAGAGAGGCGCTCTGCATCGCGGTGTAGCTTGCTCACCAGGTTTCGAGAGGGTGCGTTTCTGGATGAGGTGTCGAATGTAGAGCTTCCCCCTACTTATACCTCCCGTGGAGATCACGAATGTAAAATTAGAGAGATTCGAGTGCGCACGGAGGCTTTCAGACAGTCGTTCCTCCCGCGAACCATATGCGACTGGAACAGAAAAGGGAGGTAATGACAGTGGCACGTAAAGCGCCCTCCGCCACACACCGTTGGGTGGCTTGCGGAGTATGAATGTAGAGTAGATGTAGATGTAACGTCCAGGGCAGGTAACTGGGGCGTTAGCGACCACTAGGCAGAAAAATACCGCTGGTTGAACTTCATCAATAAACACAAGGAATACATTGATTAATAAAAAGAAGTAGAGGACGGCCGGTTAATTTCGCCTACTCTAAACACTGCACTCGTTGTTCTTCGTCTCAGCGACCCTGCGAGCAGCAACGTGTGAACAAATGTCGTGATCTCAAAATAGTGGAGGTTTCACTACTGGGGCAATGTTCACTCAACTCAAACGTCCTGGGTGCGGTGGACAACGAGGTTGTGGCAGTGCGTGCGAGCTGCCAGCGGTCCCAGCGTGTGCTCGCACTGCCGGACCTCACTGCTGCTCCGTCCCAACCGAACTACCTGACACACTCGACCTGGAAAACACTTGACGTCCCTTCCGAAGATATTACCACGCTACTAGATATCGATAACCGCTGCTGTTGCCACTAGAGGACAGACAACGCTAGCAAACGCATTGGCGCCAGTAAACGCAAGAACAAAACGAGACGCCATTATCCCTATTACACGATGCCAACCTACCAACGGCACCAACATGAGCCAAAGCACTGCTCAGTCTCTAGAGTAGACGTGTTACATTTCCTAAGTGTTCTGCCAATAAATCACAGACAGTGGTTCACTTTCCCCACAACATTATCCATGTGATGGTTCCAATTTGCCGGCCGGTGTGGCCGAGCGGTTGTAGGCGCTTCAGTCTGGAACCGCGCGACCGTTACGGTCGCAGGTTCGAATCCTGCCTCGCGTATGGATGTTTGTGATGCCCTTAGGTTAGTTAGGTTTAAGAAGTTCTACGTTCTAGGGGATTGATGACATCAGATGTTAAGTCTCATAGTGCTCACAGCCATTTGAACCATTTTTGGTTCAAATTTAAGTTACTCGTAAGTGTAATTTCTACGTATTTAGTTCAATTTACATTTGTGTGATCTATCCTGTAAACGAAATTTAGCGGATTCGTATTTGTAATCATGCGGATTACTTCACACTTTTCATGGCTCAGATGGCTCTGAGCACTATGGGACTTAGCTTCTGAGGTCATCAGTCCATTAGAACTTAGAACTACTTAAACCTAACGACATCACACACATTAATGCCCATGCAGTCATGGACTGTGCGACTGGTCCCGGCGGAGGTTCGAGTCCTCCCTCGGGCATGGATGTGTGTGATTGTCCTTAACAAAAAAATGGTTCAAATGGCTCTGAGCACTATACGACTTAGCTTCTGAGGTCATCAGTCCATCCAACATCCGACGCCAACGCCTCACTACAACTCCGGACATGCTTTACAGTGCTGTTCACAACATTATTTCTCGACTGCAGCTATTGTTGAGGAATGATGGCGGACATATTGAGCATTTCCTGTAAAGAACATCATGTTTGCTTTGTCTTACTTTGTTATGCTAATTATTGCTATTCTGATCAGATGAGCGCCATCTGCTGGACATTTTTTGAACTTTTGTATTTTTTTTTGTTCTAATAAAACTCCATGTCATTCCAAGCATGTGTGTCAATTTGTACCTCTCTATCTACATTATTCCGTGAGTTATTCAGTTTTCAAATTTATACTGACGTTTTGATCACCCGGTATTTGCCACTCGGACGCGACAGATGAAAACTGACCGGCGTGTTTTTAGAGCAGTACCGCAGGAAGTGATTATGGAGGCGCCAAGTGCGACATAGTGTGGCGAGTGATGGTGTCGGAAGTTGAACGCATGTGCGTGGCGAGCACCTTAATTCCGGAAAACAGGTGTGGGTGGGGCGAGGAGCAGGGGGGCGGAACACGGGCAGCGGGTTTGGCGGGTCAGCAAAGGTCAAGGGTGAGCGGCGGTGCGCGGCCCGGGCCAGCGCCAGCCCGGCTAGGCTGGGCCGCGGCTCACGGCTCACGGCTCAGCACGCACTGTGACGTCACAAAGAAACAACTGGCCCGGCGGATCCGAGCTGTGAGGACGTGCAGGCCACAGGTCGCACAAGTCTCGACCGGGCGAGTTACCTGACTACCACACGCTGTCGCTGCCCTACCTCGCCAGCTCCTCGCTGCGCCTGCACCCAGGTACCTTCTGACGAGTTTTCCTCTCTTTTCGTCCGTCTACGATCGATTGCAAGCATCGATCTAGACATTACGAGAGCAAAATAACGACGCACTACGAAGGAATTACCCGATTGGGACGGAATCATGCAACTGTGATGGCATTCAAACGATTACAATTTCAGAAAAATATATGATTTATTAAAGAGGAAGAGCTTCACAAATTGGGCAAGTCAGTAATTCGTTGGTCCACCTCTGCTCTTATGCATGCGCACTGACTGACGGTGTGGTTGCCGGCTGGGGTGGCCGAGCGGTTCTAGGCGCTACAGTCTGGAACCGCGCGACCGCTACGGTCGCTGGTTCGAATCCTGCCTCTGGCATGGATGTGTGTGATGTCCTTAGGTTAGTTAGGTTTAAGTAGTTCTAAGTTCTAGGGGACTGATGACCTCAGAAGTTAAGTCCCATAGAGTTTAGAGCCATTTGAACCATTTGACCGTGTGATTGGATGTGCTCCTGAGGGATATCGTGCCAAACTCTGTCCTTTTGGCACAGTAGATCGCCAGCTGGTTGGAGAGCCCTACCCATATGGGTCCAACGTTCTCAATCAGGGAGAGTTCCGGCGACATTGCTTGTAAAGGTATCCTTTGGCATGCACAGAGACAAGCAGTACAAACTCTCGCCGTTTGCAGGCGGCCATTATCTTTCTGAAATGTAAGACCATAATGGCATGCTATGAAGGATAACAGAACGGGGCGCAGGATACCGTCGACATACCACTGTGCTGTAAGGATTTGCAGATGACAACCAAATGGGTCCTCAGGATACCTTCCATTCAGAAGGCTGTTTCACGCAGCAACTGTTATATTGACTTGTAAATAATAGATCTCAGCTATGAGTCGTCCTTTTTAAATGTTATTGGCAGATCTGGACTTCATCTAGAAACTAACCATTCTCAATGCTCTATCATTTTTGGTCAGTGCATGTAGTGCCTGTTGGTCGGGCTGTGGATGAAGCTCGACCAACAGGCATTACATGCTCTGACTAAAAATGATAGTGCATTGAGAATGGCTAGTTTCTAGCTGAAATCTAGATCTGCCAATAACATTTAAAAAGGACGACTCATAGCTGAGATCTATTACTTACGAGGCACATGGGTCCTGTTGTGAAACTAAATAGTACCCCAGACCATCACTGGTCGTTGCCGGGCCCTGTGGCGAACGACAGTCAGGCTGGTCTCCCTCCACAGTGTGTGACGTCTCCAGGCGACGTCTACGCTGGTCATTGGGGCTCTATTCCAAGTGAGACTCATAACTGAAGACAATTCTACTCCAGTCAATGAGATTCCAGTTCAAAGACGTGTCTCGAGGCGTGCCGGATACCCGTGGGATACCAGCCTGACTGTCGTCTGCCATACGGCCCAACAACCAGAAGTGATGGTCGGGGACTGCCATTTCTTTTCACAGCAGGATTCCTTTGGTTGTCATCCGCGGCACCCTTGCAGCACAGTGGCACGTTGACGGTATTCTACACCCCGTTTTGTTGTCCTTCATGGCAAGCCACCCTGAGGTTACACTTTAGCAGAGCATGTATTGTCATCTGTAGTGAATACACACTGCGCCATGGTGCGCCTTTTCTGGCACACCAGCTCTTTGCACGACTATCGATTACCCGGCTGTACTGCGATCTTTGCCCCTGTTTTGGTCTGGCGGCGGGTATTTGCGGTCGGAGAGTTGGTCGTCGGACTCGCTTCGAGGCGCTAGGACGTGCTTGAGGGGATGAAGGAGCAAAACACGCGGGCTCGGCCAGCGGCGGCGCGGCCTGTCTACCTTGCAGGACGGTCACGGGATTGTGCTGTGCCTGGCTGATGTCAACTCCAGGCGCTGCTCGTCGCATGGCTTTGGTGCCTGTTTCTTCGGAGAGACCATTTCCTCGAGACCGTCTCGAACGACGCTCTCCACCGAAGGTATAAGTGGTTTTGGAGCCTCCGTTTCGTAGCGACTGTGACTGTTGTTTGGTTGCCCTAATATATGTGTTGTTCAACTAAGAGCAGCGCCCAAGGCGTGTGATCGTATGGAGATCAGCACTCACTACTTCCTTTAAGGAAATCAGTGCCCCCAAAATATGTAGTAACTGTAAGGTATTGAAGATACTAGGTCATAGTCTAGTCGTAATTTTCTGCATACCAAGCTTACACAATTGCCAGTTACTTATGCAACAAAATTAAAGTGCGCAAACCTAATTTTGTTGTGAAGTTGTGCATTTCAATAACGTGATATTATCTTGAAATTATTTCCATTTCATCTTGGTACACATTGTCGGTCTTAATCATATGTGTGAATAATGCTGGGTAAACTATGAGAGCGTAAAAATGATTGAAATGGCTCTGAGCACTATGGGATTTAACTGCTGAGGTCATCAGTCCCCTAGAACTTAGAACTACTTGAACCTAACTAACCTAAGGGCATCACACACATTCATGCTCGCGGCAGGATTCGAATCTGCGACCGTAGCGGTCGCGCGGCTCTTGACTGTAGCGCCTCGAACCGCTCGGCCACTCCGGCCGGCCTGAGAGTGTAAAGGTCTGATATTATTTCACAGCATTCCATTTGTGTAAAACACTTAATTTAAGTGTTTAACACCACTGATATTGTTGCAAAATTTAACTAGTTTCTATTGAAAGAATTTATTGGTTTTTAACTTGTATTGTTTATTGATCTCTTAACTTATATTAACTGATGTTTGCTTGGTGTTTGCCGTGTCTTCAGCGATGAGAGTCGCTTCTGCCTTGGTGCCAATGATGGTCGTATGCGTGTTTGGCGCCGTGCAGGTGAGAGCCACAATCAGGACTGCATACGACCGAGGCACACAGGGCCAACACCCGGCATCATGGTGTGGGGAGCGATCTCCTACACTGGCCGTACATCTCTGGTGATCGTCGAGGGGACACTGAATAGTGCACGGTACATCCAAACCGTCATCGAACCCATCGTTCTACCATTCCTAGACCGGCAAGGGAACTTGGTGTTCCAACAGGACAATGCACGTCCGCATGTATCCCGTGCCACCCAACGTGCTCTAGAAGGTGTAAGTCAACTACCCTGGCCAGCAAGATCTCCGGATCTGTCCCCCATTGAGCATGTTTGGGACTGGATGAAGCGTCGTCTCACGCGGCCTGCACGTCCAGCACGAACGCTGGTCCAACTGAGGCGCCAGGTGGAAATGGCATGGCAAGCCGTTCCACAGGACTACATCCAGCATCTCTACGATCGTCTCCATGGGAGAATAGCAGCGTGCATTGCTGCGAAAGGTGGATATACACTGTACTAGTGCCGACATTGTGCATGCTCTGTTGCCTGTGTCTATGTGCCTGTGGTTCTGTCAGTGTGCTCATATGATGTATCTGACCCCAGGAATGTGTCAATAAAGTTTCCCCTTCCTGGGACAATGAATTCACGGTGTTCTTATTTCAATTTCCAGGAGTGTATTTTCATACCGCATGCAATGCTGTGTAATTTGTGTGTCACTTTCATGATGGACGAATGCAACTTTGAAGCAGTCGACAGTCAGCGACGCCTGTCTGGCCCTGACGAGGCCTACCGCTACGAAGACGCTCGAGGCACGCGTACCATCTTATGGAATCCTCTCTTATGCGCTGCCGCGTAACGCCGGCGCACGCCCAGTGCGTCACGCAAGTACTTCGTGCGATCGATCGGCGGCACGCGGCCTGCAGCTGGTGGCTACGCGTGACGTACAGTGACGTCACGAGACCCACTCCCACGCGGAGCACGGCGAGCGGCCCGCGGTCCGGCGGCTGCACACGCGGCGCGCTGTGAAGGTACGTCACATAAAAATTGACATTTTTATCCGTTGTACAGGGTGTTACAAAAAGGTACGGCCAAACTTTCAGGAAACACTCTTCACACACAAACAAAGAAAATATGTTATGTCGACATGTGTTCGGAAACGCTTACTTTCAACGTTAGAGCTCATTTTAGTTTCATCAGTATGTACTTTACTTCACCGCCAGTTGGCCCAATTGAAGGAAGGTAGTTTACTTTGGTGCTTGTGTTGACATACGACTCATTGCTCTACAGTACTAGCATCAAGCACATAAGTACGTAGCATCAACAGGTTAGTGTCCATCACGAACGTGGCTTTGCAGTCAGTGCAATGTTTAAAAATGCGGAGTTGGCAGATGCCCATTTGATGTATGGATTAGCACGGGGCAACAGCCGTGGCGCGGTACCTTTGTATCGAGACTGATTTCCAGAACGAAAGTGTCTCGACAGGAAGACGTTCGAAGCAATTGATCGGCGTCTTAGGGAGCACGGAACATTCCAGCCTATGAGTCGCGACCGGGAAAGACCTAGAACGACGAGGACACCTGCAATGGACGAGGCAATTCTTCGTGCAGTTGACGATAACCCTAATGTCAGCGTCACAGAAGTTGCTGCTGTACAAGGTAACGTTGACCGCGTCACTGTATGGAGAGTGCTACGGGAGAACCAGTTCTTTCTGTACAATGTACAGCGTGTGCAGACACTATCAGCAGCTGATTGGCCTCCACGGGTGCGCTTCTGCGAATGGTTCATCCAACAATGTATCAATACTAATATCAGGGCAAATGTTCTCTTTACGGATCTGGCTTCATTCCAACGTGATCAAATTCTAAATTTTCACAATCAACATGTGTGCGCTGACGAGAATCCGCACGCAATTGTGCAATCACGTCATCAACACAGATTTTATGTGAACGTTTGAGCAGGCATTGTTGGTGATGTCTTGATTGGGCCCCATGTTCTTCCACCTACGCTCAATGGAGCACGTTCTCATGATTTCATACGGGATACTCTACCTGTGCTGCTAGAACATGTGCCTTTACAAGTACGATACAACATGTGGTTCATGCACGATGGAGCTCCTGCACATTTCAGTCGAAGTGTTCGTACGCTTCTCAACAACAGATTCGGTGACCGATGGATTGGTAGAGGCGGACCAATTCCGTGGCCTCCACGCTTTCCTGACCTCAACCCTCTTGACTTTCAGTTATGGGGGCATTTGAAAGCTCTTGTCTACGCAACCCCGGAACTAAATGTAGAGACTCTTCGTGCTCATATTGTGGACGGCTGTGATACAATACGCCATTCTGCAGGGCTGAATCAGCGCATCAGGGATTCCATGCGACGTAGGGTGGATGCATGTATCCTCGCCAACGGAAGACATTTTTAACATTTCCTGTAACAAAGTGTTTGAAGTCATGTTGGTACCTTCGGTTGCTGTGTGTTTCCATTCCACGATTAACGTGATTTGAAGAGAAGTAATAAAATGAGCTCTAACATGGAAAGTAAGCGTTTTTCGGACACATGTCCACATAACATATTTTCTTTCTTTGTGTGTGAGGAATGTTTCCTGAAAGTTTGGCCGTACCTTTTTGTAACACCCTGTATACAATATTGTGAAGTGTTAAGGGTGGACTTAAAATTATTTCTAAACACATAACGCATTTTATGAACGTAATTAGTATAAAAGATAAAGTTAATGTTTTTGAAAAAAAAAGCTGATATGCAGCGATAATTAAAAGTAGCTTTATTTAAAACATACCTATGAAAATAAAAAAGGATCGGTAAGAGACGCGATTGTACGGCCGACGAGGACGGACGTACTTTATGGTACACACACTGTTTTGTTTGGCGATACGGAATGCAGCCACTGAGCGGCTACACATATTTTATGTAAGTTATTAGGTATTGTGCTAAAATAAACTAACTATTGTCATCACGAAATGAATTTCTTTATAATAGTTGTCACCCCAAATGGTCGCAGCGGCTAATTATTTTTAATAAGCATTTTTGTTCAGTAATTCGCGTAGCGGGAATCTCATCTTCCGATGCAGCCTCTGGTCGGCCATTACGCGCAGAAGTATTAATTTTTTTTCAATGTGTTAACAGTAACTGTAAATGCAAGAGATTTGAGTGTAAGAACATTTCTAAATTGCAACAACCGGCCGGAGTGGCCGTGCGGTTCTAGACGCTACAGTCTGGAACCGAGCGACGGTTACGGTCGCACGTTCGAATCCTACCTCGGGCATGGATGTGTGTGATGTCATTAGATTAGTTAGGTTTCATTAGTTCTAAGTTCTAGGCGACTGATGACCTCAGAAATTAATTCGCATAGTGCTCAGAGCCATTTTTTAAAATTGCAACAGATAATTAATTTAACGTCAAAGTTCATTTTTTAAGTTATACGGATTCCATGAGTTCTGTAAGTATTATCTTGGCCGCTTCACGGCAAAAATCGAAATTCTCTTGAGCCTTTCTTTGCAATCAATAATTAGAAATTAACAAAATTACATTCAATTCAGTTAACGGCAACTGTATTTTAGTCATAACGTTCAAAATCTAAAGTTAGTACATGAATAACCGCGGCCCTTCGAGAAGGGTTTCATATTTACTTATGCAAGTAAGTGAACGTGATGAAAAAAGATAATATCCCTGAGAGAAAGAATCATGTTCCAACAGAAAAAAGTCACCTGATAAATTATATATATATATATATATATATATATATATATATATATATATATATATATATATATATATATATATATATATATATAACGTAACAGTGCGGAGGGTGTCGAACGCGCAGGCGAGTACGAGGCTGGACTGCAGAGTGTCGCAGTGACGACAGATTTCAATTTGGCGCAGCTCTAATTAACTGTTGTGGATAAATGTGCCGTAATGCCTGTAACAGAAATCCGGCTAAGTGTGATTAAGACTCGCACAGCAAGGCTTCCTCCTGCACAAACTTAATTATGTGTACAGACGTTTCATGCGGCTCGAGAATCGGGGAACTCAACGAGTTTTGTGTTATCGATATGGGCAAGACATGGGTCTACCCATTCATAAGCAAAAGGAGATCTTGACAAAAGAACAGACAGACAACCAGATAACAAATGACAAAATATTGTTTCGTGTATTACCAATCAACAATTTGTGGTTCCTTTCCCATTGCGTGTACCGTCAAACCCTGCTTCCTGTCAAATATCATGATTCTAGGTCAACGGGAAGTATAGCTTCTAACGAATGAATTTGCGAATATAAAACGTGAGAATTAAATGGCCGTATCTTCTGATTACATTGACTTAGAAGCTTAAAATTTTTACACACCCAACGGACCATAGAGTAGAAAAAAAAAATGGCTCTGAGCACTATGGGACTTAAAGTCTGAGGTCATCAGTCCCCTAGACTTAGAACTACTTAAACCTAACTAACCTAAGGACAGCACACATACCCATGCCCAAGGCAGGATTCGAACCTGCGACCAGACTGAAGCGCCTAGAACCACTCGGCCACAATGGCCGGCCTTTACAAAGTGACATAAATTTCAACTTGATATTTCATCCAATTTCTGAGGAAAATTGGTGTTAGTAGTCTGACAGACAGACAGTCGTACAACATACGACTAAATAAAGTTTTCCTTGTGACATAATTACAAATTAACAATTTTCGTTTTTTTTTCTTATCTGAACTGTCAAACTCCGATCCTGCCAAATTTCATGATTTTAGGTCGGCAGTAAGTACTCTAAAGATTCTGATTAGAGAGTTTGCAAGTATCAAAATATGTGACATACATCGCCGTATCATTTGATTGCGTTGACTTACAAGCTCCAATTTTTTACACCACCAAAAGATTGTATACCTTAGTCTGTGACAGAAATTTGAACTTGACGCATTTACCCGTTATCGACAAAAAGTGTTTTTAACAGACGGACAGACAGACAGACGATAAAGTGGTTCGATCTTTAGGGAGTGAGGTAGGATGATGTTTGGTTTGTGGGGCGCTGAACTGCGCGGTCATCAGCGCCTGTACAAATTCCCAACCTTTGCTCAGTCCAATATCGCCACTTTCATGAATGTTGACGAAATGATGAGGACAACACAAACACCCAGTCATCTCGAGGCAGGTGAAAATCCCTGACCTCGCCGGGAATCGAAGCCGGAACCCGCGCTCGGGATGCGAGAACGCGACCGCGAGACCACGAGCTGCGGACTGGGAGTGAGGTAGGGAACCCTATAAACGGAAACCGAGAGTATTTGATTAAAAATTTTTTAGTGACAATCAGAGCACCACTCATAGTTTGTTTGCAGATGATACTACTCGTTACCATGCAGTAAGGTCATCAGAAAATCAATAAAAAATGCAAAAGTATTTAAACAACAAAACTGAAGAGTGCGAAACGTTGCTACTGACCTTCAACAATAAAAAGTGTGAGGCATTCCTCATTAGAACAAAAAGAAAAAAAAAACAGTAAAACTTCGGTTACACAATGAATCACACAAATTTAATGGTTGTTGTTTGAACAATATACCTAGGGACTGCATTTTTCTGAAGTCTGTCATCAGTCTTCTCACTGGCTTGACCCGCTACGAATTCTCCTACTGCGCCAACCTCTTGAACTCAGCGGAGCATTTGCATCCTACGTCCACAATTGTTTGCTGGATGTATTCAGATGCCTGTCTCCCCCAGCAGTTGTTACCCTCTACAGATGTCGTAACACGTGTCGTATCATCCTTTCTTCTTGTCACTGTTTTCCATCAGTTCCTCTCTTCACCGAGCCTGCGAAGAATGTCCTTCTTCATTGTTTTTTCACTCCGCCTAATTTTTAACTTTCTTCTACAGCAGCACATCTCAGACGCTTCGAAGCTCTTCTGTTCGGGCGTTCCCACAGTCCGTGTTTGATCACCATAGAGTGCTGTGCACCAAAAGTACATTCATAGAAATTTCCTCCTCAAATTAAGATGTTTGTCAGTATTTTGCAATATAATCACCAAGTCTCTGTAAACTAGAGTCGGCCACGTCAGCTTCGCTCAGCATCTGTGCTTCAGTGTCGCCACTCAGTGTGAGAGAGCCGACTGTCGCCGAGTCGCTGACAGAAGGGCAGTTATCTGAACGTTTTCACTCACCCGGTAGGTTTTACTGATTCCACTTCCATACTTTTTCAGCGCTTTAAGTTGTTGCCTTAAGATGCTGTTAGTGTTTGCTGCTGTGGTCAGCATCCACTCCTTGGACTTCTGCACTGGCTCATGTTGTAACAGCGTTATTCGTGATTTTCTAACCCTAAACTAGCCTCCAGTGTATTAGTTAGTCCTGTCTGGAATAAACAACTATTTCAAAACCCTGTTTGTCCAAGAGTCTCCACAACGAGTTCCCTACCGAGTCTCACCACCTACATTTCTAGTAAATACCTGAACAAGTGTTGGCTCAGATAGAAAAAAACCATCAAATGTCTTCACTGTGAATTGTCCTTCGGCCTTCTGCTCTGTACCACTCAGGAGCGCAGACTGACCAGCAACCCCTTTTTCCCTCTCCCACGTATGTCAGGACGCGACACATAAATAGCCGGTAACCTAATTTTCTGCCCAAGGTATTTACCGATAAATAGCTGAATTTTTTCTTAATATTTTACTTTTGTACTTCCAGAACGACTCTGAAATTTATGAAAGCATAACACATAACATAATTCAAGTAATTATTAACTTAAAATTTGTTATGCTGAATCCTGGAACATGAATAAATATTTAGTTAGTGAGTTATTTATACTAAAATGTAGGTTATTTTAAAAAAATAGAGCTAAATATATTAGAAGATGATTTTGTATCGTTTTATACTGAAATAAAGATAACTAACTCAAAATCATGCACTTTGCACACCTTCACTTCAAATTTGTTTTTCAGTGATAAAAGGGAGACAAAATAGTTTTTCAAGTATCTGTTGGAAAAAAAGTTAACAACAAACTGGAACTGCGAAGTTAACAAAGATATCAGAAACACACGACATAAAAGTAGAAAAGGTAGCAGAGATTTTTCAGAAGGAAAGTGTTAAACGTAGAAGGATTCCAACGCAGAATAGCTAAGAACATGTTCAAGAAAAAGACAGTGTGACGTGGAGAGAGGATTAAAGAATAACTATACAATGGAGGCACATACGGCCGCGTAGCCACAGCTGACATTTTATCTCCGAAGATGTCTCCCGCAGTCGGAGACAAAACTTCAGCGCATAGTTTTATATTTTGATCACGATCACGGCGTCTCTGAGCGAAAGTTTTCACTGAGGATAAACGAATATTAGAGGACAATAAATGAGAAGGAGCTGAGATTGACACGTGGTCCCTGGCTGCCCGGAACGGAAGGAGAGAATTTTATTTTGTTCGCAGTATGAGTGTGCAAAGCGGGCGCCTGTTCCTGTAAGCCCACGGCAGCCGGGAGTCGGTCACGTGACGGTAACACTGGAGCCTCCAGCTGGAAGGGCGATGCTGCTGACTCCAGAAGCGGCTTCCAATCCACTTGCGCCACAGTCGCGGTCGATCAAGCCGCTAGCTCGTTTTCCGTCGAGGCCTGTTCTGCGTCGTTTACGTTCGGATCAAGATTAGACCTGCGCAACAACAAACGTTGCCCCCCTTCGAGACAAGTTCGATAAAGAGAGAGAGAGAGAAAGAGCTTGCTAACATTTTTTTTCTGGCCCCAGTGTCGAGAGATCAAGTAATTTCCTGAGCGAGTGACGGTTGGGACTTGTAAACTGGTAGAGGAGAACTCGTCCTAGCACTGTGTTTCTTCGGCTAGTGGATTGTTGTGAAATGCGGCCATTACCTCCGCTCCTGATGACCTCAGCCTGAAAAACAAACACACTGCATACATTACGAAAGTCCTGGTGGCCGTAGTTAAATTCAGCGATATTACACCGGCTGTGAACCGTGCAGACGTCCGTCTCGGTAGCTGCGCGGTCAGCGGATTGCTAACCGAAGGGTCCGACTTTGTTTCCCGGGGACTGGGTGTGTGCTATGATTATGTTCGTATCGTCATAATCGACGTTACTTTATTCAAATGACTGAATGGACACGGCCCGAAGGCCAATGACTTGAAACAAAGAAAAAAAAGAGGAACCAGGAGCGTTGAGTCAGGGTGCCATTTCTTTTGATAACAGGAGTCCTTTCGTTGTCATCTGTGGCACCCTGCGACCATGCAGCACAGTGGTGCATCGACGATTTTCTACGCCTACGTTGCCATTCGTGGCAAGCCACGTCCACCTGCACACGGAGAGAGTTTCTACTGCTTCTTTTCGTGCTTGCCAAATGATACCTTGGCTAGCAAGGTCACCGAATCTCTCCCCAGTTGAGAGCGTTTCGAGGATGGTCAGGGCCCTCCAACTAAGTGGATTGTATTCAGGACGTTATCAAAAGGCTCTAATCAGTAGTGGACTTAACATCTGAGGTCATCAGTCCCCTAGAACTTAGAACGAATTGAACCTAACTAACCGAAGAGCATCACACACATCCATGCCCAAGGCAGGATTCGAACCTACTTCCGTAGCATCCGCACGGTTCCGGACTGAAGCGCGTAGAACCGCTCGGCCACCGCGGCCGGCCAGGACGTTATCCCTCAGGAGGACATCCAACATCTCCGTCAATTAATGGGACGCCGAAAACCGCTTGCAGGAGGGCCAGAGGAGATCAACATTTTATTGACTTGCTCAAATCGTGAAGCTGTTTCTTTTGAATAAATCACCTAGTATCTCTGAAATTGTATGAGCCATGGCAAAAATTGCTGTTTTAAAGAGCGTGCCGGAGAGCGTAGTGTGAAGCAGTTGCCCTCCGTTTCTGGCAGTGGCGCCGCTGTGCCAATTGCAGCTTTTGTGTCTCCCTCTGGTGGGAAAGGAGAAAGGTTGTCTGTTCACGTGCATTTAAGGGGCGCTATGAGCTCGCCTGGAGGGAGTCTGGAGTCAGTCTGGGATCAGTCTGGAGTCAATCTCTCCTTCCCCAGTTTGCTAGTCTGTCTCTCGTCCGTATTGGTTAGGCAGTTAGTGTCTGTCTGTCGTTCGGAGTGCTAGTATGTCTCTCGTATGGATCAACCTTTAACGCCGGCAAAATGAGAGTCTTTCCACTCCGCCAGTACGAGAACTCGGCGAGTGTTCGCCCGGTCGGGGCTTAGTTCCTGCATCTGAGTCTGCGCGTTAGGCCGCCAGTCTGCTCGAGATGCTCAGGAAAAGGTCATTGGTGGTTGGACCGATCGGTTGGTCGGTCGCGCACTGAGACACAAGATGACTTGTCCGTCTTGAGCGTCGGCGTATGTGAGGTCGCCACGTGAGTCTAGTGGGCCGCGCCTTATAGCGAGGGGTTGTGACTTCGCGATCGACACGAGAGCAACAGGAGTCAACCCACGACATCGGTCTGTCCGGTGCGAGCTGCGACGCCGTGGTGTAACTGGTTATTCGAGCTCTTCTGTGCCCCTTCAGTTACCATCTTGTGGAGGTTGGCTCGATCCTTTCCTGGTGCAGGGATGTCGTTTTCCAGTGGACGTGTTTCCTGTGCATGGTTGGGTCCGAGCCAGTATTTCCGCCGTCGGGTGTCTGGAAGTGAGTGGGAGACGCACCAGCAGTGCAGTCGCGAGTTAGCAGCGGGCAGTCGGTCGGTTGGTGCGGACCAGGAAAGACGGGAGATCGGCGTGCCTTCCTGCGTCCGGTGAAGCGGCTGGCACTGGACTCTTCGGGAGGCGATTTGGGACTGCTGCGCCAGATCTTCTCCAGAAATCGCAGTTTATTAGAAGTTAAGTGACTGCTGATATGTTGTTTCATTTACTTGGTAAATTCTACTTGTTTTCTTGGTGAGGTCACCAGCCGCTTTGTTTTGGGGTCGTCCCACCATTCTTCTCCGATCGCCCACCCGCGGGAAGGTGGTTATTTGTGAATTGCGTGGTCCGTTTATCCCTTGTGGAGTAGGGGCGGGTTAGAGCAACCTGCGGTTCGGGTTGTTGGGTAATCTCCCTATCAATCTTCCGTACGTTAGTAGCTGCCTCTGTCATGTTTGTCGGATTCGGTGTGTTAACGAATTTATTGCTTGGAGTGTAACGGCCTAATTCCGGAAATATGTTTTGATCTTGCCTATCATCTTGAGAGGCGGTATCTGTGTACTGTAGAGGATGTTAACTTGTTTGGCCAGCCTTGTATAATTTTATATAAGATTGCATTTCATGGGCTTCTATTTAAATGGCCATTTTAGTATTATGAAGTTTCCAGCCTTCCACCGTAATCCTTTTCTTAGAAGTTAAAATCAAGTTACACCTTCGATGGCAAACTTAATATTTTAATTTTAGTGTTTTGTACCATTTCCATCCCTCCTACGGGGTGCATAGTTTGTGTGCTTGTGTGAATTGTTAAAACTCTTAGTTTAAAGTAATCTGGTGTGTTGCAGATTTGCACCAGTGTAGTCTTTTAGAGGTTACTGTGGGCGGTCGTGACTACAGCCGTGTCAAAAGGGAGCTGCAAGGTTCTCAGCCGAAAAGCTTTGATTAAAAATTTGTTTCTTTCTGCCTCTGAATAAATTGTAACTTGATATTTAGAGGGTGCTTTCTTATTATAATTTTAAATCTATTTCTTTTAAAAAAATGCACCATTAAAGTGAATAAATTACCATTTTTTAAAACGGAATTTGCTTATGATTTCACCAGTTACTCCCTGGCAATTACTTCCACGCTCACATAGTGTGATTAAATGTGTTAATGTTCTTGATGAATCGCTAGTAAATAAATTAATTTTTAAGGATATCCCTTGAAAATAAGTCACGGTTCATTGTAGTCATTTGTTCGTCTGTACATATAATCACATCTATCGATTTCCGTACCATTCCGATAATCTCTTCTAGATGCGTCGTGGTTTTAATAAAGTGGAACACATGAGTTCTAAATAAGAATTTTATGACAGTCGCAAATGACTGTATGGAATGTACATTACTTCTTGTACCTGTTTCTTATCTATAACCGTCAAACCTGTCTCAGTACATTCACGCAGGTGCCACTCTGCTCTTTTGCTAGAGGCGCAGGGAGGGGGAATATGAACGAGGCCTTTGCCTTTCCATTCGGACCGATGTGTCACAGACGACGTCACCTCAGACTACAGCAACTCTACAGGGCGCCTCAGCCTGCCTCCCGACTCTCACTCTCCTCACGGACGTGCACACTTCCAGGTGCGCCAAACTCACCTCATTCCTTGCAACCGTGATTTCTCTGCCTCAAAGAAGCACTAGCCGAGTCTCTATCAGGAAGCAAGTATACGAGCCTCACGGAAACGTTTCAGAACTCTGTACTTCTGTTTTCTGCTTGACATCCACACGCTCATCTTGGCTGTGTTCCGAAATACATGCGGCTGACCCGGCGCCGTGCTCTGTTGCCAGGTGGGCCAGAAATCGTCGCCTATCCTGCTTTATAGAGTGGGAAAGCCTCTGTGTGCTAGGACGTGGAAGCCCAACACCTTGTGGACTGTTCGTGGTTCCACGGTCCTTGAACCACTTTCCATAGGTGCTCGCGGCAGCTGCCTACTTGCATCGTTGTTTCCGAAATGGTCGTTCCCTGGCGTCACGCCGTAACAGTCTGCGTATTGTCAAAGTCGCTCACGTCGGTGTATTTCCCTGCAGTGGCCAGTATCGTCGATGGAATGATTCCCCATTCGCCTATGCTCCGCTTATAATACTGAGGTGACAAAAGTCGTGGATACCTCCTAATATCGTGTCGGAACTTTGCCCGGCGTAGTGCAGAAACTCGACGTGGCGTGCGCTCAACAGATTGTTGAAAGTCCCCTGCAGAAATAGTGTGCCGTCGTGCCTCTATAGCCGTCCGTAATTGCGAAAGTGTTGCCGGTGCAGGATTTTGTGCACGAAGAGACCTCCACATATATGTTCGACAGGATTCATATCGGGTGATCTGGGTGGCCAAATCATTTACTCGAATCGTCGAGAATATTCTACAGGGAGCACTTGCGGCCCAGTGACATGGACCACCGTTGTTTGCAAATATGAAGCCCATGAATGGCTCCAAACGGTCTCCAAGTAGCCGAACATAGCCATTGTAAGACCGTGATCGGTTCAGTTCGACCAGAGGTCCCAGTCCATTCCATGTGAAAGAACCCCACACCATTACGGAGCCACCACCCGCTTGGACAGTGCCTTGCTGACATCCTAGGTCCATGCTTTCGTTGAGTCTGCGTTACAGTCGAATCCTATCTCAGCTCTTACCAACTGAGATCGAGACCCATTTGGCCAAGCGACGATTTTCCAGTCGTCACGGATACAACCAATATGGTCACGAGCACAGGACAGGCGCTGCAGGTGATGTCGTGGCATTATCAGAACACTCATGGCGGTAGTCTTCCGCCACAGGCCATTAACGCCACATTTCGCCGCACTGTCCTGACGGACATGTTCGTTGTTCGTCCCACAGTGATTTCTGCGGTTATTTCACGCAGCGTTTCTTGTCTGTTAGCATTGAAAATGCTATGCAAACGCCGCTGCTCTCGGTCGTCAAGTGAAGGCTGTCGGCCACTTCGTTGTCGGCGGTGACAGGTAATGTCTGAAATTTGACGTCCTCATCACACTCTTGACAGTTTGGATCTCGGAATATTGCATTAGTAGTAGCTTTTACTCATCCGTAGATTTCTTTTTACAAGGATATAGGACATGTCAAAATATTTACAAATTTAGATCAATTTAAAATAAGCTAATTCGTATAGCCATATATTTACAGACTTCTAGCTAGAGACAATCATTAGATTTACTCGTTATATACAATACTTTTTTACAAATAACTTATTAAATAATGTAAAGCCACATTGTTCACTCATATCTCACTACCAGTCACTGCACACACTATACACACAATGTTTCATTACACTTCACTCACTACACACACACACACACACACACACACACACACACACACACACACACACACACTGGTGATCTCTGGGTCATTTTCTGTACCGCAAACTTCCCATTTGCTATCCTGGAAAACTGAATCAGCATCCCTCCATGAGATGTTTAGCTCAGAAGGAGGAAGAGGTGTTAGTATTGTGCTATAGCTTGGGGATAAGTATTTCTAGAAAGGAAAAAAAGAAGGAAAAAAAACACAAATTGAAGGTGTTATGTGGAATGTTGGATATTTTATAATCATTATTATTATTTATTTGTATAACATTCTTTATCAAACCCCTACTCTGTTTTAGCTAAGTAATCCATCAATGTATAAAATGTATTGCATAACAGGTACTTTTTAGCTGGCTTTGAGTGTATTTTGGCAATTTCTTTAATCTATTTCGGTAATTTATTGTACAGTTTTATTCCCTGGTAGAAAATGCTGTTTCGAGTTTTATGTTTATTTTTTCTTGGTAAATGTAAGTTGAGTCCATCTCTTGTTGCATAGTCACGGACAGAGCTGTTTGTGCAGTGCAGCTGACTGGTAAACGTATTCACGTGGTGCACTTACAATCCCCAGTGTTCTGAACACATCTTTACAGTGCGCTCGACTAGTATTTTTGGTTATTATTCTTATGGCTCTTTTCTAGAATTTGAAAACTGTGTTCATATTTTGTGCGTTTGTTCCCCAAAAACGATTTCCCTAACGATTTCAGAAATGGAAGCCTCAACCGACGTTCCGCTTTCACAGTCTGTTAATTCCAGTCGTATGGCAATAATCACGTCGGAAACCTTTCCACATGAATCAAAAGACAGCTCCGCCAATGTGCTGCCCTTTTATACCTTCTGCACACGACACTACCGCAATCTGTATCTGTGCATGTCACTCTCCTATGACACCTCAGTGTGCTTTACTTACCGTATCATATCCCTGGGACTTTGGTTTATCGAATGCACATAAGTAAAATACAGAAAGCGAATACACTGGAGTTCTCAGTAGTTTCAAAACAACTTGGGGTGAAAGTATCCCACCCACTGTAAGTTCCTATCCTCTCCATTTCCTTCAAGAGCGACTCGCCCCGGCGCCCTGTGTTTCACGTGGCGTGGGCGGGCATATCGGCGCTGTGCCTCGCGGGGCCCTGCTGACTCACCGTCAGCAATTATGCACGCGGCAGGCGCTGTGCAGGGGTGAGCTGAAGATGGCGCCGCCCTAGGGGAGCGAAACGCCGCTAAGTGGCTCCGGCCGCGTGAAGTGAGCGCCGCTTTACCTCCAGCTGCGGGGGCGATAAACAGGCTGGCGCGGTTACCACACCTCTGCTCACCGTCCCAGCGCGGTGCCAATGAAACCACATCCGACCACAGCTGTTACCGAGCGTGGTCATTCAGAAATGAGGAAATTTGCTTATTGTGCGAAGTAAGTCACTCATGACTTGTGGAAGCATATTTCGTGAAACTTAACTTCCACCGGTAGTAAACACACAGGACAATAATTGGTCACCCTGAAGAGACTTCACACCTCTGCCATCTAAACCGGCTTTAGCCGTAACGAGTGAGTCTATGTTCTATGCTGCCAATGTTAAATTATCTACCTGTGTGGCCCATAATCCTGAAAAATTTATAAGACATTAACTTCCAATTTTACATAATTAATTGATGTACTTGTATAGGTATACTGATCTAGAATTGTTACCGTAATTGTGTTCTGAGACATGTTATGATATTTATCTCATATTCTTAACTCTTCTGGCAGAATTTTGTAAATAAGTAATCATAGAAACTAAACAACATAGGATATTTTATGCTCATGGTTTCACACGTGTTAAATATTATTCTTGGCTTGCTGTGAACATGCCATAATCTCTCAATAACCTTTTTGAGATAATGGGTAATTTATAGTAAAAAAAGACAAAATCTGAGATACTGAGATACAAACATTTATGCCGACTTACAATTCTGACTCTTTCATGCACAAGAATTGCCACTATCTGAATTTTGCCATGCAAAGATTTCTTTAGCAGCTCTGGATTTAGCAAATGTTTGGATATAGATTTGACTGTCACCATTACTGCCAAACATTACCAGAAAATTTAGCTTGCCTGTATTTACAGTAAGCACTTCAGAAGCACTGTTCTGGCCTTTTACAATCGATCCACTGTTTGCACACGTGTTTTCTACAACTTCAGAGTCAATTTCTCGTTACCCGCCAACCTCCCTTTTTCTTACACTATGTACGCATACGCATACATATCCATGTACACTACACGAATCACTGGCAAGCACACTATTTTCATACGAACTAGTGCCAGAAACAAAGAACAGAGTTGTTTATTTGTAATATCAATTTCTGTGACAAACTAGGCAGCTGGCAGTCTTCAAGACTGTATGGTTCCCAAGACATGACTGTTCATCACTGGCATTGCATACGAGGTGTCAAATTTAAAAATATTATTTAAAGGTCTTGAGATAGTCTCTTTCTAATGTAAGATTTTCCAAAATTTTCAACAGAGTGTAAAGCGCATTAAGGAATAGAAAGAAGAAAAAGTCAAATTCCGTCATAAGCAGCAGAGTTTGTATGTAAGTTGTCGGTGGTGAGTCTTCCAGGCTGTAGGGTGGTGGTCCATGGAACCTTTCCGCTCTTACTGTTTCGTCCAGAGCAGCTCTGGACGCTCTCGGAGGTGGTGCAACTTCGACTGAATCCTGCTCACAGACGGGTCGGACGTCGGAGAGAGATATAAATAAAATACTGTGAAAAAGGGGAGTGGCAGACGTTTACACCTTGTCGGCAGGGATAATGCTTGTCAGACATAAAACTGGACTATCAGTTTTCGTCTCTCAAATATAAAGCTTATCTATGCTTCTCTAGAGCTGCTGTCCATATATGACAACTCTACGCCAATCGGTAGCTGAGTTTTATCTCTGACAGGGGGTTTCTATACAGATCACATGTAAACTTCTGCCACGCCCCTTTTTCGCAGTATTTATGTGGCTCTCCGACGTCTGACCTGTCAGTTGGCGAGCGTAAGCGGAACCCGTAGCATCTCTGAAGAAGACGAGCGGAGTTCTAGACGAAACGCGATTAAATTCCATGTTGAATTCAAGCATATATTATGTAACCGAGATAACACTGATGAACAGTCTACAGGACGGTCAGAAACTGTCTGAAAAAGCTTGTAAGGGACTTGAGACTATATTCTGCTGACAAGGGAACCTCCCCATCGCATCCCCCTCAGATTTAGTTACACGTTGGCACAGTGGATAGGCCTTGAAAAACTGAACACAGATCAATCGAGGAAACAGGATGAAGTTTGTGGAACTATGAAAAAAATAAGCAAAATATACGAACTGAGTAGTCCATGCGCAAGATAGGCAACATCAAGGAGAGTGCGAGTTCAGGAGCGCCGTGGTCCCGTGGTTAGCGTGAGCAGTTGCGGAACGAGAAGTCCTTGATTCAAGTCTTCCGTCGAGTGAAAAGTTTAATTTTTTATTCTCAGACAATTATCAAAGTTCATGCACTCACACATAATCAACTTCGCTCTCCAAAATTACAGTACATGTTCAGATTTGCTTGGACATATACAGGATTTGACGGTCTACACACGGAAAAACTTGAAAACGTTAAAAACATATGTTTTGACAGGGCACAGGGAAAACTTTGTGTGACTGTGAAACTGTTGCATTCATTTGTTGCAGTTTATGTGACAAACTCTTATGTTTTCATCACTTTTTTGGGAGTGGTTATCACATCCACAAGAAAACCTAAATCGGGCAAGGTAGAAGAATATTTTTACCCATTCGCCAAGTGTACAAGTTAGGTGGGTCGACAACATATTCCTGTCATGAGACGCAGATGCCGTCACCAGTGTCGTATAGAATATATCAGACGTGTTTTCCTGTGGAGGAATCGGTTGACCTATGACCTTGCGATGAAATGTTTTCGGTTCACATTGGAGGGTCACGTCCTTTCGTCTACTAATCGCACGGTTTTGCGGTGCGGTCGCAAAACACAGACACTAAACTTATTACAGTGAACAGAAATGTCAATGAACGAACGGACAGATCATAACTTTGCGAAAATAAAGAAAGTAAATTTTTCACTCGAGAGAAGGCATGAACCAAGGACCTCTCATACCGCAGCTACTCACGCTAACCACGGGACCACGGCGCTCCTGAGCTCACATTCTCCTTGATGTTGCGTATCTAGCGCATAGACTACTCAGTTTGTATATTTTGCTTATTTTTTTCATAGTTCCACACAACTTCTTCCTGTTTCCTCGATTGATCTGTGTTCGGTTTTTCAAGACCTATCCACTGTGCCAACTTATAACTAAATCTGAGGGGGGTGCGATGGGGAGGTTCCCTTGTGAGAAACAGCTGTTAAGAAAAAATCGATACCTTGCGCCATTTCCGAGTTAATTAGCACTGAAGTTAGCCAGTCATGCAGCTGCCCGCGCAAATCCAAACGGCGCCAAGAGATCGTGTCGCTACATGTGTTCTTCGTTTTGTTTCCTAAACCGTACAAGAGGACGGTACAAAAACTGGACCGGGAACCGTAGTAAGTAGCGAACCCGAGCCAAAGGCTGAGTGAGCAGTCTCGTTCGCTGTCATTTACGCTGCGAGAACAACTGACACTAATTGTCACAGGCGGGCTGCTTCAATTTGCATGCGCAACGCCCTGACTGGCTAATTTCAATGCTAATTAACTCCTAACGGCGCAACACATCGATATTTTTTCTTAACAGTTATTTCTCGGCACATCCTCAGAACTATCCTTATAAACTTTTCAGACTGTCTTTGACCGCACTGCTTTTCATAGTAACAGATATCTAATACGTAGCCTCCTTTGCCCTCCCCCTCCTGCTGAGTTGAATTTATGAATAAAAGTGATCAAATCGACATCTATGTTATTAAATTATATCTTATTCAGATACTTTACTTACATATCAGTAACAATGGAAGACAGAATGCGACATCAACATTCAACATATACACTCAAGTCTTAAGGAAACTGGTATAGGCATGCGTATTCAAATACAGAGATGTGTAAACAGGCAGAATACGGCGCTGCGGTCGGCAACACCTATATAAGACAACAAGTGCCTGGCCAATGGGTAGATCGGTTACTGCTGCTACAAAAGTACGTTATCGAGATTTAAGTGAATTTGAACGTGGTTTTATAGTCGGCGCACGAGCGTTGGGACACAGCATCACCGAGGTAGCGATGAAGTGGGTATTTTCCAGTACGATCATTTCAGAGAGTATCGTGAATATCAGGAATCCGGTAAAATATCAAATCTCCAACATCGCTGCTGCCGGAAAAAAAAACCGGCAAGAAATGGACCAACGATGACTGACGCCAATCGTTCTACGTGACAGAAGTTCTAGCCTTCCGCAAATAGCTGCAGATTTCAATGCTGGGCCATCAACAAGTGTCAGCTTGCGAACCATTCAATGAAACATCATCATTTGGGCTTTGTGCCTCGCCTGGGCCCGTCAACACCGGCATTTAACTATTGATGACTGGAAACTGTTGCTTGGTCGGACGAGTTTCGTTTCAAGTGGTATCGAGTGGATGGACGTGTACGGGTATACGGACAACCGCATGAATCCATGGACACTGCATGTCAGACGGGAACTGTTGAAGATGGTAGGGAGTCTGTAATGGTGTTGGGCGCGTGCAGTTGGAATGATTTACGACCTATGATACGTCTAGATTCGACTCTGACAGGTGACACGTGCGTAAGCAACCTACCTGATCACCTTCATACATTCATGCCCATTGTGCATTACAACAGATTTGGAAATTCCAGCAGGACAAGGCGACACCCCACACGTTCGGAAATGCTACAGAGTTGCTCCGGGAACACTCTTCTGTGTTTAAACACTTCCACTGGCTACCAAGCACCCCATACATGAACGTTATTGAGCATATCTGGGATGCCTTACAACGTAGTGTTCAGAAGGGATCCCCACCCCGTCGTAATCTTACGAATTTATGGGCAGCCCTGCACGATTCATAGTGTCAATTCCCTCCAGCACTACTTCAGACATTAGTCGAGTCCATGCCACCTAGTATTGCGGCACTTCTGCGTGCTAGTGGAGGCCCTACACCATATTAGGCAGGTGTACCAGTTTCTCTGGATCTTCAGTGTGTATACGTATATGTAAAACATGTCATCGAAATTCATTATATATACTTTGTGCTGAATTGACAGATGTTCCTTAGCAATTATCAAGCAGTATATGTGAAAATCCGGGTATAATATAACTTGAGGGTGTAGTTAACATCTATTCCATACAGAACCACATTATATCACAGTGAACTTCAAATAATACGTTGGCTAACCAACATACAGACTGAAGTTGTAATTATCTGTTGATGTAACCGTAGATTGTTTGAAGGTCACAGTGATATAACGTGGTTCAGTATGGAACGGATGTTCATTTCGTCCTCAAGTTATACTATACGTGGATGTTCACATATACTGTTTGATAACTGCTCAGGAACATCTGCCGTTGAGTATGTAGAGCAAACCCATAATGTTCGGATACAGCATTAATAGTGTCCTTATTGACACATTCACATCCTTTAAATATCTGACCGTAACGTTGCCAAGCGATATGAAATGGGACGAGCACGTGAGGATTGTAGTAGTGATGGCAAATAGTAGCCATTGGTTTGTTGGGTACGTGTGGTTCATCTGTAAAGGTGATCTCATACAGAAACTAGCGCGAGCCTATTTTTAGTACTGCTCGAGCGTTTGGGATCGGCAGCAGGTTGGATTAAAGGTAGACATACAAGCGATTTGTTACTGATTGGTTCTAATACGTTAAGGGAACTGAAATGAGAATCTATGATAGTAAGGCGACATAGTTTTCGAGGAACACTATTGAGTAAATTTAGAGAACCAGCATTCGAAGCTGCCTGCAGAACGATTGTACTGCTGGCAATATACATTTCGCGTAAGGGTGACGATAAAGTACGAGAAATCAGGGTGCATACGGAGGCATATAGATAGCCCTCTTCTCTCGATCTGTTTACGAGTGGAAACAGAAAGGAAATGACTGGTAGTGGTACAGGATACCATGCGCCACGCACCGTAAGGTGCCGGCAGCTGTGGCCGAACAGCGGTTCAAGGCGCTTCAGTCCGGAACCGCGCTGCTGGTACGGTCGCAGGTTGGAATGCTGCCTCGGTCATGGCTGTGTGTGATGCCCTTAGGTTAGTTAGGTTTACGTAGTTCTAAGTCTAGGGGACTGATGACCTCAGATGTTAAGTCCCATAGTGCTCAGACCCATCTGACCCATTTACACCGTACGGTCAGTTCCTGTGTGTGGGCGTCGATGTAGGTGCAGATGCAGATGTAGATAATTCCGGCGGGATTAGGAGAACTCTGGCAGAGCAACTGGCGACGTAGCAGGTGCGGCGTGCAGCAGCGCGAGCCTACTGTGGCTGTTGGTGGCCAGCGCACGATCGGCTGCGCTCCCCCCTCGGCTGTGACGGTGGCCGCCTGGGTGTGGCGCGCCGCCGGCATCGATTGGCCGGAGACTCGCGCCTGCCTAACAGGTAGCAGCGAGCCGCGTACAGCCAGCGGCCGCGGCTGGCACAACACCGTGGCTAGACGACACCGCCAAGACGACACGTAATAAGGCGTAGGAAGACCGTCGGCATTCCAGACAGCTTCCAGTCGTCTCGGAAAGGATGAACACAGGTCCTGTACCGTTTTCAAGGAAACAGTATACCATTCGCCCCGTAAAATAGTTGCAGGATCAGGTGACCGTGATGGAGGTAGAAACCGATCACTCACTCTTCTCTCCAAAGCAGGCCACAACGCCTACTACTGGCAATTAAAATTGCTACACCCCGAAGATGACGTGCTACAGACGTGAAATTTAACCGACAGGAAGGACATGCCGTGATATGCAAATGATTAGCTTTTCAGAGCATTCACACAAGATTGGCGCCGGTGGCGACACCTACAACGATTTCACATACACAAAACAGCAGTTGACCGGCGTTGCCTGGTTAAACGTTGTTGTGATGCCTCGTGTAAGAACGAGAAATGCGTACCATCACGTTTCCGACTTTGATTAAGGTCGGATTGTAGCCTATCGCGATTGCGGTTTATCGTATCGCGACATTGCTCCTCGCGTTGGTCGACATCCAACGACTGTTAGCAGAATATGGAATCGGTGGGTTCAGGAGGGTAATACTTAACGCCGTGCTGGATCCCAACGGCCTCGTATCACTAGCAGTCGAGATGACAGGCATCTTATCCGCATTGCTGTAACGGATCGTGCAGACACGTCTCGGTCCCCGAGTCAACAGATGGGGTCGTTTGCAAGACAACAATCATCTGCACGAACAGTTCGACGACGTCTGCAGCAGCATGGACTATCAGCTCGGAGACCGTGGCTGCGGTTACCCTTGACGTTGCATCACAGACACGAGCTCCGCGATGGTGTACTCAACGACGAATCTGGGTGCACGAGTGGCAAAAGGTCATTTTTTCCAATTAATGCAGGTTCTCTTTCCACATCAGGAATGACTCCTCCCGGAATGCACACAGAGTGCACACTGGATTTCTTCCCCTCCTTCGCCGCCATATCCCTAAGGGGCCCTAACATTGGAGCTCCCAACTACCAATAAGCCCACCCTCTGCGATTGCCCGGACCTTGAAGGCTGAGAATGATCCTCTGAAACAGGGCAGGCAGCTGCATCTGGCTCAGCCAGAGACAAGGCCTGAAATATGTTTGTCAGACGCACCGGGGAGGCTTTCTGATCAGCCTCCGGGGACGTCTTTCGCTGCCTGCCACGCCTTGGAACGACCTCTCAATCGACCACAGGCGAGGACTCAGCCCCACTGCGGGCAGCAACCGGGGCAACCACAGCGGCAGACCGGTCTGGGGACAGACGGGACGAGGTTGACATCCCCGTGATACCCGAGTCCGGCTCCCCACAGTGGTGCCCATTGGCAACAGCCTCAAGCTGCGCGACCGAAGTCAGCGCCGCTTGCAGCTGTGAGCGAAGGGATGCCAACTCAGCCCTCATCCGAACACAGCAATCGCAGTCCCTGTCCATTGTAATTGATGTTGAACAACAGTTACTGAAACACGAGTCTGTGCGTAGATAACGCAAGCGAAACACGCAAAGAATGTATCAACTAACCTGTACAAATGCCTAACGACTGCGCTACAATCTGCCTGAATTTACGATTACAGTAACTAAAACTCGAAATTACACCTCCTATACGAAACTCACACGCAATTTAAGTAAGAATCTACCAAGTAAACACTAAAGCGCGATGCTACAACTCTCAAATACTAAAATAAGCCCGAAATTTATGAATTAAACAATGCAAGTACCAAAAACACGCAAAGAAATTAAGAATTAAACTACGCAACAAATAAGTAAGCTAGGGGTATACGACTTGCTGCTGCAGCTGCTTATGCAACGGAGGTAGGGAGCACACTGGCTGTGACCAACCGACACTGGCCGTTCAATACAAAAACAGAAGACAGACGACTACGTGAATTTACACTATTCAGGTGCTAAGGCGCGATGCTACAACTCTCAAATACTAAAAAACGCCCGAAATGTATGAATTAAACAATGCAACTACCACAAACACGCAAAGAAATTAAGAATTAAACTATGCAACAAATAAGTAAGGTAGGGGTATACGACTAGCTGCTGCAGCTGCTTATCCTCCGTCCACTGAGCAAACAGTAGTGTCTGCTGCTTGTGTTCTTCAGTGAGCTTCTGTCCGCAGGTCATCTAGTATGGGTACATATGGAGGTCACTTTTAAGAATGCGTTGAACGGAGCGTCTGGATATTCGCAGTTGCACTGCTGCCTTTCTACACGATTTCCCGGGACTTCTCTGTAGAGCAACTCGTACCGCTTAAATATTCTCCGGCGATCAAACAGGCTTAGGCCGAGGTCTCTTCGCTTCCAATACTGTACTGTTCCTTCGTGTTCAAATTTATCGTACAACCTGAAGATGGCCTTCTTGCAAGGGACCCATCGTGTGTTAAACTGTTGTCGAAAACATCTCTGAGTCACAACAAGGCTTTTCGTTTCATGAAGAAGTAACACAATTGCCAATCGTTGCTGTGTCGTCAGTCTTCCATTGTCAGCCATTGCTGCTTACTAGTCTCATAGCGGCAGTATCGTGAATTACACGTCATTTCGTAACTCATTTGTTTTTCCAAGCTCTGTTGGTACTGCTGTAGAGATCCCAACGGGATATCTAATGTGCGTCGCAAATTGTGAAAGAAATAATTGGTAACACATTTCGTGCGCCACCTTGTTGTTAAATAATAAAATACAAGACTACAAGGTGAAATGGAGGAAGAAACTTAAGCGTATGGATCAAGACAGAACTGCAGTCACTCTAAACAAGTTCAGGTCCTCAGAAGAAAGATATGTTGGACGACCGAGAAAAAGATGGTCTTAAAAACATGAAGTCGGAACAGGCATATTGCCTACTAATCCTTGAAGTGAAGAAGAAGATTAATATATTGGCTGTCTCTTCTAGGATGGCACGCTCTCGCAACTTGAATGGTACACAACACCTTGATGCAGATCGCCTCTCTTGTAGCGCCTGCCACTGCAGCTGGATGAGCGTCTCTATGACGCTTCCGCGCCTACTGAGAGGACCTATAACGAAGCGCGCTGGTCTTCTCGGGAAGCCGCCCCCCCCCCCCCCTCCACTTCTTGTATTAGCCCCATCTGGGAAGCTTCCCCCACTGACGAGCTGTACTCCAGTATTGGTCGAATGAGAATTCCGTATTGCGCCTTGTTCGAGGGTGGACTAAACGTTCCAAGAATTCTTCCCTTTGACTTTCAGTCTGACGTTTGCGCTTCCCACAATTAACTTAATGTGGGCGTTCCTCTCCGAATCGCTCCATACGGAGAGGGACCAGTATAGCCCGTTCACATTTATTTTCGCTTGTTTATTTATTCTGCCGTGCAAAGAAGCTATTTAACCGCAGCTACAGGGCTAGGTTTTGAAATGTTGGTTTTCTCTCTTTTCTTCCGTCTAAACTGCGTGATTCCGGTCGGAGAAACGATACAGTGACAGACATTCCGTGAGCATTTTTTGAGAAAAGATTTAATTCCAAGGAGAGAAAATAGTTCAAAAGGCTCTGAGCACTATGGGACTTAACATCTGAGGTCATCCGTCTCCTAGAACTTAGAACTACTTAAACCTAACTAACCTAAGGACAGCACACATACCCATGCCCAAGGCAGGATTCGAACCTGCGACCGTAGCAGCAGCGCGGTTCCAGACTGAAGCGCCTAGAATCGCTCGGCCACAACGGCCGGTTCAAGGGGAAACTTGCATGACTGAGTTGGGTGTCAGATGGCAGCATCTGACTTGTAACGAAAAATCTGCGAAATAAATACGATAATTTAAAATAATCTGAGCGACAAAAAATACCTTTTGTGGGTGTCAGTCAGTAAACATTAAGAAAAGAGACAGTGAACATGTAACACGTCAGCCTCAGTTACAAATAGAAACCAATCTTTACCCACGTTTTAGCCAAAATACTTTGGCCTTCTTCAGAAGCCAGTGACGCTAAACTATTGCAAGCCAAAGTTTGGCCATGTCAAGTACAAAACTGTAACCTCCGTAGTAACCAAAGTCCCGGCGCAACTCTCGCGGCCTATAGACCTCGTCCGCGCAGTGGGGCCTGCTGTTTCTCTTCACTCCAAGTAATGTAGATTTGTGACTGGTTACTACGGATGTTACTTAAAATCCGTCTTGGTTGCAAATTTTTTATTCATATGATCGGTTTCGATTCATTCAGAACCATCTTCAGATCTGATACTTCAGTTACAGGAGTAACCCTTCCAAATCCTGCAACTTTAACACGCTACGTCACATAAAAGCATTTGGACGGGTTACTCCTGTATATGAAATATCAGATCTGAAGAAGGTTCTGAATGAATCGAAACCGATCATATGAATAAAAAATTTGCAATAAAGACGGATTTTAATTAACATTATAAAATCACTGATTGCTGTTATCCCATGAGACATTATGTCTGTTTTTGCAAAGGTTACTACGGAGGCTACAGTTTTATACTTGACATGGCCAAACTTTGGTCTGCAGTAGTTCAGTGTCACTGGCTTCTGAAGATGACTGAATTATTTTGGCTGAAACCTGGGTAAAGATCTACATCTACATCCATACTCAAGCCATCTGACGGTGTGTGGCGGAGGCTACTTTGAGTACCTCTATCGGTTCTCCCTTCTATTCCAGTCTCGTATTGTTCGTGGAAAGAAAGATTGTCGGTATGCCTCTGTGTGGGCTCTAATCTCTCTGATTTTATCCTCGTGGTCTCTTCGTGAGATATAGGTCGGAGGGAGCAATATACTGCTTGACTCCTCAGTGAAGGTATGTACTCGAAACTTCAACAAAAGCCCATACCGAGCTACTGAGCGTCTCTCCTGAAGAGTCTTCCACTGGAGTTTATCTATCATCTCTGTAATGCTTTCGCGATTACTAAATGATCCTGTAACGAAGCGCGCTGCTCTCCGTTGGATCTTCTCTATCTCTTCTATCAACCCCACCTTGTACGGATCCCACACTGGTGAGCAGTATTCAAGCAGTGGGCGAACAAGCGTACTGTAACCTACTTCCTTTGTTTTCGGATTGCATTTCCTTAGGATTCTTCCAATCTTCAGTCTGGCATCCGCTTTGCGGAAGATCAACTTTATTTGATCATTCCATTTTAAATCAGTCCTATAAAGGATATTTCTTTCTATGTATTCGCAGCGCATTACACTTGTCTACATTGAGATTCAATTGCCGTTGCTTTCTATTTGAAACTGAGGCTGACGTGTTACATGTTCAATTATCACAGTTGCTGACAGGGCTGCACAGTGTTAAAAATTCTTGAAAGGCGCAGTTATGAAGTAGTGCATGTACCGGCCAGGCACACGGATGTGACCACCGACTATGTTCGACATCGGCGTGGAACAACCAATCACGAAAGAGGTGCAACAGCACCTGCAGTGCAGGACGTCACGCGAGCACACGAGGAACAGCGCCGTCGTTGTCGTAGTTCGGGAACGGAGCGATTTATCTGACGTCCAAAGTGGCTTCATCATTGGCTCTCGGGCCAAGGGTGGTTCAAAATGGTTCAAATGGCTCTGAGCACTATGGGACTCAACTGCTGTGGTCATGTCCCCTATAACTTAGAAATACTTAAACCTAACTAACCTAAGGACATCACACACATCCATGCCCGAAGCAGGATTCGAACCTGCGACCGTAGCAGTCTCACGGTTCCGGAGAACCGCGAGACCACCGCGGCCGGCGCCAAGGGTGGAAGCATCTCCTGAACAGCTTGTTCGGTGGCGCCGTTGTTGAAGTATACGGCCCACGGGAAAATGGCGCTATCCATAACAGGCGCCGAGGCTACTGTGGCGCAGCACGCGCCGTAGACTGCTGCGAAAGTGTGTTCTGGCAAGCAGACGTGCAGCTGTTCAGAAAGTGACCGCCCAGATGAACCAAGGGGCCACAAACTAGAGTGCTGCAACGCTCAAAAATTCCCGGACGTTAGGTTGGTTGGATGTTTTGGGGAAGGAGGCCAAACAGCGAGGTCATCGGTCTCATCGGTTTAGGGATGGACGGGGAAGGAAGTCGGCCGGTCACGGCTTGCCTGTTGACGGGGGACCGAGCCCCTCGCGTCCGGCCCCACACGACTCGGCTCGGCCACGTACTCGACCTATGCCTGTCGTCCGGGTTCCGGACACGCGGATAACCGAGCATGACCGGTCACCGCTGACGTCTCACCTCGCCTCGTCCCGGCTCGCTGCACTGTACTGTCCAAATCCAACACCTCTCTTTCTCTTTCCCTTTCTCTCTCTCTCTCTCTCTCTCTCTCTCTCTCTCCTCTCTCTCTCTCTCTCTCTCTCTCTCTCTCACACACACACACACACACACACACACACATACACAATGTATTTATCTCTGTCTCTGTCTCTCTCTCTTTTAATACAATAGTAACGTTTCCAAGAACGAGTACGTAACACAGCTAAATTCATAGAGCATTTTCTTTTATAATATTTACTCCCGTCTTTCTAACGTCCGGCCATCCTTATTTACGTTTTCCGTGATTTCCCTAAATCGCTCCAGGCAAATACCGGGATGGTTCCTTTCAATCGGCACGGTCGACTTCCTACCCCGCCCGTCCCTAATCCGATGAGACCGATGACCTCGCTGTTTGGCCTCCTTCCCCAAAACAACCAACCAACCTAACGTCCGGGAATTTTGTTGTAAATAAAACATTGATCACAAGAGACCAATCTGTGTTACTGTAATGTGTTGTAAGCGTCATATAGTGCATCTGATTATGCGAATCGGTCCACATATCAACTCTCGCAGCAAATGATTTATTAATAACTTCCGCCGGCCGGTGTGGCCGAGCGGTTCTAGGCGCTCCAGTCTGGAACCGTGCGACCGTTACGGTCGCAGGTTCGAATCCTGCCCCGGGCGTGGATGTGTGTGATGTCCTTAGGTTAGTTAGGTTTAAGTAGTTCTAAGTTCCAGGGGACTCATTACCTTAGAAGTTAAGTCCCATAGTGCTCAGAGCCATTTGAACCATTTAATAACTTCCGCAATAACAGAAGGCATTATGTTGTTTCTTATTGCATCGGCTTGTTCTTTGACATGTCTACTTACAGTAGAGGGATGTGGCATGACATCTGCCACGTTAACTTCTCCATAATGGGCACCTAGATACATTAATTCTTGGCCTAGTTTCTGAAACCACCAGAAACAGCATTAAAAGGTCTCATATCTTTAGCACACATTGCAACATACTTTGCTGTCATTATATTTTTAATTATTGCCGGTATTCCTGAAGGAATTGGTTTCAATCTTACGTCTTACTGCACTGGCTTCCTCGCACTGCATGATTACAGAGAGAGAGAAACACACCACAAATGAGAAGCCCTTACTGGGTGCAGTCTCACACGGATAATGGCATTTGTAATGTGTCTGAAGTTACAGGGTGTTTCAAAAATGACCGGTATATTTGAAACGGCAATAAAAACTAAACGAGCAGCGATAGAAATACACCGTTTGTTGCAATATGCTTGGGACAACAGTACATTTTCAGGCGGACAAACTTTCGAAATTACAGTAGTTACAATTGTCAACAACAGATGGCGCTGCAAGTGATGTGAAAGATATAGAAGACAACGCAGTCTGTGGGTGCGCCATTCTGTACGTCGTCTTTCTGCTGTAAGCGTGTGCTGTTCACAACGTGCAAGTGTGCTGTGGACAACATGGTTTATTCCTTAGAACAGAGGATTTTTCTGGTGTTGGAATTCCACCGCCTAGAACACAGTGTTGTTGCAACAAGACGAAGTTTTCAGCGGAGGTTTAATGTAACCAAAGGACCGAAAAGCGATACAATAAAGGATCTGTTTGAAAAATTTCAACGGACTGGGAACGTGACGGATGAACGTGCTGGAAAGGGAGGGCGACCGCGTACGGCAACCACAGAGGGCAACGCGCAGCTAGTGCAGCAGGTGATCCAACAGCGGCCTCGGGTTTCCGTTCGCCGTGTTGCAGCTGCGGTCCAAATGACGCCAACGTCTACGTATCGTCTCATGCGCCAGAGTTTACACCTCTATCCATACAAAATTCGAACGCGGCAACCCCTCAGCGCCGCTACCATTGCTGCACGAGAGACATTCGCTAACGATATAGTGCACAGGATTGATGACGGCGATATGCATGTGGGCAGCATTTGGTTTACTGACGAAGCTTATTTTTACCTGGACGGCTTCGTCAATAAACAGAACTGGCGCATATGGGGAACCGAAAAGCCCCATGTTGCAGTCCCATCGTCCCTGCATCCTCAAAAAGTACTGGTCTGGGCCGCCATTTCTTCCAAAGGAATCATTGGCCCATTTTTCAGATCCGAAACGATTACTGCATCACGCTATCTGGACATTCTTCGTGAATTTGTGGCGGTACAAACTGCCTTAGACGACACTGCGAACACCTCGTGGTTTATGCAAGATGGTGCCCGGCCACATCGCACGGCCGACGTCTTTAATTTCCTGAATGAATATTTCGATGATCGTGTAATTGCTTTGGGCTATCCGAAACATACAGGAGGCGACGTGGATTGGCCTCCCTATTCGCCAGACATGAACCCCTGTGACTTCTTTCTGTGGGGACACTTGAAAGACCAGGTGTACCGCCAGAATCCAGAAACAATTGAACAGCTGAAGCAGTACATCTCATCTGCATGTGAAGCCATTCCGCCAGACACGTTGTCAAAGGTTTCGGGTAATTTCATTCAGAGACTACGCCATATTATTGCTACGCATGGTGGATATGTGGAAAATATCGTACTATAGAGTTTCCCAGACCGCAGCGCCATCTGTTGTTGACAATTGTAACTACTGTAATTTCGAACGTTTATTTGCCTGAAAATGTACTGTTGTCCCAAGCATATTGCAACAAACGGTGTATTTCTATCGCTGCTCGTTTAGTTTGTATTGCCGTTTCAAATATACCGGTTATTTTTGAAACGCCCTGTACGTGCTACGTATTCGGTCAAGGCTTCTATGCTCGGTCATTAGACCTAGTGCGGGCAGCCTATCCAGTTAGGGTGTGCTCGCCCCATCTCGTATTTTGTGATCGCTTACTCGGTCATGCAGGACTCTACCACCAACAGTGTCTCGTCAACGACAGTTCAGGGAACGGTGCTGCCTCTGGGCCTCTGTAGCAGGTGCTTGGTTCATGCACCCACGCTGACTGCTGTTGAACGACGACGAAGGCTGGAATTTACATTCCGGTACCTCAACTGGACGTCCACTGAGTGACGACACGTGCCATTTTCGTATTAATCACTGAAAGCAAGGGGAAACTACAGCCTTAATTTTTGCCGAGGGCATGCAGATTTACTGGAACACTCTCTTTCAAACTCTAAAGGAGGCAGGGGTAAAATACAGGGAGCGAAAGACTATTTACAATTTGTACAGAAACCAGATGGCAGCTATAAGTGTCGAGGGGCACGAAAGAGAAGCAGTGGTTGGCAAGGGAGTGGGAGAGGGTTTGTAGCCTCTCCCCGATGTTAATCAATCTGTATATTGAGCAAGCAGTGAAGGAAACAAAAGAGAAATTGGGAGTAGGTATTAAAATCCATGGAGAAGAAATAAAAACTTTGAGGTTCGCCGATGACATTGTAATTCTGTCAGAGACAGCAAAGGACCTGAAAGAGCAGCTGAACGGAATGGACATGGTCTTGAAAGGAGGATGTAAGATGAACATCAACAAAAGCAAATGTAGTCGAATTAAACTGGATGATGCTGCGGGAATTAGATTAGGAAATGAGACACTAAAAGTAGTAAAAGAGTTTTGCTATTTGGGGAGTAAAATAACGGAATAACTGAATGTAGTCGAATTAAGTCGGGTGATGCTGAGGGAATTAGATTAGGAAATGAGACACTTAAATTAATAAAGGAGTTTTGCTGTTTGGGGAGCAAAATAACGGATGATGGTGGAAGTAGAGAGGATATAAAATGTAGACTGGCAATGGCAATTCTGAAGATGAGAAATTTGTTAACATTGAGTATAGATTTAAGTGTCAGGAAGTCGTTTCTGAAAGCGTTTGTATGGAGTGTAGCCGTGTATGGAAGTGAAACATGGACGATAAATAGTCTGGACAAGAAGAGAAAAGAAGCTTTCGAAATGTGGTGCTACAGAAGAATGCTGAAGATTAGATGGGTAGATCACATAACTAATGAGGAGGTATTGAATAGAACTGGGGAGAAGAAAAATTTGTGACACAACTTGAGAAGAAGAAGGGACCGGTGGGTACGACATGTTCTGAGGCATCAAGGGATCCCATATTTATCACTGGAGGCCAGCGTGGAGGGTAAAAATCGTAGAGGGACACCAAGAGATGAATACAATAAGCAGATTCAGAAGGATGTAGGCTGCAGTAGGTACTGGGAGATGAAGAAGCTTGCACAGCATAGAGTAGCATGGAGAGCTGCAACAAACCAGTCTCAGGACTGAAGACCACAATAACAAGAAACAATGCTCCATCGGACATGCTGCCGTTGGTGTGTGTGGCGTGAAATATCTGAACGCAAACACTCTGCGTTAGTAATGGTCTGGGGAATGTTTTCACAGTGTTACCTGGGTGACAGCCTCATTCTGGAAGAGACAATGGACCAACATAAACATGCATCCATCCTGGGGGATCACATCCACCCCTAGATGCAATTTCTTTCCCTTGGCAAGATGTGCAAACTTGTCACAAAGGCCCAGCGTACGTGTGTGGCTGGAACAGCAACAGGATGAGTTTACCGTACCATCCTGGCCACCAAACTCCCGGGTTTAAACCCAATCTGTGGGACCACTTCGATGGGGCTGTACTCGACGTGGATTCCCAACCGAGGAAACCAACGCAGTGTTTTTAGACGAATAAAAATAACGGATTTTAACAATATTGTATTGAAATCGGTCATCATATTGCTTTATGATCATGGTCTATTATTGAAGCTTACTCCAGAGGAAGATGAGTAGGAATTCGCAGGTGGAATTTTATTTTCTGTGATGCTCTTGCAGATGTCATTAAGAAAATGAGTAGGAATCGATCTGAAACATTAAATCAAATAATGATAGAAAATGCATTGTGTCAGTGCTCAGTTTTTCCATCTTGTTCAAGTTAGGTCCATCGACTTTGTTAACAAACAGATGAAAGATTCAAACCCTTATCCACGTTCTACACAGGTGGTAAAGAGAATATTTAACTGCAGTAAAGTTATTTCACTGACAGCTTTTCTTCGTGTAGCTAGTTAAAGTCTCACACTGAGGAAAGTAAATATAGCAGAATTATTATTATTATTATTATTTTGGTGCATTAGTGTTACTGGTATTGACACTCTGGTCTGGAGCCGAGCAACAAATATAAAAATGTAATGGTCTCGTGATATATTTAAATAGTATTCATTCAGTGAAAGACAAGAGACACCTAGTACCAGAATAGTGACTCAGCAATCCTATCTGCGAGTATTCTAACTGAAACACGCAGTAATCCTTGTCCTAGGTATTTAATAGATGTGGTAGGTTCCAGTGATTGTTCGACAATATGTGTTCATACAGTAATCGGTTTTTTCCGTTTATTTATACGCAGTACATAAACATTTGTATATGCTGAAGGTCAAGCGACAATTCATGCACCGAGCACGTCCTCCGACTTCTCTTGTGCTGCACGATGAAAGAATCTTGTAATCTGGAACATTTCAAGTAGCCCGTCATCGGATAGTGTTAACAATTATCCTTCGATCAAATTTTTGTTATTAAAGGGGCAGATGTTCAGATCTTTTTAACCGAAATCGCATATTTAAAGTCAGTTCAGTTCACCGAAAACATAGGCAGGAGGCCTTCAGTGGTTGGAAATCCAGAAAGTTGTGATCCGTACGAGCGCAAGGCGCCCGTTCGGAGTGCAGGATTGTGGTCCAGTGAAAAGTCCTAGGTTGACAGTGCAACAAGGTTGGCTGTAAATACTTTATTTTGGGAGTCATACAATGCAAATAGCTTCTCAGAGCGGTGCACACGGCCAGGGGTTGCTGACTCGTGGCGGAGATCCGAAACCGCAACTTCAATAGCGACGGTGTCGTACGGGTTGCCCACGTGGTCGTCTGCAGGCGTTGTCCGTCGTCCAGATGGGACGCCGCAGCTTGGAGCGCTGCTTTCACAAGCGGTGCTCTCGAAGATATCGCAGTTATGCGCCCAGGTCAGCCACCCACAGCTCCGCACCGGATGAGAGTAGCCGTGCAGAAGTATGCCCTGGACTCCCGACTAGAGATGGCGAATTCCTCGGTAGATGCTGACACGTACAGCACGGTTGCGCCTCTGCCGAACAGTGTGTGTGTGTGGCTGGCACCTAGCAGTTCACCCTCGACTGACCCCAGCGGGACCCTGGTCGAAGACTCTCAGAGCTTCACGTCAGTGGCAGAAGCGGCATTCCAGGGTAGTGGAGTGCCTCACACTGGCAGTTGAAGTTTGTTTTCTTTTTTCTTTTTCATTTTTTTTTTTTTCATCGGTTTTCTGGCTGGTTTGATGCGACCCGCCACGAATTCCTCTCCTGTGCCGACGTCTTCATCTCAGAGTAGCACTTGCAACCTATATCCTCAATTATTTGCATGACGTATTCCAATCTCTGTCTTCCTCTACAGTTTTTGCCCTCTACAGCTCCCTCTAGTACCATGGAAGTTATTCCCTCATGTCTCAACATATGACCTATCATCCTGTCCCTTCTCCTTATCAGTGTTTTCCACATGTTCCTTTCCTCTCAGATTCTAAGCTGAACCACCTCATTCCTTACCTTATCAGTCCAACTAATTTTCAACATTCGTCTGTAGCACCATATTTCAAATGCTTCTATTCTCTTCTGTTCCGGTTTTCCCACAATCCATGTTTCACTACCATACAATGCTGTACTCCAGACGTACATTCTCAGAAATTTCTTCCTCAAAATAAGGCCGATATTTGATATTCTCTTGGCCAGGAATGCCTTTTTTGCCATTTCTAGTCTGCTTTTGATGTCCTCCTTGCTCCGTCCGTCATTGGTTATTTTACTGCCTAGGCAGCAGAAGTCGAATATTACGCTGAACACCACGGAACAGCCTCGGCGTGGATTCGCTGCGACTCATAACACTCACACACCGACTGCTCGCAACTGAAGAGCGTAAATCAGAGCAGCCTGTGTGCTTCAGAAGTAACGATGTTTATGCTGGTGGGCTCTTCGGCGTCACAACTGTGGCTCTCAGCTCTGCAACTTGGCGCTTTCTACCATACTAGCGGGCTGTAAGTCGTTCTTGTGTACGATTTATGGGTTGCTGTGGCGTCTCGGAATGCTATCAGAATGATGTTACGATGTGGTCGTTCTGGTGTGGTTGCACTCTGCTTTCGCTACTAAGAAGCAGTTATGAAATAATAGGTATGTAGAGATTCATGGCTGACTTATAAAGTAGGAGGAAGGTTTTTGTCTCGCTCTAGGTGATATAATGTTATAAAAAGCAATGAGTTATTACGTGGTGGTTTTTTTGGGACAGATACAAACATGTATTCTGTCACTGTTCTATATCAAAGGTAATGTTGCTTTGTGATGTTGGCCAGTTAAGAGAGTTTAGTGTTGATGTGGTGTTGCAGCTTCCCGGTTGCGTGCTTCACTAACTGGTACATTGGCTTTCCTTTTTGGATGCATTCTGATTAAGACACAGGTGCGCTGGCCTTTCTTGGCTAGGATCTGTGCTGACTGGGCAAGAACTTTTAAAATTTTACGTTCTCACATAATTCCTTTCTGCGGTGCAACAAATGTAATATAGAATATGTTATTGGAATTAGTCTATTCTTCCACCTAGTAAAATATTTAGTATTTTACCGAACCACCCTGAACAGCATATAAACAAATAAATTAACAAATAAGAATAAAATCTTTTGCGACGGCACTGTTGTATATAACATTCACGGAGTTTTTGCCGTGTCAGTTCAGAGTAAAATCTCGAGCTTCCAGTGGTTACGTCCATCATCGTCGTCAGAAGAAACTGACTGCCCTAACTTTCTTTGTGAGTGAGGAAGCTATTACATCGCTCAGTGAGTTCGTACCGTTTTCGACTGCTGTGCAGAGCAGCAGTGGTCTATTAAAAATGGGGAAGTGGCGAAATTTGCTTTTGAGGAACACAGCCATACAAACAAACACAAAATACTGTCCGATTAAGCAAAGGTTTTGTCCCAGGCTTCTATATACTGCGATTCTGTAATTAAATGGGCTGCAGAAATTAGAATGTGCGAGAAGAACTTAAACCGCGAAAGCGGATATAATCTTAGCGACGCATGGAAGCGATCTCTCAATACAGAGAAGAGCCAGAGATACTCGTCGCAATGCTCACGCTTGTATGGGAGCGGTGACGTTTACCCTCATCTGCGACAGCATTACGTAATTACTACGCATCACAAGCCGTCTAAGGGCCACATAAGGCCACCCCACCAGCAGCTTAGGCAGTGACTTGCACGTGACGACGGCCATGCAAGTAATCTTCCAAAACTCGACGTTTTACCTTGAATTGACGCGACTATAAGTCCGAGAATGTTTTATACAAATTAACAAATATTGGACAAAGATGAATCAAACAGTTGACACTTTACGCGAGAGAAGTGAAAGAGTATGGTGCGTAATTCTTGAAGAATTTCGTGTGAGAAATGATTTACATTTGAATGTTGGCGAGTTGGTCTGAAATGTTTGGGTGCTTCCTGGAAAGCACTAGAGCAGTTTCGCAGTATTTCTGAGTGCAATCAGATGTTAGCTAGTGCCCCCCCTCTCACCCCACCATTATGGACACCCCCACTCAAAATCAAATAAGTTCAAGCATGTGCACTACACTTGCTGTTAGTAAATCATAGACTGCTGCACTTTATTAACTCAGAAATGTAGTCGTACACAGTACACATACACAAAAATAGTCGCCAAAACTGTTGGCACATTATTCCATTGCGACACTATCAGGTGGATTCCATCCTTGAAGAAGCTGGTAGGATGCTGTCGGATCCAGGCCTGGACCCAGTCACACACTTCGTCGTCCATTGCGAATCCATGTCCGCGAATAACTTGTTTTAGAGGTCCAAACACATGAAAGTCACACGGTGGAAGGTCGGGACTGTACGGTGGGTGAGCCTGTCCAGAAAGAGCATCGTCTTCCAGTGACTCGCGCCCATGGAGCAGTCGTCTGTGCCACTCCACAACACTTGAACGACTCAGACAGTATTCACCGTACACAGCCGTCATCCGTCGATACATTTGTCCTCCAACTCCCTCCGCCGCCAAAAATCGAGTCACTCCTCGTTGTTCCTGCTTACTCGCCCGCATGTTCGGTAATGGACGATAGCTTGTGTGACCACCTTCTCTTCGGCGTGCACCATCAAACGGTGTGCACGCGTCAGTCTCGCTGCCAATAGATGGCGCCCGCAGTTACGTGGTGCAACCTTACGTGTAAGGCAGAGATAGACGCACCGACCACGTTTCATTTGAATGAACCTGTTGTACTGTCAGCATGTTTAATTTTGTTGTTGGGAAGTGAGTAACCAAGGAATTTCTGTTTCAAAGCGGGAACTACACACAACACGAAGAAGGCATTCTAAAGAGAGATTTAATCATATGTGACATATTTCTCTAAATTTTACTGTCATAGGAGCATGGCAGAAAGTATGTGTGTAGTGAGTGGACTGTGTTGGACGACCATACATTGTTTCACAAACTGTAACCTCCATCAAAGTGTGTCACACATTAATGCTAGTATTTGAAAAAACAATGTATGGTTTGACGGCGATATCTACTGACAAAATTCTCTTGAGGTTCCAACCGAGTCAAATGGTTCAAATGGCTCTGAGCACTATGGGACTTAACATCTGAGGTCATCAGTCCCCTAGAACTTCGAATTACTTAAACCTAACTAACCTAAGGACATCACACACATCCATGCCCGAGGCAGGACTCGAACCTGCGACCGTAGCGGTCTCGCGGTTCCAGACTGACGCGTCTAGAACCGCGTGGTTTAAAAGCCGCTGGTGACCGTCTTTTTGTTGTTGCTGCAGTCCTCATATAGCGCGGCGCCTTCTGCGACGTCACTGGTGCTCCAGCCCCATGTAGGGTAATGTCTCCATTGCGTGTCCGCCACGCTCGCTTCAGCATATTCAATGGTGCATACACTCTGTCCGACATGAAACTGCATACATCCGTACTGTATTTTATTTGTTCCTGGCATTCTGTGGCCCACGCTACTTGACATGGGTGGAAGCCCGAGAGAATTTTATCAACGTATTATTGTAAATTGGGTAATCAGCATTACATTATTGTGAAAGATTGACAATAGTAATGATCTTTTAAAAATAATTCTAGTGAGTGTCTGGAACACAACTGAACTCTTTTACAACACCCTAATTGGCACTGTAGCGAGAAGGACGTGTTTCTCTGGGCGGTATCACTAACCTGGTGTCTTGCTGCTTCGGTAAGTCCCTCGTAGCACAGAAGTAGCGCTCAGTCAAAAATCTTCAAATGTGTGTGAAATCTTACGGGACTTAACTGCTAAGGTCATCAGTCCCTAAGCTTACACACTAAACCTAAATTATCCTAAGGACAAACACACACCCCCATGCCGGGGGAGAACTCGAACCTCTGCCGGGACCAGCCGCACAGTCCATGACTGCAGCGCCTTAGACCGCTCGTCTAGCACTCAGTCGCCAGGTTCCATGTAGGTGGTGATCCTGCTGAATTGGAGTATTTAGGGAAGCCAGTTGTTAATTGTCAACAACGTTTGTACTATACTTCTTTTAATGCAGAGATTGCTTTGTCACACACGTCGCAGAATCAGTATCTGCAGTGTGGCGGCTCTGGACTACGCCATTATATTAGACCCTTTTGACATATTAATATAGTTTCCTGAGTTTACATAATGATAGACACTACCCACGGCACGTAGCGTTCTTATAACTAATAACTTCACTTTACATCGTATTTAATATCTGAAATATGCAGCCGGCCGCGGTGGTCTCGCGGTTCTAGACGCGCAGTCCGGAACCGTGCGACTGCTATGGTCGCAGGTTCGAATCCTGCCTCGGGCATGGATGTGTGTGATGTCCTTAGGTTAATTAGGTTTAAGTAGTTCTAAGTTCTAGGGGACTAATGACCACAGCAGTTGAGTCCCATAGTGCTCAGAGCCATTTGATTTTTTTTTGAAATATGCACTCGCGACCGTTCTTTTAGAGCCGCCCCTGTTTTGCGGGGCTCCTCGCGACTAACTCACCCTGTCTTCCCGAAAGACAAGAGAGACCCCCCCACCTTTCTCCCTTAGCCAATAAGGACACTTCTCTCGTTCAGCAACTTTCAGCCAATGGGCGTTCAGATCGCTGTTGCTAGGCGGATCTGACGTCACGTTTCCGGACATCGTGACGGAAGTTTGTCTCGGAACACTCTCTCAGATTGTAAGATCCTACTCCCGAATAGTCGGATCTTGTCCCTGCTAAGGTTACATAACATTGCCTCCTATGATTTTATCACTAATGCTCCTTGCTGATGCTTAATTGTTAAATGTACATGTAGCCTGGCTGCTACTGAGCAGTCCTGCTGGCATAAATGTGCGCAGTACTTGACTTAAACACGTGAAGGGAATGCATGTACGCATTACACTTTTGTTTTTAGCCCTCAGTAAATTTCTTTTTACCGATGAAGGTATAACTAGCCCTGAGGTTTGGAAACACTGCACTAGAGAGCAGGACAGTCACGGCTGAGACGCTTCAACCGGCCGCTACTGGACAGGGCGCGGCGTGGCGGGCCTTTAGTTATTAACCAGGGGGTGGCTGAGGGGACCACGCTGGCCCCGCCTTGCCTTCCACGTCCCGCGGAGTGGTGGGGGGTGGGGGGGGGGTGGTAACCGGCTAATGGCGGCCGTGTCCCGATCCCCGGGGCGCGCTCCCGTACTCTCCAAACTGTGATCACCTGCTGCTACAACTCGGCTCATCACGGCCTGCGCCGCCCCCTGGGAAATGCTGGCGGGTTGTTAACCAAGTTACTACTCCAGTACTCCGAGTCGTGATTTACAACTACACTGTTGGGCAGCAATGTTGCAACGCCAGGAAGGATAGCATACTACGAAATGATACCTTCTACAGTGCACTTGCAGTAGAGTGGGAAGAATGTGTGATTTAATTTGTGTGTTATCTGGAGTTGTACAAGGAGCCTGTGGCAGCGAAAACGGCTGCAGCCCGCCTGGGCATGGAGTCGCACTGAGATTGGAGGACAGATAAGGGTACTTCATTACGTGCTACGTAAACTTAAAAAAAAAAAAAAAAAAAATGGTTCAAATGGCTCTCAGCACTATGGGACTTAACATCTGACGTCATCAGTCCCCTAGAACTTAAACCTAACTAACCTAAGGACATCACACATATCCCTGCCCGAGGCAGAATTCGAACCTGCGACCGTAGCAGTTGCGCTGTTCCAGACTGAAGCGCCTAGAACCGCTCGGCCACATCGGCCGCCCGTAAACTGCAGAAGCTGGGGAATGGTACCGTGGCTGCATAACGCAAGGCCAGGTCTTTTCAGTGGACGGGACTGAAACGTTCTTCGTTGTCTGTTGCCTCGCTTCGCCTTGCCTCGGAGATGCTTCCGTAGCGTCTGGCGGGGCCCCACTCGGCGGTAAGCGTCCACACACTCCTAAACCCGTCCTCTTACGGGACGTGAAAACGCACGTGGCCGACCAGCTGCTGACGACAAAGAGTGGAAAGCCACCTTCCACTGCACTGCGGTGCAATGATTGCAACATCGTTTTTCATCACAAGCTGAAGAGAGGAGCCGCCATTTCGAATGCCGTTAAACATGGTATTTGGTAGGTTTTCTGTGTCATACGGTACGTCGTATGAGTGTAAGCTTTCAAAAACATAAGCAAATTGAGGATCCGTCGAAAACGCGTCGTTTTTGCTAGGATTTTTGTAGTAAAATAACGGGAAGCCACACATTGGTAGCTAAAAATTTCCTGTAGTTGGTATTTCTAATAACATAACTTAACTGTTACTAAAGCAAATCATTTCCACGCTACAGCACAATGATAATCTATTAAAAGCGCCTTTTTTGGTACAAATTGCATTCCATGAACCCCCTGTGAGGTACTTAATAGTGGACTGAGACTAATCATGTAGAAATAATGATATTTGTAGATAGAGTGTTTAGACAGTGTATACCAAGACGGAGATCCGATTGCTGTGTCGAAGTTCTAGCGCAGTTGATAGCATCGTGAGCTCTTTTGCTGTGAATCGAGAGGTAGCTGCTTCGCTGTCATCTCCTTCCAATTTCTTTCTCATTCTTCCTTTCCTTGAAAGTTTTCGGTCTTTCTTATTCATTTAATAGAAGCATTATCGGAAAAGTCGATGATATTTATTACAAATACTGCACTTACTGCAACTCTTGTTGCAAAGGCCAACGACTGCAATATTTCCCCAACGGCCAGAAATCTTAACGCGGCTGCCAGTCTATGTCTGGAAATAAACACAAGCCACACACTGCAGGTTTTTGTATTATGGAACTTCCTATAAAAATATACACCTATCTCTTGATTTATGGACTGGCTAATGTTTTTATATTGCCCGTAAATACGTTTCTTATTGATGGTCAGCAGCTTCGAAAAATCTCCTCTTCCAATCGATTCAAATTACGAAACGAATCTCGAAGTTGAAGTCTACGTGACTGAGTACGTTATTTCACAGTATCGGTAGTCAGTGAAACGCCGGGGATGGAACCTCCATTGAGTTAACGAATAACTTCTGCTCGTATGTACAATTATTGAAATATATGGGAAAAAAGTAAATTAGTTACAAACTACGGCGTGCACACACTTTATTCATCATGTAAACGTCACAACAGGTATTTGGATTTAGGTAATGACGGGTTCGATATGCCTGCCATCATTGCTGATGATGTGGCGCAGACGAATAGCGAAATTCTGCATGACTCGCTTAAGCGTCGGAACATCGACGCTGGCGATGACCTCCTGAATGGCTGTTTTCAGCTCACCAATGGTTTTGGTGTTATTGCTGTACACCTTGTCTTTAATGTAGCCCCACAAAAAGGAGTCACAAGTATTCAGGTCCGGAGAGGATAACGGCCAATGGAGCCCCAAGGCAGTGGCCTCTGGGCATCCCAGAGCCAGAATGCGCTCCCAGAAGTGCCCTTCCAGGACATCAAACACTCTCATGATGCGATGGGGTCGAGCTCCGTTTTGCATGAACTACATCTTGTCAAAATCAGGGTCACTTTGGATAATGGGGATGAAATAATCTTCCGAAACCGTTTGGTAGTCACCGTGCCAATGTCGCGAACTACTTGTCGACCCCTGCTCATTAGTCCGGCAATTCTGACATTGGCCTCTCAATATATATATTCTTTAATGTCGCTTATTGTTAACAATATCGGCTTATTCGCAAGAATTAGCAGCTTTACTCGGTTAATACTGGGCGGAAATCCAATCTATCCATTTCTATCGCACATCCCTGTATCTTGTGCGCAAAGGCGTGCAGTATACTGCTGCCTCCATTTTCATTAAGCTACCACAAGAATCTTAGCAGTAATCCACGTGTTTTCAAATCCAAACTCAAGAGTTTCCTCACTGCTTCTATTCTGTCAAGGATTTCCTTGAAAAAGTAAGCTAATTTCTGAATTACATTCTTGATTGTATTTATATAAACTTATAGCCCTCAGTCTTTTTAATTTTCACAAACATTTTATTTGATCTATTATTACTCTTCTGTTTGAGTTTAATGTATGTTGACACGGCCCATGACCATGGAGATTTGCTCATCAATTTGGTCCTTCGGAACCAGACGTGTGAAATAAAAAAAAATAGATAAAAACTAACAGTAGTGACTGCAAAATAGTAATTGCTGAACGTTTCATACGGTGTTCATAAACGAAATACTGCACGATAGCTCAGGACTCTAGTAACCATCCCTGAAACTCACACACTGATATATATTTTATTTATTGAATTGTTGCGTTTTCCATATTTTTATTACATGAGTGTGTCAGCTCATGGTATCGTTCACGGATACAAAGTAACCATGTTATTTTTTATCTCAATAATTAACTGTTCCTGAATGACAACTGAAAGTTATGTTGGTCAGTATTAAAATGTTTGTTACTTAAAAACAGTGAATGGTCCATAACATTTAATAGCCAAGTGCATTGAGGGTGGAAGACGCATCAGTTGAGCAGATCAACCCTATATTTCATTTGTCATTACATACATTCTTTATTATTTTTTAGAAGCCCGTTCGCGCTATGTCGCGTTTTACTAATCAACATACACAGCTTTAATTCTTCTATGGATATCAACTGAAGGCACGTTTCCCGCGGTTAAAAACTCTATTAGAGCAAGTTGTTTCTCAAGCGCCGATACAATTCCGTTGCACACCACCCTGTTACACGCTACAATTCTGAGCCTTCTAGCGGCACAGGGCTGACCCTTCCGTCACCGGAGAGCGAATGTCGACCGAGTAGTATACGTGACATGTTAACACCTCGTACGATATCGAGAACGGAGTAAAAACTTCGGAGGCATTACTTTTCAGCAGGCCCTTGTACTTCCTGCTCTTCCCTCCACATAGATGGGGACTGGGTTGGCATCAATAACGCACCTGCCCTTTAGCCACAAACATTTAAGAGATTATCTGTAAAAGATATGTATTACCATTTCAAAATATTAAACTACATATAGGTTATACGTTAAAATATGTAGGATTATCTTCAGATTTTCTTAGAAAATGAAAGTCTATTTTCTTGATAATGTAAATGGAACCGATGTCTTCTCCTAGTAACTGACAACGTTTGTGATAGTGGTTTATTACTTCTGACTGTCAAAGATGGATCAATGAGAAATGGAATCTACGAATTCTGAGGGATAAGATATGATTACCAGTTACGGCGAATGTGAGGGAGTATTCTGGAAAGCAAGTTGATAGGGAACGTGACTGGCCGTTGTGACCAAGCGGTTCTAGGCGCTTCAGTCTGGAACCGCGCGCCTTCTATGGTCGCGGGTTCGAATCCTGCCTCGGGCATGGATGTGTGTGATGTCCTTAGGTTAGTTAGGTTTAAGTAGTTCTAAGTCGAGGGGACTGATGACCTCAGATGTTAAGTCCCATAATGCTTAGAGCCATTTGAACCGTTTGATGGGGAATGTACCTTACGAGGACCTCAAAGCAGGGAGACACGATAAACCCTGAGACAAAGGAGGAGGAGGAGAAGAAGAAGAGTAGGAGGAGAAGAAGAGTAGGAGGAGGACTCTTGTGTTTAGTTGGAAGGATGGACAGCTCTCTGGGCATTGTTCTCAGTCGTGAGATGGTGGATAGAGTTCACTTAAAAGACTGACTGACAAGTAGGGTACCAGCTGCCTCTTTCTACCTTCCTCAGCACCTTTAAACAATGTTTCCCAAAAATTTTCACATGCGAACACATTCGCGTTTTATTATGCCTGGCTGCGGCAAGGAGATGGAAAAGATCGTGGAGTAGTTGCGTTATTGAAAAAGCGAAGGAGACAATGGCAATGCGAGAGAAAGAGGGAGAGGAACATAGTCGACAGTGACAGAACGGTGCAAGGAATAGAGTGAAGGAGACAGAGTCAGGGGGAGGGGGAGAATAAAGTACTGGAGAGAGAAAATATGGATGAGGATGAAAGCCAGTGATAATGAGAGAAAAAGTATATGGCAGGGACAACGAGGAAGAGAGAAATAGTGATACTGATAAGAGACAGCAGCAGTAGGAAGAAAGGGATGAGACAGTAGCAGTAAGAGAGAGCAAGAGGGAGGAGATAATGACAATGAGTTGTGTCGAATGAGTTTGTGAGAAAGGGCAAGTGGGAGTTGATGGGTATGAACGATTTACAGCCATGGGGTGAGTGTGAGTGAGTTACAGGTAGGAGAGCTTGTGGGAGTTTGGGATGAGCTGCCCGTTAAAGAAAAGAAAAGAAAAAGATGCTGAGGAAGATAGAATGAGGCAGCTGGTACCCTACGCCTCAGAATCTTTTGAATAGAGCATATTCGCATTTTTTGTGCTCCGACAGGAGCATTTTTCCGCTGGTAGCGAGAATGGCCGGATAAGCACAGTGCCGCGGTATTTACGGTCACGTCAGTGGAGGGACCCACATAATACGCTTGTGACGTGGCATACCTAACAGGATCCAGCCGCGAGCGCGATTATCACTGACCTGTCCTCCACATCCATATATGGGCTGGGCGAGAAATCAGAGTCATCGGATACAAAAAAGCGGTAGAATGGTTAGCGGCAGCTCTGCGGGAAGTGTAGGACAGGAGAGAGGGGAAGGGCAGCTCGTAAGTTCATACGGGGTGTGGGTGCAAGGGTACGGAAGGCGAGGCAGAGCGCGTGGCCTCTGAGCATCTGGAGGGAGGGATAGGAGACTGGTGGTCCAATCGCCATTGGCCGTACCTGCGCTTATTACGGAAAGTGAGATTGTACGGCGTATGACGCGAAATTTGTGACTGGATTAAGGAATTGTCAGTAGGCAGTACACCACATGTTAGGATGGGTGGAGAGTCATCGACAGGTGTATCCCAGGAATGTGTACTGGAACCCCTGCATGTAATCTTTAATGAGGTAGTGTCAGAAAAGAGAAAGTTGCAAAAATATTCAGTCTGACTTGATAACATATCAGAGTGGTGCAAACAGTAACAACTATCTTTCAGTGTCCAGAATTGTAATATTGTGTGCTTCACAAAACGAAAATTTATAATATGACTACATAACAACGAATCACAGTTTCCGTCCGTCAACTCATACAAATGCCTGGGAGTAACACTCTGAAAAATGAGCGGTATATTTGAAACGGCAATAAAAACCAAACGAGCAGCGATAGAAATACACCGTTTGTTGCAATATGCTTGGGACAACAGTACATTTCCAGGCGGACAAACTTTCGAAATTACAGTAGTTACAATTGTCAACAACAGATGGCGCTGCAAGTGATGTGAAAGATATAGAAGACAACGCAGTCTGTGGGTGCGTCATTCTGTACGTCGTCTTTCTGCTGTAAGCGTGTGCTGTTCACAACGTGCAAGTGTGCTGTGGACAACATGGTTTATTCCTTAGAACAGAGGATTTTTCTGGTGTTGGAATTCAACCGCCTAGAACACAGTGTTGTTGCAACAAGACGAAGTTTTCAACGGAGGTTTACTGTAACCAAAGGACCGAAAAGCGATACAATAAAGGATCTGTTTGAAAAATTTCAACGGACTGGGAACGTGACGGATGAACGTGCTAGAAAGGTAGGGCGACCGCGTACGGCAACCACAGAGGGCAACGCGCAGCTAGTGCAGCAGGTGATCCAACAGCGGCCTCGGGTTTCCGTTCGCCGTGTTGCACCTGCGGTCCAAATGACGCCAACGTCCACGTATCGTCTCATGCGCCAGAGTTTACACCTCTATCCATACAAGATTCAAACGCGGCAACCCCTCAGCGCCACTACCATTGCTGCACGAGAGACATTCGCTAACGATATAGTGCACAGGATTGATGACGGCGATATGCATGTGGGCAGCATTTGGTTTACTGACGAAGCTTATTTTTACCTGGACGGCTTCGTCAATAAACAGAACTGGCGCATATAGGGGAACCGAAAAGTCCCATGTTGCAGTCCCATCGTCCCTGCATCCTCAGAAAGTACTGGTCTGGGCTGCCATTTCTTCCAAAGGAATCATTGGCCCATTTTTCAGATCCGAAACGATTACTGCATCACGCTATCTGGACATTCTTCGTGAATTTGTGGCGGTACAAACTGCCTTAGACGACACTGTGAACACCTCGTGGTTTATGCAAGATGGTGCCCGGCCACATCGCACTGCCGACGTCTTTAATTTCCTGAATGAATATTTCGATGATCGTGTGATTGCTTTGAGCTATCCGAAACATACAGGAGGCGACGTGGATTGGCCTCCCTATTCGCCAGACATGAACCCCTGTGACTTCTTTCTGTGGGGACACTTGAAAGACCAGGTGTACCGCCAGAATCCAGAAACAATTGAACAGCTGAAGCAGTACATCTCATCTGCATGTGAAGCCATTCCGCCAGACACGTTGTCAAAGGTTTCGGGTAATTTCATTCAGAGACTACGCCATATTATTGCTACGCATGGTGGATATGTGGAAAATATCGTACTATAGAGTTTCCCAGACCGCAGTGCCATCTGTTGTTGACAATTGTAACTACTGTAATTTCGAATGTTTGTCTGCCTGAAAATGTACTGTTGTCCCAAGCATATTGCAACAAACGGTGTATTTCTAGCGCTGCTCGTTTAGTTTGTATTGCCGTTTCGAATATACCGGCCATTTTTGAAACACCCATACTATTACATAAAAATAGGTCATTGTTTAATGTTGTTTCCAAAAATCTCGAGTAGTTCTTGACCAACTTACTTATAATTTCCCTAATAAACAATTGAACGGACAGAGATTACACACACACACACACACACACACACACACACACACACACACACACACACACACACTGTCTGGTGATGGTGAACACAGGCATAATTAGGTTAATTAGGTAAGGAGGTATATATATATATATATAATGACTGATGTATGAAGGAATTGAGACCAATCTTGCACGGAATATTACAAAAAGGTACGGCGAAACTTTCAGGAAACATTCCTCACACACAAAGAAAGAAAATATGTTATGTGGACATGTGTCCGGAAACGTTTACTTTCCATGTTAAGCTCATTTTATTACTTCTCTTCAAACCACATTAATCATGGAATGGAAACACACAGCAACAGAACGTACCAGCGTGACTTCAAACACTTTGTTACAGGAAATGTTCAAAATGTCCTTCGTTAGCGAGGATACATGCATCCACTGTCCGTCACATGGAATCCCCAGCGCGCTGATGCACTCCTGGAGAACGGCGTATTGTATCACAGCCGTCCACAATACGAGCACGAATAGTCTCTACAATTTGGTACCGGGGTTGCGTAGACAAGAGCTTTCAAATGCCCCCATAAATGAAAGTCAAGAGGGTTGAGGTCAGGAGAGCGTGGAGGCCATGGAATTGGTCCGCCTCTACAAATCCATCGGTCACCGAATCTGTTGTTGAGAAGCGTACGAACACTTCGAGTGAAATGTGCAGGATCTACATCGCGCATGAACCACATGTTGTGCCGTACTTGTAAAGGCACATGTTCTAGCAGCACAGGTAGAGTATCCCGTATGAAATCATGATAACGTGCTCCATTGAGCGTAGGTGGAATAACATGGGCCCCAATCAAGTCTTCACCAAAAATTCCTGCCCAAAAGTTCACAGAAAACCTGTGTTGATGACGTGATTGCACAATTGCGTGCGGATTCTTGTCAGCCCACACATGTTGATTGTGAAAATTTACAATTTGATCACGTTGGAATGCAGCCTTATCCGTAAAGAGAACATTTGCACTGAAATGAGGATTGACACATTGTTGGATGAACCATTCGCAGAAGTGTACCCGTGGAGGCCAACCAGCTGCTGATAGTGCCTGCACACGCTGTACATGGTACGGAAACAACTGGTTCTCCCGTAGCACTCTCCATACAGTGACGTGGTCAACGTTACCTTGTACAGCGGCAACTTCTCTTACGCTGACATTGGGATTTTCGTCAACTGCACGAAGAATTGCCTCTTCCATTGCTGCTGTCCTCGTCGTTCTAGGTCTTCCCCGGTCGCGAGTCATAGGCTGGAATGTTCCGTGCTCCATAAGACGCCGATCAATTGCTTCGAACGTCTTCCTGTCAGGACACCTTCGTTCTGGAAATCTGCCTCGATACAAACGTACCGAGCCATGGCTATTGCCCCGTGCTAATCCATACATCAAATAGGCATCTGCCAACTCCGCATTTGTAAACATTGCATTGACTGCAAAACCACGTTCGTGATGAACACTAACCTGTTGATGCTACGTACCGATGTGCTTGATGCTAGTACTGTAGAGCAATGAGTCGCATGTCAACACAAACACCGAAGTCAACATTACCTTCCTTCAATTGGGCCAACTGGCGGTGAATCGAGGAAGTACAGTACATACCGACGAAACTAAAATGAGCTGTAACATGAAAATTAAGCGTTTCCGGACACATGTCCACATAACATCTTTTCTTCATTTGGAAGAATGTTTCCTGAAATTTTGGCCGTACCTTTTTGCAACAACCTATATATATATATTGCCCGTAAATACGTTTCTTATTGATGGTCAACAGCTTCGAAAAATCTCCTCTTACAATCGATTCAAATTACGAAATGAATCTCGATGTTGAAGTCTTCGTGACTGAGAACGGTATTTCACAGTATCAGTAGTCAGTGAAACGCACTTCTGTTCGTATGTACAATTATATATATATATATATATATATTACAAAATCTGTGGAAATGTGTATCCTATGTCCATCTGATCGATTATTAGAGTATCTTGTAAAAATTTGAAGTAAATCGGTCAAAAATATTTGGAGTTTTTGTCTCCTATATGTAGGTTATGTTTATGCGCTATATATATTAAAACGAAATATAGCCTATGTCTATCTGAAAGTTTATTACTGTATCTTGTTAAAATTTGAAGAAAGTCAGTCAACAGCTTTAGGAGACTGTTACGAACAACGTTTTTCTTTTATAGTATATGTGTTTTTTTAGAGTATCGTCTAAAAATTTGAAGTAGTTTCAGCAAGAACTTTTCGAGATTATTATTAAAAACGCTGTCTCTTTATATATCGTGTTTATACTTAGAAACTATATGCACCGAAGAGCCAAAGAAACCGGTACACCTGCCTAATATCGTGTACGGCGCCGGCGAGCACGCAGAAGTGCCACAACACGACGTGGCATGAACTCGACTGATGTATGAGGGAACTGAGACCATGAATCCTGCACGGCTGTCCGTAGGAGTCCGTAGGAGTACGAGGGGGTGGAGGTCTCCTCTGAACAGCACGTTGCAGCGCATCCCAGATATGCTCATTAATGTTCATGTCCGGGGAGTTTGGCGGGCAGCGGAAATGTTTAAACTCAGTGGAGTGATCCTGGAGCCGCTCTGTAGCAGTTCTAGATGTGGGGTGTCTCAATGTCCTGCTGGAATTGCCCAAGTCCGTCGGAATGCACAATGGACATGAATACATGCAGATAATCAGACAGCATGCTTACGTACGTGTCACCTGTCAGACACGTATCTAGACTCATCACTCTAACTGCACACGCCCCACCCATTACAGATCCTCCACCAGCTTGAACAGTCCCCTGCTGACACGCAGGGTCCATGGCTTCATAAGTTTACCTCCATCCACGTGCACGTCCATCCGCTCGGTACAATCTGAAACGGCTCGCCGGACCAGGCAACATGTTTCCAGTCATCAACAGTTGAATGTCGGTGTTGACAGGTCCATACAAGGTGTAAAGTATTGTTATCGAGGATACACGAATGGGCCTTTGGCTCCGAAAGCCTATATAGATGATGTTTCGTTGAATGGCTGTCACGCTGACACTTGTTGGCGGCCCAGCATTCAAATCTGCAGCTATTTGCGGAAGGGATGCACTGCTGTCACGGTGAACGATTCTCTTGAGCCGTCGCTGGACCCGTCGTTGCACGACTTTTTTTTCCGGCCGCAGCGGTGTTGGAGATTTCATGTTTTACCGGATTCCTGATACGATATACTCGTGAAATTTTCGTACTGAAGTCCCCACTTCATCGCTACCTAAGAGATCCTGTGTCCCACGGATCGCCGACTACGGGTATACATAATGTTGAAACAAGCTTAAATCTTGATAAGCTGCCATTATAGCAGCAGTAACACTTGTTGTCTTGTATAAGCGTTGCCGACCGCAGCGCCTTATTCTACGTGTTTACATATCTCTGTATTTGAATACGCAGTTTATTTGGCGCTTCAGTGTATGTACAGCATTATCAGAGCTGGCTGGTGCAGGCAGCGCGCGAGGCCCGGGCTAGGTGCTCGGTGCGCGGCTGCGGGTCAGTGGGCGTGGCTGGCGGGGGTGGCGGGGGTTGTGGTGAGCGGCTGGGGAGGGGGGGGGGGGGGGGTGCGGGGTCACGGGTCAAGGCCGGCGCCGGCGACCTTGCGCCCCCAGCGGCAGCGTAGCCGCCCTGGCGCGCATGCCGCCTCCGCCACACTCCCGCCCCCTGTGTGTCGCCACCAGTGTACGGCTCAGAAATCAGCTCTCCCTGTCCGTGTACTCGCCTTACACTCGCCAGCGGGGCGAGGCGCACGAGAAAGTGAGGCCGTGGCGCGTACGTCACGTGACACTGCAGGTCTTGCGAATGCCAGCAGCCGTCTCGGGCGGCGAGCGACTGACTGTCTCAAATGAGTTTAATAATTATTGACTGCGGGTTTAAATGCATGCGAGCTCTCGACGGTAAAAGAGTAAGTTCTCTAGTGGGTGCCTTTTCAATTAGATATTGATTTCCCGTGGGCGCTGCACGGAGCCGAGCGTTGGCGAAGTCTGGCGGACAAGCCGGCTACCGTGCTGCGGGTCCCGCCAGCAGGCCCTATGCTCTAAGACTCACCCAACGTCGAACGCTACCCATTTAATCCTCCTGGCTCGAACCATCATTTTATTTCATTTTATTTTTATTCTTATTCAGTACAATTGCCTTTTGCATGACACCACCGATGCTTTTTCAAGACACACACGTCTAGTTGTACAGTGAGGTAGCGGTCACTTACAGCGTTCAAAGCGACTTTCGGCGCAGAGATTCTTCTACTGATTGTAGGTGGTTGTGAGATGTCGTTTCATTTTATTATTTATAGAGACGATCATTAACACTGGATATAAGTACACTGATCAGCCAAAAAATTATGACCATCTGCCAAATAGCCGGTATGTCCGCCTTTGGCATAAATAACAGCAGCGACGCGTCGAGGCGAGGGAGCAATGAGCCCTTGGTAGGTCGCTGGACGACGTTGAGACCACACCTGCACACAGAAATCACCTAGAATGAGATTTTCACTCTGCAGCGGAGTGTGCGCTGATATGAAACTTCCTGGCAGATTTAAACTGTGTGCCGGGCCGAGACTCGAACTCGGGACCTTCGCCTTTCGCGGGAAAGTGCTCTACCATCTGAGCTACCCAAGAACGACTCACGCCCCGTCCTCACAGCTTTACTTCCGCCAGTACCTCGTCTCCTACCTTCCAAACTTTACAGAAGCTCTCCTGCGAACCTTGCAGAACTAGCGCCCCTGAAAGAAAGGATATTGCGGAGACATGGCTTAGGCCGCAGCCTGGGGGATGTTTCCAGAATGAGATTTTCACTCTGCAGCGGAGTGTGCGCTGATATGAAACTTCCTGGCAGATTAAGTTTGGAAGATAGGAGACGAGGTACTGGCGGAATAAAGCTGCGAGGACGGGGCGTCAGTCGTGTTTGGGTAGCTCAGTTGGCAGAACACTTGCCCGTGAAAGGCAAAGGTCCTGAGTTCGAGTCTCGGTCCGGCACACAGTTTTAATCGGCCCGGAAGTTTCACAAGTCACCTAATTTCCGTAAATCCCGGGGACTTCTGACACACGTTCAGTCACGTCCCAGATGTGTTCGACTGGGTTCTGATCTGGCCAACACATCAACTGGAACTCGCCACTGTATTCCTCGAACCACTCCATCACACTCCTGGTCTTGTGACACGATTGTTGAAAAGTGTCATTGCTGTCACGAGACATGATCGTCATGGAGGTCTATACGTGATCTGCAACCATTGTACGATACTCCTTGGCCGTCGTGATGTCTGGCACGAGCTGAAAACGGACCAGCAATGTGGGAGTATAATGGCTAGACCTCTCAACCACTGATCTCATTCTGCTAGACACGTAAATGACGGGTACCCAAACTACAAGATACTTGAACATACAAGTAACTTCAACATTATTATATTTGGAAATCATATTAAAACAATTTTGCTTTTAGGCGATCTTTCGATGCATAGCGTTGAAAATAAAGATTTTTATTAAAAACAGTGACCGTCTAGCAAAAAATCGAAACCCGTGTCTCTTCATTTTCACTATATAACGATCTTGCAAAACTTGATCAAAATCGGTGATCCACGTTTTAGACCCTCCCCCTGTAAGTCCCACTCAGGATAAATCAATATTAGTGTTTACCTTTGATTGGATGTTCTCATTTGAGAGTGTGTTGCAGTCAGTGAGTATTCATGTATGTTGTACTAATTAACTTTGTAGTTATGTTCCAAAACTCAATCACTGAAGTGGCGCAGTGATAGAAAAACAAACCGTTAAACAGCGGCCGTGTAGCCGTTCGGATCTCCAAACCTATGCAACACTCGCCGTCATCTAGGTTCTTGGAACCGGCGAGGGCAGTCAGTGGCACCAACTGACGACGACAGACTTCAGTAATAATCGAAAGGGATCGTACTAACCAGATACTTCAATATTTAGTGGGTGTACAGTACGGTGTACTATTCCACGTTTTGAAGACTGGGAGTTTTGACTTCAAGACAGTCAGCAGTGTGCCGCGAGATCGTTAGATTCACGAACTCTGGAACTCCGTACTATTTTTCTTGTTGTTTTGCGTCCTGTCTCATTACGTTATCAAGTTTTGGTACGGAGAACAATAATCTGTCTGTAATTCATTGCCGGCCGCGGTGGTCTCGCGGTTCTAGGCGCGCAGTCCAGAACCGCGCGACTGCTACGGTCGCAGGTTCGAATCCTGCCTCGGGCTTGGATGTGTGTGATGTCCTTAGGTTAGTTAGGTTTAAGTATTTCTAAGTTCTAGGGGACATGACCACATATGTTAAGTCCCATAGTGCTGAGAGCCATTTTTTTGTAATTAATTCCAGATGGCGCAGCAATTTGATCTCACAATCAAATCTTGAACCTACTGCAGTCCATTAGTGCTACTCAGCAAAAACTGTCACAAAGGCTACATGACTGGGAACAATGAGAAGATGACGTCAGACAGACGCCACAGGTGTTCCGTCCATTTGACCCGGCAAAGAAACTACGTAGCCCTGCAGCAGCTCAGGACAACAGGTGATGTTACCTGACGAGTTAACTTATTATCCAATGCTGGCCTTCAGTTCTTCGGATTGGTATAGCAATTACATCCGACAAAGACAGCAGCCACTACAGTGCAGTGATGTAGACAACAGAATTAGCTTTGCACAATTTCTGGAAATATATTTGTGTACTGTACTTAGGCTTGACAGACCTATTTTGTTGCTTAACTTTGAGAGGTTCCTTTCCCTCTTTTGCATGTCTCCTCACATTTTCATTAATTTTATTAATGTTCTTTGTCATTGCACGGTAGTAACAGACCGAATAAGGTTATTGTAATGACAGTATTTGTACTGAGAGCTCAAAAAATACTTTTCACTTGATTCCTGTACGTGTTTGGTTACTTAACTGGGTGGCCTGTGCGAGGCAAGCATCGGAGGACGCAGCACACGGCATTTCCGGTTGGGGGCTGCTCTTCCCTGAATTCTGAGGGGTTCGCACAACAGGTTTAAGCGCCTGGCGGAGCGTCTGACATTGGTCGAGTTTCGCCTACTGCATGCAGGGCGAAACGACCTGCGAGACGTCTGAGTGTCACCGCAGTTTATGTGTTTACCGTTCCGGCGCGTCCAGAACCAAGATTCCTGGGACCGACTGACTGCATTGTCCTCTTGATTCTGAGAATACTTGTGGACTGTGCCCTGCTGGTGCGACTGTCTGGCGCCGGATGGCCGGTGGTCTAGGCAGGTTGTTTCCGTAGCCGGTCAAACGGCAAGTTCAGTGTCCTCAGCTGAATAGCAGAGGCATGATTGGTCAACTTAAACTGAGGATAGTTGATGTCATAAAGCGATGCTCGAAATTGGAGGGAACGGTCGCTATTGGCGCGATGATGTTCTGCGACAGAGCGGGGGAATTTTTGAATCAGAACTGATCGCTCTTGCATAGCATCACAGAGTGGAATTCAGGATCTGATCTTCATCTTAGTAGGACGGCCTTGAGACTTGGTCGCCCTTTTTCGGAAGAACTTAGGATCCTTCGGACAGCTTTCGAGGCCAGGGGTTGACACAGAATCGTTGCACGGCAGAAGTCGGCGCCTACATCAACAGGACGCTGCCTACCGACAACGTGCTGCAGATTTCAATACTGGTACAGTATTTTGCGGCTCCGGAATTGTAGGACCTATCAATTTTATACTGAATCCCTCAGCAGCACGCGCGCTCGCTTTTCTATAAGTCCACTTTGCTTGTTTCTCAATGTGATCCCATTTGAGCTCTCACTACAAATTGCGATACTGCTATATAGTCGGGAGATTAATATTTGATTCACTAGGACCTCCAGTCATTATCTTCTATCTATTGCATCACAGAGAGTAGGAGCTCCTTGTTCTCGAGCCAACTCTTGTTCTCATAATATTTCAGTATATCCTGTCCTTTAACCTACTGTTTGTGTCGATAATAATGTCAATTTATGTTCTGATGTACAATGAATCTCATTGTAATATTTAATCAGCATATCATTTCGTAGATATATGCAGAATCCCATTTCCTGTTGTTTATTGTGATAAAGTTCTCTTTTTTCTGAGTAGATACCGATTTTTGTTAAATTATTCTGAGTGTGCACTCCTTATTTTACCAACTAGCAGGGTCCACCATCATTTTCTTCCGTTATCGTTGTGTGCATAATTAATTAGGTGGTCGACAAGAAGGGGTTCGAGTGCATGTCTCGTTCTCATGCAAAATTCGTCTGAATTAAAGAGGTACAAACTCTTCTCCACCCCGGCACCTCGCAACTTCAACTGAATGTTATGATTTGTGTGTGCTGCAATAAATCAGACTTCACGTAGATTGAACTGATAGGAGGGCAACTTTTTCAAACTCTGACCGTTTGCGAAATTGAAATCACAATGAAAATAAAAATGTTTCAACATTTAACAATAACTTTCAGCTGTTTGTCTAGATAATCGCAGCTCTGACATAGCCCTTTGTGGTAATGTGGTACTAGCTTTCCAATGCAACTGTCGTAGCTGCCTGTGATTTCCGCCATCTCTCTTGGTTCAAATGGCTCTGAGCACTACGGGACGTAACTTATGAGGTCATCAGTTCCCTAGAACTTAGAACTACTTAAGTCTAACCAACCTAAGGACATCACACACATCCATGCTCGAGGCAGGATTCGAACCTGCGACCGTACCGACATCTCTCTACGCTGTTCTGTAGCTCACTGTCTGTGGCAAAATGCTTGTCCTGATAGCTAGCTGTTCACGAGAGCAGAGAAAACTAAGTCCGGGCTGTTTGACGGGTGAACAAACACTCCCATCCATGATACTACACGAGCAACTTCGTTGCAGCTGTAGTGTGCGGCCGAGAATTGCCATGAAGAAAGAAACGCATGACATTTACATTATGTGGGCTGCATGAAATCAGGCGAAATATCTTCGCAGGACTTCACATTTGGCGGGAGACACTGTTTCCAAGCCATCTTTATGAGCTCACTGTACACTCAGAACTTGTAATGGTGACGTCATGCTGTTGTGGGCATACTAGAGACACTGCACAACACTTCTGCTGAAAGTTTCACAGGATTTTTACTGCGGCTTTAATTTCGCTACTGATCGCAGGTTAATAAAAAAATTTCCTTGTATAATTTGGCAGTGGTGTTCCAGAATACTGGTCTACAGTAAATACAGTATAAATCTGTTGCTGTTACCACTGCCTGATGATTCAAAGTCAGTTGAAGAACTGAGTTTTCCTGCCTGCTGCCCAGCCAACGGCATGCTGGTGTGTTACAGTGTGAATAACATTCGGACCATCCTGATCTGTAATAACTCACACATTTTTACTTGGTATTGATACACTGCAAACTGAACCAGACAAACTGGTCTGCAGCTGACGAAATTAAAACTCTGACATTAGCAGCAGCTATGCATTGAAATTAATTGAATCGCGGCAAGTAAAAATTTGTGCCAGACAGGGACTCGAACGCGGATTTAACGCTTTACGCGAGCGGTTGCCTTAATCATTCGGCTATCTGAGCACGCTTCATTTCGAACCAAAATTTCTAATCTGTCACACTCTACATGCGTAGCATCCTCTTTCCTCGACAGCCACTGCTTGCAGCGTCACTCTGACTCCTGCATAAAGTCGGACAAAGAGTGCATCAGCCCTGGCTGATTACTGGTTACCGTAAAGATGTACACATTTACATGTGTGGTGTCTTTTCTTTCCGACGTGTTCAAAAGAACAGACACCACTTCCTTTCGAATCCACAGCCTTATATATACACAATGAAATTAAAACTCCAAACTGCCCGGGGTGGCCGAGCGGTTCTAGGCGCTACAGTCTGTAACCGCGCGATCGCTACGGTCGCAGGTTCGAAAACTGCTTCGGGCATGGATGTGTGTGATGTCCTTAGGTTAGTTATCTTTAAGTAGTTCTAAGTTGTAGGGGAGTGATGACCTTAGAAGTTAAGTCACATAGTGCTGAGATCCATTTGTGAAACTCCGACATTAGCTGCAATTGGGCATTGGCTTTTTTTTATGTTCAGGTCTAGCGAGAGAGACCTGAACTAGGAAACAAACATTGTGCGCTTGTTACTGTTGTCAGCTTGTGAAGAGTAGCGAAGTGTAGTTGCATATTTGTGAGCCAAAGGGCAGAACTGCGAACGTTATCGCAGCAGTTCAACATTTCCAGTTGCAGTGTACGGTTTTGTTCACAATATTAATGCTGACGGTCTGAAGCTTCTTTATGAAAATGCTATGGCGACAGGTGAAAATTTGTGCCTTAACCGCTTCGGTTATCTGATCGTACTAACAGGACAAACTTTCATAAGTACTGTCTACGTACCCATCGCTCTCAACTTTACTTGGATTTCCGCCACAGGGTTTCAAGGAGATGAATGTATTCAGTGTTAGTATTTCGATCAACCTTTTGCCCGTGGTTCGTGTCCCAGCCCGGCACAAAGTATCACTTGTCGCTACCGCATTTATCTCCGTGTCTGATGATGGCTGACGTCAGAATATCAACTTCTTCTAGTATATATACGGCTGTGGGATCAAAAACAAATGGTTTGTGTTCTTTCGGTCGTGTTAGAAAGAACAGACAACACAGTTAGATATATTCTCCAGGTGTTCAGCCATCGTAGACTTGGCATTTATCCGAAAGTAAAGTGGTAAGTTAATCTAAACTTCGTATTGAAGGTCTACGAGTAAGAAACGTAAACACGTGGCCCCTGCGTGTTGCTGGACGCCCTTGCAGCAGTCTGGAGCCGACGGGTTGAAGGCTGGCTATCCTCCCTCCGAAGCCAGCACCCCCTCTGGGCGGCCCGGCACGTGCGCGCGGCGCCCTGAGGAGGGCGAGCAGAGCCGGCACGCCCGCCTTCCTGCCTCGCCCCCTCCTCGACAGACGCGTTAAGCTAAGCTCAGCCAGTGCCACGTAGGCGCGACTCGGGACTCCCCCGCCCACGCCCGTCTACGGGAATCCCCACCAGTGCACGCAACACACCGCGCCACGCTACGCGACACAACGCCCGCGTCGCGTCCTGTCCCGTACTCCGCACCCACTGCATGCGAGCAGTCTGCTGTCTATAAAGTGGAAAAGCCGACAAATAGCGCTCCCACTGTCGCCTCGCACAACAAATCTTTAACGGTTCAAATGGTTCTGAGCGCTATGCGACTTAACTTCTGAGGTCATCAGTCGCCTAGAACCTGACTAACCTAAGGACATCACACACATCCGTGCCCGAGGCAGGATTCGAACCTGCGACCGTAGCGGTCACGCGGTTCCAGACTGAAGGGCCTAGAACCGCACGGCCACGCCGGCCGGCAAATCTTTAACGAAATTACATACTTCTCGTTAAGCTAGGCAAAAAGAAGGTCATGTTGTTGGACTATAGTGATACGCTGAACTAAGAGATCAGGGCCGGTAACTATGAGACGTGGTCGTGTCTTCTCTAGTAGAGTCCTAAGGAAGTGTATTCAACCTACGAAGGAGGCTACGTCAAAAATCTTGAATATTACCGCTGATTCTGGGGCCTCTTCCAGTTGGGATCGATATCATACAAAGGTCGTCAGTTTAACTAAGTACCAATAGATTACAATTACAATACTTAAATTCCAATCATTATATAGTTATATAGAAACAAGAAAATGAATAGGGAAACACACATCACATTTGTACACGTGAGGCAAGAGGAAAGTTACATAATTTGAGGGTCGGTAGTATTACGGATTTTGAACAAAAAAACTTCATGTGGACATTTGCCCTACTCCGAATGCTTTGCGACTTAGAACGGCCGCGCGGGATTAGCCGAGCGGTTTGAGGCGCTGCAGTCACGGACTGTGCGGCTGGTCCCGGCGGAGGTTCAAGTCCTCCCTCGGGCGTGGGTGTGTGTGTTTGTTATTAAGATAATTTAGGTTAAGTAGTGTGTAAGCTTAGGTACTGGTGACCTTAGCAGTTAATTCCCATTAGATTTCACACACATTTGATTTTTGAACTTAGAACAGATTTACTGTACACTGTTATTTACTTACTATATTATTCCAACACTGTCAATGTTTACAATGCACCACAGTAGTGTAGAGGTAGCTGAGACGGACAGTTTCATACACGGCATTCTCGGTCTGCCTCAGACCGGTCTACGGAAACTACCTCAGGTACAGAAGATGAGCGTCGCCCGCGAGATTTTCAGTATTCTCGCGCTCGCTTTGCGCTATTAAGCCTAGAGAAAAACTGAATACGACTTCATGTAGTTTAATTTTGTACTGCGACACGTTTACGCTGGAGGGAGTGGTTTTGAGGTTATTCAAGAAATACGCGCAAAAGGGGAAAAGGTTCCAACGTAGCGTCCACGGCTAACCGACCGCTTTCCAGGAAGTGGGGCCGGAGCTGTTCCTCAGCTAAGTGACGTAGCTTGGCATGGTACCACAGTACTTTAGCTTTTTATGTTTGACCGTGACTTATTCTGGCATGTATTAGTTTATTTTATGCTTCTGAAGAATGCTAGATTACTCATCTGAAACCTGAGTAAAGATCAGTAACATTTCGCATCTGAAGTGGATTTTTGACATATTAATTTATCACAGTTGCTGACAGGGCTGCAACATGTTAAAAATTCTTAGAAATTAGATGAGTTCTATCTCGGAAACCATTCGGAATATAGAATATGTGTACACGAAATTTTTCGTTTTGAATCAATATAACCCATGAAAGCATGTACCTCTCCTCTTGATTCACCCTCTAGACCTAGAGAAAAACTGGGAGCATGTAGAACGGAAACTCATATTGAACCTACAACAAGAGAAACGATATCCCCACCAAATGACAAAGGTGGCAGAAAGGCTGTGTAGAGGTACAAAAATAAAAATGAAGGCTAACAATGTTGTATCAGAAGACAGTCCTATAAACAAGGTTGTATCTTTCCATCCACACTTTTTAATGTATGATTGAGGTATGGAAACACGAAACTGATACAGGCTTGAGATTATCGCATGACATATTTTTTAATAGAATGTTTTTTTGCAGATGACTTTGCAATCATACAGAGTTGTGGAACGTCGCTACAAAGATCTATCTACAGACCAAATTTCCTAAGGGATGTAAGATGAAAATATCCATTCAAAGACAAAAGTGATGGCTTTGAAAATGACACCACCGCTGAATAATGTGGTAATAGCGAACAAACCAGTAAGTTGACCAAGTTAGGAACTTCCGTTACCTGTAAAATATAATAATCTAACAGAATAAACTCGACGCTGACAAGAAACTGCAGAAATTTCAAGTCATGTGGGGAACAATCAATGGAGCATTGAGAAATAAAGTTGGAAAAGAAACAAAAATTAAGTTTTATAAGGTAATGACGGCCCCTACACTGCTATTTGCAAGTGAAAGTTGGACAACTATTAAAAAGTAGAATCCAAGCGGCAGAAATCGATTGTCTAAGAGGAGCGAAGGGCTGCACAAGATTGAATAGACTAAGAAGCGAAGACATAAGAAGCCGGAATGTACGTTACATGTTAGTAGGTCAAGTCCAATCGACAAAGCCGGCTAGAACATCCACAAGGAATGCCAGATTCGAGGCTACAAAAAGCGTTAAATTTCTGTTACTTAGAAGATCTATAGGAAGTCCAAGAGAAGGATGGCTGGACATTTAGAAATACTTATGGCCTAGGACCTAGACCATGAAGAATGAAGAAGAAGACCCAGATGTTGTGAGGTACGCGAAATAAAGACTGCGCTTTGTTGGCAGAACATAGGAGGTGCTACAGTCCCACCAAAGAGACATGCTACACTATGCATAGGGCGAAATGGCACTAATAGCTAAGCACCTTTCACCCTACACCACAAGGTGGTTGGCGGAGTACAGATGTGGTTACACACGGTGGTACCTACATGCTTAAGACTAGCTGCGATCACTTGCAGGAACCAGAGTGAGGGAAGAAGCCTGAACAGCCTTCTTTGTCAACTGTTTTCAGATGCAGCAGTTCCTTAGGCGGTAGGCCAAGCGAATCTTTTAGCGTCGACTCTGTTCACCGGTGGATGATGGTGGGTGCTGCGTGAGGCTATCTCTGGTTAACACTATGCTGTCGTGTGTAACAAAGTTGCATAGGCAGAACAGCGCGGCAAAAGGCTGGGACAATCGGAAAGGATCGCCGCTTTTTGCGGTAATTGGCAGTCCATTCGTAACTGAAACGACTGTAATGTATTCCGCATAAATATAAGAGAGACCCGTTACTGTTCCGTTACACTATTGCCGATAAATCGGCAGAGAAGCAGCTGCCACTCTCTCACTGAAGCTAGTTATCGCAAACCAGTGGCCAAGCTGAGATACACTGGAGGAATCTTAAAGAAATGTAATTCATCCGCGGAAATGAAATGACATAATCGTATGGCATTTATTGGCCGGGATATCCCCTTCGGGGTTCGGCTGCCGTGTTGCAGGGCTTAGTAGTTGACGCCACTTCAGCGACTTGCGTGTCAATGATAATGAAAATTATGATGAAGGACACACAACACCTAATCCTCTGCCGGGAATCGAACCCGTGCCCCCTTTCGTGGTAGTCGTTAACACTACCGCTGCGCTACGGAGGCAGACTAAAGAAGTGGTTTACATAACACTGGTTTGACCGATTCTTGAGAATTTCTCGTCACTGTATTGCACTTGCCAAGGAAGATTAATCGATATAAATTCTGTAGCATACAACAACCAATATTAGGAACATAATCACGAGCGCTTCGGGAGTCAGGATTACATCATCTGGCTTCTACGTTAATCCTACATAGAAAGCAGTCATGATCAAACAATAAAAATAGGTAAAATTATTGGGACCTGAAGCCCTCGTCTTTTATGAACAACGGCAACGAGAGATTCCCTTCTCTGCTTATCCACACGTTACGGCGCGGTAAACTCCGGTCACATCAGCTGCCTCTGCGTGCACCTTTAGTTTGTAAAGATTTGTGCTCGTCTGACAGACTTAATGTCCGAATAATTTAATCTGTTTTTATATTATGACCGTCAGTGCTTTTGGTGTGCATTTAATGTAGTATTCACTGAGACAGCCAGATAATGGGCGCTCCACTTCGTACTGAGTTAGACAGCCAGATGATGGGCGCTACACTCCCGAAACGCGTTGCTGTGTGTTGTATCCCTATCACTAGTGGCTGTATGTTAAAATAGTTATTAGGTTTGCCCATCAGTTCGTAGCGTTTTTGTTTTGCGTTTTGGTATTTCGATTGTTAAGGATTTATTTAACGATTGTAATGTTTTATTTGTAGTTCAGTGTTGCTATTTAACTTTAAATATTGACATTTCGTCATTTGGAGATAGTGAGTGGAGCTGCGGACGCTAGAAAATGGAGTGCCAAATGGAGAAATCGGAACGTTTCCGACGTATTCTTCTGTTTCAGTTCAGTAGAGGGTTGACAGCAGAGGAGGCAGCCAGAATCATTTGTGACGTGTATGGGGATAATGCCCTTGGACAGAGCCGGCAAGAAAATGGTTGCCTCGTATTAAGGAGGATCGTTTTGACATTAGTGGCTCTCTGCGTTGAGGAAAACCTTCGGGATTTGGCGAAGATCGTTTAAACACATTAATGCACAATGACCCCCGTCAGTCTACCCGAGAACTGGCACTTTTGACGAACTGCGATCAGTCTACCAACGCACAATGGGGGAGGTTCAAGAATCGGGTGCATGGGTACCCCATGCTGTAAGCCAAAATAAGGGTGACCGTATCTGCATCTCTGCTTGCTCGTCATCAATTGCCTAGTGAGCAAAACCGACCACTACTTGTTACGAGAAATGGTGTCTATATGCTAACACGAGGTAAAGAAAGGGATGATTGAGCCCAAACACAGCAGCAAATGCCAGTTTAAAAGCCGGCCGTTGTGGCCGAGCGGTTCTAGGCGCTTCAGTCCGGAACCGCGCTGCTGCTACGGTCGCAGGTTCGAATTCTGCCTCGGGCACGGATGTGTGTGATGTCCTTAGCTCAGTTAGGTTTAAGTAGTTCTAAGTTCTAGGGGACTGATGACCTTAGAAGTTAAGTCCCATAGTGCTCAGAGCCAACTCAACCACTTTTGAACTGTGGACTTTAACAACGTAATTTTTGCGGTGAACTATTTATTTCACTATTACTAGAATCTTCGTGTGTGTTGAACTTCAATCGTAACACTCATTTCACAAGACTTTCTGCAAATGTGACGCCATTTTGACTTCGCGCGCAATATCGACAATCGCAGGAACTGCTATCGGCTTTCGTGAGCTTTCGATACGTTCCTCTCTCAAGACTTCACACACACGTATCGGTTATTTATAAAAAACACCGTTACTGATACGATTTTTTATAATTATTGTTATAACCAAACGTCACACTATAATTTATCGACTGTTGATGATTTCATATAAGAGTGTTCTCTCAGGAGTGAGTTGTCATAGCGAATAATTTACAAATTAAACATGAAACACTGTTGTATCAGTGATAACTTGCTGTGTACCGTCTCAAGGAATGATGACAGAAAATTGATCACAAATATGTGACACTTATCATTAAATGTGAGTCAATTGTGTGCCAAAGATATAAGCCTTCAAGAGATGTTATGATAACCAAGACAGGAGACAGGAGACTAATATAAGATGGTGAAGTGTTAGCGTAATCGATATATGCATCTTAGTGTAGTTGACACGTTCTCGGATTTTCTGATGAATGTAATACAAGTATGTACTGCAATATTCGATGGGACAGGTATTTACATTTCTAAGATTAGCGAACGAAGTATGAAATAAATATTTGGCGATTTCGGAGTGTGTGGCTACGTAGGAACCAAAGAGGACAGCTTACATTACCGTGAGTGAAAAGATTAGATATAACATTCATCTTCATCTTCGTCACAAAGTCGATAGCGGTTTATGCGGTTGTCGATATCGCACATGACGTCAAAAAGACGTCACGTTTGGAGACAGCCTTGTGAATTGTTAGCCGAGCATTAATTGTGAGCAGTTACGACCTTTGAGCATGAAACACGACGCAGTTAGGTGAGAATATTTCTATCAACGTCATAATAAATTTTAATTGCGCATTTCCAGCAGATTTATTTTAGGCCCCTTTAGTTGTCGCTACACCTGAACCAGGTTTTAGAATCTGCGCTTCCAGGGTCTGGTAGGTGGTAAATGGGAAAACAAAGTAACACCGATTACCATATTCAGACGCCTGTCAGACAGACCGCCACAGACTCCGGTGTGCTCACCACCTGCTGACGCACTTTGCAAACCTCGTGACTGGAGTATTCTTGTCGTTATTTGTTGGAGCGAACTTGTAACCACACGTGGACTTTTTTATAATTTATTTTTCAGTTCGCCAAGGGCACGCTCTCGGTTTGCTCGCGACGTTGACAGTTCCCGCTCGCAGGCCACACAAGGCTTATTTGCTCGCGGCGCCGCGGTGCGGCTCGGTGTGTATTTTCCTGTCTGGCTCACCTCACGGGTAACGCTGACGCCAAGATTACCCAGCCGTTCTGCTGCTGAATGCGGTGGCCGCAGCTCACAGCTAAAGCTGTTTGGGGTCTGGAGGAAGGCGCGTACCGCACCTCCACCATCTGCCCCCCCCCCCCCCCCACTCTGTCATATATATTACTTGACAAGTCAGCACCCCTTTTTCTCAACACACACCAATCCTACAGGGACGAAGGACCCATCGTTAGAAAGCTTTGTAACGAGCTTCTGACATTGCATACCGATTTTGGCTGAAACTTCCTATTTGTGGAATAGATTTTAACTATAGTACGCAAAAGGTCATCATCGATTCCCAGCTTCACACCTACATTTTACGAAGCTAACGTATTAATCACAAATAAGAAACTCCGTTTTCATGCAAGGGAAGATCGAAACTAACAATAATTTTAGACCAAAAAGTATATATGGTAACAAAACAAAAAATCACTAAAGAACATACATCTATTACCTACTATTCTACATAGTAACCAACGTTCTCAACACATTCCTCCGATTGTGGTAACACTTTCAATATACCTTGATCGCAGAATTCCGTTTGGTTGTAGTACAGCCATCTGTGGGCTGCCGAGCTTACTTCTGTGGCCGACGCAAAGCTGTGGCGAGCCAGGAATTTCTTCATGGGAACAAACAAATGAAACTCTGACGGTGCAAGATCCGAATTGTATGGCGGATACTGCAGCACCTCCCACCCAAATTTGGCGATTTACTCACGAACAGGAGCAGCAACACAGGGTCAAGCAGTGTCATATAGAACGAGATTTTCACTCTGCAGCGGAGTGTGCACTGATATGAAACTTCCTGACAGATTAAAACTGTGTGTCGGACCGAGACTCGAATTCGGGACCTTTGTCTTTCGTGGGCAAGTGCTCTATCATCTCAGCTACCCAAGCACGACTCATGCCCCGTCCTCACAGCTTTACTTCTGCTAGAACCTCGTCTCCTACCTTCCAAATTTTTCAGAAGCTCTGCTGCGAACCTGCAGAACTAGCACTCCTAGAAGAAAGGATATTGCGGAGACGTGGCTTAGCTACAACCTGGGGGATGTGCCCACGAATGGCAAAGGTCCTGAGTTCGAGTCTCTGTCCGGCACACAGTTTTAATCTGTCATAAACAAGTTTGTCACCGTCAGCATTAATATTGAGAACAACACCGTACACTGCAACTGGAAATGTTGAACTGCTGCGATAAGGTTTACAGTTGTGCCCTTTGGCCCACAAATATAGAACTACACTTCGCTACTCTTCACAAGCTGACGACAGTAACAAGCACACCATGTTTGTTTCAGATCTCTCTCGCTAGACCTGCACATCAAAGAAAACCGTCTGTAGCGCAAACTTCAAACTACATCGTAATGAAATTTCAACATTCCAGGGCAGAAAAAATTGTTTTGCGTTACTTTCCGCCACGCACTCGTATCAAAAAAGTTTTCCATCACCCCAGCTCCCAGAACTCCTGAAGATAGACACAGACAGTCCCTTTGACTGTTCGGAGATGTCACTATACAGCCCAAAGATGTAAACAACTATTCATTAGCAGAGCTATTAGACGGAGGCGGTCCGACAGCCGATCCACCAAGAAGGACGTACATGGCTCGTGTTTTGTGTAGTTTAACCATGCCCAGACGGTCAGCACCGCTGTTCGATCGCGTGTGCATTGTTACTTTGAGCCAGGAAGGTCTCTTAACAAGGGAACGGAACCAAAGCGATGTTGTTTGTACATGGAGGAAATACAGAGAGACAGGAACTGTCGATGACATGCCTCGCTCAGGCCGCCCAAGGGCTACTACTGCAGTGGATGATCGCTACTTACGGATTATGGCTCCGAGGAACCCTACAGCAACGCCACCATGGTGAATAACGCTTTTCGTGCAGCCACAGGACGTCGTATTACGACTCAAACTGCGCGCAATAGGCTCCATGATGCGCAGCTTCACTTCTGACATCTGTGACTAGGAACATCTTTGCAACCACGACACCATGTAGCGCATTACAGATGGGCCCAACAACAAGCCGAATGGACAGCTCAGAATTTGCATGACATTTTCTTCACCGGTGAGTGTCGCATATGCCTTCAACCAGACAATCGTCGGAGACGTGTTTGGAGGCAACCCGGTCAGGCTGAACGCCTTAGACACACTGTCCAGCGAGTGCAGCAAGGTGGAGGTTCCCTGTTGTATTGGGGTGGCATTATGTGGGGCCGACGTACGCCGCCGGTGTTCATGGAAGGCGTCGTAACGGCTGTACTGTAAGTGAATGCCGTCCTCCGACCGATAGTGCAACCATATCGGCAGCACATGGGCGAGTCACTCGTATTCATGGACGACAATTCGCGCCCCCCATCGTGTTCACCTTGTGAATGACTTTCTTCAGGTTGATGACATCGCTCGACTAGACTGGCTAGCATGTTCTCCAGACATGAACCCTATCGGACATGCCTGATATAGTTTGAAAAGGACGACGTGACCCACCAACCTCTCTGAGGGCTCTACACCGAATCGACGTTGAGGACTGGGACAATCTGGAGCAACAGTCCCTTGATGAACTTGTGGGTAGTATGCCATGACGAATACAGTCATGCATGAATGCAAGAGGACGGGCTACTGGGTATTAGAGGTACCGGTGTGTACAGCAGTCTGGACCACCACCTCTGAAGTTTTCTCTGTATGGTGGTACAACGTGCATGTGTGGTTTTCACGAGCAATAAAAGAGGTGAAAATGATGTTGCTGTTGATCTCTATTCCAATTTTGTGTACGGGTTCCGGAACTCTCGGAACCGTGGTGATGCAAAACCTCTTTTGATGTGTGTACTTGAAACGTGATGATGCAAAACTTTTTTTGATGTGTGTACTTACTAACTGGATAATTGGTATACAGGATTGTCGTGGATAACAGCCATGATCCCTTGCAGCAGTCTATTACGTGTGCGCATCACACAAGTTGATTTTTCTAAACGAATATACTTTCCGAAATGATAAATCTATTGTCATTGTCGCCTTGAATTGTGAAGATTTACTTGTAGCTGCGATGGCCTAACGTGCTTACTTAATTGAAAATCTTTGTCGAGTTAAAGTTATAGGTCAAGTGGCACCAATGACATTCTCTGATCTCTGCCCGTCGTACAAACCATGACAAACAATCCGAATGAAAAAAAATAGACACTTGAGAATGTATATACAATGGTGTACAATAAATTCATGGTCATTATTTCATGTAGTTCAGCTCATTTTTAAAGATGTTTTCTTTTCATTCCCACAACTACCCTTACTCAAACAACTGCACTTATTGCATATAATGTCGCTATTAAAAATTTTAAACGCGCGAAACTTTTTGCACGTTTCCCTCGGTTACAGATGGTAGAAAAATTAAATAATATTGAATACCCTTCTGTACGAGATCATATTTCTGTGATTTTGAAGTTTTCGTCATTATAAGAGATGTATTTTCGAGGAAGCATGTTGTTGACTCAAGAATGACACACGGAAGCCAAAACGAGGCCTCTGGAGAACACCGCACTCCCTGAACACTGTGAATATCCTTGAAAGAGACAGTTATGACAGCATTGTTCCACCTGGCGTGCAGTTGCAGCGTCCTCCGTAGGAGTCTGCCAGGTGCGGTCTCCTACAGGAGTGTGCGGTAGTGGAGCTGAGGTGTGCTGGAAGAGTCCTGCGAAGCGCCAGGGCCCTAACGAGACATCATCCAGTTAAAAGTCATTTATTTCCAGGGGTTTTCAATCATTCTGTCTTCCTCCCAGTGCGTCCTACTAGCGGTCATGCTAAGCCCACGTTGCATGAAGGTGCAGGGTGCTACGTCAGCGCCCAGCAAGGAATCTGTTCGGGAAGGCTCTGGTTACTGCAGCAGCCCCGTCTTAGGAGCGCGGGTAGTGTCGACGCGGGATGTTGGCGCAAAGTGGCCAGTTTCCATCCGAAGCTCTGAGTGAGTGCATTCAGTTATTCCGAAGGGGAGGCCGATATTGTTTGCCTGTTTTTGTCCAGTCAGCGATACAGAGCACTGACAGAATCGAGGCGTACGCTCGGTAATCTTGATCAAAATATGTTTACAAAATATTTGGTAAAAAAAACCTCAATTTTGCGTTACTTACACCTTTATGTGTCAGCTTCATGCCAATGTGACCGTTATTTCATTAAAGGTTATAATAACTGTGATATTTAGATTCAAGTAAGACACTGTGAGAAATTGGAAAAAGTTTGCAATGTAAAATAGCGATTGCTATCATTTTACACTGAGTTCATATTACATAATACTAAACTTCCTGGCAGATTAAAACTGTGTACCTGACAGTGACTCGAACTCGGGACCTTTGACTTTTGCAGGCAAGTGCTCTACCATTTATTTTGCTGGAACAATAGAGATCCAAACATATATAAAACCAAAAAACCACCTTTTTGTTGGTATTAAAATATATTAGCTGAAAGGGTAACTATAATCCAGAGTAACGTTGAATTAACATTGTGAAAAGTTTTAAGCTTTGGTAAGGTAATCGTACATCAGAAATGAAGAACACAATAAAATTACGTGAAAAAGAAATACTTCTCCATGCTTCAATTTTCAATGAATATCTTTCACAAATTAAAGTAATTCTGGGTCACAAATAAAATTTAAGTGAAGTTAAATTTCGGTAACAACCACTACCTTGTCATACCATAAATAATATTTCTGTATTGCTTTAAAGCTAGTAAACTGAACATTATTCCTACAGTACATGAAGAAAGAAAGACACATCACAATGGAGTATCGCATTTCCAATCCCCAGAAGTTTTCTGTCTTCCGGGTATGTCTTCTCGTAAGTATAATGTATCGACCGATTCTTATCTTCCGTTCATTCTTTCCTCCTATCGATAATTTAGCTTCTTCTGCTGTGGACGTTCCATCTGTGCGTGGGCTCTTGAAACGTACTCCATAGGAAGTTAGAGAAATACTGTCGGAATTTCGGATTGTTCACGATCTTTAGATGTCGTTCCTGTAAAAAAGTCCACAAGTCCATTACATTCTTTGGGCCGTCTCTGTACAAACAGAGCACCGTCTGGCCTCGAAGCCACTTTAAGGCATTCGTTCTTCCCACCCGGGAAGAATATAACCCCTGGTTCAATGATGTGTTGCCCCCTTCGAAGAAAGAAAGCAATCATTTGTGTTGCTTAACGCCACACTTCTGCCGAGGGGCCACATATGAAGCGGCCTCCATGTTGTCCAGTTTGGCACTGAGGGAACGGTGGTGAATCATATGAATCACATGGAGTGTGGATCGGATTACATTTTTACCATTAACTGTTAGGTACCCCGTTGCACGTGTCTCTGTGTATAAGGGAACATCCTACTTGCCAACTGATATGTGGATGCTTCCTCTCAATAGGCCAGTCGTTAGTATCCGACGTGTGTATTCGTCGTGTTATCGTTACCAGCATTGGCAGTACTTGAGCAAAAGGCGGAATTCGTGTCGCCAGGTAGGTGTTAAGCTACGTGACCCGCTGGGTTATGTCTGATGCCCGTGTGATGTTCCCTCTAACGCCCTTCCGGCTGACTGTAATAGTCTCTTACAGTTGTAAGCTGCTGTGCGACATATGTCGTCGGCAAAAACAATACCTAGGCATTTCAAGGTATCCATAAGCGGTAAGAGTGCTACACATTCTTCCGTTAGCCCAAACCAATATTCATCGCTTCAGACTTGCCCATATTTATACGGCTGCCCGTGGCCGTTCCATATTTGTGTATCCAATCTAAAGCCACACTCATATCGTTTTCATTGCGTACTATTAGCACCAGGTCATCCGCATATGACTTGCGTGTAAATGTGTATCCTCGCAAAGTTAGTCCTTCAAGCGGTGTCGTAGGCCGCAAAGTAACGGGTCGAGAGCCAGTGCATATAATGTCGTTGACAAGGGACGTCCTTTTCTGACCGATGTCGCAATGACTAGAGATTGTGTCGTACGTCTATTGACGAGCACTTTGGAGGAGGCATTGCTGAAGACCCGTATCGCGACAGCGATAAATGGTCGCGGAAATCGCATGTGTGTAGGGACTTGTGAAAGAAAGTTATTGCTAAATCTGTCGAATGCTTGATCAAAATCTACTGACGCTAGTGCTGCACGAAAGGGGCACGTCTCTGCTAGGGCGAGCAAATCGCGATATTTAACAAGCGCCGTCTGGATGATGTTATCTCCGCCGAGCGAAGTTTGATCAATTGAGAGTACCTGCCGCATTACTCTTCGGACGCGTGAGGTAATTATCTGTTGAATATTTTAAAGTCGCAGTTAAGGAGCGTCGTGTACCACACGAGGGTTTGTGTATCGGGATAATCAGCCCCTCCACAAAAGCCTGCGGTAAGACACGAGAAATTAATTCGCGGCAGATAGTAGTCCATCGTGGTGCAATCACAAAGCTAAGGGTCCTGTATAATTCTAGAGGAAGACCATCTGGTCCCGTCGATTTGTTCACCGCTCCCCTACCAATGACCTCCATCACTTCCTCCTCTATAATCTTCTCCATCAGTTGTGCTTCTGCACCTGGATCAATGGTGCCGAAAATCATATGCGTAACATCGTTAATGGCCGCCATATTCGTGTCCACTGCGGTGTTAAGTTGAGTGTAGTGTTCTAGAAAGGCGTTGCCTATTCCTTGTTGTGATGTTAGGTTTCTGCCATCATCCGTGTCCCCACCATGTACTAATGCACTTAGTCGTCTTTTGTTTTCGTTGATGATGTGATACACTGACGGGCGTTCTCCTTCAACCTGATCGAGTGTCCGCGCCACAGTACCTTCGAGGTGCCGTGACATGATGGATATAATTTTGGCCTTTGCTCGTTGTACTGCCTCTTGCCGCTCCGGAGAAGGCATTTATTCGGCGCATTCCCGCCTGCTCACGACCATATGTCATCATTGCACAGCGCAGTGCGGGCATGGCACAACCCACACACCAACTTAGGGTCGTTGGATACGGCCGAAGGCGTCGTTCGCAAGATCTCCAAACATCTTCAATGACGTCTCGACAAGCTGGGGTCCGCACGTAGGCTACGTTCATTTTACAAGGACCGCGGCTACGCCACACTTTCTGCCCACCAGATGGAGATTGTACAAAATGGTTCAAATGGCTCTGAGCACTATGGGGCTTAACATCTGAGGTCATTAGTACCCTAGACTTAGAACTACTTAAACCTAACTAACCCAAGGACATCACACACATCCATGCCCGATGCAGGATTCGAACCTGCGACTGTAGCAGTCGCGCGGCTCCAGACTGAAGCGCCTAGAACCGCTCTTCCACAGCGGCCGGCGGAGATTGTATATATTAATGCTGTATGGTCGGTATAGGCTGTAGGCAGCAGCTCTGCTTCCAGGATGTCAGCGTTAAGAAAGTGTGTGACAGATATTCGATCGAGACAGCTAGCGGAATTACTCGTTGTGTGGGTGTATCCAGGACGGCAGCCATGGACAGGCTACCAGATGTCAACCAGATGCAGACTCCGCATTCGTAATTCTGGGCACGGGGTACATCGAGGAAATTGGTCTTTTGGTGCAAGTACACAGTTACAATCACCGCCTAAGATTAATCGGTCGTGTCGTCCTTGGAAGAGCGGGGCAATTTCGTGTGCAAAGAAGCGAGAATTTATTTAATTATTTATTTCATTCAGAGTACAGAGTAACCCACCGCCTTGAAATGTAAGTTGGGTCGGATGCTTGTGAATCTAATAGCAAGAGTTCTCATTGTTAAAGTCTTACTGGAATACAGTTGTTAATGCTTTTTTAAAATAATATAAAGACCATAATATATAAAGATTTCTCTGAGGTTACAGCGAATTGAATGCTTAGCAATTGTTAAAATGGTTCCATATAATGTATGAATGCAGAGTCTCGCGGCGATAACATTGGATAAAATGTTATCGGGTTTCCAACGGCGTCAGTTGGTTAAAACTACACGAGCTTTCGGCCAAGCTCTCCTTGGCCATTGTCAAGTGTTATGACCATAACACTTCACAATGGCCAAGGAGTGCTTGGCCGGAAGCTCGTGTAGTTCTGACCAACTGACGCCGTTGGAAACCCGAGAACATTTTGGTTCCATATAATTTGTTACTACCTAGTTGATGAGAATATAATTTATACAATGCAAATGTCAAAGAAAAATTTAAAAAAAAGAAAATGTAACACTATGAGGCTGGTTAAGAATAATTTGTAATATATAGAGGGAAGTGATATGCTGTATTTGGACGAGTAATACAGTCTAAGTACCACGTTGGTTAGTAATGGCCTGTTTCTACTTATTTCAGGTGAGAAGGTCTCGGTAAAACCTCGAGTTATTCTCATCTCAAATGGTTTGCGCTAATGTATGTTTACAGAGATTATACGGATTAAATGCTGATTGAGCACTTCATACATGGAATACATGAATTTTAGCTTCACACGAGAAATACAACTTTTTAGTTGAAAGAAGAAGCGAGAAAGCTCTCGGATCCTGTCTGTACCGGTCGGTGCGTAGGTCGATGTTGCTGAGTCGTACGTCAACTACTGTCATTGCTAATCCGCGTGCCGACAGTAGGTACATTACATCCTCTGCCGCGATGCCTTCTTTAAGAAGTATTGCTATGCCGTTTCCGGATTCGGAGGCGTGTGATATGTATGATACGCACCAGTACATAACAGGAAATTCATTGTAAGAGGACGATGTCGATGTCCACTGCTTGTAGCATGTCTTTGAGTAAGGACATCTTAATCTGCGACCGTATATTATAGATATCGATAGAAGCAAGCCGATATGCTTCTCTTCGTTCCGTCGCGTGTATATCGGCCATGGGAGCTTAGGCCGCCTGCTGTTGTGCTGGCACGCTACGTGGCCCCGTCTTGGGTTATAAGTTGGACTTTAGAGGGGCGCCGCCCCCGCCGTGTCGCCTGTTGCGACTGTCGGCCGGTCGCCTTCACAGTCACCAGCCCAGTCTCCCTGGGACGAGTTTTCCGTCGGCCGGGGTTCGCCAGCCCCGTCTCTCTGCGGCTCCTCTTCTAATTCTTGGCGGTGGCAGAGGACTGCTGGTTGCCGTCCGTTGCCAAGTTTTTCAGGTCGCTCTTGACGTATGCCACTGTCGAGACGGCGGTGTTCTGGATGAGAAGTCTCGGGACCCTCTGTAACGTGGCAATCTTCCTCGATCGTTTCTTGATCGCCGTCCTGCCGTCCGACGGGGTTAGACGTGGTTTCTTTGGCCGTTTCGGAGACGGTTGCTTACGCTTGCGAGTTTCCTTATGCGAAAGTGGGCGAATGTCTCTGTCACCACTGCAGTCGGAAACGAAGGCAGCCGTTGGGGACTATTCTACTATCTATGACCAATTGCTCATCCGATCTCTGTACTAGTGGTATCGGTCGGTGCTGCTAGGGGGGGGGGGGGGGGAGAGGGGGAGGGGTGTCGCTGCCGTCTCCTTGCTCGTGTCGTCGTCCGCCGTCGTCGGCATTTTCACTGGTCTCTCCAGCTGCTCGGCGCTGTCACTGTTCGGTGGGGCGTCCTTCCGGAACACATCTGCATTGTGAGAGGGAGAGACGTCGCCACAGGTGTTGTTACAGATTCACCTGTCGGTAACTGTGCAATTCTTCACAGGAGGCACGCTGAGAGAGCGTGGCCTTCCTGACCACAACCAGAGCAAGTTTTAGGGGGCCGTCACAAATAACTATCGCTCTCCAGCCTTCAGTAGTGAGATACGACGGCAAATGTTTTGGTAGCTCGATCCGTATTTGTCGCACACCATTAAGTACGGGGTACGTAGTAAACGTTGTCCATTTTTCTGACATGTGACTAAGTACCCGACCATAGGGTTGTAGCGCGTTAACCACGATCTCAGCCGGAACCTCAAATGGTAGCTCAAATACTCCTACAGTCTCAAACCTAGTCCCGCATGATCAATAGCTACCGTTCCGACATGGCCGTCAGAATTTTTAAATTTAAGTCCATAACACACCGTGTCGTTGATCAGTTCAAAATGTCCAAAAGTGTGTGAAATCTTGTGGAACTTAACTGCTAAGGTCACCAGTCCCTAAGCTTACACACTACTTAACCTAAATTATCCTAAGGACAAACACACACACACCCATGCCCGAGGGAGGACTCGAACCTTCGCCAGGACCAGCCACACAGTCCGTTACTGCAGCACCTGAGACCGCACGGCCAATCCCGCGCGGCGATGATCAGTAGATCTGCTTCTGATAGAGGATACCAATCATATCTTGTGGTTCAATTTTAATTTCTTCACGTATAAATCGTTCTACTTCAAGTGCCTACAGTGATACAAGTTCATTACTAAAGATGATGTTGATAGTAGATTGTTGGTACGAATGAGCCATTCTAGTTCGAAAGTGCAAGCACTAGCGAAGGCTAACACGAAGTAAACAACCGCGTACGCGCGAAGCTCCGCCGCAGGGACGTAAACAGACGTCCGGGTCGCACGACCGCTTAAAGCAGACTGCCGACTGAGCTGTCCAAGCACGACTCACAGCTTTACTTCTGCCACTACCTCGTCTCCTACCTTCCCAACTTCACAGAAGCTCTCCTGCGAACCTTGCAGAACTAGTACTCCTGGAAGAAAGGATATTGCGGGGACATGACTTACCCACAGCCTGGGGGATGTTTCCAGAATGAAATCTTCACTATGCAGCGGAGTGTGCACTGGTATGAAACTGGCAGATTGAAACTGTGTGCCGTACCGAGACTCAAACTCGGAACCTTTGTCTTTCGCGGGCAAGTCCTCTACGGACTTCTATTACATAGTATGTTGTTGCATACGAAATTTAGCTTACACATTGAATTTTTTTCTTCAGACTTGGGAGTGGATGTGTCTATCTGTCAACAATCTTGAGAAAATTTGACTTACCTAGCACTCTAATTTGCAATCATGGACCAGAATGAAATATCCACAACATTCTTCGTATTTCATAAATGGTCTGAGGCATCAAAGTGAGACATTGGCAAATGATAACAGACAAAGGGGAGAGTGTTTTACCATCTAGTTATTATACGAAACTTCATAATCTACAAAGTTATTCCACGAAGTACAGACATTTTTGATAAATAAATGTAATTTTTAAGGCCATCGATAGCTGATGAATATATATATTTAACGAGGATATGCTTTTTCATAAGCAATTGACCTTGCTTGTCCTTAGTTCTTCACGTAAGAAGCCGCTGTTTCATAATTCAACTGCCCATATCTCGTGGTCGTGCGGTAGCGTTCTCGCTTCCCACGCCCGGGTTCCCGGGTTCGATTCCCGGCGGGGTCAGGGATTTTCTCTGCCTCGTGATGGCTGGGTGTTGTGTGCTGTCCTTAGGTTAGTTAGGTTTAAGTAGTTCTAAGTTCTAGGGGACTGATGACCATAGATGTTAAGTCCCATAGTGCTCAGAGCCATTTGAACCATAATTCAACTGTGTCTGCACAATATGTTAGTCAGGAGACATTGTGTAAACTCCGCTGTGTTTTGTCAAAACAAGTAAATTTTAAGACGGCAATAAGGGAAATGTAGTGTACGTGGGCAGGGAAGGGGGAATATATAGGAGATCGAGTGAGCAGGACGTGCGAGTGAGCATGCAGGACTGCCGTTAAATGGCAGGACAGAAAATCAGGTAAAATAAAAAACGTATTTTGCGCATAGGATCGGAACTTACCAGGTGTAGGCGAGTCTAGGAGGACGAACGACTAAATACGTGGGCAGAGCATGGAGAGGCGGTTCATGCTAACTTATGTTGGTGGCCGTTCATGGAACCCCTCCCAAGAGGCCTGGATCACAAGAGACAGAAGCAACTGTTTTCTGCACTGCTGAATTCTACAGTGTCCACACACGTGACCTATATCCCTCACACGCTATTGGCTAAAATTTATGGCGTGAATTCACTAGCAATTTCAGCATAGAGCTCAAGGCGTCAGCATCTTTAACTAGACAGAACTGCCTGGTTTCTGAAAGGAAGGTAACTTTTGTCACGTAGGTACAGAGGAAGTTGCTTTGGGAGAAAGATTTGGCTGGGCGTTTGAAATAAATTTTGTAAAGCAATTCCGTAAAATATTCCTTGACTGACTGCCTGCCATCTTGTGCACCCGGTTTTACTAAATTTGTAGAAATGGCTTATGTATATCAGAATGTGTGTAGGAGCTACGGAAACCAAGGTAGTGATGACCAACTGACTGGTATGTAATGTCCAGGTGGAGGGCCGCAGGCTGCCTGAGCAGCAGAGCAGCGAGGCGTGTGAGAGAGGCGCGGCTGGGGGTGTACTGCTTATACGAGGGTCATTTGAAAAGTCCGTGCATAAATAAAACCCACTTACATGTCTGGGGTAAACCTTTTTTATTTTTAGACATAGTCTCCCTTTAGACTTATACACTTCGGCCAACGCTGCTCCAATTTGTTGATCCTTCCGAATAATAGGAATTGTCCAAGTCTGCAAAATAGCTATTAGTTGCTGCAATCACCTCCTTGTTTGAATAAAATCTTTGTCCAGCCAGCCATTTCTTTAAACCGGGGACCAAACAGTAGTCCGAGGGACCCAAGTCTGGAGAATAGGGAGGACGTGAAACGAGCTGGAATCCTATTTCCATTAATTTTGCGACCAATACTGCTGAGGTGTGTGCTGGTGCATTTTTGTGATGGTAAAGGACTTTTTTGCCGTCGGATCGCAGGCGTTTTTCTTGAAGCTCAGTTTTAAGACGGTCCAATAACGATGGATAAATAAACATATGTAATAGTTTCACTCTTTTAGTCGATGAGGATTGTGCCTTGTCGCCATAATCTTCCCGGCCGAAGGAACGGTCTTCGTCTTTTTTGGTGCAGATTCTCCCTTGGTAACCCATTGTTTAGACTGTTGTTTGGCCTCAGTATAGTAATGTATCCATGTTTCATCGACAGTGACGAAACGACGCTTAAAATCCTGAGGATTCTTCCTGAACAGCTGCAAACCATCCTTGCAACACTTCACACGATTCCGTTTTTGCTAAGGCGTGAGCAATCGCGGAACCCATCTTGCGGGTAACTTTCTCATGTCCAAATGTTTATGCAAAATATTATGTACCCGTTTATTCGAGATGCCCACAGCACTAACAATCAGACGCACCTTAACTCTTCTGTCATCCATCACCATATCGTGGATTTTATCAATGATTTCTGGAGTCCTAGCCTCCACAGGGCATCCAGAACGTTCAGTATCATTTGTGCCCATATGGCCACTCCGAAAATTTTAAAACGACTTATAAACAGTTCTAATCGGAGGTGCAGAGTGACCGTAATGTTTATCAAGCTTTTCTTTAGTCTCTTGAGGCGCGTTGCCTCTCATAAAGTAATGTTTAATCGACACACGAAATTCTATTTAGTCCATTTTTTGACACTCACTCGACTTCTTTGATTCACAAGAGTGCCAAACACAAAGAAATAGACCAATATGGCTGAAAATTGGTGTGCGTTCTGTCCAAAGATGCTATTAACTAAACATGACCTCGATACTCGCCGGTTGTGCCATATCTCGGACTTTTCGAACACCCCTCGTAGCTGCAGGCGTGTACGGACCACTGCCTACGCGACACGACGCTTCAGCCTCTGCAGCTGGCGGAGAAACAGCGCCACCGAGGAAGCCGGCTGACGAGAGAAAGGGCAGCAGGCAGCACGGAGACACTGCGACGGGTTTCCTTCGGGCGCGTGGCCGTTACGGGGGCCGATTATGTCAGGTGCCCGCGCGGCACAGAGTCCGAGGCCGCAAAATCATATGACGGTCACAAAATACGTAAAACGCAGACTAATAAGTTTACAGAAATAGTGAAAGACGACAAATGAAACGTAGAAACGAGTTGAGAAGATGCGTCTAAACACCCACCTGGTAGGGAGAATGGTATGAGAAATACTGAAGACGGAAATTTGAATATGCCTAACAACTCAAAAATTTATAACTTCTGAACGCCTTTTTAAACAACCAGCTGTCGAAATACTTTTTCGTAATCGTAATCCATGTGATAACATTTAGCTATTAGCTGGAATGTTTGCGGTGGCGCGGTTCTTTCCATCCCTTTACGACGAACCTGCACCTACCTGTGAAGATTGTCTCAGCAAATCATCAGTAGGTTGTCCGGCCCCGGTAGCTGATTGGTCAGCGTGACAGAATGTCAATCCTGAGGTTCCGGGTTCGATTCCTGGCTGGGTTGGAGATTTTCTCCGCTCAGGGACTGGGTGTTGTGTTGTCCTAATCATCAACATTTCATCCCCATCGACGCGCAGGTCGCCGAAGTGGCGTCAACTCGAAAGACCTGCACCAGGCGAACGGTCTATCGACGGGAGGCCATAGCCACACGAAATTTCATTTCCTTTCATCAGTAGGTTCAAATGGCTCTGAGCACTATGGGACTTAATTGCTGAGGTCATCAGTTCCCTAGAACTTAGAACTACTTAAACCTAACTAATCTAAGGACATCACACACATCCATGCCCGAGGCAGGATTAGAACCTGCGATCATCAGTAATGAAGCCGAGTGAAACCTACTGTACTTCGACGTGAACGAGGCTACAATTAAAGTCACTAATCTAAGTTTCGGGAAAAAGTTTTCACACGAAATGAAAAGTTGGAAATTTTGTCCTCAATTAATACATTCCGAATTATAGGTGACCAAGTATCACTGCCAAGCCCGTGCTAGTGTTAACACAGTCGCTCACAATCCCTTTCACTCACGTTAGCAAGTTTGTGGTGCTGCATTTCCCGAAAACCTAATAACTACAAAAATACTGATTGTTTTGATTGAGAATGCTCGCCAAATACACTCCTGGAAATTGAAATAAGAACACCGTGAATTCATTGTCCCACGAAGGGGAAACTTTATTGACACATTCCTGGGGTCAGATACATCACATGATCACACTGACAGAACCACAGGCACATAGACACAGGCAACAGTGCATGCACAATGTCGGCACTAGTACAGTGTATATCCACCTTTCGCAGCAATGCAGGCTGCTATTCTCCCATGGAGACGATCGTAGAGATGCTGGATGTAGTCCTGTGGAACTGCTTGCCATGCCGTTCCACCTGGCACCTCAGTTGGACCAGCGTTCGTGCTGGACGTGCAGACCGCGTGAGACGACCCTTCATCCAGTCCCAAACATGCTCAATGGGGGACAGATCCGGAGATCTTGCTAGCCAGGGTAGTTGACTTACACCTTCTAGAGCACGTTGGGTGGCACGGGATACATGCGGACGTGCATTGTCCTGTTGGAACAGCAATTCCCTTGCCGGTGTAGGAATGGTAGAACGATGGGTTCGATGACGGTTTGGATGTACCGTGCACTATTCAGTGTCCCCTCGACGATCACCAGAGGTGTACGGCCAGTGTAGGAGATCGTTCCCCACACCATGATGCCGGGTGTTGGCCCTGTGTGCCTCGGTCGTATGCAGTCCTGATTGTGGCGCTCACCTGCACGGCGCCAAACACGCATACGACCATCATTGGCACCAAGGCAGAAGCGACTCTCATGGCTGAAGACGACACGTCTCCATTCGTCCCTCCATTCACGCCTGTCGCGACAGCACTGGAGGCGGGCTGCACGATGTTGGGGCGTGAGCGGAAGACGGCCTAACGGTGTGCGGGACCGTTGCCCAGCTTCATGGAGACGGTTGCGAATGGTCCTCGCCGATACCCCAGGAGAAACAGTGTCCCTAATTTGCTGGGAAGTGGCGGTACGGTCCCCTACGGCACTGCGTAGGATCCTACGGTCTTGGCGTGCATCCGTGCGTCGCTGCGGTCCGGTCCCAGGTCGACGGGCACGTGCACCTTCCGCCGACCACTGGCGACAACATCGATGTACTGTGGAGACCTCACGCCTCACGTGTTGAGCAATTCGACGGTCCATCCACCCGGCCTCCCGCATGCCCACTATACGCCCTCGCTCAAAGTCCGTCAACTGCACATACGGTTCACGTCCACGCTGTCGCGGCATGCTACCAGTGTTAAAGACTGCGATGGAGCTCCGTATGCTGACACTGGCTGACACTGACGGCGGCGGTGCACAAATGCTGCGCAGCTAGCGCCATTCGACGGCCAACACCGCGGTTCCTGGTGTGTCCGCTGTGCCGTGCGTGTGATCATTGCTTGTACAGCCTTCTCGCAGTGTCCGGAGCAAGTATGGTGGGTCTGACACACCGGTGTCAATGTGTTCTTTTTTCCATTTCCAGGAGTGTATTAAGTCTGTCGCCGGCCGCGGTGGTCTCGCGGTTCTAGGCGCGCAGTCCGGAACCGCGCGACTACTACGGTCGCAGGTTCGAATCCTGCCTCGGGCATGGATGTGTGTGATGTCCTTAGGTTAGTTAGGTTTAAGTAGTTCTAAGTTGTAGTGGACTGATGACCTCAGGTGTTAAGTCCCATAGTGCTCAGAGCCATTTGAACCATCAAGTCTGTCGGTACCTAATGCAGTCACAGTTTTTAGGCACCGACCTGCTCAATACGCCACACGGAATAGATGTCTTTTCTCGTCACTAAATTCACTTAAGAATTCCGAAATTTCTACACGCCCATCGGAATAATTATGCCGTCACTTCACCACACTTTTGATGTATGAAACACTGCTAGATCCGGCAACTTATCGTTTCAATCGGAACTACACACGTCCGAACTTTTTTTATGGCTGGGCTCCCACTCTTCTCTAGAATACTCTAAGTCTCCTCTACCAGCAGAGAAAGGCGCGCGAAGAATATTGCTTTACCATTGGTCAGTTTACTCAACAGCCAATAGCAAAACAACATCCTCCCGCGCCAAACCGCGCTTTTCATCAATAATCAATCGCAAAACAGTAATTATCTAATATGCTGAAGTTTTACTTATGCATAAAGTTATTTACTATTGTTATTTATACCTGGATTAACTTTCCCTTTACCATAAACTTAGTTTACAAATCTATTCTACAAAAATCCATACTTCTTCGAAAGGTTCCCACACTAAATCCTACTACATAACTCGTTAAACAATTATCTTGATATTAACCTTAAACCACACTCACGCGTCATTCATACTGATAAAACACATTTATAACATTTTACCTACACAAAAAGACATAATAACACTTTATGAAAATACTAGAACAGTTTATGGAAAAACATTCTAATACTTTAGTGCACTCTAGTGGGCATAATCGAAACTAAAATCACAGTCCCCCTATCCAATATTATCCTCTATCGGCTGATACATAAACTATGTGCGCGTCCCGTCTCGCGTCACTATCTGTCACTATTCAGCTCTGAGACTCATCTCCCACTTAACCGCCTCCAAGGCAGGATCGGTATACGGAGCTACACTTCATGCTGTTGCGGCAAATAAAACACCGTATTGTAGAATCAAATGTTAAATGTAGTGGGAACGTGAAACAGTAGACTACCATACCTAACCGTAAGTTTCATTGTGTTTAATAATGAAAAATAGCAAATAAGGCCAAGTTAAATATCACATTAATTAAAATGTAACTAACGAGAAAACCAAGGATTCCAGCAAATCTCTAATGTCTCCATAAGAAAGCTGGTGAAATAGTAGTATTAGTTCGTGTATAATATATACTGATGTGACAAAAAGTTACGGGATGGCGATAGGCAGATATGCAGATGGCGGTAGTATCGTGCACACAAGTATGAAAGCGAAGGGCAGTGGCGGGGCTGTCATTTATACCCAGGTGATTCACGTGAAAGTGTTTCAGACGCACAACGGGAATTAACAGACTTTATATGCGGACTGGTAGTTTGAGCTAGCCGCATGTGGCAGTCTATTTCAGAAATCGTTAGGGAATTTAATGTTCCGAGATCCTCAGTGTCAAGAAGGTGCTCAGAATATCAAATTTGGAGCATCACCACGGACAAGACAGTGGCCGACGAACTCCACTTAACGACCGACAGCAGCGGCATTGGCGTACAGCTGTCAGTGTTAACAGAGAAGCAACACTGCGTGAAATAAGAGCAGAAATCTATGTATGAGATGTAAGACGAACGTATCCGTTAGGACAGTGTGGCGAAATTTGGCATTAATGGGTTATGGCAGCAGATGACTGTCGCGAATGCCTGTGCTAACAGCCCGACATCGCCTGGGCGCCTCTCCTGGGCTAGGGACCGTACCGGTAGGACCTTGGCGACTAGCATACCGTCGCCTGGTCACTTGAGTCCCGGTTACAGTTGTTGAGTCCTGATGTGGAGCAGACCCCACGAAACCAAGAGGTCAACGAGGCACTGAACAAGCTGGTGGCGCTCCATAATGGTGTAGGCTCTGTTTACATGCAATTTGCTGGGTCCTCTGGTCCAGCTGAAGTGATCATTGGCTGCAGATGGTTATGTTCGGCTTTTTGAAGACCATTTGCAGCCGTTCGTGGAGTTAATGTCACGAAACAACTAAGGAATTTTTATGTATTACAGTGTGCCATGTCACCGGGCCACAGTTGTTCGCAGTTCGTTTGAAGAACGTTCTGGTCAGTTCGACCGAATGAGTTGGTCAGCCAGGTCTCCCGACATGAATTCCGTGGAACGTTTATAATAACCGAGAGCTCAGTTCTGCCACAAAATCCTGCTCCGACAACACTTCCGCAATTGTAGGCGGCTTTAGAGACAGCACTCTGTCATCAGGCCACGAGTGGCCCAACGGGACCATCCGACCGCCGTGTCATCCTCAGATGAGGATGCGGATAGGAGGGGCGTGTGGTCAGCACACCGCTCTCTCGGTCGTTACGATGGTTTTCTTTGACTGGATCCGCTACTATTCGGTCGAGTAGCCCCTCATTGGCATCACGAGGCTGAGTCCACCTCGAAAAATGGCAACAGCTCATGGCGGCCCGGATGGTCACCCATCCATGTGCCGTCCACGCCCGATAGTGCTTAACTTCGGTGATCTGACGGGAACCGGTGTGTCCACTGCGGCAAGGCCGTTACCCTCTGCAGAGACAGCCTGGCACAATATTGCTGCAGGACGCCTCCAACGACTTGTTGAGTCCACGATACGTCGAGTTTCTGCGTTGCGCCGAGCAAAAGGGGCTCCGACCCGATATCAGGAGCTGTCCCATGACTTCAGTCACCTCACTGTATGTCGTACCAACAATTTCAATGAAAAGTTTTTGAATTTCGGAATGAAAGATCGCATCTCTTTAATGGCGACGCCCATATCTGCGTGGACAGTGCGCTTTGATAGATCAGCAAGGACGGACGTATGCGTTAATAAGCGTCGTGTCTGTAGCGACTAAGTTCACTGAAATTTTTCGTGTCACAGGTTTAGGAACTTAAAAATATTTTCGACACTCAGTTTCTTGAACTTTGAGATGCATCGTGTTTGAACTTGTGAACTTTCACTTCTCTTCGTCAGCTTTAACTTTGAATCGCAAAGCGGAGCGGCAAACTAATCTAGCTAGTGATTTTCTCTCATCTGTCTCAACATATAAACAAAGACTGAATAAACATTTTGATTTCTAACGTATAAACAGCCTGTCTTTAGAAGTTTATTTACGCTACTGATCACATCCCTGCTTGCAATTGATAATATTGCAAGAACTTAACTGCACAACCGACAATGTCAAGCGAGAAGAGTGAGGGTGTCCCATAAAAGCGAACGTAGGCAATGGACCTTAAATCGATTACGCATTTAATAAACCCTTTGTTTGCCAGAATTCTGAGGATTGGCTGAAGGCAAGTACGTCACACATAACTCGAAAAATTAAAAAAAAAAAGTCTGTTGTAATACTGCGTTTAGTGCCTCCTTGTAATTGTAAACCTCGCGTGCCATTGTTCGGCTGAATTTTCCAGTGCACAGTTGGTACGGATTGAGTCGCCGTTCGCCTCTCAAACACCGCGCGTACAGGCGTCAAGTCCCAAATGGCGCACTCAAGGTCAAAAGGCCGCACTTTTAAAAGAGTGGTTATCAGAAATTCAGTACTCTGAAGACATTTCGTTTTCCGTTAAGTTTATGCGTTAACGAGATATTGCGAGAAAGGTAAAATACGTCTTAAACTCTACATCTCCTGATGGATAGCTTACTGACTCGTGATATAACACAGACGCGTGACGCAATGAGCGTTTTAGCTGGAAATGAAAAGTTTAAATAAACTAACCTAATAAAAGAAGTACAATGTGTATGTAATGAAAACAAACTACTTGTTGTAATGACTATATTACCACCATTTGCTTGCAGGTTCAAGATCTTACTTTTTAAAAAAATATCAATTTTTGCAAGGATATGAGTGTCAACTTTTTGTTCTGCTTATCAAAACGTAGCCGTCCGTGGCGAGTTGGGTTCCATAAGGATTACGACTCTTTTCACTTTTTTAATCTCTTTAATTCATTAAATCAAACAATTCTATACAAACATTTTGTACAGTTATATAAAAGAAAGCTTTAAATGCTGCGTTGTGAGGTTTTAAGTCGAAAGTTACTCTTTTTTTTGTGCGAGGCCTCACAGAATTTTCCCTGGTAGGGAGCGCACTACAACCTCAGCAGTCTAGGGGTCGTGGAGATCCTGTGGTAACTACGGCCCTTACTGGCAACTTGGCTAAATGGCTAAACTGCGTGACGCAAAAGCAAGAAATTTTTTTTAACCCTTTAGCTTAAATCATCGTGATTTGTACTCACCGTTCACCTCACTGCTGCAGTCTCGTGGGCGTATTCCCTGCAGACAGAAGGAAACCGCGTGTTAGACACAATTTCTCGCTTGCAGTGAATGGCACCTTAAAATGAGTACCGAACAGTGGAGAAGTTATAGGGGGGGGGGGGGGGGTACAGCAAAAACAGAGCCGACTTACAATGAACATTGTTAGTCACACAGTTGCTTACGAATTCGCTCAAGGCAGCAAATTTCATAGCTTATGCGTGGACAGCTTTTTAAAGATCTTTGCCGAAGAACACAGAACGCCACTCTGAAACTGAAGAACTCGACCAATCGGTAAATCCACTTCGCCTTCCGAAGATGCTGCTTTATTTTTCAACAAGTTAGTTAAATCTTGCATTAGGAGTAGCTAAGTTTCCTCCTAGAGGTCATTTACTACGGATAGCATCACTGGTACAGGTGGTATACAAAGTACTAGCCGAATCACGACTGGCACTAAGCAAAGCGCCAGAAAAAAACACAGCAACGTCAAAGACAAGGTCCTTTTATTGTCAACTCACGTGACACGTGCTTCATTGTTGCACAGGCATATACCAATAAATTCAGACCTAACCAAACACACATGTCATAGTAAAGAGTGCCACGTAAGTCAACACATGGAACCTTCTCTGGTGACAACGCAGGCATGTATTCTCACATGCAAATGGTCGTGAAAATGTATGGAGCGCTACATTGTCCCATGCACCGTCCACGTTTTGTTGTATTTCGGCAACGATTCGTGCCCGGTGTGGAGAACGAAGCCGGCCGGGATGGCCGAGCGGTTCTAGGCGCTTCAGTCCGGAACCGCGCGCCGCTACGGTCGCAGGTTCGAATCCTGCCTCGGGCATGGATGTCTGTCATGTCCTTAGGTTAGTTAGGTTTAAGTAGTTCTAAGTTCTAGGGGATTGATGACCTCAGAAGTTAAGTCCCATAGTGCTCCGAGCCATTTGAACCATTCTGCTCTCCTCCTGCAAAGAAGTTTGTAAAAGTTCAGTTAATTTTTTATTTATTAATGTAATAAAGTAAATTAATTTTTCACGTGTTCTAGTTTGACGAACCTTCTCCCAGAACAATTAAAAAACCCACAGTAATGGTGACAACAGTGACTTCGCGAATGATGTTTTCCCGGTTTCCCTCTATGTGGTATAAATCTCTCATGCAACGCTTCTAGAGACACGAAACACTTGGGTTGGCTTGGCTACGGAAGCAGCGATCATAAAAGCACCAATATTTTGTCCAAGTTCGAATTCACTTAACTGCGACATAACGCGCTCAGGTGCAGAACACTTATTCCTGAAATTCACTTTTTCTGTAATAGGTATAGATGTACTATCCAAAGCGACGTATGAAAATTTGTGCCGGACCGTGACTCGAGCCCAGATCTGGCACTTAGCGCTGGAAGTCGCGTTACCACTTAGGCTATCCGAACACGCTCCGCTGACCGACCCAAACTTCCACATGTCACACACCTAGCTATTTATTCTCAGAGATTAATAATTTATTTACCAACAGTCGCACGTCTCGTTATCTATGCGCTGGTTTTAGAATCAGGACAGGGAAGTCATAGACCATCGTCATGTTTTTCGTCGCAGGCCTCTCTTAGACTTACATACATTCATATCTAATTACGAACTACGGTTTCAAATATTGAAATTTATTCCTGGAATTCAACTCGTTATATTTGACCATTAAAGCCACCTGTGCAGCGTCCTCAGTACGTTGCAAGTGCCACGCATCGTCAGAACAGTGATATGTTTATATCCATATCTGATGACGAACTACGGTTTCAAATATTGAAATTTATTCCTGGAATTCAACTTAACTGTGACAGTGATAGGTAGTATATCTATACATATTGCAGTTAAGTTCAATTTCAGAAATATATTTCAATATTTGAAGCCGTAGTTCGTCATCAGATATGGATATAAACACATCACTGTTCTGACGATGCGTGGCACTTGCAACGTACTGAGGGCGCTGCACGGGTGGCTTTAATGGTCAAATATAACGTGGCCACCTGCAGGCCTCGCTAGCACCTGCATTTATGTTCAAGCACGCATTTCTCGCGGTGGTCCATATTTTAGTTTTTCACAGTGCTTGCATGTGATTTTACACACACCGCGCTGTACCAAGGGTTGCGGTTAGTCTTTAATATTGAACAAAAATTTTGATATGCTGTTGGTGTTATAAATTGGGAGACCTTGATTTTTTACAACTTTAAGTGAAATTTTGCTAACATATCGAATGATGCACCAGGGTAATCTGCAAATGCAAGATGCTCTCACGAGTACCGGAGAGCGACTAGCCGACTGATGATTCACTTGCTGACGAAACTGGACGTGCCGACATCGTTTGCTACGACTCCACGGCTAGGGTAATATGTCGGAGGACTGGTGCAGTTCAGTTAGGACCTGCTCAGTTTGGCAGTTAATCACTCAGTAACTTCATACATGCCTAATCTCACTACATATAGTGATTGTAGTGAACATTAACTATGTACTTCCGTGCGAATTACCTTCTCCCTCTCTGAAATTTGTTCCTCTACATTGAACTGCAGTAAAGCGAGTGAGTAGTTATTGTCCTGAAAGTTAAACTTCTTACTGAAGAATGTGATACTGGAAACACAGTTCCATTATTGAAGGCCCAACTGTATTACAAACTCGTTGCATTGCATCTGTCAATAAGTATTGGAAATTAAGTTTCATTTACGTCGCCGCATTACCTTAACACTGTTCCCGTAGTTCACTTTATTATTTAATGTGTTCAGTAGAGTATGGTTTTGAGCATGAGAATGAAGCGTAATTGTGCTGATTGCCATGTTGCTTAAACATCACTGTGTTGCGTGAAAATCGGCGTGGTGAACCAGTGTTGGAGGTACAAGTGATTAATGATATACACCCTAGGAGATAGCTTATCTGCTTTATAGTTCATAATGTTATATAGTTTCTGTGTCGTGTTGAGTTATATAATAAATTTTCTTGTGACGGAAGACCTCCACCTGTCCATAAATCAAGACGGATTTAGGAAGCATCGCTTGTTTCAAAACTCAGCTTGCCGTTTTCTCACGTAATTTACTATGAAACGTGGGTGGACGGCATTTCGGGAAAGCGCTTGACAAACTGCCCCAGTGCAGACTGCTGACGAAGAGTCGACCACACGTACTAAGTTCCCCGATATGCGAGTTGCTCAAAGGCTTGATGTGTGTTATGGTCTTCACTTAGAATACGTTTGCTGTAGCCCTCATGTTACTCTGTCCTGTGCAAAAGTGTAAATTTTCGACTAACGCCATCAACCTGCATTCTTTTGAACCTTCTTAGTGTATTCGTCTCCCACAACAATTTTTAACTCCCACACTTTCCTGTAGTAGTATGTTGGTGACCCCTTGATCTCTTAGATTGTGTTCTATCGGCCGCTCCCTTCTTCTTGTCCGGTTGGGCCACAGATTTCTTTTCCCCCCAATTCTATTCAGTACCCCCTCACTAGTTACGTGATCTGCCAACCTAATCTTCAGCTTTCCTCCGTAGCACCACATTTCAAAAGCTTCTATTCTCCTCTTGCGTAAATTTACCGTCTATGTTTCACTTCCATATAAGGCTACACTCCATATAAATGATTCCAGAAAAATACTTCCTAACACTTGAATCTATATTTCACCTTAACAAATTTCTCTTCTTCTCAAAGGCTTTTCTTTCCATTGCCAGTCTACATTTTATATCCTCTCTACTTCGGCTATCATCAGCTACTTTGCTGTCAGAATAATAAGTGTTTCTAATTCCCTCCGAACCACCTCATTTAATTCGACTACATTCCATTATCCATGTTTTGCTTTTGTTGATGTTAATTTTTTATTGACCTTTCACGACACTATCCATTCCGTTCAACTGGCCTCCCAAGTCACTTACTGTATCTGACGGAATTACAGTGTCATCGACAAATCTCAAAGTTTTCATTCTTTTCCCTGAAGTTAAATTCCTACTCCAAATGTTTATATTGTTTCCATTATTGCTTCCTCAATGTACTGATTGAATAACATCTGGGATAGGCTGCAACCCTGTCTCACTCCATTTTCAAGTACTGCTACCCTTTCGTCACGCACAGCTCCTATAAATGCAGTCTGCTCTCTGTAAAAGCTATAAATAGGCTTTCTCTCCCCGAATTCTACCACTGCCACCTTCAGAATTTTATGAGAGTACTCCAGTGAACTTTGGCAAAAGCTATTTCCTAAAATACGACGTAGAGTCAATATTACCTTGCGTGTTCCTACATTTCTTTGCAATCCAACCTGATTTTCCCCGAGGTCGGCTTCTACCAGTTTTTCCATAGGTCTGTAAAGAATTCGTGATAGTAATTTGCAACCATGGTTTTATTAAACTGATGATGATGATGAAGTCCCATACTCCGAGGAGCGTAGGGGACGATGCGGTATACCCCACCGAAGTACTAGGCAAGCTCCTAGCGTAGGTGATTTGCCATTGCCTTCCTCCGACCGTAATGAGGATGAATGATGATGATGAAGACGACACAACAGCCAGTCATCTCGGGGCAGGGAAAATCCCTGACCCCGCCGGGAATCGAACCCAGGACCCCGTGCTCAGGAAGCGAGAACGCTACCACAAGACTACGAGCTGCGGACTGATAGTTCGGTAATATTCACACATGCCAGCTCCTACTTTGTTTGGAATTGGAATTATTAAATTGTGTTTGAAGTCTAAGGGTAATTCGCCTGTCTCATACATTTTGCACACCAGATGCAACCGTTTTGTCGTCGCTGGCTTTCCCAAGTCGGTCAGTAGTTCTGACGGAATATCGTCTACTCCCGTGACCTTTCGAAGGCTTCGTAAGCAATAGAACCAGTGAGTTGTCCTCGACGATGAGTGTTCATCAGTGGCAAGGGTATAGTTAGGGGTGCCCCAGGGAAGTGTAATGCTACCGCCGTTAATCTGGATACACATAAATGGTCTGAGGGACAGGGTGGACAGCAGTGTGCGATTGCTTGCTGATAGCGCTGTGGTGTTGGGGTAAGCGCTGTACGAGCGAGCGCCGTTGTTCGGTGACTGCAGAAGGCTGCAGGGTGACTTGGACAGAATTTATATTTGGTGTCATGAATGGCAGCTAGATCTAAATGTAGTTAACTAAGTTAATGGAAAGGAGTAGAAAAAACAGTCTCGTAATGTTCGAGTACAGCATTAGTAGTGTTCTGTTTGATACAGTTATATCTATTAAATATGTAGGCGTAATGTTGCAAAGTGGTGATAAATGGAACGATCACGTAATAAAACGAACGGTCTGATTCGGTGTAATGGGAGAGTTTTAGGAAATTGTGGTGCATGTATAAAGGAGACCTATTGTAGAACAGTAATGTCACCGATTCTTGAGTACTGCTGAAGTATTTGAGATCCCCACCAGATAGGATTGAAGGAGGACATTGATGCAGTCCTGAGGCAGACTGCTAGATTTGCTGCCGGTATATTCGACCGACACGCGAAGGAATGCATGGAGTGAAGACGACGTTCTCTTCGTGGAACACTGTTGAGAAATCATAGCGTGTAGGCTTTCACGGCCGGCGTCTTCAATAATTAAAACTTCAAGGCTAAGAGACCGTGGTCCAATAGTAGAAATACTTCTCCCTGACGTTTCGATGCCAGCTGCGGGCAACATCATCTGAGGTGAGTCTACGACTGGCTGCTAGGCCGTGGAGGTCCTGCTTATATAGAGCGCGTAGAGGGAGCCACCACTCGTCACGTGCTGGCAACAGTAAAACTATCTCTGGCTGGCGTCATTACTCTCGATCGAAGGTAATCGATTGTCACATCAAGAGCTGGCTAGACATCTTGCCACCTTGTTTCAACCGTTTATTGGAAAAACTTATCATCATATTAAAAACTCTATGCACTTCATCGAAAAATTGAAGGAGGTTACCGTCAGCCCCAGTGATATTCTTGTCAGCTTTGATGTGGTGTCTCTGTTTACCATGGTTCCTGTCAACGAAGCTCTTGCTTGCATATCTAACATATTTCCTACTGATATAGTAGCTTTGTTTAGAATTGCGGTTCCACGACTTATTTTCAGTACGATAATGAGTTCTATGAACAAAGTAATGGAGTGGCAATGGGTAGCCCTCTAAGTCCAGCCGTTGCTAATAATTTTTTGAACAGCAGGCCCTGCAGTCAGCCAGAAAAAAGGCCTTTGAAGTGGGTTCGGGATGTGGACGACACTTTCGTCATATGGAATCACGGTGAAGAAGAACTGAACCGTTTTTTGAAGCATTTGAATAGCATCAATTCAAAAATACAATTCACTGTTGAGACAGAGAGTAATGGACAGATTAATTTCTTGGACGTCTCAGTAATGAAACGAGCAGATGGGACTCTGGGTCACAAAGTCTACAGAAAAGATACGCATACCGATCCTTATCTTCATAAAGATTCGAACCATCATCCCAGGCAGAAGAGAGGTATTATCAAGACATTAGTGGACAGGGCTAATAAAATCTGTCAGCCAGCTTCTTTGCAAGAGGAACTAAACCACTTGCGAACCGCTTTCCAGAAAAAATGGGTACGCTGGCAAGGAGATAGATCGAGCACTCCATCCCAGAAGAAAAATGTGCGAAAACGTGCAACAACAACAAACATCTGTGGGGAAAGTTTTTCTTCCATTCATCCACAATATTACGGACCGTATCGGGAAAGTGCTGGCCAAGTTCAGAGTTGAAACAATCTTCAGACCCACCAAGAAGATCAGTGAATGCTTAAGATCGGCGAAAGATGCACGACACCCTTTAGCTACTCCTGGTGTGTATAAAATTGAGTGTAGTTGTGGAAAGTTTTACATTGGAACCACAAAAACGAGTATCAATACTCGCCTAACTGAACACAAAAGGAACTGTCGACTGGGACACACGGACAAATCGGCTGTAGCGGAACATGTTTTTGAAACGGGTCACCATGAAATAAAATTTAGTGAGACGAGCGTGCTAGCTAAGACATCGCATTATTATGCACGTATGTATAGAGAGGCTGTAGAGATTTTTAAACACCACAATAATTTTAACAGGAAAGAAGAAGGCTTGAAGTTAGATAAGATATGGCGATAGACTTTGTACCAAAGATGTGACAATCGGATACCTTCGATCGAGAGTAATGACGCCAGCCGGAGATAGTTTTACTGTTGACAACACGTGACGGGTGGTGGCGATCTCGACACGCTCTATATAAACAGGACCTCCGCGGCCTAGCAGCCAGTAGTAGACTCTCCTCAGATGATGTTGCCCGCAGCTGGCAACGAAACGTCAGGGAGAGGTATTTCTACTATTGGACCACGGCCTCTTAGCCCGGAAGTTTTAATTATTGACTATTGAGAAAATTTAGAGAACTGGCAGTTGCAGCTGTCTGCAGAAATATTCTACTGTCGTCGAAGTACATTTAGTGGCCGGCCGTGGTGGTCTCGCGGTTCTAGGCGCTCAGTCCGGAGCCGTGCGACTGCTACGGCCGCAGGTTCGAATCCTGCCTCGGGCATGGATGTGTGTGATGTCCTTAGGTTAGTTAGGTTTAATTAGTTCTAAGTTCTAGGAGACTGATGACCTCAGAAGATAATTCGCATAGTGCTCAGAGCCATTTGAACCAAAAATTCAATTTTTTTTGAGCATTTAGTGCAAGGACGGTGAAAACAAATTGAGAGAAATTAGGATTCTTGCGGAGACATGTAAACAGTCGTTTTTTTCCTTCTCTGTATGTGCGCGTGGAAAAGGTTGGAAAATGACCGGTAGTAATACATGGCACACTCCGCAATATACCATACAATAACTTACGTAGTATACATGTAGATGTAGGTATGTAACGATGGTAGAACAAGCGACCTCCGGCCGCGGTGGCCGAGCGGTTCTAGGCACTCAGTCTGGAACCACGCGACTACTACGGTTGCAGCTTCGAATCCTGCCTCGGGCATTGACATGTATGATGTCCTGAGGTTACTTAGGTTTAAGTAGTTCTAAGTTCTAGAGGGCTGATGACCTCAGATGTTAAGTCCCATAGTGCTTAGAGCCATTTGAACCATTCGAAGAAGCGACCACCGGTCTGATTAACAGTTAACTGCGGAAACGAGTTTTCAGAGAGAGAGAGAGAGAGAGAGAGAGAGAGAGAGAGAGAGAGAGAGAGAGAGAGAGAGAGAGAGAGAGGGAGGAAGGGGGGGCCACAGCTAGTGATATTTCCGTTTAAGGCCGTTTGGTGTGACGTTTAAGCGCTCTCTCTTTCGTCAGGAGAAATGAAAATAAACGTCGATTTTGGCAGAAGCTTCACCATAATGCTCCGAGGTACTTCATGTTACACTAGGAGCTGTTACGCTACGAGATTGCACGAGGGATGTAGAGCGTACTGCTGTATTTGCTGAGGCAATTAAGGGTAGCTGCATAGTCTTTAGAAGAAGCAAGAAGTGGGAGAAGGGTACATCTCTCATATTTTTTTGCACTCTAAGTATATGTGTTTACTGGGTCAAGTCAGTAGTATCGAGTCAAATTAACTGAGAAAACACGTAAAATTACGGCGAGACGCGTGGAGACGCGCCGGCACCTCGTCCTCTGAGCAGTTGTTTCCCGGCACGCGCGTGAGGCCGACCGCTGCCGCCCTGCTTAGAAATGCACCCCGCACATTCGGCCGGCCCCCCTGCGCGGCTTTCGCGTGACTGCACGGTGTCTGGCTGCAGGTCTGCCCCAGGCCGGGTGCCGCCCCTCGAGCCGCCCTGTCGGCCAATACACGTCTCCTCACGCACGGCGGAAGACAACTTCCTACCGAGACGGTGTGGTCGGCGGGTTTCGGCGCCTATCACGCCGTCCTGGCTCAAGACGTGCTAAAGTGTACGATCGAGTTTCAAGAAGTACTCTCGATCAGTAGCGACGAGCAGCGGTCCGGACTTCGAAGTGTAACTGTGGTAAGCTTGTCTCCCATCCTCGCACTTCGTATCCCACGCAACTACGCTACTGGCCATTAAAATTGCTGCACCACGAAGATGACGTGAGACAGACGCGAAATTTAACCGACAGGAAGAAGATGCTGTGATATGCAAATGATTAGCTTTTCAGAGCATTCGCACAAGGTTGGCGCCGGTGGCGACACCTACAACGTGCTCACACGAGGAATGTTTCCAACCGCTTTCTCATACACAAACAGCAGTTGACCGGCGTTGCCTGGTGAAACGCTGTTGTGATGCCTCGTGTAAGGAGGAGAAATGCGTACCATCACGTTTCCGACTTTCATAAAGGTCGGATTGTAGCCCATCGAGATTGCGGTTTATCGTATCGCGACATTGCTGCTAGCGTTGGTCGAGATCCAATAACTGTTAGCAGAATATGGAATCGGTGGGCTCAGGAGGGTAAGACGGAACGCCTCGCTGGATGCCAACGGCCTCGAATCACTAGCAGTCGAGATGACAGGCATCTTATCCGCATGGCTGTAACGTATCGTGCAGCCACGTCTCGACCCCTGAGTCAACAGATGGGGACGTCTGCAAGACAACAACCAACTGCACGAACAGTTCGACGACGTTTGCAGCAGCACGGACTATCAGTTCGGAGACCATGGCTGCGGTTACCCTTGACGCTGCGTCACAGACAGGACCGCCTGCCATGGTGTACTCAACGACAGACCTGGGTGCACGAATGGCAAAACGCCACTTTTTCGGATGAATCCACGTTCTGTTGACAGCATCATGATGGTCGCATCCGTGTTTGGCGACATCGCGAACTCACATTGGAGACGTCTATTCGTCATCGCTATACTGGCATATCACTCGGCGTGATGGTATGGGGTGCCATTGGCTACACATGTCGGTCACCTCTTGTTCGTAATGACGGCACTTTGAACAGTGGACGTTACATTTCAGATGTGTTAAGAACCCTGGCTCTACCCTTCATTCGATCCCTGTGAAACCCTACATTTCAGCAGGATAATGCACGACCGCATGTTGCAGGACCTGTACGGGACTTTCTGGATACAGAAAATGTCCGAGTGCTGCCCTGGACAGCAGATTCTTCAGATCTCTCACTAATTGAAGAGGTCTGATCAATGGTGGCTGAGCAACTGGCTCGTCACAATACGCCAGTCACTACTCTTGATGAACTGTGGTATCGTGTTGAAGCTGCATGGGCAGTTGTACCTGTACATGCCATCGAAGCTCTTTTTGACCCAATGCCCAGGCGTATCGAGGCCGTTATTACGGCCAGAGGTGGTTGTTCTGGGTATTGATTTCTCATGTTCTATCAACACAAATTGCGTGAAAATGTAATCACATGTCAATTCTAGTATAATGTATTTGTCCAATGAATAGTCGTTTATCATCTGCATATCTTCTTGGTATAGCAATTTTGATGACCAGTAGTGTATGACTTGCTGGGAAAGAATCGTCTCTGGGAAGCACATTTGCCATATTTTTCGAACAGAACAAGATGAAACATTTCGGGACTAGTCCAAAAAAATGGTCATGATTCTGTCGCATATGGTCAACAATGTAGTTTGATCTAGACATTCATAGGCTGGTTAGAAAATTGTATATGCATTATTTCGTTTATGCCTTACTCAAACAGGGTGACAATTATTCGACTATATGAACTAAAATCGTCATAACATCTGGACGTTTTGCGTTAGGACGTTCACCAGCAACAGGTCCCAGGTTCAAACTAGTCAATTCCCTAAAAAACACGCTCAGAGCGTCGTTGCACGAAAGTGGTAGGGAGACACGATATATAACAATCAGACACCACCATGAATGTTTGGTAACTCCTCGACAGAATAGAAGGAGTGACCCATGAGGATACTCTTCAGTTTCAGTTTGAAAGCACGTGGATTACTGCTAAGATTTTTGAATTCGAGTGGCAGCTTATTGAAAATGGATGCAGCAGTATACTGCACACCTTTTAGCACAAGATTTAAGGAAGTCCGATCCAAATGGAGGTTTGATTTCTGCCGAGTATTAACGGAGTGAAAGCTGCTTATTGTTCGAAATAAACTAATATTGGTAACAAGAAACGACATTAAGGATGAGAGGCCAATGTCAAAATACCCAGACTCGTGAAAAGAGGTCGACAAGAGGTTCGTGAACGCACACCACTTATTGCCCGAACCGCCCGTTTCTGAGCCAAAAATATGTAGACAAGTGTAACGTGTTGCGAATACATAGAAAGAAAGATCCTTCTTCATTTGGGTACAATATAGCAGGTCAGCAACTGGAAACAGTTAATTCCATAAATTAACTGGGAGTAGGCATTAGGAGTGATTTAAAATGGAATTGCGATATAAAATGCCAGATTGAGATTCATTGGAAGAATCCTAAGGAAATGCAATCCGAAAACAAAGGACGTAGGTTACAGTACACTCGTTCGCTAATGGTCAAATGGCTCTGAGCACTATGGGACTCAACTGCTGTGGTCATGTCCCCTAGAACTTAGAACTACTTAAGCCTAACTAACCTAAGGACATCACACAGATCCATGCCCGAGGCAGGATTCGAACCTGCGACCGTAGCAGTCGCGCGGTTCCGGACTGCGCGCCTAGAACCGCGAGATCACCGTGGCCGGCACTCGTTCGCCCACTGCTCGAATATTGCTCAGCAGTGTGGGATCCCTGCCAGATAGGGTTGATAGAAGAGATAGAGAAGATACAACGGAGAGCAGCGTGCTTCGTCACAGGATCATTTAGTAATCGCGAAAGCGTTACGGAGATGATAAAAAAATGGTTCAAATGGGTCTGAGCACTATGCGACTTAAGTTCTGAGGTCATCAGTCGCCTAGAACTTAGAACTAATTAAATCTAACTAACCTAAGAACATCATACACATTCATGCCCGAGGTAGGATTCGAACGTGCTACCGTAGCGGTCTCACGGCTCCAGACTGTAGCGCCTAGAGCCACACGGCCACTCCAGCCGGCACGGAGATGATGGATAAACTCCAGTGGAAGACTCTGCAGGAAAGACGCTCAGCAGCGCGGTACCGGCTTTTGTTGAAGTTTCGAGAACATATCTTCACCGAGGAGTCAAGCAGTATACTGCTCCCTCCTACGTATATCTCGAGAAGAGACCATGAGGATAAAATCAGAGAGATTAGAGCTCACACAGAGGCCTACCGCCTACCCTTCTTTCCACGAACAATACGAGACTGGAACAGAAGGGAGAACCGATAGAGGTATTCAAAGTACCCTCCGCCACACACCATCGTGTTTGTTGCGGAGTATGGATGTAGATATAGACAGGTGGACCTTACCGTACGGAGCGCCAGCTGTCTAGGCGGCAGCCCGCTGACGCAAGCAGTGTTTTGGCTTGCCGGAAGACAGCCACCAGGCGTCGGTGTGGACGCGCTGTGCAGTCTGCTGACCGCGTTCTGCCAGTCAAGCGGAGCTCGGTCTCTCGCCTGTCCGACCACACCGGCGAAAACTGCCCGCGCCTCGCCTCGCCTCGCCGCGCCTCGCCTCGCCTCGCGCCGGTATTACTCGCGGAACAGCGGCCAGCGACGCGACCCACCTGCCGCGCGCGTCACACGGACAGCTGTTTACTGCAGCCTGCCCGCCGCCGTCGTGGCGTGTGATGGAAACTGTCCACGTGGCGCGGGGAGAGCTGCGGTTCTCCTCCAGTCTGGACCGCGTCCGGCGGCGATTAGTGCCATCAGAGTCCAGCGCTTTCACGTCAGGCTGGGGCTCATAGCCCGTCCACATCCGACACTCACGCGTAGCCTCAACGCTTCTCCTTGCGCTATAATCTAACCTCACAAAATGCAATCAACCCATCAAAGTATAGCCCTACCACTACTATTTAGTATGGTTGTTTGTTTGTTTGTTTTTGGGGAAGCAGACCAGACAGCGAGGTCATCGGTCTCATCGGATTAGGGAAGGAAGTCGGCAGTGCCCTTTGAAAGGAACCATCCCGGCATTTGCCTGGACCGATTTAGGGAAATCACGGAAAACCTAAATCAGGATGGCCGGACGCGGGATTGAACCGTCGTCCTCCCGAATACGAGTCCAGCACTATTTAGTATGCTTTTACCTAAATAATAGAACCTCTGTCTCTATGTTGCCACGTATAACGCTCTTATTAAAATTTAGTTTAGTTTCCAAATGGCAACGGCCTTGCCGCAGTGAATACACCTGTTCCCGTGTGATCGCCGAAGTTAAGCGCTGTTGGGCGTGGCCGGCACTTGGGTTCGTGCCTATCCAGGTTGGCATGCGCTGTTGCCATTTTTCGGGGTGCACTCTGCCTCGTGATGCCAATTGAGGAGCTACTCGACCGAATAGTAGCGGCTCCGGTCACAGAAAACCATCATAACGACCGGGAGAGCGGTGTGCTGACCACACGGTCCTCTTATCTGAATCCTCAGCTGAGGATGACACAGCAGTCGGATGGTCCCGATGGGCCACTTGTGGCCTGAAGACGGAGTCCTTTAGTTTATAAATGAAGTACACATGGGAGGACAGTACTGTTTATACGAAAAGCTTATCGACAGAGTTACCCTTTTTACAGGATTTGACCGTATATTGTGTCTAATAGATAAGTAAATCAGACTGTTCACTTCTTTTCCTAACATCTTACCCAGTGGTTAGACAGAAACGCAGTTTGAATAATATTATACAGAAGCTAGCACAACTCAGTTCCAAGTTCATTTGGTGGTTTAAAGCATGTATTAACGGTCGCCAGACAACAAAACAGTGAAGTATTGGAAAAACAGAATTTTGCCTACTTTCTACCTACCGCTTAAGTTGCGTCTTCAAATAAATATTACTCCACGTAAACAATGTTGATACAGACACGAATTTCCTTGTGTGTACTACACCCTTATACACTACGTTTTTAAAAGAGAAAAAGCCCACTAGATAACTTCAAGGTAGCTTAAAAACTTTTGTCTTGGGGGGACCTATACAACAGCACTTTCCATAACCAAAAAACTTAAATACTAAAATACTTAGACAACTAAGAACACACTTTTTATACTGAAAATTTCACTTAAAAAAACCTCTTTCTTGTTGGAATTTACTTTCAAAAGCTATAACTCTTTGCATTAACTCTGTATAGTCTTTTAACAGGTTCTACTAACTTGGCTACACTCTCATTAAATTGTACATAAGAAAACTTTTACTATCACACTTTGAAATAATTAAGAAAACACAAAAATAATTTAAATGGTGCCTTCTTATATTAACTAGGCACTTCATAAAGCTGTAAAATAGGATACTCGGATTCATCACATACCAGGAAGGAACCCTATACAGGCGTATCATTAGGGTGAAATAACATAGTGAACCAGTTCAAGAATGATTACTAAAACACAGTTTAAATTAATGGTTCACGCTGTACAAAAGTAAAAATAGAAATACATCTTATCTGGTGGCTGTAGGCTTGGGTGTGGCGAACAGTTATGACTGCTACACTACTCACACTACCTCCTAAAACTATCTTGCTGTGTGGGCTGCATTTCTCTTCTAGGCGTCGTTCAGTTCTACATATAATAGCCCTATGCTATGCCGTAAGCCGCTTCCGAGGCACTTTTGAGCAAATTTGCAGGCAAAACTTCTCCTGCTCCAACTAGGTGTTGCCTCAATCACTGCTGCCTACAGAATGTGTGACTTACTTTCGGCGCTTGCTCTAGGTAGCGCGCCAATTCGCGCTTGCCACCTTTTCCACTCCCCAGAGCCACTTTTGTTTCAAACAAAAGCACGCTGGCTTGTTCCCAAGCGTGACCATTTCTTAATTTGTCAAATTTACACCAACATGAACAGTTTATACACACAAACATTTTTAAATACAAAATGTCATTATAAAATTATTTAACGTAATAAAAAATTACATAGTATGTTCATACATTACTCACGTACAATGCAAAGAACTTCAAACTCCAGTACAGCACACTTTACTTTATATCTACACAATATATAGTACTAACATGGGAAAATTTTAAAACAAAAAAAATTATAAAAATTTAAGTGAACCTTAAACAAATATGGATATTAAAGGAGTGCACTGGCCTCTTTATAGCGCTGTGGGTGGGGCAAGACGAGCACCAGGGGGTCATACGTCCCACCACTGCGGACGTGAAACACTGCTGAGAACTGATCTGTATGTGCCGGTCACTTGAACAGAATGAGTGCATAACGATGGCTTGCCGTGACAGAGCAGCTTTCGCGTTTGGATACGTCCATAACCGCATAATGAATGAAGTAGCCAGATTTTCTGGTGTACCAACGCAGGGTGGCAAGTGGTTCTACTAAGAATGGCGTACAACTCTCTGCATTGTAACCTTGTGTCAGAACAGTGGTCACGTAAAAAATCCAACCAAAAGAAACCTACGGCGATTGTCACCCCTTGTTAATGACTCGGTTAGAGAAGTCAGCAGCGATTGCTGCCCTCAGTGAATGCAGGTCCACTGCACTCAGTTTCTGAGCATATTGAGGAGGAATTGCATTCAATGAATACTTGAAGTCGACTACCAGACAAAAGGCCATTTCTCACAGTGACCCATACAGTTCATCTTTAGCGGGAAAAGCAACGCAGGAAATGGACACTGGCTGACTGCACGCTTGTGATGTAATCCGACAGGTCGCATTTCGCCCCTTTTAAAATGGCGCAATGAGATGCTTAAACTGCAGTATGTGGAGGTTGTAGTTTAGGGCCGGCCGAAGTGGCCGAGCGGTTCTAGGCGCTACAGCCCGGAACCGCGTGACCGCTACGGTCCCAGGTTCGAATCCTCCCTCGGGCATGGAAGTGTGTGATGTCCTTAGGTTAGCTAGGTTTAAGTAGTTCTAAGTTCTAGCGGACTGATGACCTCAGAAATGAAGTCCCATTTTTTTTGTCGTTTAGGACGGATGTGACTACTTTGGTGTTTTGGATGTGTTTTCTGTACCATGACCAGCACCCAGTTACTTAAGTTACCATGGAAGTGAATCAGCGTATTCATTTTAACAGTCTCGATGACCAAATGTGTGATATCACCCATAGATCACAGCACAGGAGCAAAGTCGGCAGTGGAGACTGATATCAAAGACATCAGCAATGCCCCGCTGTAATCCGCAACGAGGATTGGGAAGGCCTGAAAAAGACACGCTCTGCCTCTCAGTATGCCAGCTACTACGCCACTGTGACCGAGCAGTTCTAGGCGCTTCAGTCCGGAACCACGCGGCTGCTACGGTCGTAGGTTCGAATCCTGCATCGGGCAAGGATGTGTGTGATGTCCTTAGGTTATTTAGGTTCACATAGTTCTAGGGGATTTATGACCTCACATGTGAAGTCCCATAGTGCTTAGAGCCATTTGAAGCATTTTTTGGATAGCAGCTAGCCCAAAATGTGGAAAATGTAACTTAATGCGGTTGAGTAGGAAGATCAAACCTATAATGTTGGGATACTGTATTACTAGTCTCGTGCTTGACAGAGTCAAGTCGTTCAAATGTCTGGGAGTAACGTTCCAAAGCGATATGAGATGCAACGGACAAGTGAGAACTGCGGTAGAGAAGAGGTTAGTTTATTGGGAGAATTTTGGAAGAGTGTGGATCATTTGTAAAGGAGACCACATATATAATGTTAGTGCGACCTATTATGGAGTACTGCTCGACTGTTTGGGATACGTACAAGGTCTCCGATAAAACGAAAACATCGAAGCAATTCAGAGGCGAGCTTCTAGAATTGTTACTGGTAGGTTCGAACTACACGTAAGTGTTCCATATTTGGTTCGGGAACTCAAATGGGAATCCTTGGACGGAAGACGACGTTCTTTTCGAGAAACACAGTTAAGAAACGTTAGAGCTTCGGGGTTTGAAGCTGACTGCAGAACGATTCTACTGTTGCCAACATACTTTGCACATAAGGACCACGAAGATAAGAAACTAGAAATAAAAACTCATACGGAGGCGTACAGAGTGTCATTTTTCCCTCGCTCTGCTAGTGGAACAGGAAAGGAAACTACTTGCAGTGCTTCAGGGTACCCTCCGCCGCGCACCGTACTGTGGCTTGTGGAGTAACTATGTAGATGTAGAAGATGCGGCATACTCGTGGGAGACAACGTTATCAACAAGAGACAAAGTTTGAAAAGTGCCTAATGGTGGGTATCCATTTGACCGGCATTCCAAATCATCCAGTATCCAGTTTCGTGGGGCGTTTTGGGTGTGGCAGTGATCCGATGGACTGCATGGAAACGTGACGCCAGGGATATTCGTCGTCAAAGTCCGGAATCCACATGAAGCCATCAAAAGGGTATAACGCCGCATTGTACACAAGCACACTCTAACAGCTTCACATCTGTGCTGGCATTCCGAAAACTAGGACTGGACTCCCTACAACATTCTTGGTGGGAGGCTTGGTGCAGCCGGACAAGGAGATTACATTGTTATAAGGAGACTGACGTCTGCCGGCCGTTGTGGCCGAGCGGTTCTAGGCGCTTCAGTCTGGAACTGCGCGACCGCTACGGTCGCAGATTCGAATCCTGCCTCGGGCATGGATGTGTGTGGTGTCCTTAGGTTAGATAGGTTTAAGTAGTTCTAAGTTCTAGGGGACTGATGACGTCAGATGTTAAGTCCCATAGTGCTCAGAGCCATTTGATGCATTTTGAGCTGCCGTCTGGAGTTGCGCAGCGACCAGGAAGGATGAACTGATGGTGGGTCGTGAACCGCCGTCCTGCACTCCCTCGGATGACCACCCTTGCCGAGTATGGCTGAATGTGAGACTTGGGGAAAGGTCCCGTTTTTTCAATGTTTTGAACAGTCACATCTGTGTTACTCCTGGCGTCCACAGTATGGGAAACCATCGGGTACGACTCTACTCCACAGTTCGCAGAGACTGAGAGAACTCTGACATCCTGCGTCCTCATGTGTAACATATTGTGGTGACATTTTCAACAGGGCAATGCTTATCCGCACATGCCACGTGTCTATATAAACTGCCTGTGTTACGTTAAGCTGCTTGTTTCGTCCCCGACAAAACACGTTTGGAACCAGCTCTGACATCACCTCCATCATGGTGACAGTATCCGGGACATCAAGGACCAGCTGTAAAAGCTGCGGGCCAGCTTGTCTCAGGAGAGGATGCAATGGCTTGGTGACATCTTTACAAACAGAAGCAGTCCATGTACACAGGCCAGAGCAGATGTAGCGTCATACGGATGTGTGGGCTCATACTTTATTCACTGATACTTTATTCACTGAAAAAACTCTAGGCCTGCATGTCTCTCAACCCGTGAAGGTTCATCTCGTTTCGCCCTCCCGCTCTGTCCTACTGCTTTTTTGTTAGGCAGTGTATTTTCCGGTCACTACAAACAGCTGAGTCGTTAGAGCCCCTGTAGCACAAACCTCCCAGCCGTGGCCGCGCTTACTCTGCAGCGGCGCCTATTCTGAGAATGGCAGTTTACGCTCTACGCAGGATCTCGCGAACGACGCCTGTTTGACGTCGGTTTCTCGTCGCCCCGGTCTCTAAACAATGGCGGCCGCACCTGCAGTGTGTGCCGGGGTACAGGCGCTCGTGTACTTACACCGGCCGCAACATCCCACAGTGGCAGGTCGTTGTGACCTGACGATCAACACGTGGAGCTGCCGCAGCCGAACTAAAACCCTGAAGAGCCAAAGAAACGTGTACTTTGTAATATTTCTGGCTTATTCAGCCATCATATTAGACTCGAGGAAGCTATTCCCAGGACAGTGGAGATGAAAGAAGCATAGAGATGACGCAATGTGGGATGAGGTACCGGTGATGTTAGATTCGGTACCATTCCTGTGAGAAAGACCGCCTGCACGATGCTGCTGCTCTGTGATTGGCTGCTGTGTTCGGCGGTAGGGCGCCAAAACGTTAAACTTTAGTTGCTATTATTAATTTAACCTCTCATCCAAATTAGTCCATTTTTTTAAATAAACATCCCTCAACAGCCAGCTATCCATCAGTCATTTCAAAATTATTAAAATCAAAGTATTACTAAAACAAAAGACTGACAATATTACTGCCAATGCACTTCGGTGGCGTTCGGGTCACGCCTTGCTGGCTTGGCGCGCGGAGTTTCTCGGGCAGTCCGGCTCTCCAGTTCTGACCGTTCCAGTAGACAGACATGTTGTCTGTTATAGCAGTATTTGTTTCATGCAATTTTATTTACTACAGTTCCGACCGTCGCTAGGTACAGACATGTTGTCTGTTGTAGTAGTATTTGATTCATGTAATTTTATTCTCCAGTTCTGACGGTTCCAGTAGACAGACATGTTGTTTATGGCAGGATATATCTCGTGTTATTTTAGCCAGATATAATGACTGTGGAGAGATATCTTCAAAACGTTGTGATCAAGAATAGTTCCTCGTGTCTATATCAATAAAAACGCGAGTGGTATCCCAAATGAGTTATAGTTTATTCGTAGCAGCAGTTCCTTGCGAAGTTAATTTCAGCCTCAAGAAAAAGAATCCACGACCTGCGTGCTGTTTTCTGCGCTGGGGACATCAGCATCATGAAGACAGCAGGTTGGTGAATTGTACAAGAACTTATGTATTCCACACAGGGCAGTGGAAACAACTAGGCACCTAACGTATACTGCATGCACAGTACAAATGTGCTCGGTGACACGTCATCTGCAGTAAGGCAGAGGAGGTAAAGAAGGATGAAAGTATTAACACTATCTCACTTTTATTCCTTTTTCTTGCCGTAACTTGTAGGGAACACATTGTGCTCATGTGGGAGCGATCTAGATGGTTGTAAAATTATAAACTGGTAGAAAAGATAGCAGTAATTCTTTTTATTCCATTATTCCATTATTACCGGTTTCGGTGAAACTAAAGCCGCCATCATCGGATCTAGGGAGGACAGAAAACACTATAAGAGTGGGCTTGGATTCCACTTACAAAACGTGTATACTTATAAATTTAGGTACATACCTTGGGACACATATAGGCTACAACATCAAGGCAGACAATGGTTATATTAATAGTCGCCTGTAACATGCAGGCCTTACACAATTGTCGTACGTAGCACATAGGGGTCCAACAGAGATGACATTATAAATGTTGTCTCCATCACACACAAGTGCAACCTAGGTACTACCGCAATTCCGGCTCTGTTCTTACACTACAGGTCGCGTCCCGAGATGGCGCTAGCAGAAGAGGCGCCTATGACTGTCACAGCTCGCCTCATAACTGGCTCTGCGTGTGTGGTGACACTAAGTCATTAGGGCTTGTTCATAATTCTGAGAATGCCGAGTTACATATCTGTCTGGTCATATATAAAACCTACCATAAGTCATATATAAATTTAAAAACGCTGCAGGGGTACACAACTGCATATCGTCAGGTCCTTTATTAAAAAAATAACCAATAAAATACACATTGCGCATGAGCCTACGGGTTCTGGTCTTAACAGAACTACTTAATATGAGAAGTACATCTATGTAGCAGCCTGTCACCATTGTCTGCCTTGATGTTGTAAACTGTATGTGTCCTAAGGTCTGTACCTAAATTTATATGTATACATGTTATATAAGTGCCCAGTTTTATAGTGTTGTCTGTTCTCCCTAGATCAGGTGACGGCGGCTTTAGTTTCGCCGAAACCGGTAATCATGGAATAAAAAGAATTCCTGTGATCTTGGCTACTAGTTTATTGTTTTTGAAAGGTATACTTGCCTAATACCGTTCACGGCCCCCGCGAGCACATAAAAGTTTCGCAACAAGACGTGAGATGGACTCGACTAATGTCTGAAGCAGTGCTCGAAGGAATTGACACCATGAACCCTGCAGGGCTGTCCATAAATCCGTAACAGTACGAGGGGTTGGAGATCTCTTATAAACAGCACATTGCTAGACGTTCCAGATATACTCAATAATTACATAGAAAGAACTAACACTGGTAGCAATTACTTCTGTAAAATATCTGGTAGTATGCGTGCGGAATGATTTGAAGTGGAATGATCATATAAAATTAATTGTTGGTAAGGCGGGTACCAGGTTAAGATTCATTGGGAGAGTCCTTAGAAAATATAGTCCATCAACAAAGGAGGTGGCTTGCAAAACACACGTTCGACCTATACATGAGTATTGCTCATCAGTGTGGGATCCGTACCAGGTCGGGTTGACGGAGGAGATAGTGAAGATCCAAAGAAGAGCGGCGCGTTTCGTCACAGGGTTATTTGGTAACCGTGATAGCGTTACGGAGATGTTTAGCAAACTCAAGTGGCAGACTCTGCAAGAGAGGCGCTTTGCATCGCGGTGTAGCTTGCAGTCCAGGTTTCGAGAGGGTGCGTTTCTGGATGAGGTATCGAATATATTGCTTCCCCCTACTTATACCTCCCGAGGAAATCACGAATGTAAAATTAGAGAGATTCGAGTGCGCACGGAGGCTTTCAGACGGTCGTTCTTCCCGTGAACCATACGCGACTGGAACAGAAAACCCGGCCGGAGTGGCCGTTCGGTTCTAGGCACTACAGTCTGGCACCGGGCTATCGCTACGGTACTAGGTTCGAATCCTGCCTCGGGCATGGATGTGTGTGATGTTCTTAGGTTAGTTAGGTTTAATTAGTTCTAAGTTCTAAGCAACTTATGACCGCAGAAGTTAAGTCACATAGTGCTCAGAGCCATTTGAACCATTTGAACAGAAAAGGGAGGTAATGACAGTGGCACGTAAAGTGCCCTCCGCCACACACCGTTGAGTGGCTTGCGAAATGTAGATGTAGATGTAATGTTCATCTCTGGGGAGATTGATGGCCAGAGGAGGTGGTTAAAGTCAGATGAATGTTTTTGAAGCCACTCTGTAGCAATTCCGGGGTGTCGCATTGTCCTGTTGGAATTGCCCAAGTCCGTCGGAATGCACAATGTATACGAATGTATGCAGCTGATCAGGCAGAATGCTTATGTACGTGTTTTCTATCAAGAGTCGTATCTAGACGTATCAGGGGTTACATATCACACCAACTGCACATGCCCATTACAGAGACTCCACCAACATGAACAGTCCCATACTAACATGCAGGGTCCATGGATTCATGAGGTTGTCTCCATACGCATCCACCTCCATACGCTCGATACAATTTGAAACGAGACTCGTCCGGCCACGCAACATGTTTCCAGTCAGAAATAGTCCAATGTCGGTGTCGATGGCCTCAGGCGAAGAGTAAAGCTTTGTGTCGTGCAGGCATCAAGGGTACACGAATTGGCCTTCGGCTCAGGAAACCGATATCGATGATGTTTCGTCATATGGTTCGCACGCTGACACTTTTTGACGGCCGAGCATTGAAATCTGCAGCAATTTGCGGAAAGGTTTCACTTCTGTCACGTTGAACGATTCTCTTCAGTTGTCGTTGGTCCCGTTCTCGCAGGATCTTTTTCCGACCGCAACGATGTCTAAGATTTGATGTTTTACCAGATTCCTGATATTCACGGTACACTCGTGAAAAGGTCGGCCAGGAAAACCCCCACTTCATAGCTACCTCGGTGATGCTGTGTCAACTATAACACCACATTCAATGTCACTTAAATCTTGATAACCTTCCGTTGTAGCAGCAGTAACCGATCTCACAACTGCTCTAGACACTTATATAGGCGTCGCCGACCGCGCCACCGTATTCTGTTTGTTTACATATCTCTGTATTTGAATAGGCATGCCTATACCACTTTCTTTGGTGCTTCAGCGTACAAGCGGACGAACATCGGCGAACGAGTCCTCTCTATGAAATTAATGTTCACACCGCAGTCGAGTGTGGCCTATCGGAATGTGTCTTGTGTCCGGCGTAAACGGTAGGCGAGCACGAAATGACTGCATCCTGGCGTTTTCGATTCGTGTTCTCTGGTGCTCACTCGTGTTCTGATGGTTATTGGCCTTTTAGTGAGCCGTCAAAGTAAGTTCGTTTCCTCTCCGCTTCGGCATTTGCAGCCTTCGACTGCTGTTATATGTGGGTACTGATGTTATTTTTGGCATGAATGACGTGAGCGACGAAGTGGTATGGAGGGAATATAACGTTCGTGATAGAATATGGATATCGTAGATGCTTGTTGGGTGCAAGAAGTCAATTATTGTAGAAAAAGAAATATGGCAGAATGCTGCCAACTGCAGACGTGAGAAAGATGGTAAATCTAGGAGGTAACGGAGAGAACAAGGACCAGTTTTGTATATGTTTCCTTTAGAAGGAACAGCGAATTAAACTTCCTTGAAAGAAAACAAGTATTAATATGGACCCATTGTGCTGATTAAAATTAAAAGTTATGCGGAACACATATTCATCCTCTTGGCTACCTTCATAGTAGCTCTGTTATTTTAAGGGTCTCGGATGTAATAACAGAGTAAATAATTTTCATTTTTCCGCGTTCGCGTTGTCTGCTCTTTAACAAATTTAATAGCAGATTTGATATAATATTGTAAGTCACACGTAGTAGGTAAATTTCACATTTTAAAAATCATCCTTTACTGACTTCTACCTTGTCCTAACTTAAATAAAAGACTTGAAGAGCGTCCGCAGCTCGTTGTCGTGCGGTAACGTTCTCGCTTCCTACGCCGGGGTTCACGGGTTCGATTCCCGGCGGGGTCAGGGATTTTCTCTGCCTCGTGTTGTGTTCTGTCCTTAGGTTAGTTAAGTTTAAGTAGTTCTAAATTCTAGGGGACTGATGATCCAAGATGTTAAGTCCCATAGTGCTCAGATCCATTTGAACCATTTTTGAGCTTGAAGTGCTTCACATTCGTCATTGGAGACATCAGCAACTATTTGATGTACAACAGCTGCTGAAATACGAAACAGCTTCTAATACAAGTGCACAGTCGCTAATAATCATGGGGTAAATGCTAGCTTACCTTCAAGTTTTGTCGATCGCCAGCAATTAGTGTTTAGTTTTCTCCTTTCGATCTCTAATCCATATGTTAATGATGCGGAGAGCGCGAAGCGATCCTTGCAACAACTATACAATTACTCTTTGAAAATATGTACGTAGAGAAAAAGCAAGGACTGCATATTTTTATTTCGTAATAAGCTCTGGAAGACGTAGGTCTATATGTATGTATGTATGTATGAAGATCAAATGGTTCAAATGGCTCTAAGCACCATGGGACTTAACATCTGAGGTGATCAGTCCCCTAGTCTTAGAACTACTTAAACCTAACTAGCCTAAGGACATCACACACATCCATGCCAGAGGCAGGATTCAAACCTCCGACCGTACCAGCAGCGCGGTTCCCGACTGAAGCACCTAGAAGTAGGTGAAGTAATTATTACAGGGTACAAGCGTCAAATTGTAAATACAAATTATATTATTTGAAAAGGTCGGCTTCTGGACAGAGAATTGAGAATTTAGTGAAGGCAAAGTCAAGGATCTGTGCACGAATCATTGCCGAAGGCAACTTTGTTTATAAAAGGTGTGTGTGTGTGTGTGTGTGTGTGTGTGTGTGTGTGTGTGTGTGTGTGTGTGTGTGTTTTAATTGATGACATTTTGTGTGACCCATCATTTAACACGTGCTTACCTCAAGATCGCAAGGATCGAGGAATAGTGGATGATAGAATCTGCAAGCAGTCTCCTAATTCCGTTTGGAATATAATCGTTTCATATGGATTACTCTTTCTGCTACTTTACAATTAAAACCGACAATTATCGTCCACCTTACACTGAATTATGTATACGCTCCGCACATATTCCTTGCCCTCTTATGAGTAATGAAATTTGAAAATTTCGCGGTCGCATAAAATTAATTCTAGGAAATAGCATTTCTTAGCAGCCAAGGTACAGAAGACGGGACCGCTGAAATCAAGTAAGAACAAAAAACACTATAAAGACTGCTCACTGAACACATGCTAGCTAAGTTCAGATATTAGGAATTCTTTCACGGTTCTTACTCAGGTTCATACAACAGATTCGGTGCGACGTGTGTTAGGCTCTAGTAACAAACTACGTATACATTAATTCTAAATGAACTTCTTGCGTCATTACTGCAGAGTAAGAGTGAAATACACTTAAGTATTCCACAGAATATTGCAGTGTATGGAATACCGGCAATGTCAAGGAAGACTGGAGCTGAAATTCTATGGTAAGTGCCCTGTCCCCGTGTGTCTCACGTTTGCGTAGAAATTCAGATGCCTATATTCTTCTTTTCCTAAGACACTACGCTTGCCTCGACAAAATCAGCACTCTCGGCTTGGAAAATAATACTTAAACAGAACAGTATTGTAGCGGGGCTAATGTGCTCATCGAGTAAAATTGTGTGACGATTATTAGCGTGAAAAAACAATATCGCAGCTTCCCTAAATTGGTAGCTTTGAACTGATGGGTCTCCCACGCACTCTGCTGTCGCTTGTGGTGAAAACGCTGTCTCCCGGGCACAACCGGCTGGTAGTGGACGCTGGCGACGTGTCCGCGAATGCTCACTCGCCAATGTTCGCTCCACAGGCGTTACTGGCCACGATCTTAATGCTCTCCTGGGAGAAAACTAAAGAAAAAAATTATTGTAAAACTTCCAAACAGTATCTAAAACGAAACTTCCTTGCAGATTAAAACTGTGTGCCGGACAGAGACTCGAACTTGGGACCTTTGCCTTTCGCGGGCAAGTGCTCTACCAACTGAGCTACCCATTCTGGAAACATCCCCAAGGCTGTGGCTAGGCCAAGTCTCCACAATATCCTTTTTTTCAGGAGTGCTAGTTCTGCAGGGTTCGCAGGAGAGCTTCTGTAAAGTTTGGAAAGTAGGAGACGATATACTGGCACAAGTAAAGCTGTGAGGACGGGGCGTGAGTCCTGCTTGGGTAGCTCAGTTGGTAGAGCACTTTCCCGCGAAAGGCAAGGTCCCGAGTTCGAGTCTCGGTCCGGCACGCAGTTTTAATCTGCCAGGAAGTTTCATATCAGCGCACACTCAGCTGCAGAGTGAAAATCTCATTCTGGAAGTATCTAAAAGGAAATTCTGTAACAATAATGTGACAGCACTGTTTTAAGGAGCGAACACCGCACAAATATAAAAAAAAAATTCGCTACTATACTTATGTTTGAGTGATCTGTCTGGTGTATAAATTCTCTTTAACATAGCTTAAGACGGAAAAATCAACAACAGCAATTGAACACTAGCTATGTTCAGAAAGTAACTCCAACTATGTAATATCTCGTGATAAATTAGTGTATTTCTCGTGATTTTTTCGTCGGTGTGTTGGTAAATATTCCTGAAAAGTATTACTACAGTGTTAGCGATATGGGTTTTTTAGTTTGTTGTCACCTATCAAAAAATTTGCCTTTGTTTGGGTCACATCGGCGATTATATAGTTTGTGTAAAGGTGGGTCAGAGAAGTTGTATTAAATTTTGCTGTAAAACCAAAATAATATGAAGCACAGACTTAGAAAGGTTAAAAATTGTTTTTAGTAAGTCTGCTTTGAATGAAACAAGGCATACTTTCGAAGAAGATCGCCAAGATGACGGGCGCCAAGAACATCCCAGCGCATCATAAACCAAGAAAACGGTCGAAAAAGTGAAAGAAATGATCATAAACTATCACACAGTCACAATCAGATTGCTCGCAATGATGGTTTGCCTATCAGATGCCTAATGTCGTGATTTTTTTCAAATGTTTGGGTATAAAGGGCGTGAGTGCAACATTTGTTCCAAAATTTTTGAATTTCGGAGAAAAGCAGCGACGAATGCAATTTGCTCAGGAGCCACTAATGTCATGTGAATGTTATCTAGCAGTGCTCGTGTTACTAAGAAGTACAATGCAATGTTTCTTTGGAGCCACGTGCATATCTAACGGTACACTGCATCGCATTCTTTACAACACAGCCACTACTGCATCGCCGGACGGGGTGGCCGAGCGGTTCTAGGCGCTACAGTCTGGAACCGCGCAACCGCTACGGTCACAGGTTCGAATCCCGCCTCGGGCATGGATGTGTGTGATGTCCTTAGGTTAGTTAGGTTTAAGTAGTTCTAAGTTCTAGGGGACAGATGACCTCAGAAGTTAAGTCCCATAGTGCTCAGAGCCATTTGAACCATTTGAACTACTTAACTAACCTAAGGACATCACACACATCCATGCCCGAAACAGGATTCGAACCTGCGACCGTAGCAGTCGCATGGTTTCGGACTGAAGCGCCTAGAACCGCTTGGCCACCGCGTCCGACATACATCGACATTATCTTCTTGCAAGAGGTCTACGTCGACGATTTCCGGGATTGTAGGGATATACGCCTCGCCAACTAATAAGGGCGTCGCAGGTCTCCTCAGGCAAAGTATGGTGTTTCCCCGACGCTATAGGAATAGCCCTAACAGTGCTGGGTGTCCAGTCGATGAATGGGTAGGTCCGTTCCGGAACGAATCGGTGTCGCGAACGATCGCTCTCCTTCGCGGAATAAGTACGACCGCTCTTTCAGGGCACACACACCAGTTTGGTGCTATGGGGAGATTTCAATAGCATCCAGGTCCCCAATGGCGAACTGCAGTGCCATTCACCATGCCTCGAACGTGAGACGTTCATCAGAGACCTCCAACTGGTAGATACATGAGAATACGTCCATGGAGAGGGGTCGGTATCCACTGATTATAAGAATCACTCGTCTAGTCGTATTTATGGGACTTACATCTCACTTCACCCGCAGCAATAGCGGGCGACACGGAGGCGTGGCATGTAGCCTTTTCTGATCACGAGGCTTATATATGCGCTGTCACTCTTAGTCGCCAAAGGGTGTGTGTGTCTCAGCCGCCATCCCTGGAAATTAAGCCTCGCTCATCTCCCTTCTCCGGGTCGACAACAAGCTGTCGAGGACACATGGATTTCGTGTCCTCTGCTTCCAGAGATCCGGCATTGATCAGTTGGTGGCAAAATGCATCGAAAGGCCCCATGAAGAACTCTGATTACGTACGGTCGCGAGACCACTGTCTGGTGGCGGAGCACCCAATATTTTTATTTTACCATCTTTCACAAATGTGTCGCACTGCCACCTACGCCGGAAGGCACACATCGAAGCCACACAGGAGGGACGACCGTCCGAGCGCGATCACACGAGAGAGCAGCAACTAACTTTTCAGAAAATCCTAAGAAATTTTGGTCTTATGTCAAAGCGGTAGGTGGATCAAAACAAAATGTCCAGACACCCTGTGACTAAAATGGTACTGAAACAGAGGATGACAGACTAATGGCCGAAATACTAAATGCCAAAATGGTAGATATTGAAATAGATGACAGAGGGATAGAAAACCAATTAAAATCATTCAAAAGAGGAAAGGCCGCTGGTCCTGATGGGATACCAGTTCGATGTTACACAGAGTACGCGAAGGAACTTGCCCCCCGTCTTGCAGTGGTGTACGGTAAGTCTCTAGAAGAGCGTAGCGTTGCAAAAGATTGGAAAAGTGCGCAGGTCATCCACGTTTTCAAGAAGGGACGTCTAACAGATGTGCAGAACTACAGACCTATATCTCTAACGTCGATCAGTTGTAGAATTTTGGAACACGTATTATGTTCCAGTATAAAGACTTTCCGGAGACTAGAAATCTACTCTGTAGGAATCAGCACGGGTTTCGAAAAAGAGGATAGTATGAAACCCATCTCGCGTTATTCGTCCACGAGACTCAGAGGGCCATAAACACGGGTTCCCAGGTAGATGCCGTGTTTATTGACTTCCGCAACGCGTTGGATACATTTCCCCACAATCGTTTAATCAACAAAGTAAGTGCATATGGACTATCAGAACAATTGTGTGATTGGATTGAAGAGCTCCTTGATAACAGAACGCAGCATGTCATTGTCAATGGAGAGAAGTCTCCCGAAGTAAGAACGAATTCAGGTTTGCCGCAAGGAAGTGTCGTAGGACCGTTGCTATTCACAACATATATAAATGATCTTGTGAATAACATCGGAAGTTCACTGAGCCTTTTTGCCGATGAAGCTGTAGTATATACAGAGGTTGTAACAATGGAAAATTGTACTGAAATGCAGGAGGATCTGCAAAGAAATGACGCATGGTGCAGGGAATGGCAATTCAATCTCAATGTAGAGAAGTGTAATGTGCTGCGAATACATAGAAAGAAAGATCATTTATCATTTAGGTACAATATAGCAGGTCAGTAACTGGAAGTAGTTAATTCCATAAATTATCTGGGAGTAGGCATTAGGATTGATTCAAAATGGAATGACCATATGAAATTAATCGTCGGTAAAGCAGGTGCCAGACTGAGATTCATTGGAGGAATCGTAAGGAAATTTAGTCCGAAAACGAAGAACTAGGTTACAGTACGCTTGTTCGCCCATTGCCTCAATACTGCTGAGCAGTGTGGGATCCGTCCCATATAGGGTTGATAGAAGAGATAGAGAAGAACTAACGGAGAGCAACGCGTTTCGTTACAGGATCATTTAGTAATCGTGGAAGTGTTACGGAGACGATAGATAAACTCCAGTGGAAGACTCTGCAAGAGAGTCGCTCAGTAGCTCGGTACGGGCTTTTGTTGAAGTTTCGAGAACATACTTTCACCGAGGAGTCAAGCAGTATATTGCTCCCTCCTGCGTATATCTCGCGTAGATACCATAAAGATAAAATCAGAGAGATTAGAGCCCAGACAGAGGTATACCGATAATCTTTCTTTCCACGAACAATACGAGACTGGAGTAGAAGGGAGAACCAATAAAGGTACTAAAGGTACCCTCCGCCACACACCATCAGGTAGCTAGCGGAGTACGGATGTAGATGTAGATCTACGCACTGAGTACCACGCCATTCTCGAACGTAAACGACTATCGGTGTTGATACAGGCCACCACTACTGCGAACGGTCGCCCACTCAACACGCAGCGCAGTGCTGGTGCAGTTTTCTTTAGCCGCTATGTCCGTCTGTATTTGGTTCAATGTTCCGACCCAACGACGATGACAGTTGGGTTATGACACTGTTCCACAAGAGTTACAAACTGAATTATTGAACGGAGTTACGTAAGAAGAAGTTATTGATTCCACAAGGATAAAAGGGTCGAAGAAGTCTCCTGGCCCTGGAGTTTTATAGAATTTTTCAGTATTTAATGGCCCCCATGTTGACGGCCATCTATCGGGAGCTTATGTCCCCAGCGGTGCCGAGCAGCGCAGTCTTTCACATGCCAACAGGTGGCGCTGGAGTACACGATTACCGCTGGTTGACACCCTTCAACTGCGACATGAATATATTCACCGGACGGTTAGCGATCCGTTATACAGCCGACCCTCCCCTCCCTAGGGGGCATCAATAACATTCTTGCAGCACTGTGTCGATACCATGATGTAACAGCCATGGTGAGGGCACACTGAATTCTGGGAGAGCTGGCATTGCTAGGTTTTAGCCAATCTTTTGATCGAATGGATCACCTGTACCTAAAGTCGCTTCTTCAACACATGTAGCACCGACAGCAATTCAATGACGCCGTGATGCGCCTCCTCTGAGGTGTAAGCTCTAAGGTGCTCATCAGCTGGAGTCTAAGGTATGCACCACCAGGCAACATCCAAAACCACGAAGATGGGCTTCGTGG